>NC_138344.1:22009138-23209138 GCF_046562875.1 Panthera onca
GTCAAAGTATTTCCACAGTTGTTCTAGGATTGTATTTGTCTTTTCACTGTGCTGACACTGATGGTGCAAAAGCAATGGTGGGTATTAAGTACCAGGTGCCAACAGTCTTTGGGATTCCTCACTTCCAGAGTTACAAAAACAAAAACAAAAAAAAAAAAAAAGAAAAAAAATTAACTTAATAATGTCCTTGAACTCAAGCCATTTAAGTCATAGACTAGCTGTGTGACTTTGCACAAATGACACATAATATTGTGCCTCAGTTGTCCTACTTATAAAATGGGCCAAGTAGCACCTTCCTAATACAGCTGATCAGGGGATTAAATGATACACAAAACAGAGTTGGGAATATAATAAGCACTAATTTAATATTACCTACCATTATTATTTTTTAAATGTTATTTATTTATTTATTTATTTATTTATTTATTTATTTATTTATTTTTAGAGAGGGAGAGAGACAAAGAGAGAGAGTGTGAGCACAAGTGGGGATGAGGGGCAGAGGGAGAGAGAATCTTAAGGAGGCTCCACACTCAGCACAGAGCCCAATGTGGGGCTCAATCTTGCAACCCTGGGATCATGACCTGAGCCAAAACCAAGAGAGGGACACTCAACTGACTGAGCCACCAAGACACCCCTAAAATGTTACTATCTAGTAGAGCCAGGTCTCTATCTTCCATCAGTACTTATTTCTAAATCTTCCTGGACAGTTAAGGCAGTGAGGGCCAGAGTGTAGATAGCATGTGTTGTTACCAGAACCTCTTCTTGTGTGCATTAGCCAGATAGAGGGTGGGTGAGTGTGGGAGTGAGTGTGTGACCAGTGATCATGCTGGGGTGTGTCACAAGGGTGGTGAGCCATGCACAGTGGTTGGGTGACAGGTGCATGCCTCTCTGTGAGTGCAGTGTTGTGGTGTTTGTCACTGGGTCCCAGGATCCTCAGTGCTTTGCTACTCCCTCCATTATCTCACCTCATAGCCACATGGGGTGGCTTCAAAGAAACATCCCCAAGAAGGAAGTCCTGGAATGGAGGTTTCCAGTACAAAGGTTACAGCCAACTGGCTCTGGTATTTGGAAGTCTGGGGGGTCCCCAGAGCTCTGGCCCAGAACCCTGCAGTGGTATCAGAGACAGACTCTAGCCACCTCAATCCATCTCACTATGAGTGTGAGACCTGTTGTTCTCCAAAAAAATACCTCAAGGAGAAGGGGAAATGTTTTACAATATTTATCTCTAGAGATGCTTCTCCAATGGAGAAACCCAAGGAGGCCTGATTAAATCTTATGGGTAAAAAACCATGACACAGAGACCAATGACTTGCATAGATGTGGCCATGTATGTCCCACAGGGATGGTGGGGCAGTCTGGACCCTGCTCCAAAGAAGTTGTACTAGTATGTGCTCATGGAGAGCTAGTAGCTTAATCTCAGTGCAGGACATTGTTTTTCTAAGCCTGCTGTGATCACCTTATGGAGCCATAAAAAAGGCCCTTAATGATTGTGAGGGAAGGAAGAAGACAATACATATTTGTTGGCTCAGCAAGTGGAAGTGATTGTTACATTAAAGATTAGTTCTTTTTTGGGGCGCCTGGGTGGCGCAGTCGGTTAAGCGTCCGACTTCAACCAGGTCACGATCTCGCGGTCCGTGAGTTCGAGCCCCGCGTCAGGCTCTGGGCTGATGGCTCAGAGCCTGGAGCCTGTTTCCGATTCTGTGTCTCCCTCTCTCTCTGCCCCTCCCCCATTCATGCTCTGTCTCTCTCTGTCCCAAAAATAAATAAAAAACGTTGAAAAAAAAATTAAAGATTAGTTCTTTTTAAAAATTTATTATTATCATTATTTTAGAGAGCGAATGCAAGCTGGGGAGAGAAGCAGAGGGAGACAGAAAGAATCTCAAGCAGCTTCATGCTCAGTGAAGAGTCTGACATGGGGCTCGATCTCATGACCCTGGAATCATGACCTGAGCAAAAACCAAGAGTTGGATGCTCAACTGACTAAGCCACCTAGGCATCCTGAAAATTAGTTCAGAAAGGAAACAAAAAGAAAGTATTTTATTCTTTAATAAGAATGACAAGTTTTCCAAAATTTTGATGAAGATGTGTGCAAATCAGCTATGAAAATAAAATGTCCTGCATCAGAGAATTCATAATGGACAGAAACCTAGTGACTATAAGGAATGTGATGGGGGCACCTGGGTGGCTCAGTCAGTTAAGTGTCCAACTTCAGCTCAGTTCATAATCTCACGGTTCACGAGTTTGAGCTCCACATCAGGCTCCGTATTGTCAGCTCAGAGCCTGGAGCCTGCTTCAGATTCTGTGTCTCCCTCTCTCTCTACCTCTCTCTCTCTCTCTCTCTCTCTCTCAAAAATAAACATTAAAACATTTTTTAAAGGAATGTGGTAGGCATTTAGGCTAGGGGGTGGCCTTAGACCACATTGGATAATTCATATTGGAAAGATACCCCATGACTATGATTAATAACATGACAAGGCAGGGGTGGCTGGGTGGCTCAATTGGTTAAGCATCTGACTCTCAACTTTGGCTCAGGTCATGATCTCACAGTTTGTGAGATCAGGCTCTGTACTAATGCACTGACGGCATGGAATCTGCTTGGGATTCATTCTCTCTCTCTCTCTCTCTCTCTCTCTCTTTCTCTCTCTCTCTCTCTCTCCCCCCCTCTCTCATTCTCTCTCTCCCTCTCTCTGCCCCTACCCAGCATATGCTCTCTTTGTCTCTCTCAAAATAAACAAATAAACATTAAAAAAAATAACATGGCAAGGCACTCAGTGCACATCAACATGCTTGACATCAGAGTGCTCATATTGCTGAGAACCCCTCTGAATGTGATAAACATGGGAATTTCTTTAGATTTAACTTAAGCTTCACAGTACATCATAGAATTCATTATGGTGAGAAACTCTGAATTAAAACAATGCAGAATGGCTTATAGACATAACAGGCGATATCATGCATATCACAGAATTCATAAAAGTGCAAAATACCTCCAATGAGTGGGATATGGGAAGGTCTTTAGATATGGTTCATTCCTTAGGTGAAATCAAGGGGTTTGGACTGGCATAAGACCCTAGGAATATGTCTCATGCAGGGTAGCCTCCAGGAATGGACCAAGTCTTATCCAACATCAAAGCATTTGTAATATGCTTTATTTAACATAAAAGCCTACTGTTACATAATTATCTTATAATTGGCACTTTGCTGAATACTTTCATAATTCTAAGTCATTCCACAATGCTAGGCCCTGAATACCACTCAAGAATTAATTTTTTGAATAACTGTCTGAATGAATGGATTCTCTTGAATTTTCCTAGGTAAATTATCATATTGGTTGCAAAGGATACTAGTTTTGTTTCTATCTTTCCAATATTTATACCTCTTTCTTCTCTTCCTTGTATTTTAATGCACTAAACCACAGTTTCAGACACTGAGAAATAGGAGAAGACTGAACTAATATAACCTATGAGGCATCATGCCAAAGGACTCTTTGGGCAGCAGTTACAGAAACCCATGTGGGTTAGCTTAAGCAAATGAGGGAAGGATAGATGCTCCAAGGCCAGAAGAGATCCTGGTGCTTTCGACTGGACAGGAACCACATCTGTGGTGCTATCAGGTACCCAAATGGTGCTCTCTCAATTCCCATATCTTTTTTTGTTTTCCATCCATTGATGGCCATAGACGACCACCCAGTTTCTAGGTTACAAATTAATGAATTCAAGAAGAGATGACCCTCCTGAGGAACCATTTTCAAAGTCCCAGAAAAAAACACATTACCCATTAGGTACCCCTCCGTGGGTTCATCCATAGTCTATAGTGGGAATTGTGTTGGCCCCACCATGGGTAAGGCACCTGCCAGACAACTGTGATAGTGATAGAGGGGTGCAGGAGGCCAAGGCCATTTCTACACAGTGCAACAATGTGAGTGGTGAGGGAAAGGGCATCATCACAGAGGGTGTTGAGAAAGGGACCCCAAAGCTTTCCACAGCATAGAGAAAATGCTTGTATAGCCCATCATAGTTTACAAAGAGCATCTCATATTATCTCAGTTTCTGCCTCTAGGGTTTCTTTTTATTTATTTATTTTTTATTTATTTTTTCAGGATTTCTTTTTAATGCTTATTGTACACATGAACAGAATGGGACTCAAGGAGGTGCAGTGATTTTTCCAAGGCCATACAAGTACTAAATACAGGGAGCCACACTCCAAATTCTATTCTCTCTTAAGTCTCTCTGGATGTTGTCATATGGCTATTACCATAATTTTATACCTAGTTAGATCTCCAGCATCATTAAAATCTTGAAGAGGCTGGTAATGAATTTCAGTTCTGTGATACTTTCAGAAGGGACACACTCCATCAAACACTGTGTAATGGATGCCCCGATCATCTACCAGCATTTACTAGAAGCAACACTAAACATCTCTAAACCATGTCTTGCCTCATATTGGGGAGAAAACTAGGAGAATCTGCTAAGGAATTAATCTGTAATCAGAGTCATGTTCATCTTCATATTCAATCAAATGGGAATCTTTTTGCTTCCTTCCTTACTATGGTGTCATCTGAGAAATACAATTGATCTAAAGATGTCTGAAAGCAATCCCTACCAAAATTTCAACAGTCTAAATGTTTCCAGCACTGTTAGTTTTAGAAATAAAGAGTGAAGTCAGGAAATTTTTCACATGAACTCTCTAAAATTAAAAGATGTAGCAGTAAGGACAACATGTGTGTCCTTCTCTGTGATTATATTTCTTAAACCTCAAATTCTTCCTACTTAGTTTGGTGTTACTGAGGCTTAACATCACATACCTCAAAAATCCGGGACCTTTTTCCTCATGCCATTTTTTCCTCATTTCCAATTTTGGCAGATGGTGCACCTGAAAGAAACATGTATGTTTCTGCAAGAAGTATGTCCCTGCAAGAAGATGTGTAACATCCTCCTTCATGGATGATCACCTGAGACATGCGGTTCCCTAAGCCCCCACATTAAGTCAGCTGTTCTGTGGCTCCCCCCGCCAACCCAGCTGTGGGGCTCCCTCCATGTCCCCTTCTCCTTTGGCCATTCTAATCTTCCCTTTAGCAATAGCTTTAGTCTCTTTCTAATATAAATTATTTGGGCCTCTAATTTTCCTCCACTTAGAGGAAATCCACTCAGATCCACCTATTATCATGATCACCACAACTGGCCCCAGAGCAGAGCAACACAGAGGGAGGTGGCTTAGAGAAGCACATGGAGAGGAGGGAGCAGAGAATGCCAATGCCTCTTATTCTCACCCCTGTCACAATTATATCAGCCAAAAGACACCAGTGGGGAAGAAAAAGGTAAAACTCAGAAAAGCCAGGGCTACATTTTAGCCTCACCAACCTTGTCCTACCTGCCTGCCTCTTCCACCACTGCTTCCATGAATTTGGAGCTATGGCATGCCAGCACTGGCATGACCAGTGACCACAGGGTCTCAGGGTTCTCCAAAGCTGGAGTAAGGGTGAGGATACAGATTAAACTACACACAGCTGGATCAATCTCTAGAGTCCAAGATTCTACTGTGTGGAGTACAGCCATCACTGCCCTATGAAGTCAATACTGACAGGAGTACGTCATTCTTCCCAGACATAGTGGGGATAGGAGCCAACAGCGACGCCTCTAATGCCACACTTCCCACAGCATGGCAGGGGTCAGAATTCCAGCAGGGCCTGTGAAAACAAAGTGGCTGAGCCCATCCCTGAGATTCTGAGTCAGTATAGCTGGGGTTGGGGGCGAGAAAATGTGCATTTCTAGCAAGTTCCCAGGTGATTTTGATGCTGCTTATTGGGGGCCACAGTTAGGAGAACTGCCCTGTTGTATCCCTGAGCCTTTGTTTTATGCGTGAGAATCTTGAGGCCTTCAAAGGAGAGCTAATGCCTGAAACCCAGGTCTCTTGATTCAAAGGCTAGAAATCCTCTCACAAGAATGAGAGGTTAATAAAAAAGGAGGAGAGAAGGAAAACATTAAATAGACGATTTTTGGGTGCCTGGGTGGCTCAGTCCATTGAGCGTTTGACTCTTACTTTTTTTTAATGTTTATTTATGAGAGACAGAGAAAGAGAGAGAGGGAGAGGGAAAGAAAGAGACAGAGAGAATTAGCAGGTGAGGGGCAGAGAGAGAGGGAGACACAGAATCTGAAGCAGGCTCCAGGCTCTGATCTGTCAGCACAGAGCCCGATGCGGGGCTCGAACCCACAAATCGACTGTGAGATCACGACCTGAGCTGAAGTTGGATGCTTAACTGACTGAGCCACCCAGGTGCCCCAAAGTGTCCGACTCTTAATTTTGGCTCAGGTCATGATCCCAGGGTCATAGGATTGAGCCCTGTGTCAGGATCTGCACTGAGTGTGGAGCCTGTTAGGGATTATCTGTCTCTCTCTCTCCCTCTCTCTCTCTGCCCCTCTCCCAAGCTCACACTTTTTTTTTTTAAACAAATTAAATGAATAACCTGAAGAAAAAGAAGAGAAAGCACAAAACATCTCCCTAAAGTCTGAGTGTGTGGAAGGAGGGCATAGGTTCACGCTGCAATTCTGGAATGGAAGGATTTCTAGGGCTGCAACTGGCCTGTGACCTCAGTCTGGCACCCACAGTGAACTGCCTTCCAGCCGATGACCCCACAGCAACTCAGCCAACGAAACTGCTCCTGTGGTCTGCAGCCCCCTCTGGGCCCACCCACCTCAGGCACATTAACAGCAGCCCTGATGGCCAGAGGCGCTGCCACAAGATGCCCCAAGCACACAGGAGGGGATGGTCCCTTTACGGAACTACTGGAAAGAAGGTGTGGCAGAGACAGAGTGAGAGGTTGAGGTCTTCTTTCTAAGTTGGGGTAAGAATCTGACAATTGAGACAAGAATTGAAGTGACATTTTTCACAGGCCTTTCCACAGGCCTGACATTTTCAGGCTACAAACAATGGAGGTCTTGAGTTCTAGGCCTGACCTTATAATTGCCATCTTATGTGAGTTGACTGGTCTCTAGAAAGTTGGAGTTTGTTACACAGGTAAGGTGATTTTCAAAGGAGCTTCTCAGGGATCTTTCAAACGTTCTATTCCATCATTCTACTTTCTGTTTTGTTTTCCTTGCTATGACCCTCTTTGTGAGTAAGTGTGTCAAAGCAAGGCCTGAATTCTATTTTGTAGAATAGGAAAAGCTTAGTTAATTAAATGGGTATTCATGACATGGGCATGTTAGGAGGGCATGTGAGGAGGGAGTAAGGTATAAAAGGTCCCAGACCAACCCCAGCATCTCAAAGTTTCTCTCATCAGCTTTGGGCTGACTGATCTGACATGTTTCTTTGATCTGCCAGGAAGCACACTTTATATTAATTGGTTTTCAGGCATAGCCCACACATCTGTCCCCTTGCCCCTTTCGAAACATTGCCTTCCTGAGGCTTTCCTGACGCCCATCCTCTCTGGGTCCCTCTTCTTCCTTAGCAGGTGCTTCGTAGCTCTGCTGACAAAAGTCCTGGGATGCAGGACTCTGTCTGTACTGCTTCTCTTCTCTGTCTCCACTTACACTCTCCCTAAGTGCATTCGTCTGTGAAGGCTCTAAATAGCATCTGTACTTGCAGAGGAGGCCAGTCACTGGAACTCTGGATTTCTACATTCAACTGCCCACCTGACATTCCCACTCACCTCAAACTCAACATCACCCTGACAGAACTCTCGATTTCCTACCCCCACACCCTCCCAAACTTGTTCATATTCTCTTCTCTGCTTAATAAATAGCACCAGCATCCACCCAGCTTCCAAGCCAAAAATCTAGGCCTTCCTTATTTCTTCTTTTTCTTGGCATCCAATTCAATCAGTGGACAAATACAGCACATGTATCAAATCTCTCCATCTCTTGTTATTTCTCTGCCACTACTTTATCTACTTCGTAGCATCTCTTGCCCGGCTGACTGTCCCCCTGACTGATACCCCTGCATCTACTCTGCCTAACTGCAATCCAAACCCCATCCAGCAGGAGGTGGTTTTCTAAAAGGCAGAAAGAAATTTCATCACCCCCAATTTAAACTCTCTCAACAACTTCTCATCATGTTTGGACCAAAATTCAAACTCTACAGCCAGGCTCACAAAGCTCCACCTTGCTGTGGACTTGACTCCTTCTCCACACCATCCAGTGGCCTGGCTTCTCCATCTCCTTCAGTTCCCATCTTGAATGGTTTCTTCTCTGAGACCCTCTGCCGACTACTCAGGCTGAAGTAGCTCCCAGTCCCTTTACTACACCGAGCTGTTTTAGTTCTCGGCACAGCGATTATCATTGCCAGATCATTTTCTTATTCATGCACATGTGGATGGCCTGTCTTCGCACAAGAACATAAACTCTGAAAGCACATTTCGCCTTCTTACCTACCTATGCAGCCTCTGAATCCAGGGTCATAACTGACCTCCAAGAGTGCTTGGTAAACAGTGGGACCCCAGTGACTGAGCAGTGACAGGGCATCATCTGGGAGCTCTTCCATGCAAACCCCTGGCAATAGCCCCGGGGGGAAAGAGGGATACGGGCTCCTACCAGGTTGTCTTGAACAGCATGCCTTAGAATTCTAAGCAATCCTACCATGCAGTCCTGCAGGACTGATGTCCTCCTCACCACCATCCATAGAAAACACAAGTACCTTGCCTCAAACACAAAGTGGTGGGTGGCACATGGACACTGAAAATGACCATAACTTGCTTCACCATCCCCACTGTCCGTGAGGGTGCTCAGGGGACCTGTGCTGCTTTGTTTCCCAACTCTTTCCAGAACCTCCCCAGGAAGTGGCCAGGAATGCCCTTTCTGATGGACAGGACAGAGCATGTCATTCTCTCCCTGGCCAGCATCCACTGGGAGATCTTTGGTCTCTTCAGTTCCCATCTTCTGGACTGCTTCTGGCCTGGTGGCAGCCGTCAACTACCCGGACTGCCCGTCTAGAAGGGAAGGAAGAGTGGGGGCAACTGCAATGTGGGGGGCAGGAGTGAATACCAGGGTATCCTCTCCCTTTCCTGTAGCCTCAATGGCTTCCCACTGGGCCAGAGGGTCACTTCCTGCCTGACCTGGTCTCCCAGCAGCTTCTCTCCTCACTGAGTCTTCCATCACTATGGTCCTCTATGGTTCTTCGTGGTCCTCTGCTGCTTTCTTCCTAGAAAGCACCCCTACTCATGCATACTGTGTCTTATGAACCAAAACTAAACATGTTTCCTTCTCATGCCCTGTCATTATTAAATCACAGTTCTGGAAGGGATAGGAAGATACCATCTTCTTAAGTCTTCGTTTCTGTGGCCAGGGTTACCAGTGGAAGGCTTAGAAAAAGGAGACAGCACATTTTCTCTGTTATTTACAAAAGGCCATTCAATTGCTTTTCAATGCATGCTTCTCTGATTAAAAATGACTTAGAGCATCTATTCATTTGCTTTTTAGCCTTGTGATTTTCTTGTTATGTAAAATGCCTGATTAGGTACTTTGCCTGTTTTCCCATCTGGGCTCCTCTTGGTTGTTGATTTGGAAGAGCTCCTTGCATATTGTTACTTGATATCGCTGGTATTTTCTTCCAATCCGTCAGCTGTCTGTTAATGTTATACAAGGTAGCCTTCATTGATGGGAAAGTCTTAATTTTGATGTGATCAGATTCATTAATTTTTGCCTTACAATTTGTGCTCTTGAAGTTTTATTTCAGAAGTCCTTTCTATACCTGAATCTTCTTCAATTAACTTTATAGTGTTATCTGTCACAGTGCAGTCTTTAACTTTGTTTATGTAGTCTTTGGTATGGATCCAGTTTTATTTTTCTCTACATAGAAACTTACCCTATGTGGAAAGTTTTGATATGGGAACTTTCCCTATTGATTTGTGGTTCTACCTTAACATATATTAAGCTCCTGTCACATGGAAGTCTGACTCTGAGTTCCCTATTCTGTGCTACGGGGCTACTTGCCTGTAGTTGCACTAAGGCCACAATTTTTAATAACTATAGATTTGTGGTATGCCTTAATATCTGGCAAAGTAAATTTACACTGACAGTTTTATATTTAAGGAGATTATTTAATAACTATCTCACAATGCAGAAGGCAATGTGACAATCACAATAATATAGACCCCTATTCTGATATAAAATTATTACTTCCTATTTTTGTTGAGTGCCAATCATTATCAGTATAATATAAGGGGATTGTAGAAAACTGTAAACTTGATAATCAAATGATTATCAAATCAATCAAATGATTCATTGAGCATATTATTAAGCACCTACTAAGTGCTAGCTGGCATTGTTCTAAAGGCTGAGGATGGAGCAGTGAATGAAACAAAACAAAACAGGGGCGCCTGGGTGGTGCAGTCGGTTAAGCATCCGACTTCAGCCAGGTCACGATCTCGTGGTCCGTGAGTTCGAGCCCCGCGTCAGGCTCTGGGCTGATGGCTCGGAGCCTGGAGCCTGTTTCCGATTCTGTGTCTCCCTCTCTCTCTGCCCCTCCCCCGTTCATGCTCTGTCTCTCTCTGTCCCAAAAATAAATAAAAAACGTTGAAAAAAAATTAAAAAAAAAAAAGAAACAAAACAAAACAAAACACATGTAAGTCCAATAAAAATACCAATAGAATTTTTCACAGAACTGGAACAAATAATCCTAAAATTCGTATGGAACCACAAAAGACCAAAATAGCAAAAGCAATCTTGAGAAAGAGGACAAAGCTGGGCATATCACAGTCCTGGAATTCAAGATATACTACAAAGCTATAGTAATCAAAACAGTAGAGTACTAGCACAAAAACAGACACTCAAATCAATGGAAGAGGATAGAGTGTCCCCAAATAAACCCATACTAATATGGTCAATTAATCTTCAGTAAAGGAGGCAAGAATATACAATGGGGGAGAAGATAGTCTTTTCAATAAATGGTGCCAGGAAAACTGGACAGCTCTAAGCAAAAGATCAAAACTGAACCTCTTTCTTACACCATACACAAAAATAAGCTCAAAATGGATTAAAGACCTAAATGTGAGACATGAAGCCATAAAACTTTTAGAAAACACAAACAATAATTTCTCTGACATTAGCCATACCAACATTTTTCTAGATGAGTTTCCTTTTTTTTATGAATGCTTTTAAAATTTTGTTTAATGTTTATTTTTGAGAGAGAGAGAGAGAGAGAGAGACAGACAGACAGAGCATGAATGGGGTGGGGGGCAGAGAGAGGGAGACACAGCATCTGAAGCAGACTCCAGGCTGAGCTTTAGCACAGAGCCTGAGGTGGGGCTTGAACTCACGAGCTGTGAGATCGTGACCTGAGCCGAAGTCGGACGCTGAACTGACTGAGCCACCCAGGCACCCCTCTAGATAAGTTTCCTAAAGCATGGCAAATGAAAGCAAAAGTAAACCAAAATAGAAAGCTTCTGCACAGCAAAGGAAACCATCAACAAAACAAAAAGACAACCTATGGAATGGAAGAAGATATTTGCAAATGATATATCCAATAAGAGGTTAATACCCCTATTATATTATTTTATATAATATAACATATATAAAGAAGTTACACAACTCAACACAGAAAAAACAAATAATCCGATTAAAAATGGGAATAGACATTTTTACAAAGAGAGTATACAAATGACCAATGGACACATGAAAAGATGCTCAACAATAGTAATTATTGGGAAAACACAAATCAAGACCACAGTAAGAGAACACCTTATACTTGTCAAAATGGCTAGAATCAAAAGGACAAAAATAACAAGTGTTGGTGAGGATGTGGAGAAAAGGGAACACCCGTGGACTGTTGGTGAGAATGTAAATTGGTGCAGCCACTGTGGAGAATACTGTGGAGAACATTTTAAAAAAATAAAAAAAAACCCAGAAATACCATATGATCCAATAATTCCACCATGGGGTACTTACCCAAAGAAAATAAAAGCACTAATTTGAAAAAGATACATGTACCCCTATGACAGAAATAGTGATACTATTAACAGGTAGAAAAAAAAGAGATTATTTACCTCATATGTGGTCAACAAGTATTTTCCTGATCCCATCAATAAGTAAAAAACAAGAACAGGATAGAAACATCTTTTTTACAAGTAGTTTAGAGACAGTCACTATTGCAAACAGTATGGATATTCCTCAAAAATCAGAAATATCATATGATCCAATAATCCTACTGCTGGGTATTCAGCTGAAGAAAACATAAATGCTAATTTGAAAGCTGTATGTACCTCTATGTTTACTGTAGCATTATTTACAACAGCTAAGATTTGGAAGCGACCCAAGTGCCCATAAAAATAAAAATGTGGTATAAATATACAATGGAATATTACTCAGCCACAAAAAAGAATGAGATTTACCATTTGTACTGACATAAATGGAGCTAGAGAGTATTGTGCTAAGTGAGATAAGCCAGGCACAGAAAGACAAATACCATATGATTTCACTTATATGTAAAATCTAAAAATCAAAACAAAAGAACAAACAAAAAACAAAACAAAGACTCATACATACAGAGGACATACATACATACATACATAGGACAAAGTGATGGTTGCCAGAGGGGAGGTGAGTGAAGGGAGTGGGTAAAATAGATACAGTAGATTAAGAAATACAAATTTCCTGATATGAGTAGAAGAGTCATGGGAATGGAAGGTGCAGCATGGGGAATATAGTCAGTAATATGGTAGTGGTGTTGTTTGGTGACAGTGATTACATTTACAGGGGCAGGCAAGGGTGTAATATGTGGAGTTGTTGAGTTGATACGTTGTACATGTGAAACTACTGTAACATTGTATGTGAACTATATTTCAATTAAAAAAAACTCTCCAATTTGCAAAGTGACAACAGTAAAAAGAAAAAGAAAAAGAAAAAGTCCTGCCTGCATGGAACTTACATTTGAGTGTTAGAAATCCGGAAATCATTTCTGCAATCTCCCTGCCCCCAGCCAACTGTCTAGGGAGTGCCTTTTGCCTTCAGGGCCCTGGGTAAGAGCTTTCTGAGTGAATGTTTCATGAGAAGAGGGCCCATCCTAACCTGCAAATGAATATATTTTTATTTATTTTTTTTAATGTATGAAATTTATTGTTAAATTGGTTTCCATACAAAACCCAGTGCTCATCCCAACAGGTACCCACCTCAATGCCCATCATCCACCCCCAGGAGCCCTCAGTTTCTTCTCCTTCCCCCCATCAGCCTCAGTTTCTTCTCAGTTTAACCTGCAGATGAATAAAACATTATTGTTTCTCCTTGGGTTTATACACAACACAGATATATAAATTAATGTTCTCAAGATTTAATTTAAAAATAGAGTCAATGCAATTAGGTTCAAATGAAATAACAGGTAGCTTCTTTTATCTCCACAGTTTAGTTACTGCCCTAATATTGACTAAAGATCTGTAAAACTGAAGATAAAAATACAGCTGCCATAAATCTTTTAAACAATAATAAAACTGAGTTATTTTTATTAAGTTTTTTAAGATGGGAAATGAGATTATCCTTTGCAGAAAGCAATTTGAGGCTAAAAGAAATCTAGACAAATTCGAATTGGTGCTTGCATTCTAATCCTAAAATGAAGAGTTATGCAGTAGTGACACAGTTCATTTGAGATTAAGTGATAAGCACAGACTTTCCTGTAGGAAATTTCTCTGCGGTTGGCCTCTCCCAACCAAAGGGCCATCACAAAAGGGCTGAGGTTTTCATTTTATCAGATGCTCATCTTAAGGAAGGTTGGATGGAGTTTCAAGCACCATGGTGGTTGTGCTTCCATTTTACTCAGAAATAGTGTCATAAACCCAGTTCAGACATCCTCATTGGTTTTAGTCCCCTAATATCAGAGACCTCACCTGGGGGGAAGTGGTGTTTATGATGCTCCAAAGAGGTGTGGAATGAGAGAGAGCTGGGGTGGGTGGATGAGAAAACATGAAATGTGCAGCTAGCAGTTATGAACTGAATATTCTCTTTACTGTTTCTGGGAGGTGAAAATAGTGGGCTGGAATTCCTGTTAATTTCCTACATCCTGCCAAGGAAGGGCCACTGAGTATGGTGGAGAATGGCCTATGGGAGTGTGGGGCTCTCACTTTACAGATCACTGGAGCTGGGAGCACAGCTGGGTGACTTGCAGCACCCTCTGACCTCGCTGGACTTCAGTCTCCCCTTTGTGAAGTGAGGCGCACATTCGCAAGTAAACCTCCCAGGGCACAGAGAACAATGAATGCAGTCATGCATGCTGAGTGCTTTCCCTTGCAACTGGCGCCTGAGCTTTCTCTGAGCCTGGAACCTGGGCAAATATTTTGACTGCTTCATTTCCTGGAGCCCTCATGATAACCCTGTGAGGATGGTGCACTGTTCTCATTTCATAGAGGGCTAAATTGAGGTTTGGAGGGCTTGCATGAGATACAACAAGCTTCAGAGTAGGGATGCCTTCCATGTGTCTGTACTAGTCAGGGTTCTCCAGAGAAACAGAACCTGTAAAGGGTATGTGTGTTTTTATGTGTGCATCTACGTCTATCTCCTGTATACAGGAGATGTATACATACATCTGTGTATCTATCTGTGTATATATCTATCCACTTGTCCACTGACCTATTTATGGAGATAGAGACTAATATGAAGGAACTGGCACATACAATTTTGAGGGTTGACAAGTCTGAAATCTGTAAGGTAAGGTGGTACACTGGAGACCTAGAAAAGAGTTGATGTTGCAGCTAACATCCAAAGGCAGTCTGAAGGCAGAATTCCTTCTTCCCAGGGTAACCTAAGTCTGGCTCTTAAGGGCTTCAACTGATTATATGAGGCCCATCATTAAGAAAGGTAAGCTGCTTTACTCAGAGTCTACTGATTTAAATGCTAAAGACATTTAAAAAACACCTCCACAGCAACATTAAGATGTATCTAATCCAAATCTGGATACTATAGCCTAGATAGGGTGACATAAAATTAACCATTGCATGATTATTAGACACACTATTAATGTAAAAGAGCATTCAGAAAAAAAGTAGGCTGCCAAGTAAACTAGGACTTTATACTTTTGTATCACTTCTAGTTTTTATTCTACACTTGTATTTAGGGAAAGGTTTCTTTCAAATATCACTTTGGTGCAAACAGTTCTGATGGGCAAGGAAATGCAGACTTGTGGTCATTTCTCAATGATGAGTAATTGTTCCATCGATATAAAACCTAAGTTGCTGCTGTTCCCTTGTCATCCCGCACCATCTTTCTTTAACACAATCATGTGTGACCCTTCTGAAGACATCTTAACTGGCAAGTCAAACCCAGGACACGCAAAGTGGTGACATCGCAAACAGCCATGACCAAGATTGCACAAACACAGGCTGTAATGGCCAGTCACATTGCTGCCTATACCTGGGTGGTGGCACAACTCACCCAAATTTGAGAGGTGATAAAATGTGGCAGAGACATGAGGCATTGCACTTATTTCCTATTACTATAGCCCTTTCACTAGAGACACAGAATCTTCAAAGGTGGCACTACCCCATCAGGGATCACACTCCTCACCCTGAGGTTGGAGAGTCTGCAGACGGCTCCTCAGTCCCCTACCCTTCCCCTCATTTGTGCTTCATTATGGCCTATCAGGGCCTGTCTCAGTTTCCTGAACACAGAGCCCTTCACACTAGTGCACTGTCACTCAGGCGTCCTCTGGGGAACAGAGGGCTCTGAAGAGGAGGATGGGGACCATGAATGTTTTTGAGAGTTGTTAATACAGACTCACCCAATGAATGTGAAGCAACCCAGAGGGGGGGCAACAAAATCAACCACATTTACCTAATATATTACCTTATTATGACCAACTCTTCATGTGCAACTGACATTTAATTGTTTAAATATATGTTGTCTCCCTTAGAAACAGGCTGACAACACAGCCCAGTTTTCCTGGGAGAGCAAATTAGAAGTGCTCCTCTTGCTCTCCAAAGTGTCCCATTTGGTACAGTCCCAATCTATAAGGCGAGAAACTCCTAAAGCCAGGATAAGGTCATGGATATTCCTTGGAATCATCTCACTGTATTCTCAAAGGACTCATAATTAAAGTTTTTCATTATATCTAAGCTAGACCCTGAAAACAAAAGGCTCTTCTCCCCTTTCTTCAGCCAATTTCAAAGTTTGTATTTGTGGTTGCTTGGTTTTCGACATCGCTGGAGGAAACAGCTCCATGAGTGACAACCTGAGTCTGTCTGCTCTGATCACATGCTCTTTCCTTATGGTGGGGACCTGAGCTTGGGCAGGCAGCCATGGCTGTGCAGGGTGGCAAAGCTATCCACTGGCACAGCTGGAAGGAGAGCCTTGCTCCTCTGACACCCAGCTGAGCACTACTCATTGCTCTGTGTCATGGCAGCCCATGCTTCTTAGGCTCAAGGCATTTCTGGGGTATTTCAGTCCAAAGCCGGTCTTGGGGGGCATGCGGGTGGCTTGGTTGGTTGAGCATCTGGCTCTTGATTTCAGCTCAGGTCATGATCTTGTGGCTCATGGGATTGAGCTGGCTCTGCACTGGTGGCATGGGATTCTCTCTCTCCCTCTCTCTCTGCCGCTCCCCTGCTGACACTCACACATGTGTGCTCTCATGCACTCTCCCACCCCCTCTCAAAATAAATAAAATAAACTTTTTAAAAAGCCAGTCTTGGGAGTCACCCAAAAGAACATTAGTCTGATCACCCTGGTTTTCCACTTCATATTACCCCCAGGGAAATCTTCTTTGCCTAGCTATCTGAAACCCCACTCACCTCCCTCTTCACCTCTCCTGGCTTTGTTCTCAGTGCTCTCTCCCTGTGTCCTCTCTGTCTCCAGGGTCAGAGGACAGACTCCTTGAGACAAGGGCCTTGCCCTGTTTTCCACCACTGAGCTCCCAGAATACCCATGATGCATGAAAAGCCCTACCCCTTAGGTTACATCTGTAAATCACAATTATACTTGAAAGTGAGTTACTTGCCTTATGACCCGCATTCTATCCCAAACTTGGATTCAGGTTTACAAAAGTTAAAGTAGGTACACTTCCTTCCAAGATCAGAGATTTTCTCCTATTGCCACTGTTTTAAGGAATAGTCCACATGTGTGAGATACTCATGGGGACACTGCAGGTTTGGTTCCAGGCCACTAGAAGGTGAATATCACAGTGAAGTGAGTCAAATTAATTTTTTGGCTCCCCACCGCAGACAAAAGTTAGGTTTATAATATACTGTAGTCTATTAAGTGTGGAATAGCATTAGGTCTAAAAAAGTAATGTACACTTCTTAATTACAAATACTTCATTGCTAAAAAATGCTAATCATCTGAGGTTTCAGCTGAGTCATGAATCACTAATCACAGATCATCATAATAGAATACTCAGGAAAAAGTTAGAAATACTGTGAGAATTACCAAAATGTGTCACGGAGACACAAAGACACTTTTTCACTTGAAGAAGTGAAGGCTTCAAATGTTACTGAAGACAATAGTATTTGCTATTTCCAAATGTTATTGGAAAAATAGCTCTGACAGACTTGCTGGATGGAGGGTCACCACAAATCTTCAATTTGTAAACAAACAAACAAACAAACAAACAAACAAACATATACAGTCTCTGTGGAGCACAATAAAGCAAGGTATCCCCGTATTTGTTTCCAGCACATTCATTATAGAACACTGTATTAGTCTGGTAGGGTGGCCATTACAAAATACCACAGACTTGGTGGCTTAAGCCACAGAAGTTTATTTTCTCCCATTGGATGAATGTCCAATACCATAGTGTTGGCAGGTTTGGTTTTTCCAAGGCCTGTGTCCTCCTCCGTTGGTTTCTCATTATGCACACATACTTAGTGTCTCTCCCTCTTCTTATAAATAGGCCGGTCATGTTAGATTAGAGTTCCACCCTTTGACTTCATTTAACCTTAATTACCTCCTTAAAGGTCCCATCTCACATTGCTGGTTAGGGCTTCAACATATAAATTTGAGGGATAGGGGGGACATAATTTAGTTCATCACAAAGATGACCTTCCCAGAATTTTCTGAGATGGGGGCAGTCATTGATATAAAGGTGGTTCCTTGAGCTGCCTGCTGTCATGTGCACAGTTCATTATTTCATTCAGCAAATGTTTACTAGGTGCTACCTGACACCTTGTCTGTGGTTGCTGTTGTAGGTGCCCAGGGTGTGGCCGTGGACATGTCAGAGAAGACTCCCATACTCATGGGCTAGGGAGTGTGGGCAGTAGAGGAAGACACATGTAAAATATTAGAGCAGCTTCTGGTGCTAGTGGATACTATGAAGACTACCAGGCAGGGTCCAGAAGAGAGGTAGAGAGTATCAGGCCTGAGACTTGATTTTTCTGCTGCTCACTGCAGCAATCTGTCAGGGAAGAACCAAAACCGCATAGAGGATGGCCAGAAGGAAAGTCGCGACCACTCCACAAGTGTCAAAAGCAGACAGTGAGACTTACTGTACCTTAGCAAAACAACTGTTTACCCCCAGCACAGCAAACAGCAGCACTGGCCTCTGGGGTCTGTTCCCTAGTCCCCTTAGCCTGTGAAGCCCGTTGGAGACCCAGAGGGATGCTATCTACGGTGGGTTCTTGTCACAGCTGAAGAGCTCTGCATTTTGAAAGTGAGTAGAAAGCAAGCCTGCTCCTTGTCTGGAAGAAGCTACAGTCTCACCTCTAGACATTACCACTTCTTAGACAAGTCCTGAATGAAAGAATGGTCAGTTCTGAAGAGGTATGTGGAGTTAGCAATGTTGGGTGCAGCAGGCCCAGTGGAGGGGCTGGTTGATGAGGCAGCTGTGGAGGTCAAGGAGGAGATATGGTGCTGAGGGATACAAGCCACATAACAATCTGGAGAAAGAGCTTTCTGAGCAGAGTGAAAATCAAGTGCAAAAGTCTAAAGCCAGGAGTAAGTCTAGGGTGGTTCCCTGAACAGAGAGGCATCCAGAGTCACTGGTGTGGTGCCAATAAAGAGGAGAAGATGGAGAGGCTCTTGGGCAGAGACAGAAGGCCAGGCTGTGTGGGACTCTAGGCCTCAGGGTGTGGGCTTCATTCTGAGCCTGGTGGGTAGCCGCTGGAGGGACTAGGCAGAAGAGAAACACAATCTGATATGTTGTGTCACTGAAGACCTCTCTAGCCGTGATGGGACCTGGGGTAGAAACAAAATGATGGGTCAAGTGCAGTGAGGTGGGAAAGGCAGTGTGCTTGGGCCAGGCTGACGTCCCTGGCAATGGATGGACATGCTGGGTTTAGGACAGTAGGGAGTCAGAGCTCATTGACAGAGATGTCTGATCATGACAACCAGAGCTGGTATCAGCAACTACCTGCTGAGTAATGATTCACAGCCCACATCAGTGATTTGCATGAACTGTCCCTTTTGACCCAGACCACAGCCCTGGAGCTATGTTTTAATTCTCAATTTGCACAAGAGAAAGTTCAGTCAGAGAGGGAAGCAAGATGCTCCATCACCTGGCCCCTGAATGGTGGGCTTGGGCTGGAATCCAAACCCTTCTGGCTCACACTAGTTTTTCCCAGTGCTCTGCTGCTATTAAACTCAGGAGGTAGGGTTTTCCTTAAGCCAAGAGGTCACAAGGCAGGGGAGGCCAGAGGCTTATGGGTGGAGAGTCCCTGAGTCAAGGATCTCTTCACATGCAACCCAAAGTTTCCTTCAGGTCAACCATGGTACTCATGTTATATTCTTATCACAGAAACCACACCTTAGACACAAAAGCAAGGAAGGTGTTTATTACAACAGAAACTGCAGAGAGCGAGTAGGCTGGCAGGAGGTCATTACTCAGAAATCTGTCCTTGATAGTAGGAGCACATATCCCATTTGTGGCCGGATGATTGCTAATGACACGAGGTACTCAGTGTGCACCGAAAACTCACCCTGAGCATGAACACAGAAGTCCTGCCAGGAGTGCTGGGTTATCAACTGGAGACTTGAGATATCAGACCCAAGGGGCACCTGCCTCTTATTAATGCTGAATGTCTCAGGGAGGCGTCTTTTGCTGTTCCACAGGAGGCAGGTACTGTCAAGCATGGTGTAACAATGCCAGTTTGCACTCATGTGGCATTTAACACTTTATAACACACAGTCGACGGGGTAGACTGTGGACGGTGGTCCTCAAACCCATGATTCTTCCCCAAGGTTGGGAGTCACCAGGGCTCTGTGGGGCCATCAGCAAGTGTGTTCAAGCCAATAGGGACACAGCAGCTGGCTCACCTGATGGCCGGCCACAGAGGTAGCCTGCCCTGCCACCCCTGGTGGCAGTCTGGGCCCTCCATGGGCCTCCATGAGGTCTCACATCCTTGCTGCATGGAGCCAGGTGCAGGGCTGAGTCCTCCTTCTCCACTCACAGGTCGCTTAGTGTCCCCAGAATCATGCATCATGAAATCAAGTTCCTCCTGTCCTTTAGAGAAAGAAACTGGGAAGAGAACTCTATACCTGCTTCACAGCCAAGAAAAATGAGGCCCAGCGGGAGTTCTTTGATTAACCCTAAGACCCCTGACCAGTGCGTGGCCCAGCTCTGTGCTAAAAGGAATCACAATGTCCATAACAAATCCACCCTTGTTGTGAGCTGCCTAGATTCCCTGCCCACATACATAGGCACTCTCAGGCACCCAGGCTGTGGAGCCCTCCACAAGTCCTGAGGAACAGTCTCAGAGCCTCTAAAAGCTAAGCTAGAGAAACAAATAAACACAGGAAACAATAACCACTAAAAACACACACACACATGCACACACATACAGTTTAGTATACTGCAATCTCCAGCAGCCCCATTATTTAAAACGAACAGAATCAGGTTTCCACAAATTGTTCTGGAAAGCAGATACAGCCAGAAATTCCACACTGCAATTAGTTCTCCTAATGAATAATCGCTGGAGCATTTACCACTGAACACAAGCAGGACAGTGCCTTGGCAGGGCCCGCAGGTAGGGCTGAGTCAGCCTCATGCTCCAGGTGACAGGAGGCCAGGTGCAAGGACAGACCCCAAGACTCTCAGTGAGGGCAGGTGCTAGCCAGGCCTGCAGGACAGGAAGGAGCACACAGGAGTGGCCCTGACTCGGCCATCCCTGCCCTGAGCTCTGGGCTGCATCAGGAAACAGAATCCCTCAGATCTTTGCCCTTTGGGTGCTCAGCACCTGGAGGTCCTGTTGGGCTGGCCATGGAGCCTAGCTCTGGGCTGCTGCCATGCAGGCCAGCAGGGGCATGTCACCATGGATACGTGAGACATTTTCTCAAGAACATAAAATTACATTTTTGGAGAAATAGCAACATTTTTAAAGCTTTTTATTTTGAAGATTTTATTTTTAAGTAATCCCTACACCCTACCTGGGGCCTGAACCTACAACCCTAAGATCAAGAGTCACATGTTCCACTGACTGAGCCAGCCACATGCCCTTATTTTTTTTTATCAAGCAATTAGAGGAAATATCATCTACTTCTGAGTTGTCTGTGTGTGTGTGTGTGTGTGTGTGTGTGTGTGCGCGTTTGTACAAGAATATGAAGTTCATTATTCAACTACTTTCAAACCATGATTAAAAGCCCAAAGTAATCACAATGGCTTTAAATACTGTACCTATGCTATGTGGCTAATAGTTCTTTATATAAATATGAAATAGAATAAAATAACATAAATATACACATCTGTGTTATATAACAAAATAAAATATATATGAATACATAAAAAATAATTATACAGCAAGATTCTGGATGCACAGTGTGTGTCTATATATTATACTAAAGTGACACTACATTAGTGTCACTAACTTCCATGTACCAACAGTGTGGTTGCCTTCCACTGTCTATGGCTCCTTTCCACTGTTCATGGCTTTTACATGAAACCACAAAATATAATAATATTCAACCTCATGTTGAACTTAATTATGCTGATATTCACATTAGAAGTAACAATTTAGGAGGTAACCTTGATGTTATTAAAATTCAGGCCTGCTGCAGCACATCTGAAATGCAGGAATAAGTAGGTGTCAGGTACATTAACATCTTATATCTTTTTTAATAGATTGATATATTTCATAGAAAGTAAGATATGAAGCCACAGTTCTTTCCTTTTTTACTGGTTTGTTGAAAGGCGTTCACTACTTCTTTTTTTTCAATGTTTATTTATTTATTTTTGAGAGAGAGAGTGAGAGAGAGCAGATGTGCGTGCAAATGAGCAGGGGAGGGGCAGAAAAAGGGGGACAGAGAATCCAAAGCAGGCTCTGTGCTGACAGCAGCTAGCCCAATGAGGGGCTCGAAACCACAAACCGTGATTTCAGGACCTGAGCTGAAGTTGGACGCTCAACGAACTGAGCCACCCAGGTGCCCCAAGCCAGCACCCTTTTTTAAGCCATCTTGTCCCTCAGCTGGCTGGAGCTCCACAAGGAACAAAGACTCCATTTCTTTTCTGTAAGTGCTGCTGAGCCCCATGGCTAAAGTCACAGTGTTTTAATTGAACTTGAAGGATTAGCCGTTGCCCTATTCTCAGGCAGTTTCTATAATTGCAGTGAGTCATGAAAGTGCCCTGTGAGGATCTAAGAGCAACACTCTCACACAGCTGACGTCCTGAGCACATCTGCCCTAGTGAGGCCAGATCTAGGGCATAAACAGGTGGGAACGAATCCCATGAGTAGACCCTTCGAGAAGCGCTCTCAACCCAGAGTGACATAACCCAACTCAACATGGCTGCCTAAGGAACCAGAAGCTTCCCCACGGTTGCAGGTCAAGGCAGTGATAATAGCGACAAGTTTAATCTCCTTATTGATGGTGGTAGAAACTTGCCTAAACCACAGTGGAGTAGAGTGTCCCAGGGATAGGAGACAAACATTATTCAGTCTTGCTGGAACTGAAATGAATTAATTCAATCTAATTAAATCATGGTGCAGTCGGTGGCCTTTGCTTTCATTCATTCCTAAACTCCATGGGCTAGTTTCCCAACCTTTTTAGCAGCAGGTCCTTCAAATGAGTTGCACAAACATAATTTCAAGATGTAAAAACACAGAGTGGGTGGTGGGAGAGGCACCTTTCTCCCCCACATTCCTCTCCAAGTGTGCTAGAGATAGCCCCAGGATGTGACCTTAAGAAAGTACAGCTCCTGGCTCAGTCAGTTAAGCGTCTGACTTTGGCTCAGGCCATGATATCACGGTTCGTGGGTTTGAGCCACACGTCAGGCTCTGTGCTGACAGCTCAGAGTCTGGAGTCTGCTTCAAATTCTGTGTCTCCCTCTCTTTCTGCCCCTCTCCTGCTCACGCTATGTCTCTCTCTCTCTCAAAAATAAACAAACATTAAAAAAAATTAAAAAAAACACACACACACACAAGAAAGCACAGCTCTCACGGGGCTCCTGCTTTTGTGGTCTATGGGAAACACTCAGGCCCCACCCGACTCTGAGTGAGAATATCCACAGAAACCTCTCCCTTCCTGAAGTTCAGGGCCAGTTCCTCCTCCTGCCTTGCCTGACTCCCTCCTGGGGGCTGTCCCCCCTCTCCTTTCCAGATGCCCAGGACAGTATGTCAGGATGTTGCAATGCACAGAGTCATTTCTGCTTCCCAATTCCCAGGGCTGTGCAGTGAGCTGGGCCTGACTTCAGAAATTGAGCCCAGTCATCAAGACGATCTTGCTTGTCCTGGGGTGGGGCTGGGGTGGGGGAGCTGGCAGACTGCCCCCCTCTCCACACACCTAGAGAGAAGCAGTCATACTGCAGGCTCCATGAACACGGCCCCCTAGGCTGAATGTCACCTGCAGACACACATACAACAGGAGATGAGTATGAGACATTTCAACCCAGCCTACCTGGGAAAAGGTCAAGCCCATGTTTTTACAGAGCACTATGGCTCAAGCACTGACTAGCTTTTTTTTGTTGAAATCTAGAATTGCTTACAAAATGCACAAAAGCAACTGTGAAGAAATAATGGACACGAGAAATACAAAATTGTCCAGAGCCCCACGTTGGGGGGCCTGGGAAGAAGATAGGCATCAGAAAGCAGCTTTGCATGGAGTCTCCTTGGCCCACTGCATTCTGACCAAAAAATCAGAAATTGCTCGTGAACTGCCCTTGACCTTTTCCTACCCCTAAACTGAGCTGAAGGAAATGCTTCCCAAGACCACCTGTTAGAAGGTCCATGGCTCCTGCACCTCCCATAGCTCCTGAGGAGGAGTAGGGTCCAGGATTGGTTTGAAAGTGGGAGGTGGGCCCCACAGTGGCCCTGCCAGCCCTGAGGCTGTGTGTGCAGGACTATTAAGCCTTTTAATGAACTGAAAAAGACCAAGCAAGTGTAAGCTACCTGGTAACCTAGAGAGTGAGGACAGCTTAGCAATGAACCTGCACTGGCAGGCCCTTGCAAATAGGGGTGTGGCACAGGACAGGCCTGGACTCCTTCTGTCTCTCCCCTGGGGCCCAGTGCCCTCCATGAACACCTGAAATGACATTCAAAGGCCCCTGCATGGAGGAAGGAAGTGGCAAAGGCACTAGACTGATTTCTGGTAGCTGGTGTTCAGCACAGGGTGAGTGTCTCCCAGCTTCTCCCTTCTCTTTGCAATGGGCAGTGATGACTACCTCTGTCCATATAGGCACATGGCCAGAGAACATGGCAACATGGCTTCCAAGGAGAGGCCTGTACTTAACCAAAAGGTCACCTGAAGAGAGGCACATACAGGAACTAACAGTTATATTTGGCAAAATCCAAGACCTAATTACATCACACTCGTCGCCTTTACTTAAGAACAGATGTGTGTAAAGAGAATAACAGACTCTAGAACAGGAAGAGGAGGTGTGGTCTCAACCAGAAGTCCCCATGAAGAATGTGCCCTGTGGGCTTCCACTAGAAAGCCTGACAGCTAAGAGACAGTTTGGGGTCTCCCAAGATCACCCTCCTCCAAAACCTAAAAACAATGAACAATAAATGTCTATATTTAACTAATGAATACAAACCAATTAAAATACACCTGCAGCTACCAAGTGAGGCAAGAGACCACAGTGAGGTGACTATCTTCAAGACTCTCTCTGGCTTCCCAAAATGGCCATAACAAATTCTAAGAAGGCTTTGATGTGGCAATATACAAAATACAAAAATCTGGAAGTTTTCTACAAGCTCAGAATTGCATTTCAACTGAAATATCACAGTTGTGGCCATAAAACTGTAAATTGCTTTACGCAAAACTATTGTTGGCTTCCAATGCCTAAACTCTTCAAGGTTCATTCTATCCAGAGAACTACGATCGTTTTCTGCTGCTAAGAGTCTGGGTAAGATTTTTGCTTGTGTTAAACATTTTCTGAGTCTCATTCAATCCCATAGCACGTGGCTTGTCTTGCATTAATCAGTGCATCTCTGGGCAGGAACTTTCCCAGGCTCTTACCGATGTGCCTTTCAGGAGTTCAAAGAAACACATGTGCACCACAGATACATTTTCCTGTGAGTCAGTAAGTCTCTCCATTCTCTCAGCAACACATTTAAGAACAGACTATCCAAGCAAACCTCTTAAATCCACTGGAAAATGAGGCAAAGCTCTATTTAGTCTGTTAAATATATTACACTATGCATTCAAGGCCCCTGTGACTAAAATGACCTATTCAAATTTTTACTGACACTCCAGCCTTCCCTTCAGACTCTCCTGGGGGGCCTAGTGAGGGATGAGCACTCAGGGCCCTCACAGTGACTGCTGCCAGCCCTCAGGCCAAAATCTAGTAACCCACCTATCTTTCCATCAGTAGCAGCACCCATGCCTCCTGTCCTATGATCATGTAGAGAAAGCGCTTCCTTTCATCAAAAAGAAATAATTTATCAAGACATGTAATAAATAAAAGTGACCACAGAGCATCTTACAGTCCAGTATAAAGGTTAAACCAGGAGAAGTGAGTCTCTCTGGGAAAGGTATTGCCGCCATCCTAGCCGTGCCTCTGGGGAACCAGCTATGCACATGTGGTCTACAATCCTGAGAGATCAAGATGGCAGGGGCCCACAGAGCACACAGACACCATCACCCAGCATCACAGGGACGTGGGCTCACTTTGGCCACCTGTGCCACCCAGCCCCACGTATCCCTCTCTCACTTGTAGATTCAGTGAGACTCTGGGTCGCTTCATTTCAATTCAATTGTTCTTTATTTGCCAGTTCCTATGTGCCAAGCAATGTACTAGACTTTTTATAACATTGCCTCATTTAATCTCCATCGAGGCTGAGAAGGGTCAATAACATCATTCCCATTTTGCTAATGTCACTGAGTCTCAGGGAGGCTAAGTAACTTGCCCACGGTAGCTATCATTCAGACTAGGTCTCTTCAGTACTGAATCCCAGGCGCTTCACTGCTATCACCCTAGACACACAGTCTAGCAAAGAAACAAGTGTGTGGCACACACCCTCACATACATTTACTTACACACACACTCACATACATGTCTGTGAAAAGGTGTGTGATATGTCTACATAATTTACTATGTTACTAAAAGTCATTATGGTTTGTGGATATGCTTAATTTCTGTTTTTAATTCTACATTCCTATTATTAAACTCTTACATAATACTTTTTCTGAGTATCTCCAAATTTCACTCTGATGCAGCAAAAAATGAATATTTCCAGTGTCTTTTTTTTAAGTTTATTTTTAGAGAGAGAGAGAATGAATGAGGGAGAGGTAGAGAGAGGGGGACAGAGGATCTGAAGCAGGTTCTGTGCTGACAGCGAGAGCCTGATGTGGGGCTCAAACTCATGAACCATGAGATCATGACCTGAGCCAGAGTCAGACGCTCAATTCACTGAGCCACCCAGGCACCCCCCACCACCCCCCCCATCCCACCCCTTATCTAGTGTCTTATCTGGGCTTCAGATAATTGGGATGCTTCCATGGAAGAGCTCCAGTTCTGACGTGACTCTAGAACAAAGTTTGGACATGCCCACTGTGGACTTGGAGAGACTGGGAGGCCTCCTTTGGCCCTAATAGCCATGCTCAGTAACACTTGCCCACCCAAGAAGGTTTAAGCATGAGCAGAGCTGACTGGAGTCAGATTCCTAGTAATGAATGTGCTATATCTGATGAGATGCTTGCATTTCCAAAAAAGTAAAATGGATCTGAGATCACAGAGCAAAAAAACAACAAAAAAACACTGCACCAGAGAAGTTGTCTGGGACCTCATAGGAGGTGATTCATCTCATGGTCTATGTCATTTCACCCAAATGCTTCCCAAAAATTTAGAGGGAAACCATCCAGTTCAGAGAGCCTCTGCTGCCCAGATGCTGTTTTGGTATTTAACAGTGCAGAGACAGTTTCCCTGCCTATAGCTGCCATTTTTA
Organism: Panthera onca; assembly: GCF_046562875.1. NCBI lineage: Eukaryota > Metazoa > Chordata > Mammalia > Carnivora > Felidae > Panthera > Panthera onca. Next base: position 22,036,353 of record NC_138344.1, read on the forward strand.
TAAGTTTTAAAAAATTAATAATAGATGTCATTCTCATTTGTCCAATGACTCCTCTAAACATAACTTTCACATAAGGAAGGAGTCTGCTACGGTCTGAACTTTTGTGTCCTTCCCAAATTCATATTTGAAATCCAAATCCTCAAAGATGATTGGTATTTGGGAGGAGGGGTCTTTGGAAGGTGCTTAGGTCATGCGGGTAGAACCCTGCTGAATGGGATTAGTGTTACAACTAAGACCCCACAGAGCTCCCTCTGTGCTCTTCCATGGGAGGACACGAGGTTTGCAACCCAGGAGAATGCTCTCACCAGAGCACAGCCATGCTGGTGCTGTGATCTAGGATTTCCAGGCTCCAGAACCCAAAGGATAAAATTTCTCAGTCCCTGAGAAGCAGCATAGTGTCATATTTTGCTATAGCAGCCAGCACAGACTAAGACAGGGTCAAAAGAAAGAAATCTAAACACATATTCTGTTCCATAATTGAGCTAATAAATGCTGTGATATTGTGATTTATAAGAAATATATTTGGTCATTCAGATGACCAAAAAATATTTCTCAAATGTATTTGATTTTTGTCCAGGATTCCTGGCTCACAGCTCCTAAAATGTTTGGAATTTCTTATAATAAAGGCAATAAAGGTGTCTTTTGTTACATTAATATAGGTAACTTTTGGAATCTCCAGTGGAGGCAGGGGTTGCCCAGGAGGCCCGACCATGTGATTGGAGGGTTGGAACTTCTGGTTCCACCCCCTGACCTCTGGAGAGGGGAGAGGGGCTGGAGGTTATATCAGTCAATAGACAATGACTTAGTCAATCATGACTATGCAATGAAGTCTTCATAAAAACCTAGAAGGGTTGCATTAGGAGAGCTTTCAGGTTAATGAACACATGGATATGCATGGGGGGTAACTTACCTGGAGAGGGCAGCTCCCTGCTCTTTTCCCCATACCTCACCCCATGTATCTCTTTACTGGCTATTATTCATATCTTTGGTCACATCATTAAATAAACTGATAAATGTAAGTAAGTTTCCCTGAGTTCTGTGAGACGCTCTAGCAAATTAAAGGAACTCTAGGAGGGGGCATTGGAACATCCAATCTGCTGGTAACAGCCTGAGGCTTCCTACAGTCATCTTAAGTGGGGGTGAGGGAACAATCTTGTAGGACTGAACCCTTAACCAATAGAACCTGATGCTCTCTCTGGATAGACAATGTCAGAATTAAGTCAAGTTCTCGGACAATTGTTTGGTGTGTGTATAAGAACCTCCCATATTGGAATTAGGCTTGGGAAACCCAAAAGAAATGCCTATATACAATGGGGTAAATGTTTTATGCCAATAGAAAAATAACTCAGATATTCCTCAAAAAATTTCAGTTGAAACATAATTCAAGAATTAACCAACATAATGCAAGAGGTGCCAGGATAAACTTCCAAAACAAAGAAAGTGTCTTCTTATTGAGCAAAACTCTGCCTCCCTGTTACATGAGTCTCCAGGTCATGAATACATTTCTTGAAATAGCCAAGTATCAACAATAATTCATACATTTCTTGAAATACAGTCAAGTATCAACGATAACACATGTCACATTTTCCCAGCATGTACCCCATTCAGATGAGCACTTTCAGGGGCATGAGTTGGGAAAAATTCAGAAAACAGACTATTTGGAAACAGAAGAAGGTGTCTGACCCAAAGGTCCAACATGAGCTTTGTCGTGCCATCCTTCCTGACCCTACCTCCTATTTGCTCAGAACCAGACTCAAGATAACCAACCACATTTATCTAGGACCTTCCTTTATGTTTTTAGAAGTAAAAGTATAACACTTTCCTTTTACGAGATACCAGAGTGTGACACTGGGTTCTACTTAATGTTTTTGGCTACTGGGACAACATGACCCAAGGCCTTGCCAGGCTCTGCACACAGGGGTACTCACATCAGTGTGAGAGCAAACAAAAGACACACATTCCCTCCCTGTGCCTCACAACTGCTGGGCAGCTGTACTACCCTCCTTCAGCAGAGCAGGTCCCAAGGGAGCCTGGCTCTAGTCTCTCTGGGTTCCCCACGGGTTGGTTGAAGCCCAGACCTACTTCCATTTACAATGTTTAACACTATCTTTTGTTTTCTGTCACACTGATGTGAGTGTCCCTGTGTGCAGAGCCTAGTGCGGACTTGGGCCATGCTGTCCCAGGAGCCAAATACATGGATTAGAATCAATGTCACAGTTTTGCTTTTTTAAAAAAAAAATTAATGTTTATTCATTTTTTGAGACAGAGAGAGAGAGAGAGAGAGAGAGCACGTGCAAGGGGGGGAGGGGCAAAAAGAGAGAGAGAGAGAGAGATGCAGAATCTGAAACAGACTCCAGGCTCTGAGCTGTCAGCACAGAGCCCAATGTGGGGTTTGAACTCACAAACTGCGAGATCATGACCTGAGCTGAAGTCAGGCTTGACTGACTGAGCCACCCAGACACTCCCCAATGTCACAGTTTTAAACTTTTTGCAAAATTGACCAAAGTAGAGCCTGAATGAAAAGCAAAGCCAAAGGAACAAGAAGTACATGAGGGAAAGCAAGACAGACACCAATGGGAAAATAAACAGGCACAGCGTGCAGGGCAGAAGACCAGGAAGCAGTCAATGAAAGCCATGCCCAGTGCCAGTTTGCACCACCTGCAATCCATCGAGTGAGATTCACACCTGACCTCAAGTTAGTCTAAACCCTATTTTCTATTCTCATCTCAGGTGTGGCTTTTTCTGAGAAACACTGGGGAGCATTCCTTTAATAGACTCTAGTAGCCTTTTAGGGCACCTGGGTGGCTCAGTCAGTTGAATGTCCAACTCTTGATTTAGGCTCCAGTCATGATCCCAGCGTTGTGAGATCAAGCCCCACATTGGGCTCTGTGCTGGCAGCATAGAGGCTAGTAGGGATTCTTTCTCTCCTTCTCTCCCTCTCCCGTGTGTGTGTGTGTGTGTGCTCTATCAAAATACATAAATAAATGTTAAAAAAAAAAGAGAGAGAGAAGTGTCTATTCATGTTTTCTGCACATTTTTTCACTGGATTATTTTTTTTCAGGTGTGGAGTTTGGTGAATTCTTTATAGATTTTGGATATCAGCCCTTTGATACGTCATTTGCAAATATCTTTTCCCATTCCGTTGGTTGTCTTTTAGTTTTGTTGATTGTTTCCTTTGCAGTGCAGAAGATTTTTATCTTCACAGGGTCCCAATAGTTCATTTTTGTTTTTAATTCCCTTGCGTTTGAATCTAGTAACCTTTTTTTTTTTTTCCATGGGCAATTCTGAATCCCATTTTGTTTGCTGTCTGCCCAACACCCTTCTTTCTGCCTTACCATTCAATCCTGGTTTTTGGTGGTGGTGGTGGTTAATGTGCCTGGTCTCAGGTGATGGATCTGGATTAGTGTAAACCAATGGTGACAACAGTATTTCCCATATTCCCTGCCTCCCTCTGGGCTAATGATAGCAATGCGACCCAGTTCTGGCCAATAAAACCTAAGCAGAAAAACTACCTGGCAGACTTCCAGGTGATCTTTGCAATCCTGATAAAAGGGAATCAGAAGCAGCTGGCACTGACCCCTTTTTTTCCCTTGAACTAGGACATAATGCTTAGTGCTTCAGCAGCCATCTTGTGGCCATGCAGTCAAGAGAATTATGGAGATGCCAATTGGATGGGTCAAACTTCTAAACCAAAACTAGTAACCTTGGGACTCCTCCTAAAGTGTGAAAAGTAAGCCATTAGCTGGTTGGCTTTCAATTACTTAGACCCAAACAGGTTCCTGATACCTATACTGAAACATTTAATTTATGAATGTCAATAATTCAGTGATAGCAGCTATAATAACTCCTTTCCTGTGTATAACTGTTTTTAATCGACTAAAGACTTACCCAGTGTTTATCTAATTGGACCCACTGTGTTTTCCCCATTCCTGAGATAAGAGAACAGACTCAGAGAGATGAGGTGATGAGTCTGAGGGAATCCCAGCCAAGCCCTCTCCAAGTCTTTCCATGGAATCACCATCATGCATCCAGGTTAAAAATAGTGCAATCCATTAGGTGGCAGGAAAAGGGAGGTCACTGCAGGAAACAAGGAGGGATCCCTCTAGACATGGCCTGATGCTCTGGTCATGAGTCCACATTCAAAGCTCCATGGATCCGGGTCCACTTACACAGAGGGTGAACACAGGACAATGGGGGGCAGCTGAGTCAGGCCACAGCAGGCAGGAAAGTGTAGCTGAAACTCCACCACCCTTACGAACTAAACAGTGTGTCCCAAAAATTTATATGTTGAAGCTCTCACCCCCCACTGAGACTGTATTTAGAGATGGAGCTGTTGGGAGGTAACTAAGGTAAAATGAGGTCTTAAGGGTGGGGCCTTAGTCTGACAGGATTAGTGGAAGAGGAAGAGACACAGAGATTGCTTGCACTCTCTCCCCACACACTCATAGAGGCTGTGTGAAAAGCCTGCGAGAAGACAGCTGTTGGCTGCCTGCAAGCCAAGGAGAGAGGTCTCACCAGCACCTTGATCTTGGACTTCTAGCCTCCAGAACAATGAAAAAATAAACGTCTATTGTTTAAGCCTCCCAGTCTATGGTATTGCATTATGACTGCCCAAGCAGACTAACACACCCTCAACAGGTGAAGGCGGTGGCCATATGTTCACTGTTAAGTGAAACATTTTTGTAATGGTTCTGAACTAACCTTTGGAGGCTGGGTGGTCTAAGGACTAACTTGGTCCCTTCTGAAATTGCTCACTGATGCCAGTCTCTTTGCTCCACAGTGTTGGCCAGGTCAGACATTCATGCCCAGGAAGCTCTGAACCCTAAGGGATATCCATCAGGGTAAGGCAGGGGCCATCTAATGAGAAAGCCCCAAATCCAATCAGACTCAACCATAGTGCTGTGGTCCCATACTCGGTGCCCTTGGATAGAGCACGCCTTGCACTTGACCCCAGTGTAGGGTCTGAGGGGTTCCTATTGAGGAGGGAGGGCCAGAGCAAGTAAAAAACACATTATACATAGATTAGGAACTGCAGGGTGTGTGTGTGTGGGGGGGGGGTGAAGTGTGCATGGATTCAACATCCTGTCTCAGTCCCTACCATTAAGAGCAATTTAAATTACATTTGGTGGAAAAGATAATAATATTTTAGGTCAAAGAGAGAGACAGTGACGGCTGCAACCAGGACAGGAGGAATGGAAAGAGGCAGAGTAAGAGATGTTTGGGAAAATGAATTACAGTGACCTTTAGATTGATTTGATTGGAATGTGTGGGATAGAATGGTGTGTTTTGTGTTTGTGTGGTGCATTTGTATCTGCAGGATGTATGTGTATGGTGTGTGTGTGGGATATGTGTGTGCTGTATGGAGTGTATGGGTCTATGATGTGTGTTGTGTGGGGTATATATGTGTGGTATGTGCTTGTGTGTGCATGTGTGTGTGTGTGTGGTGTGGTATGTATGTGTGTGTTGTGTGTGGTGTGTGTTGTGTGTAGAGATGTGGTGTGTATGCAGTGTGTATGTGATGTGTGATATATGGTAGGTATTGTGTATGGTATATGGTGTGGGGGTGTGGTAGGTATGTGGTATTACATGATGTGCGGTATATGGTGTGTGTGTGGTGTGTGCATGTATGTGGTCTGTGTGTGTGGGTCCGTGACATGTGATATATGGGGTATGTGCATGGTCTGTGTGGCAGGAGGATTAGAGGCAGAAGTAGTGGGAATAACAAGATTCTCTATATCAGCACTAGCCTCTGGGCTCTGATCTAAAAGCTGCACATGGTGGCCCATCTACCCTCACAACAATGGCCTCACTGTCCTCACCCCACAGTGAGGACACTGAAACACAGCAGGAGCCGGCCACCTGCATGGTGCTGCAACTGGCCAGGGCCCCACCTGCAGGCAGTGTGACCCAGCCAGAACATGATGTTCCCTGCACGAAGGCAATGTGCTTCTCCCTACCAGCCTTTCAGGGCTGCACACAGAGATATGACCATGCATTCATTCATTCACTCATTCATTCCACCCACAGAAGCTACTGAGATATAATCATATACCGGGGCAATGGGTATTGGAGTACATAGCACCTACCTAGAACCAGCTTTCCAGTAGGGGAAGACAGGCCCCAAAATGAACAAAAGGAATGAAACCCCAATAACAACAGTAGCAATAAACACATGTTTTTGGGTGCAGACAGATGAGTAGATGACTTTGGGGGGTCCTGTACAGAACACCGTGCAGGGATGGGGAGAGAAGACATGAGGGCTACTCCAGACAGGTGGCTGGGACTTACACAGTGAGAGGGATGGAGCCACAGACCAATCCAGGAGCACGACGCACCCAGGAGTGAGGATGCTTACATGGACCAGCTTCCTGAGGAACAGAGACAGTTGATCCTCACCAGCAATAGGAGGCTGGCCCATTGTGTCCCAGCACAGGGACTGTGAAGTGAGAAGAGTGGTCCTCAGAGTGGGGTGACAGCTATCTTCTGCTGTGGGAGCACAAGGTCCCAGATGACAGACTGCCTGAAGGCCAGGACAGAGGTGATCCACAGAAGGTGACTTCTTGTGAGTGGGGCTGTGAACAATGCTGGCAGGTGTCCATAGGGAAGGAGGGTGGGAAGTGTCCAGTTCCAGGGCTTTTGGAAAGAAAGGAATCATGTGGACAACACTAGGGACTAACAACTGATGGCTGATGGCTGTGCAGAGGCCCTGCCTCTCCTCCAGGGTCCGGAGAAGATCCAGGCTGTAGTTGTCAGTTGTGTCCCTGGCCATAGCATGCTGCATTTCAGGGGGGCCTAGGGAGAGCCTGGGAAGTCCACTGGCTGGCTGTCACTGGGCTCATCACCCTCTTCCTTCCCACCCATCAACACAGACTAAGGAAATTTACTACGTCACCCTATCACCTCCCCTTCCACCTGTTCAAGGGAAAAATGCACATGAACCTCGCTTGCCGGAGAAAGTTCCTGAAGAGGAACCAGAAATGGATTCCCCCCACCCCCCAAATCTCAGTGAAGCCAGAGCTGAAGAAGTTCATGACTTAAAGGACTTCTGTGGGAATTTCTTTTAGGACTGCGTGTATCCCAGCTCAGGATAATAAAACAATCCTCCTTTTACTTTATCCACATGATCCTGGACCCAGTCTGTCATCCACACCACACTTCCCCCATGAGCTGCTCCAGACCTTCTCATTCTAAGCACTGGAGAAACCCACAAGTGGGCTTGAGGCAAACCTGGATGCAGTCCGTTCAGAAAAGCCCCAGGACCTTCCTGGGTTATGGGGGTATTTGGCGAGGGCTGCACATGGGCTATGTGCTGCAAAGCTCACAGTAAAGCTTAGGCCAGGCTGGGAAAGAGTCCAGACAAGAAAGAGACGGCAGAGCACAGGAGTAAGGACAATTTAAAGAGGGGTTAATAAAGTGTCTCTTCATGAAGGTGGGGGCAAAGGGCATGGGGACCCACACGGGAAAGTATAAGACCCCATGGACAAGGAGAAGCAGGAGAGAGCTACGCGGACAATATGGGCCAAAACATGCTTGAGCAGAGTGGTTACCTCAGGAAAGGGGAGTACAGGAGTCAACACCCCACCACATTCCTGCTGGACTTGCCCCTGTCCTAACCCAGTGGAAAGCCAGACTGAAGAGCCCACTGAGGAAGCCCAAAGGGGAAGTGCAGCAGGGGTAAGGTGGGTCTGAATCTGGAAAGGCAAAGGCAGACCCTTGGTCCCATCCTCTGCAGCAAAACTACACCTAAGCGCCCTGTAATATGCCCCAGAAACCTTGGAGCATGCACAGTTCCTTCCCCACCTGAGCCAAACCACCCCTTAGTCTGTGAGTGACAAGAAGGGCGGTGGGTTTGCACCAGGTCTCACACGCTCTCTAGATGAGCTCAATAGAATCGATACTTATTGGCAAGTTGCACCTCCTACAACCTCCCACATGGGCACAGAGCACAGCAAGGCAGTCCAGGATATATGCAGGATCTTGGGTTAACCTTCTCCTGCATTTCACCTCTTTGCCAAGTCCTGACAGGCTATGACTACACTATTACTGTAATGGATTTCATTAAAGATGATAAATGCACACCCTGGAGGTCAAGGTCTGCAGATGAAGAAACTGGGCTCAGAGCAGTGAGGTGGTCTCCCAGCCTATGAGAGCTGTGTCTCTCATAGACACAGCTATGGAGAAGCCAGTCACTCAGCAAGACTCCAGAAACATGTGTTTTTACGGGATTAATGGGCAGAGCCCCACCATTCAGGGCTGCATGAGGAGTTTCTGGGTGAAAACTTCCCCTTCTGTGGGCTGGACACAGAAATGAACAGGAAAGACACTTGCAGAACATGCTCATAGGAAAGAAGGCAGGTATCAGGAGGGTGCTGGGGCCACTCCAATAGTGTGTCAGGAAGGGCCTCCTGGGATGTCCACATTGACCCAGACCTAGTGGATGCTCTGCAGCCACTCTGGGAGGTGTGGAAGGATGGTTCCTGCCCCGGGAGTCACAGATACCTGAGGCAGGACCAAGTGTGGGCTTGGAGGCAGGATGTAGATTCTGGGAGATTCTCACACTTCTGCTATGAGAAGCCTTGGTTGGAGGTGGTTATAAGCAGAAGGGTAAAAGGATTTGGCTCATGTTATTTAAAAATCACTCTGGTAGCTGTGTGAAGCAGATGCAGAGAGAGCAGTCAGGAGGTTAGACTGGCTCCAGATATACTCTGAGGCTAAAACAGATGAGCTTTGGTGAGGGACTGGATGGAGGGGCAGAGGGAAAGGACAGGTCAACAACTATCTGGGGTCTGGGGCCCAAGGCAGACCATGAACTGCAACAGGAGGGTGAGACTTTGGTGAGTAGGATGTATGTGCATGCATGTGTTGGTGTGTGCATCTGTGTGTATGTACGTATGTGTAAATCTGTGGCATGTGTATGTGCACGTGTGAGCATGCTTGTAAGTGTGCATGCATGGTACCTGCATGTGTGGGTGCAGGTGCATAACTGCATTCACATGTGTGATGTGTGCGGGAGTGTGAGTGCATGTGTGAACATGTGTGAGTGTATGTTGTGGTTTATGTGCACATGAGGGAGTGTGTCATAAGCACCTGTATTTTCTGTTCCTTTGATGGAGACAGGAAACGAGAATAGATTTGACATATAAAGGAAGGTGGGCACAGGGGAGGAATCAGCCCACAGATGTCACAGAAACCTGTGGCATTGGCAGGAGGAGGGCCCAGCCCTGAGGTCAGGTAGCCACCATGTGTGGTCATGGAGAGAGCAGCTGCCTCAGCCAGGAAGGAGAGTGGGCTGGGCCGGGGGCCTAGAGGCTGGACAGCAGGAGGAGTGGGGTGCTGATGGGTCAGCTTCATTCTCGCCAGTGTCCGAACAGGGTGGCCCAGAGGGAACCTGAGAGGAGGAGCAGGGAGGGCAGGGATGAGGATCATGGGTCCCACTGACTTGCATTCCCAGCTTCACAGAGACGGAGGAGGCAATGGCCTGAGTCCTTCTGATCTGGTTTGTCAACCCACACTCACAACCCCAGGGCTGCACAACTGACTCACCTGGGGAGCACTGACAAAGTTGCCCTGAGGGTGGGACCCCAGATTCAGTGTACTTTTAAAACTCCCCAGGTTACCAGACTTAGTGCCCCATCAGACCAGAATGTTCCCACTGACCTTGTCTCCGGGAAGGCCATCTGTCTATGCCTTTAGCACTTTCCCTGGAGGCCCCATGCCCGTGACACTGACCTGCAGAAATCGGGTGGTTACAGCAGCAACTGGCAGATGGCAGCACCTTTCAAAGGGCCACCCCAGGCATCAGCCATTGTGAGGCAATCTGAATGTAAAAGGGGCAGAATTTAAATTACAGATAGTCTCAACTTAGGATAGTTCAATTTACTCTTTCGACTTTATGATGGTGCAAATACACACTCGATAGAAACTGTACTTCAAATTTTGAATTTTGATCTTTTCCTGGGCTGGCAATAACACAGTATGATCCTCTCTCCTGCTGCTTCTCTCTCTCTCCTGCTCCTGGTCAGCCATGCCATCACCAGGGTAAACTACTGGATACCCTTACAACCACTGTGTTCTTCACTTCCAGTAATTAATAAATTACATGATATATTCAACACTACATTATAAAATAGGCTTTGTGTTAGAGGATGTTGCCCAACCTTGGGCTAATGTACGTGCTCGGAGCACATTTCAGATGAGCTAGGTGAAGCTATGATATTCCATTGCTTAGGTGTATTAAATGCATTTCAACCTAGGCCATTTTCAACCTGAGATGTGTTTATTGCATCATAACCCCATTGTAAGTTGAGAAAGATCTGCAGTCTGCCTCATTTGCAGCTGCCCTTCCTGGAGGAAAGAAGAAACAGCCTTGGGGGACATTTCAGTGATACTGATAACAGCTCCTAAGGAAATGCAAGCCCCAAAACTGTTTCATGGGCTGATTAAAAGAGCCAGATTTCTCTGTTTTGTGCCTGAACAAATTCCAGAAGAACTGTCTCATCAAAGGCATCAAGAACCCTCGCACTGTACCGGTGGCTGAAATGAAAGGCATCCAAGAGGAAGAACAGCCTGACCAGCTGCCATAAAGCCCCCTCCCCTGCTCCCACGCCCGGCTGTCTCCAACCACATCACCCTTTACTGTGGCACCATGTGGGCGATCAACCGCAAGGTGTGAAGGCTGGATCTGTCAACTGCGTGGCAGGCTTTGCAAGTCTGAGCCACAGCATTGTCATACATGACGAGCTCAGCTCTATCCACAAGGTGTGGGGCCCCGAGCCTCACAGCAGCCACCTTAGTGACCTCTCCTCCTGGTCCTCAGCACCCTGGGCCTTAATACGCAAGTAGTAGCCTCCTCTAAAATACAAGAGTTTAGCTGTCATTTCTATAGGCCACAAAGCTCGTCTATACAAACACTGATATGAGGTCTTGACACATCACTTGGGCAACACTGGGACCCTATGCCATGGTCTTCAGGGCTAGACCTTCTGGGCACTTTTAGAACCCAACCCCAAACCAAGAGAAAGTGGGAAAAATGCATCTGGTGTGACACCTCTCAAATACTGGGGAGCACGAGAATCACATGTAATGTGTTCTCAACGTAGATTCCCAAGCCCTATGCCAAGAGGGTCCCATGATGCAGGTGATGGTGCAGGCTAGGGATGTGCAGGTTTCCAAGTGCCCTCCTGTGCTGATGCTCAGGCCCATGGACCAGACATAGATTGATCTATGTACCATTCAGCATAGTTAGCCTCGCATAGAGTTGGAACTCAATAAATTGTTGCCTTAAAAAGAAGAAAAGGAAGTGGTCATTGATAATGTGCCTCATATCACAAGGATTTCCCACATGACACACAATGCGGCTTTTGAAGAAGCACTATTCCGTTGTACTAAGAATCAGTAAATTCTGCATTTCATGTATTAACTTTCCCATAAACACTGGCCTGAAAGATGGGTGTTGGAACATTTGAGAAAATTTTGATTCCACTGGAGTAAACAATTTCTTTACTGCAGGCTTCTCAGAGCCTTGGTATACTAATGGGCAGCGTATGTCTTCAAAAACGGACAAGAGCACCTCACATTTCCCAAACTTATTAGATCAAGGAACCTTACTTATTTTTTTAATGGAACATATTTTAGCATCATGAAACGTAAATGGGGAAACCTCCAGTTTCACCTTTTTTACAGAGCTTTCTAGTTTTCAAAATGTTTCTGCAAATATGAATCTCCTGGAATATCCATGTCCAATTTTTGCCTCTGCAGTCAAGAGGCTGTATTCCTGTTTTGTTGAGAATGCCTGAAAATATTCCTTCACTGGGAAATCTGGAAAGCAACCAGAGGAATTATCATATTGCTTGGATTTTAAGATACAGGTTCAGTCTGATAACAGCTTGTAAAGAAAAAAAAGAAAAAAAAAGCAGTGAGAGTATCAATGCCAGCCAATACCCTGGTGGCTCATACCTACCATGGTTCATTTCTTGCTCATGTTGCACTGTCCTTATGGGGTAGCTGGGGCTGGGCTCCAGAACCCCTGACTTTGAGCTGCAAGATGATGGGGCAGACAATCCCAAACATTGCCCACTGCCATACAGAGAGCAGGAGAGCTCTGAAGGACTACCCTCCAATAATTCAGCATCCTAAACCAGAAGTGACACACATAATTCCTGCTGACAACTCATGGGGCATAATCAGCCCCCTGGGCAGCCCTGCCTGAAACCACAAAGACAAAGAGCTGGAAAGACAGCCAACAACAACCATGGGTGACAACCCCACTACAACCCTCATCATCTGACACATCCAAAGTCCAGCCACACTAAGATGTAAAGAAGGAAGCTACCTTTTAAGAAAATGGTATTTTAAAAGGTATGCTTAAGTTGTATCCAAGCTTACTGAAGGGCTAATGTTTGCATAGGTACGAATCCATGTGAATACTGGCCAAGTATCTCTTCACTAAACAACAGCTCTGGGTGACCAGTCTGCCTTGCCAAGGCTGGAATGAACTCTCACATCCTCTAAGCCACCTGCCCTCACTCTTGACCAGCAGTTGGTTTTTCTCAGCATTTGTCCCTGGTCCCTTATCAGAGGCATGTACAAGAACTCTGAGCCCTTCTGTTCCGCTGCCTCCCAGGGCCCCCAGGATGACACATCTATGTTTACAACTGCCCAAATCCACACAATGTGGAAATGTCCCTCCAAATGCCCTCTGACAGGACATCTGTGATGCTTTGGCAGTGGGAGCAGTTATTTACAGACATCAGATTTTAACAGGAGGGAAGCAACATGCCTGAGTAGAGAGCCATGAATCAGATGGCTCCCAGCACAACCACCCTGCTACAGGAGCCAGGAGTCAGCCTCCTGGCCACAAATGTGGGTGACCCCTCACATCTCTCCTCTATCTAATCATCATGGCCATCCCTCAAGGACAGCAGGGTGATGTACAATCATCCTATCTTACAGATGAACAAACCCATCCACCCAGCAAGGAACTAGCTGAAGGTCACATGGCTAATTTGTATCCAAGGTCATTGGGCATCCAGCACTTCTGGCCCCTCTGCCACTGGCCTTCCCCCAACGCCTAGGAGGGTACGGAACATTCTGTGGGGATTCATTTTGAGAAGATCCTCAGAACCTGGTCTGCCAATACCAGAAGGCACCTAGTTGGGTTCATTCAGGAAACAGAACATCAGAATATGAAGAAGTAGGGAGAGGGGCACCTGGGTGGCTCAGTCGGTTAAGTGTCCTACTTCAGCTCAGGTCATGATCTCACGTTTCATGGGTTCGAGCCCCACGTTGGGCTCTGTGCTGACAGCTCAGAGTCTAGAGCCTGTTTCAGATTCTGTGTCTCCCTCTGTCTCTGCACCTCCCCTGCTCACATTCTCTCTCTCTTTCAAAAAATAAATAAACATTATTTTTTTAAAGAAGTAGGGAGAGAGCCTGAGGTCTTTTCCCAATGGGAAAAGGGACAGTATTCCCTCCCCAAACTCCTTCAGGCAGTTGTTCATAAGTTGTATCATGACACACAATCTGTAAGAATAATGTACAGGAAGCTTCCCCAGGGATGGGGCAGGCTCTTTCACATGGACATTTATCTGCAGACTCTCTCTCCCTGCCCGCAGGACAGAACTGTCCCTCCTACGTTCCCAGCCCACAGGGCAGGTGGAAGCTGATGCTGTCAACCAGCTCCTCCTCCTCCTGCCAACAGTGCCTGACCAGGGGTGGCACATGCCCTGGTGTGGGCCCCCAGTGGCCTCCAGGGGAGAGGCTACCCCTTGCCGAGGCAAGGGCACCACTCTGTGCACTCAGCTACTTTCCTACTTCCAATTGGAAGATTACAAGTGACATGCCTTGGGAAAGTCTACTCACTGACTTAATCCAAGGTAGCATTAAGCCTTCAGTAGCAGGCCCAGACACAGCCATGCCCTTTTTGGAATACACAAAGATACTTTATTCTTTCCTTGTAAGGCCAGAAAAGAGAAGGGGAAAAAAAGCCATCTCAACCACTACATTTTTTTGTGTGTGCTTTTGTTTGTTTTTCTTAACAACTGATCCTGTTATATGAAAGAAAAGTATTTTAAAAATGAGAATCATGTGTAAGATGTTGAGATGCTTATAACTTGAAGGAATCCTAAAGCAAATCCTTTGGCAAGCAAATATCCACCAGAACTTAATTTATATGTTAGATTTATAAGTGACCTAGTGCTGTTTTTTTAAAAAAATGAAGCATATAAGTGAAATGTGAAAGATCAAAGCAACACACACCTACTAAGGCAGGTGCAGAGAGGCATACAGAGGAGGGTCCACACAGGTGGAGATGAGGCCCACCCTCGGGGAGTCATTGTGGGGGATGGCCGACAGGGTCCCCCCACTGACCCACTCTCAGAAGGGACGCTTCAGAGGGGGCCTGATCCTGAATGGCAAGAAGGCATCTGTCATGTGACAGCATATCTAAAAAGAAAGACTAATCAACAAATGAAAATCCCCAGAACACTGTCCTCAGCTAGCTCAGCTCACGATGACAAGAGAATTGCAGAATTGTACTCAGAACTTGAATAAGAATAAAATCACAAAGTGATGCTCTTGGACATGTTTCTGGACTGAGGCTGGGAATATTCCAGCTGCTGCCTGGGAGCAGGGTCTCGGGTCCCCAGTATGGTGGGTTTTCCAAGCCCTATCTATTTCAAGATCACTCAGGCTGTTGCCCAGAGCTTTATTATTCTCTTTAAGTCATTACATTTTCTCCCTTTTGTATTCATACTCCCCATCACCCACAGCTTACCAGTGAGATTTTACTAAAAGTCTGGAGAATTTTTCTGTTGTCAGGATTAACAAAAGAATTCTAAGGAAGGCAGTTCCCATTTCGCAAATGAGAAATCGAACACCAGGAGATAAGGTGCATTTTAGTCACGTTTATCTGTTGTGCTGTGCTCTATCCAGAAACTCAATATAATTTACAGACTAGAATGAATTCTATACAATGGATGTCTTTCCTTTGCTGATCTATGAAAAACCGAAAGTTTTTGTTCTTCTGTGGGCCCTGCAAGTCAGGACACATTAGTAGTTTTTAAAAGCATGAGCTAGTTCTGGATGGCAATGTGCACTTTCTGGGATTTTGGTAAGTGCTGCCCACAGCTAGCAAGACAGTGTACTGCCCTACCCTCTGGATAAGGGGCAAGAGGATCCACCACCCATCTGCCAAGCCACACCCTGGCCTGGGTTGCAAAGTGTACAGTCTTATTGACCCCAAGCTTTTACCCCCGGCAAGCTGGCACCTGCCTGCTAGTCTGTATGTTGAGACACGGTGTGAGGTAGTAGCAGCCTTAGCGCCAAACATTTTAACACAGTAATTATATGTTATAAATTTATTCTTAGAAAACAAAAGGACAGGAACAAACAGAAGTATGGAGAAAAGATGTTCACTGCATTTCTGTTTATAAGGAGAAAAATGAAAGCTAACATTTTCAACAAAGGGATTCTGAGGTTGCCCCTGGTGCTGCCAACCAAGCGTGTCTGGCTTCCCTCCTTCCGGGTGACTGGTGACAGTGGCTTCCTTGTCCCTGGGCATGAGACCAGTGGCCTTGCTCTGGCTGATAAACAGCAGGCAGAGGTGTGGTGCTGCTTCCTGGTGGAAGCCTGAGAACCACTGCCAACTCCCCGTACCTCCTCTTTCCCTCTGCCACCTGCAATGTTCTGTGGGGGCACTGCTCAGCATGCATCCCAGAGGTCCCTGCCGAGTGAGGATGGACACAGAATGGGAAAGAGAAACTTTTGTAAGCCACTGAGATTTTGAAGTTGTTGGTTACTAAAGCATAAAAGAGTTTATGACAATCGATATAGAAATGGGCTGCTTTTGTAAAACATATTAATTTATGTGGACCTGGCCTCAGGGGTTGGGCCAAGAGTGGTAAGGACACTTTTCATCTAAGGTCAGGAGAATGAGGAAAGAGTCATTAAAACGATTCCCAGTGAGTACCTGGAGGGCAGACCTTGCACTTAACAAGGGGTGCAGGGCAGAATGTCACTGATATGTGGCGGTCACCATTAGCAAGGTTTGGTAAGGTGATACAAGAAAGAGGTGAGCTCAGAAAAGAACTGTCTGATTTGCAAGCAGTAATGAAGGGAGACAGAATCCATAAACTTAGGGATTTATCAATTTGGAAGATGGAACGGCTTCTAATTTTCAAATAATAAGAGATTAAACCAAGAATGGGATATGAGCTACAAGACTAAATTTTAAGGGCAAGGATCGAATGAAGGGTAGAGCCCTCAACTGTTATAAATCATAGGTGGATTCAAAGTCTAACAATACTTTTAAGTTGGAAAAATGGCTTAGGGGAAAAAAAAATCTTGAAACTATGGGTAAGACATTTCTGTGGAAGCCTGATAGGCCCAAGGAAGCTGCCAGTAAGTTGAATGCTAGGAAGACGCTAAGTACTACTATGGCAAACTTCTGTAAGTCTAAAATTATCTGAAAACAAAAAGTAAGAAAAAGCCCAAAAAAGGGGTCACCGGGTGGCTCAGTTGGTTAAGCATCTGACTTTGGCTCAGGCATGATCTCGTGGTTTGTGAGTTCTAGCCCCACATCAGGCTCTGTGCTGCCAGCTTGGAGCCTGGAGTCTGCTTCAGATTCTGTGTCTCCTTCTTTCTCTGCTCCTCCACCGCTCATGTGCACTTGCTCTCTCTCTCTCTCTCTCTCTCTCTCTCTCTCAAAAATAAACATTAAAAAAAGAGAAAAAAACAAAAATGGTAATATAAATCTGCATTTATTACCTGATAAGGACACTGAACAAATGTTCAGGGAAAAAGAAAAGTATGATAGCCTGATCCATACTTTTGTATAGCAATAAATAAATAAAATCTCTCCAGATGTACACCAACAGTAGTTGTTTGGGAGTCTGTAACTTTGGAATTTCAATTTATTTTCTTTTATTTGCACAGTCTTTTTAAAAAGGTGGTCAGGGGGCATCTGGGTGGTTCAGTCAGTTAAGCGACCAACTTCAGCTCAGGTCATGATCTCGTGGTTCGTGGGTTCAAGTCCTGCATCAGACTCTGTGCTGACAGCTCAGAGCCTGGAGCCTGCTTCAGATTCTGTGTCTCCATCTCTCTGCTCCTCCCCCACTCATGCTCTGTGTGTGTCTCTCTCTCTCTCAAAAATGAATAAAAGTTAAAAAAAATTAAAACATGAACTTCTAAAAAAATGTGGTCAGACATTATGTGCATAATACAAAAACTTAATTTTCATATAAATTTTTATTACTTACATAGTACATATAAGTATATACTACATAGATATTACTAGCACACGCTGTGATTATTAAGACTACAATCACAGTGTTTATGGCTTTGTGACTGTTACATATCCAGGTGATTTATTTTTAATTTTTGTTTTTCTTATTTATTTATATTTACTTATATATTTGCTTACTTAATTACTTATTTTTAAATAGGCTTCACATCCAGTGCAGAGCCTAGTGTGGGCTGAGATCAAGACCTGAGCTGAGATCAACAGATGCTTAACAAACTGAGTTACCCAGGTGCCCCTATCCAGGTGTTTTAAATGTCTGCTCTCCTTTCATCCTTACTTCAACGCTGAGAAGTAGGTACCATTCACACGGTTGATGATGAAACCCAAAAAGTTGAATAAAGCTCTTGCTCTGAGTGTCAGATACAAAGGTTCATTAGGGAAGCTCACTCCTGTCTCACTCTGCCCTCAAACAGTCTTGTTACCCACTTCCGTTGGCAGCCCCTTAATATGTAATATCGTAGGCAGCAACAAGGGAAAGTTAATGACAGTACAATACAGTCAGAAACCTGTAACAGTTCTCAGGCAAGCAGGCAATCGGATATACCAATTAAAGATCCTTTTCATTTTTGACTTTATCTCCAGGTTCCTTGAGGTTAAGTTCATTACTCAACTATTTTTTGAGCTTTGATGTGTGCATTGTATCTTGTCATTCTTCCAGAAGCAGCACGACACTAATGTGGCCATTGCAGTCAGCATGAAGGGTGTGCTAGGCTTTGTATTAAATGACTCACATACAGTTATTTATTTTCCTCTTAGTATCACTCCATGAGGCAGATGCTACTGTTATCTTCATATACGGACACACTATCCTCTCTACATAGCCCTCTGCCTCCCTGAGTGGCCAGGTGGTGGTACACAGGCACATGGTATCCATGTTCTTACAACAGGACCCAACCCTGGGGCCAGGAGTTGGTCTCCCTACAAACTGGATCAGTCTCCTTTCCCAGGAATTTGGAACCAGGATTTAATAAAAATTCTTTTTATTTTTTAAATTAAAAAAAAATAATGAGCATTAAGATATAATTCACTGACCATACAAGTCACCTATCTAATGTTACAATTCAGTGATTTTCAGTATATCCAACCATCATCACAATCTAATTCTAGAACATTTTTGTTCCCCTAACAGGCACTCTGCCCCTACTGGCAACCACTTGCCATTCTCTCCAGTTCCCAAGCTCTAGACAACTACTAATCTACTTTCTGTGACTATAACTTTACCTATTCTGGATATTTCATAAGAATGGAATCAAAACACGTGATCTTTTGGGGCGCCTGGATGGCTCAGTCAGTTAAGTATCTGATTCTTGATTTTGGCTCAGGTCATGATCTTACAGTTTGTGAGTTTGAGCCCCTCATCAGGCTCTGCGGTGATAGCATGGAGTCTGCTTAGGGGTCTCTCTCTCTCTCTCTCTCTCTCTCTCTCTGCCCCTCCCCTGCTTGCATGTGCACATGCACACACGTGCTCTCTCGAAATAAATAAAATAAATTAAAAAAAAATTTGGTCTTTTGTGACTGGCTTCTCTCACTCAGCATAACATTTTCAAGGGTCATTTGTGTTGTAGTATGTATTGTTACCTCATTTTTTAATTGC
Organism: Panthera onca; assembly: GCF_046562875.1. Lineage (NCBI taxonomy): Eukaryota > Metazoa > Chordata > Mammalia > Carnivora > Felidae > Panthera > Panthera onca. Next base: position 22,055,243 of record NC_138344.1, read on the forward strand.
ATAATATGCTGTCATATACCACAAAATATAGCATATAAATGTATACTACATTTTATTTATCCATTCAACAATTGATAGGTATTTGGGTTGGTTCTACTTTTTGGTTATTACAAAAAATGCTAATGAACGTTCATGTACAAGTTTTTGTGAGGACATGTTTTTTTATTTCTCTTCGGTATATACCTAGGAGTGGAATTGCTAGTTCATATGCAAGTTCTATATTTAACTTTTTGAGGAACTGCCAAACTATTTTTCAAAGAGGCTGCACCATTTTCTATTCCCACCAGCAATGTACAACGGTTCCAATTTCTCCACCTCCTCACCAACACTTCTCTTTTTTTTTTGTTTGCTTGTTTTTTTGGTTCTAGACACACCTAGTGGGTGAAGTGATATTTTATTGTGGTTTGGATTTGCATTTCCCTAATGACTGATATGTGGAGCATCTTTTCATGTACTTGTTGGTCATTTGTATATCTTCTCTGGAGAAAAGACTATTCAGGCTCTTTTGTCTATTTTTTAATTGGGCTATTATTTATTTGTCTTTTTATTATTGAGTTGTAAGCATTCTTTATATATTCTAGATAGGAGTCCTTCATCAGGTATGATTTTGCAAATATTTTCTCACATTTTCTGGGTTGTCTTTTTTGCCTCCTTGAAGGTACTGTTTGTGGCACAGAAGTTTTCAATTTTCATGTGATCCAACTTATCTATTTTTTTTTCCTTTAGTTGCTAGTGCTTTTGGAGTCATAGGTGGTAGCTCTCTGAAGTGAGGGAGCTGCTGGTGGCCACATGCCCCCATGGAGGTGCAGAGACTGAGAAGGAAGCCTGCAAGCCAGCATGGAGAGAGAATGATAGTCACACAGCAAGAAAAGGATCTATGTTGGGGAGACACAGACTTGGGCTCCCCACAGTACTGCCTACTTGGGCCAGCATTGTCCTGAGACCCAGGTGTATCTGACAAGGATTTCTGAGGACCCTAGGGACTTGCTTTCCAGTGCTGTCCAATTTCAGGTATATTCTGGCCAAAGGACAAAGAAGCAACAACAAAGAAAACAAGAAATGTGACTTGTTTAGAGCATCCAGTTTAGAGGTGAGAAAAAAGAGACTCTGAGGGTCAGGTCACAAAGCAGGTGCCATGTAGGAACTGGGATTCATTCAAGTGCTGGCTCATGCCTGGCCTTCTTACCCTCTCTGTGAGCAGTGAATGAGCATCACAAACAAGCAGACAAACTTCTTTTTACTTGCAAAGAGATTCACAGAAAACTTTGTTTAAACAACACTGTGTCAGTTGCCTGAACTTTCTTACATAACAAAGATCAGGAGTCACAGAGTTAGAAGAGACTTCATCCTAAATACAGGAGGCCAGTGGCTCTTTTAGGGGCAGTGCCCATGCTCTACTGGCTGGGCCAGTCCAATCACTCAGAAAGGAAGAACAAGCCATCAGGACCAAAGGGACAATCTCAGGGACAATGCAGTCACACAAGCATCCAGGAAATGTACAATTGCATATGGATATCAAGGTAGTGGCAAGACTACTGCCCTAATGGAAGCTGCCAAAGTCTCCATAAAGCATAACTAGTCAAGAGAAAACTTGATTTTGTAAATCTTTTGTATGGAAACTCTGAAATACCCATTGTTTCATATATAAACTACAGAAAGTGAAATGAGACAAAAATCTTGGCTAATGGGGTAGAGATTTCATGTTGAAAAACACTGGTTCAAAGGATGCTCCAGCCTGTGTTTCAAAGACAAAAAGCAACTTGTACACAGAGCTCCACTCCTGGGATCTCTCTCAAACACTTCTGTGTCAGCCACCTCCCGCTAATCTTACTAAACCAGGCCTCTAGGGTGGGGACCATCCTTGCCCCCTCCCTCCTGGGGTTTAGACTTAGAGCATTCCACATATAAGCAGTAAATTACAGCTAACTTAAACAAAATAACGAATCTATGTATTTGTCAAGATTCAAATTCCCACCAAGCAAAAAAGATACATTTATTTTATTTTATTTTTTTAATGTTTTTATTTATTTTTGAGAGAGAGAGCATGAGCAGGGGAGGGGCAGAAAGAGAGGGAGACATAGAATCGGAAGCAGGCTCCAGGCTCTGAGCTGTCAGCACAAAGCCCGACGCGGAGCTCAAACTCACAGACCGCGAGATCATGACCTGAGCTGAAGTCAGAGGCTTAACCGACTGAGCCACCCAGGCGCCCCAAGATACATTTATTTTAAAGGAACTAAAATGACTTATTACCCTGCTTTCAAGAGTCATATTTGTGATTTCAATATCCATATGCAAAGAAGAGGTGAGCATGAAGTTAGCAAAGGTGTTGCTTCCAGAAGCGCCTCCTGAACCTGACAGAAAACATCTCAACTTACTTTACTCTCAAATAAATACACATGAGGATCTTAGCCATGAATTTAACTTCTCTGACTTCACATGTAGAACCTAAAACTCTTAGAAGGCAAATTCACGTGGTTCACTGGAAGACACCAGAATATCGAACTGGCTGGTCATGGGCTGTCATTAGCAGCAGCCTAAATCACATGCTATAAGGTGTTTCCAAAGGAAATCTACTTTAAAAATACTCAACTTTAACATAAAAAAGCAGCTAATACCATTAACTGTGATATGTCATTAATCTGACACTCTCAAAGTATCCACTCATTCACTTGTTCATTCCTTCATCTAACTTTACATATTCACTGAGCATCTTCCAGACAGTCCTACAATCTTGCTGAGTAGGCAAAACCTAAGACCTATTCCAAGACATGAAGAGTAGAATAGGAACAGGATTTGGCAGTAGGCAGGCCATCTGCTGGAGTACCAACAAAGCAGGGCTCCAAAACAAGGCCTTTGTTCTGTTTCTGGAACGGGCCTCTTTCTGCTCAGCATAGTGCAGTGTGCTCTCTAACCTGGCTGGCTCTGAATTAGCATCTGGACCTTACCTAAGCATCTCCGTAGAGAGGCCTGCCTTAGCATCTCACCTCTGATTCCCCATCACTTCACCTGTTCCACCTCCACAGCAACATTCCACCTGTTCACAAATACTAGCTCACCAGGTATACCCAATCCCCAGAGCACACTGAGCTTCTGGTAAGTGGCATTTTTCATTAATGACCAAACAAACAAATAAACAACAAAAAAGCAACAAAAAAAAAAAAAAAAGGAAGGAAAGATGTGATAGCAAAACAGCAAACAGAATTCCTAAAGTTCAGAGAAATGATGTTTCTTCACTATAAGAGATGGCTTCCTAAAAGACTGCTCTAAGGGTAACAAAAATATTATGAAAAACTCCGAAGTTACAGCCTCATTTTTAAAAATAGCATTTTCGACTTAGTGACTGTTGACTCTTCCGCTAAGAAAAAGGACATGATATACTTGCATAGCCTCTCCCTTCTCTCACCCAATGATTTTCCTCAGTTATATTACTAATTGTAAGCTTTATATCATTTTACTATTTGGCTGCCACTATAATTCACACAGATGGCCACTCTTTCTTTTTCTTATATTTAAACAGACTTAAGGTTCACCACCCATCTTATACCAAGCTCTGTACTTTTATTCACTTGTATTTTGGCTGGATTTCAACATTTAATAGTTTTACTCAAAACCCTTATTCAAAGGACTCAGAGCAGCTAAGTGATCTGATTTCTGGCACACTTGGGAATATCTGTCCATTGTCTCTGTTTTTACACTTACGGCAGTTTGGTTAAATAAGAAATTATTGGGACACTCATTGTTCCACTCAGAATCCACTGGTAATTCTTTCATAAAATGTAGCTTGGGAGAGGCAGAACCAGAGTTCCACCCCACCTCTTTCCCTTACCTCTTCTGCCTCAATACCAGGTGAAAAGTACCATGGAAATGAAGAATGTCACTATGACTCAATATCAGTCATTCTTCTGTTTTTCCTTTCTCCTTTTTCCAATCCTATTTCTCCCACCCACCCAGCTCCTGGCAATCATATTTCTCTTTCTGTTCCTATGAATTGGACTTTTTTTTTTAAGATTCCATATGTGTAATACCATGCAATATCTGTCTTTGTATGGCTTATTTCATTTAGCATAATGTACTCCAAGGTCATCCATGTTGTAGCAAACAGCAAGATTACCCTCCTTCTCATGGCAGAATAATACATTGTAGATATATGCATATATTTCACATCTTCTTTATCCATTCATCTGTTGACAGACACTCACGTTGTTTCTACACCTTGGATATTGTGAATAATGCTGCAAAGAACATGGAAGTGCAGACATCTCTTCCAGATGCTGTTTCCATTTCCTTTGCATATATACCCAGACATGGGATTCCTGAATCCTGTGATAGTTACACTTTTAACTAAAAAAATTTTTTTAATTTTTATTAGAGAGAGACAGAGAGAGCGAGCGAGCATGGAGGGGGGGTAGAGAGAGAGGGAGACATAGAATCTGAAGCAGGCTCCAGGCTCTCAGCTGTCAGCACAGAGCCTGACGCAGGACTTGAACTCATGGACCATGAGATCATGACCTGAGCCGAAGTCGGATGCTTAACTGACTGAGCCATCCAGGTGTCCCCTATATTTTTAATTTTTTTTAAAAAATGTTTATTTATTTTGAGAGAGAGAGAGTGTAGTGGGGAGGGGCACAGACAGAGGAAGAGAGAGAATCCCACGCAGGCTCTGTGCTGTCAGTGCAGAGCCCAATGTGGGAATTGATCTCACAAACTGTGAGATCATGACCTGGGCCAAAATCCAGAGTCAGATGCTTAACCGACTGAGCAGCCCAGACACCCCTATTTGTAATTTTTTGATGAACCTCCATACTGTTTTCCATAGTGTCTGCACCAGTTTGCATTCCTACCAAGAGAACACAAGCGTTTGCTCTTCTCTACATCTTTGCTCAAACTTAACCTATGGTCTTTTTGATGATAGCCATTCTAACAAGTGTGAGGTGATACCTCATTGTGGTTTTGATTTGCATTTCCCTGATGATTAGTGATGTCGGGCTTCTTTTCATGTATCTGTTAACTTTGGAAAAATGTCTATTCTTTTGCCCATTTTTAATTGGTTGTTTTTTGCTATTGATTTGTGTGCATTACATATTTTGGATATTAACCCCTTATTAGATATATGATGTGCAAATATTTTCTCCCATTCCACAGGTTCCCTTTACATTTTCTTAATGGTTTCCTTTGCTGTGCAGAAGCATTCAGTGATGCAGTCCCACTTGTTTATTTTTCTTTTATTGCCTTTCCTTTTGAGTCAAATCCAAAAAAAAATCATTGCTAAGACTAATGTCAAGGACTTTATATTTTATGTTTTCTTCTAGCTGTTTTATGGTTTTTAGGTCTTAACATTCAAGTTTTTAATTTACTTTGAGTTGATTTTTGTGTATGTTGTGTAAGTCAGGAATCCAGTTTTGGTCATTCTTTTCAATGCTTACCTAAATGCCACAATTCCTTTTGAATAGTAGAGTCAAGTCTGGTGTGAATATTTACAGAGTTTTCTTTAACCATATACTTAATTTTTCCCCTTCTTTTCTAAAACTCTTTGTTAGGAAATAAAATTTTGGTGATACTGGCTTCCTTTTGTGTAGTTTCCTGTGGGCTGTCCACGATGGTTGTTTTTCAATGAGGCTTCCTATTTTGTGGCTTCTGAATTAGTCTTTGTGTCCGTATCATTTTTACTTTTTTTTTCTTGTCTGCTTTTTTTTCCTCGTGCATTCTGCCAGCTTTGGCCTTGATTTCTTCTGTCTCACTCACTCCTCTCAATCTTCTATGCTCAAATTATGCTTCAGAGATCATGTTGCCAGCATTTTCTTCAAGAGTCTGAGAACTTACTTTTCTAAACTCCTAAGCTGATCTCTGAACCATCTGCATTTTTTCCCTAAGTTTTTTGCTTATATTTTTCTTTTACTTACTTTATTTTCATGCTTTTTCTGTATGCTAGCTCTTATTTATTTGCTTATTTATTATTTTTTTCTTCAAGTATGATTAACATGCATATATTAATTTCAGGTATACATTACAATGCCTCAATAGTTCTATACATTTCTCAGTGTTCATCAAGATAAATGTGTTCTTAATTGCCTTCACCTAGTTCTTTTGTAGTCCATCATCTTTACATGAGATCAACTATTATGGGGAGATAAAGTGTGGAATAAACTGGGGGTTTAATCTGAGAAAATGTAAGTCCAGAATATTTTCTCACCCATATGCATTTTCTTCCATTCTGGGAACCTGTCTCCTTGGGTTTTCAGACTGCAAGGGTAGGGCTGGATAAAAACAAAGCATTTATTGCCATGTGCTCTCTGGGTGGAGATTTGCCATTGCTACTTCCCACACCTCTCTCTTACCTATTCACTTGGGGTGGCTCCCTAAGCCAGGAGCCAGATTTTATACCACACAAATGGAGGAAGGCATGGTCCCTTCTTCATTGCCATCCTTCTGGATGTCTAGTGGCATTAAACTGGCTCCATCCGAGCAGGAGAAAGTGCTCATTCACTCCTGCACTGGATTCCCTGGTCCACAGTACGTGCTCAGTAAATATCTGTTAAATGAGTAAATGACTGTGCCAACAAATAACCCAGATGAAAAAAACCAGGGTGACTAACAGTGGAGAGCAGGGCATGACCAGCAAAACAGAAAACTGGAAGACAATAGCAGGAGAGCCTGCAAGTCAGTCTAGAGGCACAAAATCACCCCCCTCTCTCCTCCAGTTTGGGGCAGGGCTGGCTGATGCATTCGCACTTCCTGCAGCTTCAGAAAATTCTCTGGCTCAGGCTTGGCCAGGAACTACCAATAAAGTAAGAGAAGGGTTCCACACAGAGAGGCTTCAAACACTTTATCCTTCATCCATGCTAGCTTTGTTCTGGAAATTACACCCTGAGTAGATGAAGGAAGGCTTCTGCAGTCTCCGCTATTGATTCTGTAGGCTTCTGCCTACTGCAGTGTGACAGCTGCAGGGAGTGGAGACCACCATGGAATGACAGGAGGACACTAGAAGTCAGGCTGTCACCATAAACATGGCAGACATTCCTGACCTTCACCAGGTACACATATCTGTAAGCATTAGGCAGGCAGAAGCCTGGACACCTCAAAGTTCATCTGTGTGGGCCCATGTCCACTGGCCTGAAGGTGGCCATTCCCTCATGCAGATCACCTTCTAGTTTCAAGGATCCTACCTCTAGCACAAGTCAGGGAAGCAGAGGACTCCCAAATAACTGTGGCACGGGGCTTGTCAGCCTGGTGAAATGGAAACTCAGGATCAGGATCTAAGCAGACTTACAGTAAATGAGAAGGGCTGTTTCTTCACACCTGCGTTTGTTGACTGGGATTCAGACACGCTTAACCTAAAACTCTCCTAAACAGTCATTAGAGCCACTTCCCAGGGTTCAAAGTGACCCCAGGCAGTCTCTGACTCCAGGGGGCCACTTTGTCTTTTTTTCTAAGTTTTTAAATTCCAGTTAGTTAACATATAGTGTAATATTAGTTTCAGGTGTACAATATAGTGATTCAACACTTATATATAACACCTGGTGCTCATGACAAATGCAGTCCTTAATTCTCATCACCTGTGTTCCACCCACTTCCCCAATGGTAACCATCAGTTTGTTCTCTATAGTTGAGAGTCTGTTTCTTGGTTTTCCTCTCTTCCCGCCCCCCATGTTTGTTTTCTTTCCTAAGTTTTACGTATGAGTGAAATCATATAGTATTTGTCCTTCTCTGACTGACTTATTTCACTTACCATAATACCCTCTAGCTCCATCCATATTTTTGCAGATGGCAAGATTTCATTCTTTTTTATGGCTGAGTAATATTCCAGTGTGTGTGTGTGTGTGTGTGTGTGTGTGTGTGTGTGTGTGTGTACCATCACTTCTTTACTTCTTTTTTTTTTCAATTTTTTTTTCAATTTTGAAATAAGGTGCCTTTATTTTAATAATCTGATCTACAGGTGAGTATCTGCTAGTGTTAGTGACATAACTTGACTTTTTTATTATTTTTAAAATTTAAATCCAGGTTAGTTAACATATAGTATAATAATGATTTCAGGAATAGAATTTAGTTATTCATCACTTACATATAACACCCAGTACTCATCCCAACAATGTCTTTTGCCCATTTAGCCTGTTCCCCCACCCAACACCCCCCCCACCCAGCAATGGTCAGTTTGTTTTCTGTATTTAAGAGTGTCTTATGGTTTCTCTCTTTCTCTCTCTCTCTCTTTTTATATTATTTTTGCTTCCCTTCTCTTATGTTCATCTGTTTTGTTTCTTAAATTCTACATATGAGTGAAATATGTTTGTCTTTCTCTGACTTATTTCACTTAGCACAACACATTCTAGTTCCATCCATGTTGTTGTTAATGGCAAGATTTCATTCTTTTTGATAGCTGAATAATATTCCACTGTATGTATATAGATATAGATATACACATACCATATCTCCTTTTCCATTCACCAGTTGCTGGACATTTGGGCTCTTACCATACTTTGGCTATTGTCAATAGTGCCACTATAAACACTGGGGTGCACGTGCCCCTTTGAATCAGCACTCCTGTACTTTCAGATAAATACATAGTAGTGCAATTGCTGGGTCATAGGGTAGTTCTATTTTTAATTTTTTAAGGAACCTCCATACTGTTTTCCAGATTGGCTGCACCAGTTTGCATTCCCACCAGCAGTGCAAAAGAGATCCTCTTTCTGGTGGGAGCCACTTCTTGTCCTTCTTTGCATCCTTCCCACACCCACCCTGCCCCCTGCCTGGGGCTCTTACTCTCCTTCTTGCTTAAGGGATTAAGAGAGTTTCTGGACATGTCCCAAGAGGCATGGATAGCATGACAGGGGATGGTCAGTCGCATCGCCAACATCTGCTGTTTATTCAAGTCTGAGTGTCTGCATTCCACAGTTGCTACTTCTTGTTCAGACCTGCCTTGCTTTGTGTCTTAAAATCTCCAAAAAGGCAAGAGGTTGCTCTTTGAGTCTATAAACAATTCTAGTAAATGATTTCAAATGTGATGTTCATAAAGAGTGACAACAAATAGCAGGGATTCAAATATGCTCTGTTATCTATAGTCCTTGAGAAAATCCTGATAGATGTAATTACTTTAATAACAATGAAAAAAATGATATAGGTGCCAAATTAATGATGTGAGCCCTCATATCTGAGTCACATCCACAAACTGGAAAAAAATATTCCCCGCCCTCTGAATATTTCCGTCCCAAGGGAGAAACAATGGAGAAGATGTCATCTTATGCTATTACGATGTTTTATAGCCTACAAGTGCTTTCACATGTCTTAATGCAAATGTGTCTGACAATTAGCTTGGGGGTACTCTCTTCATTTACATATGAGAAACCTGAGGCTTAGAGAATAAACTTTGAAAGACTGGAGAACACTGCAAAATGAAATAGCCAATGTCAACACTGAAATTAAGCAGACTGTAGTTTAGTTTTTTCCTCGGCCACAGAATCAAAGATCATAATTAAAATCACTGCATCTTGTGGCTCCTCCCTTGGCCTCCCAGCCATAGGTCAGAGATGTGGTGAGGGTACACAAAGGTGTGAGCCACTTAACAGAATCACACGGGGAGATAAACATTTATGGAACGTGTCCTGTATGTGGCACTGTGTCAGATGTCACCACAGGTAATTCACATAGTCATCACCTTCACTCAGGGATATCATTGCCATTTTATGCATAAGGAAAGTGAATGTGAACGAACAATGTTAAAATTGTCTACTGTACCACACTGGAGCAAAGCCACCAAAATGTAACGGGTAAAAGTGTAGGTTGTTACTACAAAGGTGCAATAATCAAAGTGGTGTGATATCAGCATAATGATATGCAAATCAATCAATGTCAGAAAACAAAGAACCTAGAAATAGATCCTGACTTATCTTGACCATTTGACTTTAGACAGAGGCACCATTATAATTCAGCATGGGTAGGACAGTCTTTTCTTTTCTTTTTTTTTTTTTTTTAATTTTTTTTTTTAACGTTTATTCATTTTTGAGACAGAGAGAGACAGAGCATGAATGGGGGAGGGTCAGAGAGAGAGGGAGACACGGAATCGGAAGCAGGCTCCAGGCTCTGAGCTGTCAGCACAGAGCCCGACGAGGGACTCGAACTCACGGACCGTGAGATAATGACCTGAGCCAAAGTCGGACGCTTAACCGACCAAGCCACCCAGGCACCCCTAGGACAGTCTTTTCAACAAATGGCGCTGGAAAAACTGGATCTCCAAGGAGAAAATAAATAAACCTCAACCCCTACCTCACTCCATACCTAACAATTAATCAAAATGAATCACACACCTCACTGTAAAAGCTAAACTAAAAACTTCAAGAAGAAACATAGGAGAATATCTTCATAGCTTGGGGTAGGCAAAACTCTTTTTAGGACACACAAAGCAATAACCATAAATAATGCTAAGTCAACTTCATAAAATATTAAAATTCTGCCTATCAAAAGTCACAACTACAGCTCAATAATATAAAGACAAACAACTTCGTAAAAAATGAATAAAAGACTTGGACACTTCAACATCACTAGTTACCAAGGAAATACAAATTACAACTATAGCGATATACCACACTGTTCCTGTTGGAACGTCTTAAAGAAAACAAGGCTGACGATACCACAGGATGGCAAGGATGGCAGAGCAACCAGAAACCTCACGCCTTCTAGGTGGGAGTATGGCATGGTCTGGTGGTCTTTTAGAAATCTGCTCTATGACCTGGTAATTCCATTCCTAGGTATTAACCAAAGAGAAATAGAAGCATCTGTCCACAAAAAGCCTCGTACCAAAATGTTCACAGCAGCCTTATTCATAACAGCCCCAAACTGGAAACAGCCCAGCAGTTCAGCAACAAGAAAGTAGCCAAACAGCCCCTAGCACAGCGAAACAATGAATATACACAGCAAGGAAAAGGAACAAGCCACTGATAAAAGCAACAACATGGATGAATTACAGAAACATTAAGCTGAGCGGAGATGAGTACCTACTGCCTGATTCCTTTTATAGGAAGTTCTAGAACAGGCAAGATAATCTCTGATGGAGAAATCAAAAAAGTGGTTGCTTGGGAATGGGCATTGGAGGCAGGGCAGTGGAGAACTTTTTGGTGTAATGTTAACGTTCTGTATCTTGATAAGGATATGGATTACAAAGACGCATATATTTGTCAAGACTCATCTATAAGCATACTTAAATTTTGTGCATTTCATTTTAATTTTTTTTAAAAAAGAAAGAAAAGGTTTGGCTGGTAGGCTGAGGATCCCCTCCCTGCAGCCTGAACTAGAGGTACTTCATTCATCCTGGCACATCCTTGGCCACACCAGTGCAGAGTGATGGGGAGCTAGGACAAATCAATGGAGGCTCAGGGCACACTAACCTGAAATAGAACCTAAAGGGCTCAAGGGTGTCGTATGTAATCCACAGGAAGGAATGAGTGGTCCCTAGTTCTCCAGATAGACATGCATCCTGGATACTTTCTAAAAAGTCTGGTAGAATACACATAATATGAAATATAGCAGTTTAACCATTTTTAAGTGTATAGTTCAGTGGCATTAAGTACATTCATACTGCTGTGCAACCATCATCACCGTTCATGTCCAGAATTTTTCCATCTTCCCAAATTGAAACTGCAGTCATTAAACACTAACATCCCGTTACCCCCTCTGCCACCCCCTGGCACCCACCATTCTACTATCTTTTTCCTTTTTAAAAAAAATTAAAAAGTTTATTTATTTATTTATTTTGAGAGACAGAGAGAGAGAGAGCAGCACAGGGGCAGAGAGTGTGGGAAGAGAGAGAATCCCAAGCAGGCTCCACACTGTCAGCACAGACCCCAATGCAGGGCTCGAACTCACAAACTGTGAGCTGAACATGACCTGAGCATAAATTAAGAGTTGGACGCTTAACTGAGCCATCCAGGTGCCCCACCATTCTACTCTCTATCTAGAGATAGATTGCTAGATGGATTTGACTACTCTAGGTATCTCATTGTGTGAAATCTGGCTATTCTGAATAATGCTATGAATATGGGTATGCAAATATCTTTTGGAGTCCCTGCTTCTACCTCTTTTGGGTACATACCAAGGAGGAAGTTTCCTAGATCAGGTGGTAAATTCTTTTTCTAATTTTTTAAAAATATTTTTTAATGTTTATTTATTTTTGAGAGAGACAGAGACAGAACGTGAGCGGGTTAGGGGCAGAGAGAGAGGGAGACACAGAATCCGAAGTAGGCTCCAGGCTCTGAGCTGTCAGCACAGAGCCCAACGTGGGGCACGAACTCACAAGCTGTGAGATCATGACCTGAGCCGAAGTCAGGTGCTCAACTGACTGAACCACCCAGGCACCCCTCTTTTTCTAATTTTTTTGAGGAACCACAATACTGTATTCTATAGCAGTTGTGTCATTTTATATTCCCACCAGCAATGCACAAGGGCTTCAATTTCTCCATATCCCCCTGGCCAACATTTCTCCTCTCCTCTCCTCTCCTCTCCTCTCCTCTCCTCTCCTCTCCTCTGCCCTTCCTCCCTCCCCTCCCTTCTCCTTTCTTCTCCTTTCGCCCTCCCTCTCTCACTCTCTCTTCCCTCTCCCTTCCCTCTTCCCTTCCTCCCTTCCTTCTATCCTCCCTTTCTTCCTCCCTCCTGCCTCCCTTTCTTTTCTTTCTTTTTGATAGTAGCCATCCTAATAGATGTGAGGTGACATTCTGAATACTTTTTAAAGAAAGAAGCAATTCTATGCTTCTTTCCCATAGGAAAAATAGAGGGCATACTTTACAGTATGATTTCCCAGCAAAGCACCAAGCTTTATAGTTAGGAACAGAGGCAGAGAAGGCTTGGGTGATTAAAACAGGGGCCCTGTCTCCTCAAAACGGCTGACTATGATAAGTTGCCTTGTATATCTGCACGCACAGTTTGGCCAATACTACATGTATTTGATGCAAGTGTGTATGTAATCCCTAGTTATTAGAAACCAAGGATATTTTTGGGCACTTGGTGGCTCAGTTTAAGTGGCTGACTCTTGATTTAGGCTCAGGTCATGATTTCAGAGTTCATGAGTTCAGGCCCTGCATTGGGTTCTCCACTGACGGTGCAGAGCCTGCTTGGAATTCTCTCTCTACCCTCTCTCTGTCCGTCCACCACTTTCTTTCTCTCTCTCAAAAAATGAACATTAAAAAAATTAAAAAAGAAACCAAGGAGATTTCATTATGTTTAAGTGTTAAAGTTAAGAAACAGAAAATAGTTACAAAAGAAACAATTTTCACTTGGAAAAATCTTTATTCAGGTTTAATGGCTGTAGAAACATTTTCAAAAACTGAATAGATTTGCAGCAATTTTTTCCTTCGTATAACATCAAAATTGGAGGAAAATATCCATTCTGTGCACTAAAAAACCAACTCTTAGCAAATATATGCTTACATAAATTAACCAATAAAACATATTTAAGTCAACACAAAAATGTTACACTTACAATTTTTTGACACTTTTAGAACTGGGCCAGAATTAGTATCCTCAAAATTCCAGAGATATTAGCAATTATCCTATTTCTTCTATATTTTGAGTGAATAAAATAGCCCATCGCAAAGAATCATTTTAACCTGTATAATTTAGTTGGAAATTGTAGAAATCTGAGAGTCAATAGTAAACTTGGTAATAGCAAGTTCAGTTTTCATATGGCATGAAGACAATGACCCTAGAAGCTGCCAATTTGCTTTTGGGGAGTGCTCCCCGACTTGTCCCCATCCAGAGCCCCACATTCTTGGGGATTTACGAATGAAACAGGAAAGCCATAGAAGGCCTTTATTTTAGCTGCTGGTAAACCACCTACCAGGTTTTTTTTTTGACTTGACATTAAAGGGTATTTGGCCTTTACAGGAGATATACTTTTCAGCATTGTTTCTGCCACAGTGATAGTTCTAACAGCCACAAGTGCCCCAAAACCAGCCAGAAATACAAACAAGAGTCAGGGGCATTTCCTTTCTCTGAGTTGAAACAAATTCTAACAGATATAAGAACACTGCTCATAGCAAAGTAGTTCTCAAGTTCATAGTGTGGTTTTGTCAGCTGCCTGCAACAGAATGAAGGTGGAAGGAAACAGTGCAGGGTGCTCTATGGACCAGGGCTGCTGTAAAGAAAGCCAGAAGGATGACCTCCCTAAGCTCTCTCCCAAGCAGACAACCTCTTGTTGATATCTAAAACCTCAGTGTGTTGACAGAGAAATTCTATTGTATCTTCTTTAGGCAAATCATCTAATCCAGGCACTACAGATAATGTCAGAACCAAGCTTACCATGGTAGATCATTTAAGTAAAGCCTGCAATCTGTTTCTACTTATATACCTGACCCAGGAAGTATGTAAAAAATATTATGTGTCTGTAGTGTGTGGACACTAATTTAGGGAGCATTCTAAAAGGGTAATTGCAAATAGGGCCGAGGTGCGAAAGTGGGGATGAGTAAGAAGCTTTTTGAAAAATTAGACACTGGCAAGACGAATGAAGTGAGATCACTGCAAATAGAAAGTGTGAGTGGGCACTGGGGGTGCGAGGCACAAACCTGCACTGGAAGGGGCTGAACGCCCAGCAACAGGCTCCCGTAAGAGAAAAAAAAAAATATTACACAAGGTCTGCCATCACGTTCACCTGCCAGGAAAAGACAGCTGTCCTATATTAAACAGAACAACTGCTATAGAATTTTGACATCTTCTAGAACTTCTTTTGCTTTTATCTTGAATGAAAATGAGCAAGGTTCAAAGTACAGGAAAAAATATGGAAAAAAGTGAGGGTTTCCAGATAAAATACAGAACATCTGCTTAAATTTGAATTTCAGATAAACAATAAATGTTTTATATAACTATGCCCCATGCACTCTTTGGCACAAACTAAAACTAGAACATGATCCATTATTTATCCAAAATTCAGATTTAACTGGGCATCCTGTATTTCCATTTGCTACATCTGGCAACTGTAAAGGAAGCACAAATTAGTTTGACCTTCCTAAAACCTTATGTACTGGTCACCACAGGGAATGCTAAAGCAATGTGAAAGAAGGCAGAATTATCACGGAATTTTCAATGCAAAGGGTCAGCAAAAGGCAGCCAGGACTGGCCACCATTGACAAGAAGTGCAGCCACTCTGCTTTTGTCAATTAAAAAAAAATTATATTTGCCTCTTTATCCTCCAAGCTGCCCTATTTTTGGGGCCCAGATTTAAATATTACATATATGAGTTTAAGGAACTAACTCAACAGTTCAAGTATTTCCACATGACTGGACCACCGCAAAACCAAAGAAAAAAAAAAACAACCTTTTTTTCCCCCTGAAATTCACCACTGTTACATAATTTGCCTCTTATTCAAAATACAAGTGTCAGGCAAACTCCAAAGGTGATATCTGGCACTAAAATGTTTAGATACTCTCTCTAATGGAGAACTGTAGTACAGATGTAGGCGTTCACATTTCTCCCTGGGACAGGCCATTTTAGAACGTGGAAGAAGATACTTGCATAACTTAATTAGTTTTTGGTTCTTCTGAAGCATTTTCCCCCTTCTTTTGGCACTTTTCATAAACATGTTATTTTAGATTGAGAATATCTAAAAAAAAATTACAATGAAATATTTAATTCATGATTCCTCCATAGAAATGCGTACTAAGAATAATATTATCCCAACTCATTTTATGAGGCATACCATGATACCAAAACCAAAGACAGTACAAAAAAAGTACCAGCAACTCTCATGAACAGAGACAGACACAACAAACCTCAACAAAACATTTGTAAATAGAAGTCTAGCGATATACAAAAAGAATTATACACCATGACCAAGAGGGCTTTATTCCAGGGATACAAGGCTACTTTGATATTCAAAAAATCAAGCAACATAATCCACTGTATTAACAGATTAAATATCAGAGCCACGTGATCATACCAATTGCCTCAGGAAAACATCTGACAGAATCCAACATACATTCATGATTAAAACACTCAGCAAACTAGGGATACGAGGGAACTTTCTCAAACTGATTAAGGGTGCCTGTGAAAAACCTACAGTTACTGTCACAAGTAATGGCCAAGTACCAAATGCTGTCTCCCTAAGGTCAGGAACAAGAAAGGACATCTACTCTCATCACTGTGATTCAACAGAGTATTAGAAGATCTAGCAAGTCCAGTGAGGCATGGAAAGGAAATAAAAGGCACAGAGACTGAAAAAGAAGAAATAAAGCTAATTATAGATAATGAAACAGTCTATACAGAACATCCTAAGGAATCTACAGGAAATCTCGAACTAAATGAATTCATCAAGGTCACAGGAGATAAACATCAACACACAAAAATCAACCCCATTTCCATGTATTAGCAATGCATATGTGGAAATGGAAATTAAAAGACACTATAATAGAAGATCATTCAAAATAAAATGCTTAGGTGTGAATTGAGCAAAACACTAAGGTATTAGAAGGATAGACACAGATCAGTGGGATAGGGTTCAGAAAACAAAACAAAATAGAAACAGATCTATACAAGTACAGGCAACTGATTTTGGCAAAGGTGAAATACAATACAACAGAGGAAAAATAATCAAAATAATCTTTTTAAGCAGTATTGCTGGAGAAACTGGACATCCACAGGAAAGAGAAACTGAAATTTGACCTAAACATCACAACTTATAAAATATATTAACCAAAATGGATCATAAGTTCAAAGGTAAAATTATAAAATTTTAGAAGAAACCACAGGAAATCTTCAGGACTTAGGCCTAGGTGAAAAGTTCTTAGAAATGACACCAAAAGTTAAAAATAACAATCTGTCTTTCAACAAAATAAAAGCCAAAATAAAACCTTTTTGTTCTGCAGAAAACCCTTCAGCAGAAAGTGAAAGCTTGGTCATCATCACCTCAGGAACAGGCACTCCCAGCGGATCAGGCTAGAGACCATCCTCTATACCATCCTTACCTCTCATTCAATAC
This sequence comes from Panthera onca, assembly GCF_046562875.1. NCBI lineage: Eukaryota > Metazoa > Chordata > Mammalia > Carnivora > Felidae > Panthera > Panthera onca. Next base: position 22,072,192 of record NC_138344.1, read on the forward strand.
ACCTGATCCCATTGGCTCTTCACTCTTCCTAAGTGGTGGAGGAACCCCCACTCCTCCTCAGTGATCTGGAGGAACCCCCACTCCTCCTCAATGATCTGGAGGAACCCCCACTCCTCCTCAATGATCTGGAGGAATCCCCACTCCTCCTCAATGATCTGGAGGAACCCCCACTCCTCCTCAATGACCTGGAGGAAGCCCCACTCCTCCTCAATGATCTGGAGGAACCCCCACTCCTCCTCAATGATCTGGAGGAACTCCCACTCCTCCTCAATGATCTGGAGGAATCCCCACTCCTCCTCAGTGATCTGGAGGAACACCCACTCCTCCTCACTGATCTGTAGGATCTCCCACTCCTCCTCAGTGATCTGGAGAAACCCCCACTCCTCCTCAATGACCTGGAGGAACCCCCACTCCTCCTCAATGATCTGGAGAAACCCCCACTCCTCCTCAATGATCTGGAGGAATCCCCACTCCTCCTCAGTGATCTGGAGGAACACCCACTCCTCCTCAATGATCTGGAGGAATCCCCACTCCTCCTCAGTGATCTGGAGGAACACCCACTCCTCCTCAGTGATCTGGAGAAACCCCCACTCCTCCTCAATGACCTGGAGGAACCCCCACTCCTCCTCAATGATCTGGAGAAACCCCCACTCCTCCTCAATGATCTGGAGGAATCCCCACTCCTCCTCAGTGATCTGGAGGAACACCCACTCCTCCTCAATGATCTGGAGGAATCCCCACTCCTCCCCAGTGATCTGGAGGAACCCCCACTCCTCCTCAATGATCTGGAGGATCTCCCACTCCTCCTCAGTGATCTGGAGAAACCCCCACTCCTCCTCAATGACCTGGAGGAACCCCCACTCCTCCTCAATGATCTGGAGGAACCCCCACTCCTCCTCAATGATCTGGAGGAATCCCCACTCCTCCCCAGTGATCTGGAGGAATCCCCACTCCTCCTCAGTGATCTGGAGGAACCCCCACTCCTCCTCAATGATCTGGAGGAACACCCACTCCTCCTCACTGATCTGGAGGATCTCCCACTCCTCCTCAGTGGTCTGGAGAAACTCCCACTCCTCCTCAATGACCTGGAGGAACCCCCACTCCTCCTCAATGATCTGGAGAAACCCCCACTCCTCCTCAATGACCTGGAGGAACCCCCACTCCTCCTCAATGATCTGGAGGAACCCCCACTCCTCCTCAATGACCTGGAGGAACTCCCACTCCTCCTCAATGATCTGGAGGAACCCCCACTCCTCCTCAGTGATCTGGAGGAACACCCACTCCTCCTCACTGATCTGTAGGATCTCCCACTCCTCCTCAGTGATCTGGAGGAACCCCCACTCCTCCTCAGTGATCTGGAGGAACCCCCACTCCTCCTCAATGATCTGGAGGAACCCCCACTCCTCCTCACTGATCTGGAGGATCTCCCACTCCTCCTCAGTGATCTGGAGAAACCCCCACTCCTCCTCAATGACCTGGAGGAACCCCCACTCCTCCTCAATGATCTGGAGGAATCCCCACTCCTCCCCAGTGATCTGGAGAAACCCCCACTCCTCCTCAATGACCTGGAGGAACCCCCACTCCTCCTCAATGATCTGGAGGAATCCCCACTCCTCCCCAGTGATCTGGATGAACCCCCACTCCTCCCCAGTGATCTGGAGGAACCCCCACTCCTCCCCAGTGATCTGGAGGAACCTCCACTCCTCCTCAATGATCTGGAGAAACTCCCACTCCTCCTCAATGATCTAGAGGAAACCCCTCCTCCTCCTCAGTGATCTAGAGGACTGTGCCTTCTCAGTGAGCTGGAGTAGCCCCTCCTCTTCAGTGATCTGGAGCCCTACTACTCTTTTTTTTAACGCTGATTTATTTATTTTGAGAGACAGAGAGAGAGAGAGAGAGAGAGAGAGAGCATGCACACAAGCTGGGGAGGGGCAGAGAGAGAGAGAAGAAGAGAGAGAATCCCAATCCACACGGGGCTCAAACTCACAAACTGCAAAATCATGACCTGACCCAAAATCAAGAGTTGAAAGCTTAATGGACTGAGCCACACAGGCATCCAGTGGAGCACCCACTACTCTTAACTGACCTCTACGCCCCCCTTATAATCCACTGAACAGCCAGAGGGACATTCGTCAAACGCACATCTGACCATGATCCAGGCCTTATTGTTTGAGATCCTGAAACATCAGAACAGATGTGATGGATTGGGGTGACTCAACCAGACAGATGGACTGGGGCAGGAGTTCTCCGATGTCAGTGGGCTGCTCTCCCAGCCCTTGGCTCCATGGCACTCCCACAGGGACAGCTGTGGCTTGGAGCCCACCTTTAAGAACAACACTGGGGGCAAGGGGCATCCCCTCCACCTCCTCCTCCTGGACCAGGGGCAGCCAAGGGCCTCAGTGACTATGCTGCTTCTCACAGTGGGTGGGCACTGGCCTCAGCAACTGGATGTCACCACTACATAGCAATAAAGCCACTAGGAGGTGGCCACTGTGGGGAGGACCGTCTTGTTCATGTTCCTCCTCTTCTTCCATTCGCATATTGGCAGGACTTCAAGCACAAATGTGGATTCTTGGACCAAATGAAAGATTGAACTTATGGTGACCAGCAGAATGAGGCCTCAAAGTGATTTTAACCTGAACTCTAGAGGGAATAGATCCTAATTTGAGACTCTGATACAGTGGAGCCAGACAAAGGCTTCTGAAGACACACCTAGTACATCTTGCTTGCACTGGCACCCACTCAGCACAGGTGCAGGAACATGGGTGATGGCAGGTCTGGGGGGCACAGTGCACGGCCAGACCCCTCCTCACAGATGGTGATGGTTGAGAGGAACTTACCATCACCATGACTGTGTTTTACAACTTTTACAGCAGAGAAATCTGAAATTCAGGGCATGTGGTTGGACCTAAAGTCCAAGGAAGAAGCTCCACCCTGTGCTTTGGTAGCCCAGTTGCTAACATGCAGCATCTGTCTTGTCACTGGACAGAGGCACTGACACGTGAGGGGATGCAGACAAGCTCTGTGGGGGTGTCTCCACTGCAGGACTCTTAGGTACAAACAACAGCATCCATCCCTAGGACAAAAAACACGTGGGGCTGATTTGGGAGATAAAACCCTCATGTCAAGGCTGGGATTCTTAAACAACCCTAAAAAATCATAATCACTTTCTGGGGCAATGCTGTGAGGGGTCACTGACACAGATGCAAAATATAAATGGCACAGTTAAAAAGTTGCCTTACTTAAAAAAATAAACTTGGAGGTGGGGGGGCGGCCTGAGTGGCTCAGTTGTTAAGCATCTGACTTCTGCTCAGGTCATGATCTCAGGGTTTGTGAGTTCGAGCCCCAAGTTGGGCTCTGTGCTGACAGCTCAGAGCCTGGAGCCCATTTCAGTTTCTGTGTCTCCCTCTCTCTCTCTGTCCCTCTCCAGCTCACACTCTGTCTTTCTCTCTCCTTCAAAGACAAACAAACAATTTTTTTTTTAAAATAAATAAACTTAGGGTTTTTGTTGTTGTTATTGTTGTTTTGTTTTGTTTTTAAGTTCTTTAATTTGGTCAGATGTGAACTAAACTATTTACACGAAATAAAATATCTTTTGCTAATAAAAATATTACCTATTTTGGCCAGTATTCCCCATTAACAATTTCAAGATACAGGCAACAGATTCTGTAATAATTTTACAGGAGGTTATACAACGAAAGCTCAAAGCTTACTCTCCAGACAATAGCAGTCTGTTTTCTATTAGAACTATCAAAGGGAACATCAAACCTTTGGAGGTTATCAAACTTCCTTTAATGATAGACATCCCTTGAAGTTAACCAGATGAGTTTCCGGTCTATTTTTTTCCCCCTTTAATAGTTATCAGTAGTTTCCGAAAAAAACATTTTTCAAGTTAATTCTCAGGTTTCAGAAAATACCACACATGAAAAGGAAACATTAAAATCTATACTACTGCCAAAATGTTCTTCTGAAGATGTAGATTCCACATGACCTGATTGGCTACATCCCATTACCCAAATTTCCCCAAATGACTTTTTAGAATCCGTACGAATTAGCACATCAAAAGGATACCCAAAGTAACAGGCTTGTGTTGTTTCATGCTGACAGGACATCTGCCAGGCAGTCATGCCCTGCTGCTGAAGAGCATTCAGCATCATCGGTGCAAGACAGAGGCTGGGAAGGCAAACCTCCACCAAGCCCAAAGGGGCTGGTCACTCAGGTAAATGTATTAAGAGTTGCTATAAAATAAAGCACCACCTTTAATTTAACTGCTTCATAAACAGAGAAGGGGGCTGTGGGGTGGGAGAATGTCATGGGGTTTGTGGCCAAAACACATGAGGACTCCTTTTCTTAGTCATGTTGAGACACCCCCCCACTCCCCAGGGCAAGGTACTTAACTTGACCTTCAGTTTCATCATCTGTGATAAGAGGGTAACACTGTCCCTGCATCTCCCTTCCCCCACTTCAAAAGGTCTGAGAGGTGATGCTGTTGGAAGCCTGGCTTAAATCATGAAGTGCCATGGAAATGTGACTCATGTGCATAGAAGGTTTTCTTGGCATCTGAGGGCCTTTCTGAACCATATCTTAACACAAGATGTAGCCTCAGGAGCATATGCGACAAACAGACAGTGACAGTTTGGTGGTCTGCTCTGCCTCTGCCTGTCTACATAATCCATTCCTTACTCCCATACAGAGTAAGTTCATCAGGGCTAGGACATGCTCTGTTGGTGGATGATATAATTTAAGCACCCGGAGAAAAACTTAACCAAGTTGCACAAGCTGACACGGGAATAAAAATTCCTCATTTAAATGCAGAATTTGCCTCTACAAAAACCAGTTATCTTCTCTCAGATTTCTAAGAATGTTTATTAAAGTGCCTTTAGATTTCTGTTTGACCCAATATCAACCCAAAATACACTCTATTGCCATTGTAACTTTATTTACCCTACCTGAAAAACCTCACTCTGGCTTCTCCCTGACTGGAAAGTGTTGTATTTTTTTTTAAATTTTTTTTTAACGTTTTTATTTTTATTTTTGAGACAGAGAGAGACAGAGCATGAATGGGGGAGGGGCAGAGAGAGAGGGAGACACAGAATGGGAAGCAGGCTCCAGGCTCTGAGCCATCAGCCCAGAGCCCGACGCGGGGCTCGAACTCACAGACTGTGAGATCGTGACCTGAGCCGAAGTCGGATGCTTAACCGACTGAGCCACCCAGGTGCCCCTGAAAGTGCTGTATTTTTTGAAAAGCTCAAGTCTCTCATACATAGAAGCTAAGGATCCCTATGACCCAGCAATTCCACTCCTAGGTATGCAGCCAACAGGAATGCATCCAAATGTTCAGCAAAAGACATGTTCTAGAGTGACCAAAACCACAGTGCTTAGAAGAGTCCAAACTGGAAACTACCCAAATGCCCACCAAGAGTGAATATCCAGGGTGCCTGGGTGGCTCAGTCGGTTAAGCCTCCGACTTCGGCTCAGGTCATGATCTTGCGGTTCTCGTGAAGTCAAGCCCAGCATTGGGCTCTGTGCTGACAGCTCAGAGCCTGGAGCCTGCTTCAGATGCTGTGTCTCCCTCTCTCTCTGTCCCTCCCCTGCTCATCGTGCTGTCTCTCTCTCCCTCAAAAATAAATAAAAACAGTAATATATATACATATATATATATGTATATATATACATATATATATATGTCTATGTCTATCTCTATCTCTATTATATATATTGTTTAAAGAGTTAATATCATACACACTGAGACCTAATGAGCTACAAACACACACAAACACCTGGATAGACTCTGTCAACATAATGGGAGGTGAAAGAAGCCAGAGATGCATGCATCTGTGTGATGCATGCATGTAAAGCATCAACAGGCCACACCAACCTAGGGTGTGAGAAGTGATAATAGTGCTTCCCCAGGTGGGCTCCTGGGGTGCTGGCGTGTTCTGCATCTTGACCTGCATATGGATTACAAGGGTGTGTTTAGTTTGCGAACATTTATCAAGCTGTACACTTACGATGTGCACCTTTTTTTCTGTGTGAGGTCATGCTTCTATAAAAAGATGTAAGCCAGGGAGAGGAAATGGTTCTCTCATGCCAATCCCAGACTTGGTTTTTCCTACCAGTCAAGTCAGCAAGAGGACAGATTTTCCTCGCCAGCTGTGAGGGCGAGTCCCTCGGGGGGCCCAGCAGGCACCTGGCCCTCTGATGGCTGATTTCAGCACAGACTGTGTGAGGGGGGAGGGGCAAGGTAAGAGGATGTCCTGCAGACCAGGAATTAAGGTATGCCATTTAACTGGATTGCAAATGCACTCTGAATTCTGACAAGATTCGTGACTCTCTCCAAATTTATAGTGACTCACCTGTGATCTCGTCAAAACTGTGACAAAACTCTGACCTACTTAGTGCTAGGAAAGTGTCTGTAAATGACATTGCTGCTTCCCTATTTAAAGCATGTCTTTCATGACTTAAGCAAGAGCATAACAGAAGAAAATCCCAAACTCACTGCATTCCGAAAGATGGTTTTACGTTTGTTGCTTGTCCCCGAAGATCCCAAATGCTAATGTGACATGCATGGTAATCAATGCTTTGGATACCCCGAAGGCAAGGGCTGAGGGTTAGGGTGAGACACTGCTGAGCATGAGCCCTGGGTCCACATGTCCCACCTCACAGCACCACTACGCAAACCCCACTCCACAAAAGGAACAGCAGGGAAGCCAACCAGGCCTGGCCACTGCAACACTGCCCCCCAGGACCAACCCTCCTGATGGCCGAGGAGGACAACATCCTCAAAAAGTACCTCGAACACCCAGAAACAAAACTGTCACCCATGCTTTCAGAAAGCTTTCCTCTCACATGTGACAAAAATGTTTTAAATATTTTCTCAAAAATAAAAACTCCAATCAAGGCTTCATTAACATGGTCTCTTTAAAACATGTCCTGACAGTGATTTTTTTTCCACCTGTGCTATGTTTTCAGTTCTTCTTTAAAAACTTACAACTTCAAAATGAAAGTCTGTACCATTTCCACTTAACAGGATTACAGCAGGCAATGCCCATGTTTTCTGCAAACATCTGTGGCAGCATCTCAGATGAGCCCTTGCTGAGCTTGGTGACAATGCACAAACCCTAGCTGGGTCACTTACTCTTTTTGGCCTGTTTACTTACATATATATATTTTCTGTTCTATGACTCAAACCAAATAGTTTAAGGACTGGCAGGGCTAGCCTGTCACATACAGTATGAGGCCTGGCAATGCCCCTCCATCCCGTGTGGGATGGGCTTGAAGCTCTGCACCAAAACAATCCTTTCAATGGCAGGGTATCTCCCAGCCAATGCATGCAGACTCTGTGAGGACTGCCCTTGGGGCAGAAGTGCCATGGCCTGGGGTGAGTGGAGTCATATACCAGAACTTTCAAACCAGAGTTTATTCATCTTCCCTGTGAAGTCTACCCAAAGTTGCAATGACATATTCACTTTGGTGGTGAATTTGAAAATCAGGGGAGGATTATTATGACCCTTAGTCACTCATCATTTCAAATGCCTTCTACAACTTTCCTATAAATAAGTTGGCTTCTTGCCATCCAAATGCCTTCCTGTTCCCATCTTACTGCTTACTTTAAAATAACAGTAATTCTCACCACTGTCGTTTAACATAGTGTTGGAAGTCCTAGCATCAGCAATCAGACAACAAAATGAAATAAACAGCATTAAAACTGGCAGAGAAGTCGTCAAACTTTCACTTTTCACAGACGGCATGATACTCTACATGGAAAACCCAGATTCCACCAAAAGGCTGCTAGAACTGATACATGAATTCAGCAAAGTCGCAGGGTACAAAATGAATGTACAGAAATTGGTTGTATTTCTATATACCAATAATGAAGCAACAGAAAGAGAAATCAACAAACTGATCCCATTTATAAGACACAAAGAAATGGATAAAATATTCCATGCTCATGGATTTGAAGAACAAATATTGTTAAAATGTTAATACTACCCAAAGCAATCTACACATTCACTGCAATCCCAATCAAAATAGCACCGGCATTCTTCTCAAAGTGAGAACAAACAATCCTTAAATTTGTATGGAACCACAAAAGACCCTGAATAGCCAAAGTAATATTTAAAAAGAAAACAAAAGCAGAAGACATCACAATCCCTAACTTTAGCCTCTACTACAAAGCTATAATCATCAGGACAGTATGGTATTGGGACAAAAACAGACACATAGACCAATGGAATAGACAGAGAACTCAGAACTGGACCCACAAATGTATGGCCATCTAATCTTTGACAAAGCAGGAAAGAGCATCCAATGGAAAAAAGTCTCTTTAACAAAAAGTGCTGAGAGAACTGGACAGCAACATGCAGAAGAATGAAACTAGACCACTTTCTTACACCACACACAAACATAAACTCAAAATGGATGAAAGACCTAAATGTGAGACAGGAGACCATCAAAATCCTAGAGGAGAAATCAGGAAACAACCTCTTTTACCTCAGCTGAAGCAATTTCTTGCTCCAAACGCAAAGGAATTAAAAGCAAAAATGAACTATTGGGACCTCATCAAGATAAAAACCTTCTGCACTGCAAAGGAAACAATCAACAAAACTCAAAGGCAACTGATGGAATGGGAAAAGATATTTGCAAATGACATATAAGATAAAGGGTTAGTATCCAAAATCTATAAAGAACTTATCAAACTCAACACCCAATAAATAAATAATCCAGTGACAAAATGGGCAGAAGACATGAATAGACACTTTTCCAAAGAAGACATCCTGATGGCCAACAGACACGTGAAAAGATGCTTAACGTCACTCATTATCAGGGAAATACAAATCAAAACCACATTGAGATATTACCTTACGCTGGTCAGAGTGGCTAAAATTAACTACTCAGGAAACAACAGATGCTGGTGAGGATGAAGAGAAACAGGAACCCTCTTGTACTTGGTGGGAATGTAAACTGGTACAGCCGCTCTGGAAAATTAAAAACAGAACTACCCTAGGTCCCAGCAATAGCACTAGTGGGAATTTATCCAAAGGATACAGGAGTGCTGGTGCATAGGAGCACATGTACCCCAATGTTTACAGCAGCGCTTTCAACAATAGCCAAATTATGGAAAGAGCCTAAATGTCCATCAACTGATGAATGGATAAAGAAGATGTGGTTTATATTTACAATGGAATACTACTTGGCAATGAGAAAGAATGCAATCTGGCCATTTGCAGCAATGTGGATGGAACTGGAGGGTATTATATTAAGGGAAATAAGCCAGGCAGAGAAAGACAGATACCATATGTTTTCACTCATGTGGATCTTGAGAAACTTAACAGAAGACCATGGAGGAGGGGAAGGGGGTAAAAGAGGGAGAAGGAGAGAGGGAGGCAAACCGTAAGATACTCTTAAATACAGAGAACAAACTGAGGGTTGATGGGTGTGGTGGGGGAGAGGGGAAAATGGGTCATGGGCATTGAGGAGGGCACTTGTTAGGATGAGCACTGGGTGTTATATATAAGCGATGAACCACGAGAATCTACCTCCAACACCAAGAGCACACTTTACACACTGTATGTTAGCCAATTTGACAATAAATTATATTAAAAAATAAAATAAAACAAAATAACAGTAATTTTGGGGTGGCTGGGTGGCTCAATCAGTTAAGCGTCTAACTCTTGGTTTTGACTCAGGTCGTGATCTCTCAGTTTCATGAGTTCAAGGGTCTGTTCTGACAGCACAGAACCTGCTTGGGATCCTTTCTTCCCCTTTCTCTGCCTCTCCCCTGCCTGTGGGGTCTCTGTCTCTCTCAAAATAAATAAATAAACTTTAAAAAATAAAAAATAATAGTAATTTTTAAAAGCAGATTTTTTTAATATATAAAATTTATTGTCAAATTGGTTTCCATACAACACCCAGTGCTCATTCCAAAAGATGCCCTCTTTAATACCCATCACCTACCCTCCCCTCCCTCCCACCCCCCATCAACCCTGTTTGTTCTCAGTTTTTAAGAGTCTCATGTAAAAGCAGAATTCTTTAACACATCACCTTCCTCATCTCATATGGCACTGGCCATCCCCTCACTGGGGTTGGACTGCATACACCTGTACATTTTCCTGACATCTGCACACACCTTGTTCCATGCCCTAGACTTCTCTATCTTGAGGAGAAGTGAAGTTAAAGAGGCTGCTGAGCCTCTGGTTGTCCTGCCCTTGCTCTGTCCAAATCTTTCCAACAGGTGAATGGATACAAGTACCCATGGTAACCAGCTGGCAATGCTGGAAGGGGCAGCCTTCTTGTTCCTCTGTCCCCATGAAGCTGGCTGCATTCTGACTCTGCGTGATGTGTCCCATGGGGACAGAGGAGCCAGCCTGGGGCAGAGGAATCCTTCTCAAAATAGGCCCCTCTTTATAGATCCTAAGAACTCAGTGAGCACGGGTAGGTAGCTCAGCTGGTGAAAGGCCCAAGATGGGGCCAGCGTGGGACATCCTTGACCACCCAGTGTTCTCCTTACCAGGCCCCTCCTAGAGCCTCTCGAGATACTGCCTCCCTTCCTGCTCTTCCCACACCCTCCAAGACCCTGTGGGATCCTATGTTATATTTTTTTAATGTTTATTTACTTTTGAGAGAGACAGAGACAGAGAGAGACACAGACAGAGTATGAGCAGGGGAGGGGCAGAGAAAGAGGGAGACACAGAATCTGAAGCAGGTTCCAGGCTCTGAGCTGTCAGCATGGAGCCCAACATGGGATTCAAACTCATGAACTATGAGATCATGACATGAGCTGAAGCCAGATGTTTAACTGACTGAGCCACCCAAGTGCCCCAAAAACCCCATGTTCTAAGCTGGCCCTACACACAGATGAAGAAAGGCCTACGTAGGCCTAGAGAGGGAAGTGTTCTGAGTGTAGCAATAGAAGCTCAGTAGACTCCACAGGGGAGAAGCAGCAGCAGGATGGGGAGGAGGAAGAAGAGGAGACATTGTTCTGGGAATGCCAGAGCACAAGTGGGCCCACAGACCTGGGGTTGCATCAGATGCATTCTCAGAACCATGGTCCCCAGAGTGCAGAACTCCTGGTATTCAGCTGTTCCTGGGGCTGTTTCCTCCTGCTTCTACTTGCTCCTCTCTCTGCCTCTGACTGGCTCTGATCCACTAGGAATCCTGATCTTAGGAACTGGATCCACACAACTCCTTCCTGGTTGGCTGAAAAATTTCTATTAGGCCAAAAGCAGCCACTGTTATACCTGGGGCCCAGACTGTCTTTTATTTTTCTTTGGTGGAGGTTTGGAGAAAGGATGTGGAATCATAACATCCTTGAGTACACTTCCACTAAGAAAGCTGGGATGAGAAAGTATGACACAGACCAGGGCAAAATTGCAAAGGGGGCTGACTGGAAACCAACAGAATAGGAATAAAGGGAAAGCGCTGGCAATGGCACTCAGGAACAAAAATGGGCAAGAAGTGCAGCTCTCTGAGTTTTGGTGATCTGCCATGCTATGCTGGAACTATTCACCTGCTTGCCCTGGAACAGGTCCACAGAAAAGCCACGGTGCCCAGCCCTCAGGGAGCCCTCGATCAATAATCAGTTCACCAACCGCAGCACATTCAGTTGATGTGTGCCATATGGCCACAGAAACCTCAGTTTAAGAGGAATATTTAATACTGTGGAAAAGGCTCAAGAAGTAACACCAAGTAAAGAGGAAAACAAAACCAGATGAAATATTCTTTGCACACAAGATTACGTTTTTTCCAATGGGTATTTTTCCAAAGAGTATTTTCTACTTTTACAAAGAAGAAAGTTTGAGACAAAACGTCTTTTGAACAACTGAGATGACACAAAGCCAAGGGCAGCACAACTCAGCCAAGATTAAATGTAGAGACAGAGTCAATAAAATGCTGAGAGATGAGGAAGCAAGATGCCAATGGGTCGGCCATGTCTGTCATCTGCTGGCTGGATCAGTCTGCATGGTATGAGTGCTGAACGTCATGGTGTGATATGACTGCAAAGTTCAAGATGTCACAGGGGGATACTTGGGGACATTTAACATAAACTCATGACCACTTCAAACATCCTCCCAGGAGTAAATACAGGCAACTGGTACTGTGTGCCCCTGGGACAATTCCACCTCATTCCCAGGATGCAGAACAGCATGTAGAGCAGGACCACGGCGAACACTTGACTGATGTGAGTACAGACAGAAATGCACAAAGGGGTGCAGTAACACGTCGAACAGCAAGACAAGTGCTGTTCAGTGCTAAGTACAACTAATGGTGTCCCCACTCATTGTTGCCATGATTACCAGGAGAAGGAGGCTAACTGTGAAGACTCCAGGTCATAGTAATTTGGTAACAGGTTCTATACTCCCAGGAAGTAAAGTGACCTCAGACTCCAAATTTACTTGGTGCATGGTCTTTTCTTTGGTGGGTGGGTGAGGTTACTGCAAGACTTTTTGGGGGTATTAATGGTACAAAGGAGTAAAACACAGGTAATTATCTTCTTTTGGAGATCTAAAGAATTTTTCCTATGCCATGACCATGAAAAACACCTGCAGATCTTTGGGAGGTAGGACTCTAACTACAGGGTTCCCAGGAAAGCACACACTCTTTGATGGGAGGGCATAGTTTAATGGTACAGTGACTGAAGGGCAAGCAGAGAAAGGCTTGAAGAAGGGAAACCATAAAATGTGTCATGAGAGAGGTTGGGATGCTTGAAGGGCAGGCCCTAGAGGTATCCAGAAAGGGGCAGGGAAGCTAGCAGCCAAGATGGGGGCAAGGCAGTCATGTGCTGTGGTGTAGCTGGGATAATGGCTGATGAGGTAGAACAGTCTGTATGGGTGCAGTGTCTAACCTTGAACTTCAAGTAATAGTTTCCCAATTGTAGGCAACGCTCTAAAAATGTTCTGTGCTTTTTAAAAAAGTCTTTTCCAATGGAGTTTGGTAAAGAACCTCAGTTGCATATCATCTGCCCAACAGGTTTGAAAATATTCCAGCCATCAATGTATGCATTGCCTTCCTCCTTTCTCTGCACTGACCCAACATTCACCTCCTGAAGTACTGTGTGGTCTTCTACACCCAAGCTTTGCATTTTCAATCTTGTTTATAGGGAAAAAAAGAAGCAAACAAATAAACTTCCAGAAAATACAACACAGTCAGTTGCAAAGGGTCAGTCAGTACTGTGCCTCTGAGCAGCTGACAGGGTTCCCCAATGCAACCAATACTGCTCCATCTACGACTGAGCACTCAGTAAAGAAACTGCTCACTGGGAATTCCTAAGCCTTGGCACACAAACAGACTGGTCACTGCCTTGCCCTTTGGTGGCTCTACTTTCCAAGCTGTTCCCAACTTCAGGGTAAGACATCTATTCAACACACCCATGGTGTCTGTGCCTTGTGGCTAGCTCTGTCCTGACCCCCACACTGAGGACATCCCTGTCTCATGCAAAGCACTTCCACAGCCCTCACTGAAGACTGCATGACTACAGATAAAGGGCGCAGGCTCAGATGGTCCTCAGCTCAGATAGCCACCAGAGCCTGAGAAAACACAACATGAAACAACTCCCCTCAAACGGGGCGGCAGACCCAGAGAACAGCAGGACCAGGCCCTCCGCCCCCACGAAGCCCACCATCATGAAGATGTTCAGGTAACAGATTATTACTCACAAACTATAACATACTGTTTCAAGAGATGGATTCAAGCATTTTTTTTAAAGTGATCAAAACTCTATGTAAACAGTATGACACTTTTTAAAAGACTAAGGATGTAGGAAATGAAGGGAATTCATGGAAATGAGTAATATAGTCACAGAAATAAAAAGCCAAGCAGCTGGGTTTTATAGTGAGTTGACATACACTAGACAAAGGGCAGATTCTCAAAGTGGAAGGCAAGGCTGAACAGACTATACAGAATGAAGTATAGAACACTAGAAGAGGGGCGCCTGGGTGGCTCAGTCGGTTAAGCGGTCGACTTCGGCTCAGGTCATGATCTCGCGGTCCGTGAGTTCAAGCCCCGCGTCGGGCTCTGTGCTGACAGCTCAGAGCCTGGAGCCTGTTTCAGATTCTGTATCTCCCTCTCTCTGACCCTCCCCCATTCATGCTTTGTCTCTCTCTGTCTCAAAAATAAATAAATGTTAAAAAAAAATTAAAAAAAAAAAAGAACACTAGAAGAAAGACAATGTGAGAGAAGGTCGAAAAAATAAGAGTGGAACAAAAAGGACTGATAAATGACTAACTGGAAAAGAAAAGAAAGGAGGGTAGTGGTAACAGGCAATCTTTGAAGAGCTAGTGGCTAATAATGTCCTAGAATTGATGCCAGCCATGAGTCATCTATGGGGGGAGGCCCCCAGAAACCACTAGATGGACATCTCATTCTCTTATCTTCCCAGGTATCCGAGGAAGCTTCCAGAAGGCTACATTCACCAAGATCTTGCACATTCTGGTTGTATAAGTGACCCCAGTATATAGTCCTTCCCAAATACCAGGTATATTTTGCTCTTTCTCCATATTTGCAACAGCACAGTGATGGTATTGATCATTTCAACTGATTCTTGGGTGCCACTGACTTCCTGTCCACAGGGCTGTGGAACTCAACCCTGATGCCTTCTCTGAAGCCATGGACCACTGGTTACTCATTGCCATGACTGACAACCCCTGTGTACTCTATAAAACAGTAGGCAGGTGGATAAAGAGAAAAAAAAAAGTATTCGGTCTCAGATTACTGTCTTTTTATGCATGGTGGATGCCCCCCCTCCAAGCAAGTGTAGACAATGATGTGTGAGCTCTATTCCTTCTACACCATGTGGCGGGCAGGTGCCCCAGGTACAACAGGCTGAAGGATGTGCCCTAGAGAACAGCCTGCAGTGGGCCTGACTGGGGCGAAGTCCTCACCAACTCATATTCCTTAGGATTTAGGACTTCCTGATTTTAAGTTTAGCAAGATGGAGAAAGTGCAAAACTGAGGGTTGTTAACATGTAACAAAACGTAATGTTTATAACAAGCAAATATATCCTCAATTACTGCAAGTAAGCTATTCCAAAATGTACTTTAAATCAATAGATTTGCATGCACTAAGAGTTTGTAAGAGAATGCAAAATGTTCATAAGCTTCAACTCAACCCAACAAAGCTAGGGCACACCTCCTGGGTGTGAAGAACTAATTTGGGTGCTTGTAAAGACAGTTTCTGCTTCATGAGGTAGACAACTAGCAAACTGTGTGCCCCTTTAACTTGGCTCACCTGAACAGGGACATCTGCCTCCCAGAGTGGTTGTGAAATGTAAACCAAATAACGTCAATAAGGCACATGGCAGTCAGTGACACTTGCTCTTGCTGCTATGGATTACAACATTTCTTTAATATTCATTAGTGATTAACACAGGAAGTATTCATTCAAGCCTTTATTGATTTATGTCCAAAAGGCCATCAGATTTCTGAGATACAGGTGGTTGGTCACCCCAAGTCCATTGAGACACAGCAGGTGTGGGATCAGGTCACACAAGTGGAGGAGGCCTTGGCCAGATGTCTAGTGCAGTACCTGTCTGTCTCCTTCCTCCAGGCTGCTGTGCAGGGGAGAGCCTTGGGGATGCTAAATGTCTAATATGATAGCTTCTCTAACAGTAAAGCTTTTGTGCAAAAGTGTTCTGGAGTAAAATAAAACCTCTTCTTAGAAAAGGAGCTCCCAAATTACAAACACTAAACAATGTTCAGCCCCTGTGAAAAACTGACCTGTTTCGCTTGCTTAAAGCATAAGGAGTTCCCAAAAATTATAAGCAAAATCCCTCAGCATCCACACAACCATGGTGTGATGAGACAGAAGCTTCTCCTGAAGGGTTTACTTCTCCATACTTTCTTTGAAAGCCCCCAAAACAATGGAAAGGCAGAGTAAGAACTATAAAGAGAAACATATTCTACCCTCAGTGAATCAGAGACAGACACAAGCACAAAGCGCAAACCACCAAGTGTTCCAGAACCCATGTGGTCAGGAATGGACACAGCAAGCCAGTGCCTACCTGCTGACCCCTGGGGGGGAGTCAGACTCCTCTGGGAGAAGTGGTCAGCATTGATGTGGCTAGTCATGAAAGATCTTACGGACGTGGGAACAGAGACACTGAGTAAACCTCCACCTGTGAATCTGGCTTCATACAGAAAGAAAAGAAGGCAGCAGATATGAGACAGGAACACAAAAGGTCTGCTTGGGGCCACACCCGATTTAACCATGAAAATCTAGGGAACACAACCCTACTGGGCAAAGAAAATACATCTGGAGAAAGTGTATTCCAGGCCACAAACTTGGATTGAATGTACACCTGCCCCAGCATTACCCCCACCTCCATTCTTCAATAACCCACCATATTAAAAAAAAAATGACTAAAATCACAAAGTAACCAGTACAGGAATCGGGCACAGAAACGTGGATGGAAAAGGAGGGAGAGAAGAATGAGCAGATGGAGATGGGTGAGGAAATATTCATAAGGAAATAGGTGAAGAGTCTTTTCAGCAAAATATCCCCCTTAGTCTCTGTTAGTTTCCTATTACTGCTATCAGAAAATCACTACAAACATGGTGGCTTAAAACAACAGAAATGTCCTACAGTACTAGAGATCAGACGTCTGAAATGGGTCTCACTGGGCTAAAATCAAGGTATTGCAAAGCTGCCTTCAGGAGGCTCTAGGGGAGAATCTGCTCCCTGTATTTTCAAGTTTCGAGAGACCCATTCTTTGGCCTGTGGTCCCCTTCCAGGAACTGCATCATCCAACCTCTGTTGCCATCCTTACATCTCTTCTCTGATTCTGACCACCCCCCTTCCTTTCTTGAAATTACAGCAGGCCCACCTGGATAATTCAGCGTAAAATCCCCATCTCAAGACTTAATCATATTGGCAAGGTCCCTTCTGCCACATGAAACAACATATTCACAAGTTCTGGGGACTAGCACGTGAACATCTTTGTGGGGGGAGTCCCTATTGTGCCTACCACAGTAATAACTTTTTTCCTTGCCTTTTTCAGCATCTAGAGGCCACCCCTTGCCTAAAACAACATCAGGACAAGTCTTTCTCACAATGATACCTCTCTGGCTCTCCTTTGTCCACATTTAAGGGCCCTTCCAAATTACACTGGGCCCTCCCAGTAATCCAGGATAAAGTCTGATTAGCAACATTAATTCCATACCTTTCTTTTGTCCCAATTCCTTATTTTTTTAAGATTTTGTTTTAATTTTTATGTTGAGAGAGAGAGCAAGCAAGTGAAAGAGAGAGCACGCAAGTGGGGAAGGGGCAGAGAGAGAGAGGAAGAGGGAGACAGAAACCCAAGCAGGCTCCACACTGCCAGTGCAGAGCCTGATGCAGGGTTAGAACTCATGAACCACGAGATTATGACCTGAGCTGAAGTTGGACACGTAACTGACTGAGCCACCAGGCGCCCCTCTTTTTTCTCAATTCCAAGTCTCCTCTTCTATGTAAAGTGACACATTCACAAATTCTGGGGATCAGGAGAATATCAACATCTTTGATGAACCATTATCCTACCTACCACACTCTCCTAAAAGATTTTAAAAATCAACGACAGAAAGAGAAGGAGAGCTTGGGGGAAAAATGGAGAAATAAAAAATAAGATAAATGGGGTATGGATGCAAACCACACTAGAACCAATTGAATAAAAGAATGAAAACAATCAACCAAAGAGACAAGCAAATGAAATGGGAAAGCATATGAAATATCAAGTTAATTAAAGAGATGACAGGACACAGAAGAAATAGTACTTATATAATTAACATTTTTGAATTATTAACAGAAAAAGGTCAATGATAGAATAAAATAAAACCTCTGAAATAAAGTGTCTCGTCTCTGTTAATGAAGGGGTATACTGTGTTTGTTTAACAGAAAGTGATGCAGCAAGATCAGCATCCAGAAACAGCCTGGTGAAATTACTAAACTAAAAGAATCATACGAACAACTAGGCCAAAAACAGACTGAGTTCAAATTTCTCCACAATAATGCTCAGTGCTAAAGGACAGAAGAAATATTTCTATATAGTTTTAGAGGACTAGTGTGACTCAAGAATTTTATATTCACATATATATTCAAGAGCACTTTTTTTTTCATTTTCAAGAGATATTTTGAGACTTGCAAGAATTCTGCAGGTGGGTGTCATGAGCCATGTGGGAAGGGAACAGGGGATCAAAACAAACTCTATAATGAACTTCAGATAATTGAAAGAGGAATGAAAAGAAAGCCCTTGAGAATTCCTCTAGAATTACTGATAAAAGCACTGATACTGTGTGATCCTAGAATACATTTAAATATTGCACTAAGACCAAGGACCTGTGCAAACTGAGGTTACCTAGGAGAGGGCAAATGGTGTGCGTCTTGGCAATGTCAGGAATCCTAGCATAAACTAGGTAGGGGAAGAGGGGTTGGGAGAGGTCTGAAGGAAGTGTGGCCATGCAATTTAGTCATCTTACAAAGCAGCAGGGAGTTGATACGAAATCTAAACACAAGGTAGCTGGGGCATCTGGGTGGCTCAGTCAGTTAAGCATCCAACTCTTGATTTCTGCTTAGGTCATGATGTCGTGGTTAGTGGGTTCGAGCCTCATGTCAAGTCCAGTGCTGATGCGAGGAGCCTGCTTGGGATTCTCTCTCCCCCTCTCTCTCTGCCCCTTCCCTGCTCACATGCTCTCTCTCTCTCAAAATAAATAAAAACATTAAAAAAATTAAACAGCACACCTGCAGTACTATAAACAATAGCCTAAGTATGGAAAGAGCCCAAATGTCCATCAATGGATGAATAGTTAAAGAAGATGTGGTATCTATCTATCTATCTATCTATCTATCTATCTATACATATATGTAGGTATATATCTACATATATCTACATATATATATGTATATGTATATACACACATACATACATACATACACAATGGAGTATTACTTGGCAATCAAAAAGAATGAAATCTTGCCATTTGCAACTATGTGGATGGAACTGGAGGGTATTATGCTATGTGAAATTAGTCAGAGAAAGACAAAACTCATATGACTTCACTCATATGAGGACGTTAAGAGACAAAAGAGATGAACATAACAGAAGGGAAACAAAAATCATATAAAAACAGGGAGGGAGACAAAACATAAGAGACTCATAAATATGGAGAACAAACTGAGGGTTACTAGAGGGGCTGTGGGAGGGGGATGGGCTAAAGGGGTAAGGGGCACTAAGGAGTCTACTCCTGAAATCATTGCTGCACTATATGCTAACTAATTTGGATGTAAATTTTAAAAAAATAAGAAAGAAAATTTAAAAAAAAAAGTAAACGCACACACACACACACACACACACACACAAAAATTAAACACAAGGTGGCTAGCAAACCTGTATTCCAGTTTTCCATAACTTTATAGGAACTGAATGAGGCTATAGCTGCTCCCCAAATCCACATCATCTTCTTCCCCCCATATGGCATGTACTGAATGAACGGAGGGTGGACCCTCCTACTGGAATGACTACCTGGGATGGCCAATGAATAATCTGGGGATACGTCGGTAATCATAGGCTGACCTACCCAAAATGGGAAAGAGATGTTTTAGGAAATTTCATACTGTAAGAAATAAGATATTTGGCTTAAATTCAGTATATCCTTCATTATTAAACAAAAATAAATTTAAATGAGTGCTTTTTAAATATCATATATTTATAGACTACAAATGTAATAATCTCCAACATGATCAAAAGGAGAATGGAGAACAATGGGTACTGTATGCTCCTATGTGTTTAAATATACATATAAAAAAAAGATGTTCATGTACTTAGATATTTACAGAATATTTCTAGAAGGATACACAGGAGTAATTAACATTGGTGCCTCCTGAGAGAGAGATTGGGGTCTGGGACTAGAAAATGACACATTTTACTACATATTCTTCTTTTGTTTGAATTCTTTTAACTTGTGCAAATACCAGATTTTTCATTAAAAAAGAAAAGGATTGAATAAGGAAAAATAAAAGAACAAAAATAGTATGGGCCCATTTTTATGGCATAATACCCAGATCTCTACCTCTCTGTATGTCCAGGAAGCATGGTGATGCTGGGGGCAGATCAGGGAAGTTCTGTATTAGTTTTATCTTTCTAGATTTCAGTATTTCTTTTTTTATTTTTATTTATTTATTTATTTATTTATTTATTTATTTATTTATTTATTTTTAGATTTCAGTATTTCTTAAGGAACATGTTTTATAAGTTTCCCCAAAACAGATGGTGATGCTCAAAACACCAAGAGCAAAGTGGAGCTCACTCAGGGCTGCCTTCTTAACTTGCCCTCCTCCCCCCCCATATTAACTAAGTTCATCAATAGTCTGTTTAAAAATTAATATCAGTGATGCACACTGAACAAAGGTTTGAATGATTCTTTGGTGCACTACCTAACAGGAAAGCACATGAGTGAATTTTGATGTGTGCCCAAAAGGCCTAGATCCCTCTCTGGCTCCAGGATATTTTCTGTCTACAGCCACCTGTGAGCTCATGAAGGTGCTTGCCAGACTTCTCCAGAACTCCTGGACAAGCCCCCCTCCCTTTCCCAGAGGACCTCTAACAGTTGACAGCAAGCACCTGACATCTGGCCTCTGTAGTCCTTGCAACAACCCCGTGAAGTATCCCAACTCATTGTCATTCCAAGATGAGGACACAGAGGATCAGGGTAGTAAGAACCCTCACTAAGGTCCCCAAGATCCCCAGTGAGGGGACTGGCCTCTCCCCAACTCCACTGGAAAGGAATTAATGCACAGTTGGCTTAGGTTCAGTCTTGATGGAAGAGGGGTTAGGGGAGGAGCCATAGGGAGCCAACAGGTTTCTGGGACCTGCCATCACTTGTGAGGCAAGTGTCACCTGTGGGGACCCTGAGGCTGGGAGAGGACCTGACTCAGCCGGAGACTCATTGCAGGGGGCAGCACCAACAAATATAGAACCCGGTGTGTCCAGGCCCAAAGCACAGTCTCTCCTAGACTCAGGCCCCCAGGGGCCCCCAGGGCTTGAGTTGTCTCACCCAAGCCAGCCTGGGCACTCAGGGGCTCCTCTCAGGACATTCGGATGCCCACATCCTCCCCTGTGGGCACTCATGAAAGTAGAGCATGCTGAAGATGCAGAATCCCACAGGAGTAGCTGGAGAGAGCAAGTGCAAGGCCATTGAGCAGTCCGGGCAGGGGCTAACATAGACCCACTCTGCTCAGTGCCCTGAGCATGGGGATCCATCTGACTGACACTCATGGGGCTGGCCTGGGCCCAGTGCGTGCAAACACTCAGGGTGAGCAGAGGGGTAAGAAACAGGCTCCTCAAGTTTCATTAGCCCAGGGATTTGGGGAAAACAGTAATCCATTGGAAGGGTATGGGACGACCTCAGAATGGGGTGGCAGCCTCACACATTTCTGATCCCTGGAGAAATGACCTGCAACCTACCTTCGGTCCACAAGTCTAGCAGATCCAGCAGCAAAATCTGAGGGACATTCTCTATGAGCCACTGAGAGTCATGTGATCACAACAGCAACATTAAAAAAAAAAAACAAAACACTTCTTCTGTTTGTACAGTCTTACACAACTTACAGAGTACAGCCTATGGTGCAGATGAAGAAACTAAAGCTGGGTCTGAAGGGCTCTGGCTCCCGGAGAACGTGCCTTAGCTGTGGAGCTACGTGGCCCATGCCTGTACTCTTCCAAAGGGGTGCCTTCACGTGTGGCCTCCCCATCACCCTAGTAGCTGCCCAAAGATGGTGCAGGGTCCCAGTTTTCCTTCTGTCACCCATGCTTAGCCCAGGTCTGCACCCCAGGCCCTTGATGGAGTTCCCCTGGAGCAGTCAGGTGTCCATTCCAGAGGTGCTTTCTCAGGTCCTTCCCTGTTGGTCATGGAATGCCACCAGGAATCTAGGGCAAAAGGTCACTCCCTGCTTCCTGGGCAACATGAAGAACTGATGGGTAGGGCCATTGGGAACCTAGGGGTTCCCTATAGCAGGCTTGGCAGCTGTGTGAATTGTCCCATCACACCAGGGAGCAGGTGGCCAACATGCCCTCCTAATAAGAAAATGTGCCTGCCTCCCCTCCTCCCTCTTAGGAAGAGTGTGACATGGAGAGCACACACTTTGGGGTCTGGAGGTGTGGATTTGATTCCAGGCTGCGCAGCCACACCTTAAACACTTGACTTTCCCTTGTCTGGTACCCTGGGCATTCCTGTACCACAGAGGGTTAATAGTAGACTGTATTCCCTTCCTTAGTAATGCCTATCCTTAACGTCCTCCAGGGTACCACACCTGAGCTCCAGAGTGCCTGACAAGTGCACCCAGAGTTTGGGACAGGGAGGAAGGGCCACAGACTTCCCATTCTGATAAAGGGCCTTTCTGCTGAGATGGCAACATTTAACTATGAGCCCTCACTTTGTCATCATGGATACAGTGGTTCAATTCCTTCTTGGGCAACTTTTGCAGGAGAAAGACACTAAAAGGGGACAATGACAGAAAAGGCTAATTACTTAAAAGGAAAATTTCCCAGCAGTAGTTTATCCAGAAATGTCGTTTCTCTCTCAATACCTTGGGGACAGACCTGAACATCACAGTCTCATGGCTGTGTTCTGTTACTGCCAGTCGGGTCAATCTTATTCTCTTGAAGAACTGAAATAACATTAAGGCAGGTGATAAGGAATCTTGCTCATCAGCAGACAGTTGAGGTCGGAGGGTCCTGGCAGCTCCATGGGGACCCTTTAGAGCAGGGGGATGAGCTCATCAAGGAGGCATAGGCAGGTAGCAAGAGGGCAGGGAACAGGAGTGGACAGCACAGTCACTAGCCCCGAGTCTTCAGGATGTGGAGGGAGGCCCAAAGAAGGAGTTAGCCCTGAAGTTCCATGCCCCTTGCTCTGCAGCATGGATGGCATAGAACACTTCATTTTTCTCAACTCCTTTGCAACCCCAGGCAGGGAAAAGCGAGGTCTGGGGGATATTTTTTAAAACTCTAGAGTATAATAATTTGTCTTATCAAACAGATGTAGCTAATATTCCCTAAGACTGCATATAGTATATGTGATATATATAATGGAAAATATGAAATTATAACTTCTCAGAATGTACCGTCTGCTGAATGACAAGCAGGTCCCATTACAGAGAATCAGTAAATAATCTGGGTTTTGTTTATTTTGCATACTACCAAACTGGGAGCTAACATTGGAAAAGGTTTCAAATTTTACATAAGCCACATTCTCAACTACAATACTTTTGAACTCATGGGAGCTAAGCAGTTCTAGAAAGAATAATTAAATGTCTAATTTTAATCCCACAGGACTATTAAATGCATTTAACAAACACGAGTTGAGAGCCTATTCTGAACAAGGTACCTCAGAGATGTAATAAGGGCTAATGCACAACCCTTTCCTCCATGAACTTGTTGGTCAGAAGGAGGAATATTGTCCACACAACTCATTTCTAAAACATACACACTTGTTAAAATTCTCCTCCACCTGAGAAATGGATACATATGTTTCAAAGAGACATCCCAGTTTTCCTATCTGTTCTAGCAGAACAATGAGTAGGGTTTTCTTGGCCTTGATTAGTCAGCACTTAGAACTAGGGAGTTATTTTGCACAGAATCATAGAGTTAATGTGATATCAGAGGTCAGGCAGCTAGATTTCTTCATTTTACAAGTGAAATTAAGACCTAAGGAAGGTGCCCAGAGTGGGGGATAAAGCAAGAAGGAGGCCAACTCTGGGCTGGGAATTTTCTCCCTAGCAAGCCGGACCCATCCTTCACCATGGCAGGTGGCAGGCCACGCACAGACACTCACTCATGTCCACGTTTGTAGCCTGGCCCTCCAGTCACTCTGTGGGAATGGAAAGAATCTAATTTAAATGCAACTATACACTAATCTTCTACTAATAAACCCTAAATGTTAAGCATTTAAACCCTAAATGATCCTCCATATCAATCCTTCCCAAGGTGGGTCCTGAAGCTTTAAATGCCCTTTGTGATGATGCATTTCTGAATACACTGCCTGCCAGACTGTTCACAGGATAAGTCAA
This sequence comes from Panthera onca, assembly GCF_046562875.1. NCBI lineage: Eukaryota > Metazoa > Chordata > Mammalia > Carnivora > Felidae > Panthera > Panthera onca. Next base: position 22,096,223 of record NC_138344.1, read on the forward strand.
TTCGTTTTTATTTTATTATTGAAGTATAGTTGGCATGCAATGCTATATTAGTTTCAGATGTACAACATAGTGATTTGACAGTTGTATACATTACTCAGTGCTCACCACGGTGAGTGTAGCCACCATCTGCCACCATACAATGTGATTAGAATATTATTGACTATGTTCCCTATGCTGTGCTCTCCATCTCCATGACTTATTTATTTTCTAAGTGGAAGTATGTGCCTCTTAATCCCTTTCCCCTGTTTTTCCCATTTCCCAACCCCCTAGGGATAAGTCACTCTTGGTAGAAGAAATCTAAGGAAACCCTGTCTACCTCATCCAGGTGCAGGCAGATGACCCTGAGGAGATGCCCAGGCTGACAATACATGCCACACCTGACAACCCCGAGTCAACTGGCCACCTCCAACCAAGTAGGACTCAGGACTTAGTTCCCAATTAGCACCTCAGACAAGATAGACATTACAAACAGAAGAGTCAAGTGTATGTGAACTGCAACCCATCCTTGCATTTCCATGCCACAGATTCTCCAAAGGTCCAGTTTGGCATTTTAATTTGCCTACCAATAATTGCACATCCATGGTGCCAAGTTAAATAGCCACAGAGCTTTAACTCAACCTAATAAATGACAGGGCTTGTGAAGGAGCCACTTCCTTCCACGTGGGACTGCATCATCCCTGACATGGCACAGAAACCTCTGTACCCTTCTTTGCCACTGTCAATGCCAAAGACAAGGGATACTCCATGGTCTCAGGGCCCAAAGATTTGTTCTGAGAGTGCCAGCAGGTCTTACAAGGGAGCGTGTTCAGGGTGGGGAGAGTGGTATAGACACTGATCTGGCCACACACTCCCGACAGGGGTAAATGCCAGGACTAGCTGTCAGGATCTCAGGTCACAGTCAGTTCCCCTCACTGACACTGACTGGCAGAACTCCACCTTGGGAATGCTTTTCTCTTTCCTTTCCCCCATCCCCAAATTGTTCATGCAAGTGACTAATCTTTCATCAATTCCAAGAGTAAGAAAATGTGTTTTATAATCATCCAATGAGCCCTTGGGGGCTCAGCAACACCCAAGATATAGGAGACACAGCCCAATTTGGAGGAAGTTTGTGATTTATTTGGATTTAGAGGAATTCCCTTTAGTATTTTTAACAGAGCTGGATCACAATTGTAGATAAGCTGTAAAAATCACTAAGTCATAGGAAGCTATCTATCCTTACTGAGGCCTCCTTCTTCCTCTACAAAAAACACAAAGCAAATTCAACCAAGCAATGCCTTGAATTACAAGTACAAATTGTAAATCCATCAACCAACAAGAGAGAGAAACTGGGCTAGTAATGACTGAGACAGACATACTCCATCTCCGATTCCTTTTATTGGAACAACTGATGGCTCCTTAGGATTTAAGAACTCATTGCATACACTCCCACCTGCTCCTGACCTAAAGCCTGTAGAAGGAGCAGAGCAGATATTCTCTCCTAGGGGGCGGCCTAGGGCTGTGCCCAAGGTCACACAGCTGGTCACCCTGTCCAAGTCAGAGTTGGCAACTTGTCCCACTTATTTTTATTGCTCATAGGTGATTCCTTCAAGAGTCAGCATGATGTAATTTAAAATACTGGCAAAAAAAATCCAATTCATATATTTTAAAAAGAGAAAGTTAACTATGTACACCTTGAAAGTGGGAAGACCTTTTTTAAAAGGTATGAAATATTACACATGCAGATGAATTCTCAATACTTTAATAATATACATTTCTTTCCAAACTTCAAATCATCACTAGAGAAACTGTAGGGAAATGGATGATCACCATGGCCTCTGGATCTCCAAGATAAAAGGGTACAATTCAGCTTGGGGTTGGGGGTGGGTTGCAAAACAAGGGGCACATCATGTCCAGGACATGGGGCATTGTGTAGTCACTTCCTCAACATGCAAGCCAACCCTGAGCTTACTTTAAGAACCAGGAGAGCCCCATGTGATGGACAATTCCTAAAATGGAAGCACAGAGATGACTGAGGTAAATCATGGATGTGTCAGCCCAAGGGCAGTAGATCAAGGTCTTCTCAGAGGCAGTAAGGCTCAACCTGGCAGGGACAGGACCTGAGGTATTTGCTCCAGCTCAAAACGTCTGCCTTCTCTGGGTCCAACTCCCAAGCTGTTGTCTTATAACTAAGAAACTTAATCTAATCTCACCAAGGGTTGGGTAGGTGGTTTATTCACACCAATCATTAGTGCCATGTGAAACTGCAGTAACTTAATAAAACAATTGAATGAAACATGGTACAGAAAAGGAAATTAATTGCAAAGGTCTCATTTTACATTTCATAAATATAAATATCAATATTAATACCACATCCTACTCATACATATTCATCCAGACATCAAATTTCCATTATATTATAAGGAAAACTATGTAAGAGTAAACTGAGTTTAAATAGAAAATATTTCCCTGGAAGGAGACTCAAAATCATTCAAACCTAGAAAATGAGTTTACTTTAGACTTACTGCTGAAACCAAGGGAGATGAATTTAGAATTTGCATCAGCATCAATGTGCATTTGACTTCTCAGAATACGCATTGGTGGGCAGTGCAAATCTATAATAGCAAGGACTGGGGTTTCATGCAAGAAAGTGATTTTACTAGATAAGGTGTTGGAGACATGAGGATAGCTCTCTCCTTTTTCCATAAGGATTCTAGAGCATGACCATGCTGTGCCTTGTCCAGGGTGGTCAGCTGTGGCTGATGTGGGAGTAAATGAAGGGTTTTTATCCTTCCACCCCACTTTCTGGTCAAGAGATATAACGCACAAACCAACCAGCTAAACACAGCGCCGCAACACAGGCAGGTAAAAACGCTGCGTCTCTCTCAATTGAGCCTATCTCTCAATTTCAGAATTTAAAGACTTATTTTCAACCCACTTTTCCAGTCTATTACCATGAACAATAAAGAACTCTATCCCCAAAGTGCGGCGAAAGTGGCTCCCACCTTGCCTACTCTCTCTCATCTGTGTTAAGGCCATCTTATTCTGGTTAGACATAAAGACTATCTGGGAGACAGCAGACTAATCAAGGGCAAATAAAACTCTACCTCCAACTTTCAGAGATAAAATATTTTCAAATTAGCTTTATTACCAATAGAAACCAGCATGTTTTATTTCCACTTAAATGCCTGTGGATCTCAGGGTTCTCTTTGAGTAGGATGTTCTGTGGTCATCCTCAGGGATGGACTTCTTCTAAAGGGATGAGGTGTCAACCTGTTATTTTATCTAGGGGCACATCCCCCTGTAGCCATTTAGAGAGCTCCAAGCAAAGAGCATGGTTCAGCACAAAGCTGAAAAACAAATTATTCTCATTTGCCCCTTTGAAATCAATAATTCAGTTTAACATGCATTTTTGATAGAACAAAATGTATAAATAAATATCCGTCATAGCATTTGGATAGTTCTCTAGTAGAAAGTCTATTCCCTTCAAGGCATTATTGTTTCCCTTTTGCATGTGGGCTCCAGGAGGAACCGGGGGAAGAGAGAAGATTCTTTGGTTCTCAGTATCACTCTACACACTGCAGTGATCACAAAAGCCCTGGGAAACACCCATCCCAGCTGAGCAAGATGACCATACACGCAGCAGCTCAGCTCCTCCAAGGAAAAGCCTCCCAGGGACTTGCTGATGAAAAACCTGCACATGCTTAAAGTTAGATTAAGCACATTTAAGGAAAAAGCACAGTTGCCTCTTCTGTTTCCATTTTCTATGAGAAAAAAAATGTACAGTGAATAAACATTTGCTTTATTCCATAATAGAAATCCTGAGGCCAATAACCCTGGTAAGGCAGGTAAATAAAGCCTTCGGGAAGTGCCACAGACACAGGGTCCTAGGGTTTATGTCAATAGGAGTCAAACCCAATAGGAAACTTTACAGGGAGTTGGTGGCATTTCCACCTGCTCTCCTGGCTGGCACTAACATGCTCACCAGGACCATGATGCAGGCCAGCAGTTCTAGGAGGCCAGCAGATCCTCCCCAAGCCAACACTCTCCCTTCTGCGGTCTGAAAAGGCACTGAATCTTCAGACTAGAACCAACTGCCACTCTCCAAAGATCAGAAGCACTTAAAGTTAAAGCAATCTCTCTGCCTCTTTGAGGGAGGCCTGGGTTTTGGAAGGCCACAAATTCTGGCTATTCAAGTAATTTGCCCATCCTTCCTTTAATTTCCATCCCTTAGGCTACAGGCACACGGAGTGCCGGTGCACACAGGCGCACACTCACATGCACACACCCACACACACCCCCAACCTGGTCATCCCAGATCCTCTCCCAAGGTAGCTCAGGTAGAGGTTTGCCAACCTGCATTTAGCACGCCCCCTGCTGGTCCTGCAGGAGCTGACTCAGCCTTTATTCTGTGGGCCTAAGACAGGAGTAAATGACCTTAAGATCCAAAGGGAGCAAAAAGAAAAGCAAGGCAATTTTGGCTTCTTAGAAACAGAACACATGATACTCTAAGCATACAAATGAGATGAAAAGGCTTTAAAGTGCTTGATTTTGAAATGTTTTAAGAAATAAGTGACATATACTTAATGATTGTTGGAAACACATTTGTATTTTTAAAATACTGTGGTGAGTTACATAAAAAAAACATTATGATAAATATTTTCACAGGTCTATAGGTTAAAAACAATGGATATGTGGACAGAATGGTTTCACAGTCTCAATTTCTAAAGAGTTCATAGCTCGGAGCCTAAAAAAAAATGTTCATACTATTCCACGTAATAACTGGAAATACTTCAATTATAGGAAAAACTCAGCTATGACCAAAGAGCTCAAGTTCTAAAGCAGCTACATGCAGTGAGACCAAAGTCACCTAAAAGTAGGAGACAATTCTGCTACATTCCTGTCTCATCCGGCCTTGCCATTGTGAATACATTTGGCAACTCCCAAGAGGTGAGAGGCCATGGACACATTGCTTGCTTCGGTGAATGGTGCTCCTTCCCTTCTCCACAAGGTGAGAACAGACAATTCAGCTTCTTGACAATTCCACTGCTAGTCTCCACTAGGGCTAAGGTCCTCAGCAGTCACTTCCTAAGGGGACACCTGCCATATAAGATCCAGGCTGAGACCCACACCTGGCAAGATTCCATGAAGCAATGGGTTCTCTCCACTGTCACCCTGAACATCACCCTAAAGTAAACCACTGCTTCCTGATTTCCTTCACTCCCATCCAGGGTTTCAAAGCTTCACATTCCTGATCAGACTCAAACTTTTACATGGCATATGGTATTAAATTCTTTACAGATCCAATATGATCACACTAATAATTTACGGCATGCTTATTTTAAGCAATTAGGGGTAGTCATTAATTATTAAATACAAAAATGTCAATACTTTGTCCCTTATTGAATATCCTTTCGATATGATAGTCTTAAGTAGATATGCAGACTATCTGGGGAACTTGCTTACTTTTGTTACCACAATAACCAGTACTAATGGAATGCTCACACATACACAAGAATAATGGCCTATTGCTTGCATTTAGGGGGGAAATTCCCGCAAAATTTGGTGTGCTGGGCTGGTAGGTCTCCAGCCTCTGCACTCTTTCCACCCTCCCTGGTGCTGAATTGGCCTCGGAGGCTGGTGGGACACACAGCTGCTATAGTAAGAAAATGAAAGGCAGGGAGGACCCTACAGAAGCTGCCACTCCTTTCCCCAGGGCAGGCTGCTCCCAGACCCATCCTGGAGGGTGTGTGTGGGGGGGGACGGGGGGGGGGGTGCTGAAGGAAGAAAACCTACAGATTCTCCTGAAGCAATCAAGGCCTATAAAAATTTAGGCCACACTGTCCACCTTTTCCTGGACACATCATCTGCCACATCAAATATAATATCTTTTACAAAATTTTTCATCTCACAGCTCACTTTCATTTACAGAGATAAGGCAAGGCAATAAGCATGTAAGTATCATGCATGACACTTTCCCGTGGATGCTTGTGGTGTGGATGAAGCGATTCCCAGATCCACCAGGATCTAACAAGTTTCCTTTCAGCTACTCTCAAATCTATTGATTCTCAAGCCAATAAATAAAAATAAAATCCGTGTTCATTTCTGTAATGCTGTTGAGTTTGGAAAGCAAAAGCAAATCCATTTTATTACAAAGATTCTCAAAGGGCTGCAATAGCTGCACCGGGAGGAGGGTACACTTGAGAGGTTGTGTCCAATGAAGGAAAGTTTTTGTTAATGATGACATCACTGACATTTCTCAAATTTAAAGGAGCACTTAAAGCACAACAGAGGCAATTTTTTTCCCCTCCAGTGAGAAGATACTAGGGAAGGCCTCCGGGGTTCAGAGCCAAATTGCATTAACGGTTCCCGTGCTGTCCAGCCAGACCCAGAGGAGCAGGCGAGCGAGCGGGCGGTGCGCCGGGCCACGGTGGCCCACGCAGCCACAGCCCGGGCACCCGGCTAGCGGCCTCACGCGCTTCTCTGGGGCCCCACCGTGCCTGGGAGTCTGCCGGCGCCGCGGGACCCCCTGCGCGCCCACACGAACTGAGGGGCCGGTCCCCTCACGCCTGTCATCACGTTCCAGTGCAGACAGCTAAGGGGGCCCGAGGAGATGCCGGCCCCGACCCAGCCGGAGCGCCGCGCCCTGCTTAGGAGACGAGCGCCGGGCCGGAGCCGGCGCCCGCGGGGTCCAGAGCGGAGCCCGCAATGCAGCGCGCCGCGAGCCCTGCGCGGTGCCCGCGACCCCCGCGCCCCCTGTGCCTTTGCGCCTTGGCCCCAGGGTCGCCCCCTGTGCCTGCGCCCACCTGCCTCTCCGCGAAGCGCGGAGGGACCCGGCGCCCGCTCTCCAACAGCGCACCTGCCTCGTCCGCGGCCCCGGCCCCGCCGCCGCCAGCAGCACCGCGGCCAGCGCCGTCTCACCTGCCGCGCCGCTCCGCTCCGCCAGCCTGCAGCGCCGCAGTCGCCGCTACCCGACTTCCATTTTCTCTCGCTTTAAGGGAAAATCAGATCAGCTGTTTTGCTCGCTCTCCGGCTCCGCGGCCCCCTCCCCAGCTGCCGCTCGCGGTCCCGGGGGCCTCTCCTCCCCCGCCTTCTCCTGCGCTCCGCTCCGCCCCTCGCGCCCCTCCGCTCCGCCCGCGGCCGCGCGCAGTGCCCGCCTCCCGGCTCCGCCCGCAGCCGGCCGGCGCGCGCCCTGCCCTGACGTCACCGGTCGCTGCCGCGCCCCGCCCCCGCCTCTCGTGGACGAGCGCGCGCCGCTCCCCGCCCCCGCCCCGCCGGCGCTGTCCTCCGAGCGCGCGTGCTCGCGGAAACGGTCCGCGCCGGGCTAGACTTCCCGGAATATTGCACGGTTTCTCCTCGCCGATGTGCTCGCCTTTTGCGGTGCCCCTTGGCACCTGGGGGACTGCAGGAAGAGCTACTTAAATAGCCTGCCTTTGCCTTCCCTGGCCTCCCAGTGTGTGCGTCCACCTTTCTCATTTCTGACCGCCTGCTCACTCTTCCCAAACTTTCTCTCACCCATCCTGTCTCGGCTCCTTTTCCAAGCCCTGCTTGGGGGTCAATGCATCACTCTAATGCGAAGTTGCTCCTTTTGCCTCCTAAACTAGGGTTCTGACCTTTCCCCATTTCTTGCCTTCCTCTTAATACTTCATGCCACCACTTCGAATGGTTCCTGTCACTGATACTAAGGCCTGCCCACTGCTTTCTGTTCACTCTCACATCACTCTCAGGGTGTATGTAATCAGACCCCTCTCTTCCAACTAGTGCGTTCTGTTACAGGTTAGTACCATCCTCTTGTGTTTCTTGACAACTGTTATTTTACTCTTACTTTAGGACCACTTGCTTAGTTTTAAACATTATGTATATGTTTAATAATGTTTAGTGATTTATTTGACTTTTTGAATTAGTATACAGTAAAATTGACTTTTTTGGGAGGAAGGGGTTTAAAACACTTGTTTAGATTCTTGTAGCCACCGGTACAATTAGGATACGTCACCCAAGAATTGTCTCTTGCCCTTTTTATAGCCACACCCTAACATGCAACCATTGACATAGTTTAGCCTACGTAGCTGTAGTGTTGCATTTTTGAGAATGTTATGTATATGGAATTGTCATATGCAACATTTTTAGTATGACTTTATTCATTCACCATTATGCCTTTGAGATTCACCCATGTTGTGTAAATCAATAGTTCTTTTTATTGTTGGATGCTATCCCATTATTTGTATCACATTTTGTTTATTCATCCATTGAAAGATATTTGGGTGATTTCCAGCTTTGGGCAATCGTGAATAGATATTCTCCAAACAGTTGCATGCAGAGTTTTGTATGGACAAAAGTTTTCAAATTAGTTGGGTAAATACCTTGGAGTGCTAATGGAAAAATCGTTCAACACTGTAGTAATGCTACAGTTTTCCAGAGTGTGTATACCATCTTCATAACCACCAGCAGTGTATGAGTTTCACTTTCCTGCATCCTTGCTCGGTATTTGATACGTATATGTGTATAATTTTTACAGCAAATATATATGTGTATATATGCATATGTGGCATTTTCATAGTTGTGGAGAGGTACTTAAGTGTCATTTTAATTTTCAATCCCCTAGTAAAAATAATGTTGAGCATCTTTTCATTTGCTTATTCGTTAGCTGTATATCTTCTTTGGGAGGTATCTGTTCACATCTTTTGCCCACTTTAAGTTTTTTTATTTGTTTATTTTTTTATTGTTGAGTTTTAAGTGTGCTTTGTATATGTTGGATAGAAGTGCTTTATATGATATGTGTTATGCAAATATTTTCTGCCAGTGTAAGCCTTGTTTTTTGATTCTCTTAACAGTGTCTTTTGCAGACTAGAACTTTTTAATTTTAATAAAACCCTAACAGCATTTTTTTCTTTGAAAAATCATACATTTGGTATTCTGTCTTAAAACATCACCAAATGCAAGGTCACATAGATTTAAGTCTGTTTTCTTCTTGAAGTTTTATAATTTTACATTTTGCATTTAGGTGTATGAGATGTTTTTACTTAATTTTTGTGAAGGTATAAGGTCTGTGTCAAGATGATGATGATGATGATGATGATTATTGCATGTGGATATTTAGTCGCTCCATCATCATTTGTTAAGAAAACTATTGTTTTCTGCATTACTTTTGCTCCTTTGTCAAAGATCAGCTGACTATGTTTGTGTTGGTATATTCTATTGCACTGATCCATATGTCTATTATTTGACCAATAACATCACACTGTCTTGATTTTTATAGCCTTTTAGTGAGTCTTGAAGTTGGGTAGTGTCATTCTTCTCATTTTGTTCTTCTGTATTATGTTGGCTATTCTTGCTTTTTTTGATTTTTCATATATATTTTAGTATCAATTTATAGATACCTACAAAATAGCTTGTTTGGATTTTAACTGAGATTCCACTGATTGTGTATCAAGTTTGGAAGAATTTATGTCTTAACAGGATTGGGTCCTCCAATCCATGGATATGAAATATCTATACATTTATTTAGATCTTCTTTGAATTTTTTAGCAATGTTTTATAATTTTCTGTATAAAATTTCTGTACATATTTTGTTCGAGTTGTATGTAAGTATTTTGTTTTTTGGAGTTATTATAAATTATATTGTTTATTATTTTTAATTTTAACTGCTCATTGCTGGAATATAGGAAGGCAGTTGGCTCTTGGATATTAACTTTGTATCTTGTAACCATGCTATACTTGCTCCGGGAGTATTTTTGATGATTCTTTGGAATTTTCTACATAGAATATTGTCATCTACTAATAGAGACAGTTTTATTTTTTCCTTTCCAATTTGTATAGATTTTCTTTTCTTTTCTTGTCCTATTTAACTAGCCAGTACTTCCAGTATAGTGTGGAATAGGAGTCATAAAAGAGAATATTCTTGCCTTGTTCTTGATTTTAGGGGGAAACATCCAGTTCCTCACCATTAAGTATGTTAGCTATAGGTTTTTTGTGCATATTCTTTGTTAAATTGAGGAAGTTTCTATTTCTAGTTTGTCAAAAGTTTTCTTTTTTTAATGAATAGGTGTTGAATTTTGTTAGATGCTTTTTCTGCATCTATTGATATGATCACATTATGTTTCTTATTTAGCTTATTGATATGATGGATTACTTGTTTGATGTTTGAATGTTGATTCAATCTTACATACCTGGGATTAATCCTACTTGGTGGTGGTATATAATGGTTTTTAGGTAGTGCTGGATTCAATTTGCTGATATGTTGTTGAAGATTTTAGTATTCACGTTAATGAGGGATGTTGGTTTGTAGTTTTCCTTTCTCGTAAAATTTGTATCTTGCTTTGATATCTGGGTAATGCTAGACTCATAGAATGAGTTAGGAAGTGATCCCTCTGCTTCTAACCTCTGAAAGAGATTGTAGAGAATTGGTAAAATTTCTTTCTTAAATGTTTGGTAAAATTCACTGGTGAAACCATCTGGGTGCTGTGATCGTTTTGGAAGGCCATTAATTATTGCCTCAATTTCTTTATAAAATAGACTCATTTAGTTTTACTACTTGTTCTTGCATACATTTTGGTAGTTGTGTCTTTCAAGGAATTGGTTTATTTCTTTGAGATATTCAAATTTATGGATATAAGTTTGTTCATTGTAATTCTTTTTTTTTTTTTTTTAATGTTCATGAAGTCAAGAAGGATGAGCCCTCTTTCATTTCTGATATTGTTACAGTATGCCCAATATCTTTTTTTCTTGGTAAGCCCGGCACAGTTTTACAAATTTTAATGACCTTTGAAAAGAACCAGCTTTGTTTTTGTTAATTTTCTCTATTGTTTTTCTGTGTTTCATTTCATTTCATTTCATTTCATTTTTTCCTTTTTTTTTTTTTTTTTAACCCATGGCCCCACTCACATCCCATCTGGTAACCATCGTTTTCTTCTCTATAGTTGAAAGTCAGCATCTAGTTTTGCCTCTCATTTTTTTTTATCCCCCAAGTTTTTTAAGTTCCAGCTAATTAACATATAGTGCAATATTAGTTTCATGTGTAGAGTTTAGTGATTCATCACTTACGTACAACACCTGGTGCTCATGAAAACAAGTTGCAGTCCTTAATCCCCATCACCTATTTAACCCATCCCCCAACCAATTTTCCTGTTAACCATCACTTTGTTCTCTATAGTTAAGAGTCTGTTTCTTGGTTTTTCTCTTCTTTTTTCTCCCTATGTCCATTTGTTTTGTTTCTTAAATTCCACATATGAGTGAAATCATATGGTATTTGTCTTTCTCTGGCTGGTTTCACTTAGCATAATACTCTCTAGTGCCATCCACGTCATTGCAAATGGCAAGATTTCATTATTTTTTATGGCTGAGTAATATTCCTTACACCATACACCAAAATAAATTCAAAATGGATTAAAGACTTAAATGTGAGACAGGAAATCATTAAAATCCTTGAGGAGAACACAGGCAGGAACCTCTTTGACATCAGCTGCAGCAACTTCTTACTGGAGATTTCTCCTGAGACAATGGGGGAAAAAAAAAGTAAAAATAAACTATTCAGACTTCATCAAAGTAAGAAGCTTCTGGACAGTGAAGGAAAAAGTCAACAAAACTAAAAGGCCACCTATGGAATGGGAGAATACATTTGGAAATGATATATCTGATAAAGGGTTATTGTCCAAAATATATAAAGAACTTATAAAATTTAACACCCCCAAAAAACAAATAATCCAATTAAAAAAAACAGGCAGAAGACATGAATAGACATGTTTCCAAAGAAGACATACAGATGGCCAACAGACACATGAAAAGATGCTCAGTATCACTGATCATCAGGGTAATATAAATCAAAACTACAGTGAGATGTCAAATCATACATGTCAGAATGGCCAGTATTAATAAGAGGTGGTGGCAAGGATGTGGGGAAAGGAGAACCTTCTTACACTGTTGGTGGGAATGCAAACTGGTGCAGCCACTATGGGAAACAGTATGGAGGTTCCTCAAAAAGTTATAAATAGAACTACCATAGGAGCCAGCAATTGAACTACAAGGTATTTACCCAAAGGATACAAAAATACTAATTCGAATGGAAATATGCACCCCAATGTTTATAGCAGCATTATCAACAATAGGAAACTAGAAATAGAAACTTCCTCACTTTGGTAAAGAATATGCACAGAAAACCTATAGCTAACATCATACTTAATGCTGAGGATCTGGATGTTTCCCCCCTAAAATCAAGAACAAGGCAAGGATATTCTCTTATATAACTCCTATTCCACATTATACTATAAATCCTGGCTAGTTCAATAGGACAAGAAAACAAAATCTATACAGATTGGAAAGGAAAAAATAAAACTGTCTCTATTAGTAGATGACAATATTCTATGTAGAAAATTCCAAAGAATCATCAAAAATATTCCTGGAGCAAGTATTACATGGTTACATGATACAAGCTTAATATACAAGAGCCAACTGCTTTCCTATATCCCAGCAATGAACAGTTAAAATTAAAAATAATAAACAATATCATTTATAATAACTCCAAAAAATATTTGCATATAACTCTAATAAAATATGTACAGAACTTTTATACAGAAAGTTATAAAACATTGCTGAAAAATTCAAAAAAGATATAAATAAATGTATAGATATTTCATATCCATGGATTGGAGGACCCAATCTTGTCAAGAATTAAATTAGCTATAAATTCATTTTTGCTGTAGGTAGATATGGAACTATTCAGGAATTCATATACAACTTTATGAGTTTACTCTTCTTGATCTCCTTTCTCTGCACAATCTTCTTTACTCTGTCCAGCTTTCTGGGGCCTTCCTTCTTGGTCTTCCAGTGATAAAACTAGGACTCTAATCTCCCTCTTCTGCCATATACTTCCCACAACTACATTTACGTAAGAGCCAGCTTGCAGGAGTACAGAGAAAGAAAAAAGCAACGGAGACCTTCTACACACTCTTGAGAACATGTCTCTTCTTGTCAGAGAGAAGAGTCACCTGTATGAACATTTTAGGTGCTTTCCTGGCCTCAGTTGCCTCTGCTGTCACCACCACAATGTTGTAGTATTGCTTGGGGGCTGGGGTAGGAAAGGAGGGCCAAAAGAATTGTAAAAGAATCCCCAATTCAAAAGAATGGAAATAAGTTATTTCATATGAGTGAAATATCCCAGAGGGTGAGAAAACAAGACCTATCTTCTCCTCATCCTCAATGTGTTGGGAAGGACAGAGATGTGACCCTGCATTGTAGTCATTCTCAGAATAGGAGAGGTCATGTATAGATGCCATTGACAAGTGTGTCTTTGACCCGTTGACGCTGGGCACTCAATAACAACTGCCAGGTGAGCAGAGGAGACTGGGAAGAAGTCAGCAGCATAGATTTGGAACCTCCTTGAATCTCCTGATAAAAACAGGGCAACTAAGATCATAAACTGAAAACACTTGAACAATATGTGCAACCAACTTAGGACATAAGATAATCTCATAAAAACCAGTGTCAGAAATGGTGGGGGTGATCTATCAAGAGATAATAACCCAGTGCAATTTTAGAAACTATGTGTGGAATTGAAGGAAAGATAAAGGTGACCTACAGTTTAAGGTAATTTCTTCTATTTCTTTTTGTACTAAGAGTGTTTATCATGCATGACTTTTTAAAACAGTCTAACTGAGGTATGATTAACATAAAATAATTGAACACATTTGAAGAGTACAATTTGACAAGTTTTGAAATATGCATATACTCAAGAAACCATCACCATGACCAAGATGAATATTTCCATCATCCCCAATTTCCTTGTGGCCCTTGGTTGTCTCTTCCTCATGTCCTCCCTGCTCTTCCCTCTTCTTTCCCTAGGCAAACACTGGTTTGCTTTCTGGTGCTGACATTAAAAAAATACCTTTTCTGTTTTCATTGAATTGTTTTCTCTCCTTTAATAGGTAATAGTTTTTCTAATGTTAACCCATAAACTGTTAGATCTTTTTTGTTAACATTGTGTTTAGGATAATGGCATCCATGTTCATGGATGAGATTGACCTATGTTTCTTCCTTATGATCTCCCTGTTTACAGTATCAAAGTTATACTGAATTCATAAAATTATTTGGAGGATATTAGGATAGGCTGGGTTGTATGGCATAACAAAGGAGGATAAAAATCTCAAGAGTTTAAATGCAGCTGTATATTTCTGGCTCTTGCTACATATCAGGGCGTCTATGGGAACTCAGGTCAGATCCCAATCAACTGAGCCACCCGTGTTCCCTGAAAATTCTTTTTTCTAATTAAAGATTTTATTTTGCCGATCCAAGGTCTTTCATATTTCTATATAATTTGAGAATCTGTTTGTTAATTTCTACCAAAAGACTGCTAGGATTTTTACTAGAGTTGCCTTTGATTCTATAGATTACTTTGGAAGAAAAAATGTTATCTTAACTATATGGAATATTCCAACACATTAATATGATATACAATGTATTTATTAAGGTCTTCTTTAATTTCTCTTAAAAATGGTATATAGATACTTCCAAAGAAGACATACAGATGGCCAACAGACACATGAAAAGATGCTCAATGTCACTCATCATCAGGGAAATACAAATCAAAACTACAATGAGATATCACCTCACATCGGTCAGAGTGGCTAAAATGAACAAATCAGGAGACTATAGATGGTGGCAAGGATATGGAGAAATGGGAACCCTCTTGCACTGCTGGTGGGAATGCAAACTGGTGCAGCCGCTCTGGAAAACAGTGTGGAGGCTCCTCAAAATAAAAATAGAACCACCCTAGGACCCAGCAATAGCACTACTTGGAATTTATCCAAAGGATACAGGAGTGCTGATGCATAGGGGCACATGTACCCCAATGTTTATAGCAGCGCTTTCAACAATAACCATATTATGGAAAGAGCCTAAATATCCATCAACTGATGAATGGACAAAGAAGATGTGGCTTATATATATACAATGGAATACTACTTGGCAATTAGAAAGAATGAAATCTGGCCATTTGCAGCAATGTGGATGGAACTGGAGAGTATTATGCTAAGCGAAATAAGCCAGGCAGAGAAAGACAGATACCATATGTGTTCACTCCTATATGGATCTTGAGAAACTTAACCGA
Organism: Panthera onca; assembly: GCF_046562875.1. NCBI lineage: Eukaryota > Metazoa > Chordata > Mammalia > Carnivora > Felidae > Panthera > Panthera onca. The sequence continues at coordinate 22,111,296 of NC_138344.1, forward strand.
AGACCATGGAGGAGGGGAAGGGGGAAAAAAAAAGTTACAAAGAGAGAGGGAGGCAAACCATAAGAGACCCTTAAGGACTGAGAACAAACTAAGGGTAGATGGGGGGTGGGGGGGAGAGGGGAAAGTGGATGATGGGCATTGAGGAGGGCACTTGTTGGGATGAGCACTGGGTGTTGTATGGAAACCAACTTGACAATATATTTTAAAAATGCTATATAGTTTTCAAAGTATATGTCATATACATATATACATATACATATACATATACATATACATATACATATACATATACTTACAATACTATTGTGAATGGTATGTAAACATTAATTTTTCAATTGAGTGTTGCTGGTATAAAGAATACACTTGATTTTATACATTGACTTGGTGTACTGCTGCAACCTTGCTAAAATCACTCATTAGGTGTTTTTTTTTTTTCCTTCTTATGGATTTCTTAGGATTTTCTACAAAGGTGATCGTGTCACCTGTGAGTAAAGGCAATTTTAAGTTTTTTTTAAAAGTTTATTTATTTTCAGAGAGAACGAGAGAGAGAGCATGCGTGCTGGCAGCACAGAGCCCGACATGGGGTTTGATCCCCAGAAACATGATATCATGACTCAAGCTGAAATCAAGTCAGACACTTAACTGACTGAGTCACCTGGGTGCCCCAATTTTAGTTTTTTATTTCCACTATTTATGTTATTTATTTTTATTGTCTTAATATACTGGGTTGGAGATTCAGTATAATACTGCATTAAAGTGGTAAACATATATTTTGCCTTTTTCTAGCTCTTATGAAGCCATACTCTGTTTACCCATCCCTCCCTTCCCTCTAGAAATCATCAATTTGTTCTCTATATTTATATGGAGATTCCTCAAAAAAAAAAAAAGAAACACCATCTAATCCAGTAATTCCAGACTTTATATTTCTTATTGTGTAATTTTTTTTTTACTTTACAGAGTTTCATCTCAGTTGAAAAATAAAAACTAAGGTTTATAATATTTCCTTATCTCTTTTATGTCTGTAAAATCTATAGTGATGTCTCTTTCTTTACTAATACTAGTAATTTTTGTTTTTGTACTTTTTTGGTCTTGATCTATCCCACAGGGGTTATAATTTTTAAAATCTTTTCATGGAGTTAGCTTTTTCCATTGTTCATTTTCTATTTCATTGATTTCTGCTCTTGTTATTATTCCCTTCCTTCCACCTAATTTAGATTTTATTTACTCATTTTTTTTTGTAATTAAAAGATACCATTTATAATGTAAATATTTAAACACATACATCTTCTTCTAAGTACATCCTTAGCAGCAATCCCCACATCATTATCATTAACTTAACTTCTGCTATGATTTCATTTTATTTTTTTAATGTTTATTTATTTTGAGAGAGACAGTGAGTGCAAGTGGGGGAGGGCCAGAAAGAGAGGGAGAGAGAATCCCAAGCAGGCTCTTCACTGTCAGCCTGATGCAGGGATTGATCCCATGACCCTGAGATCATGACCTGAGCTGAAATCAAGAGTCAGATGTTCAACCAACTGAGCTACCCAAGCACCCCTGATTTCATTTTAGACAGATGTTACTATAGTTCCCATACACTACAAACTCAGTTTCCTCAATTATTAACATCTTACATTAATATAGACCATTTCTTATAAATAAATAGATGTTGATATATTATTTTTAATTTAAGTCCATTGTTTATTTATTTACTTTTAGTTCCAGGATCCCATGATTATAAGATGCCACATTATATTTAATTTTCAGTTCTCATTAGGTTTCTCTTGCTTGTGGTATTTCCTCAAGCTTTCCTTGTTTTTTATGACTTTGACAGCTTTGACCATTGGTCAAGTATTTTATAGCATGATTCTCTATTGGAAGCTTTCTGTTTTTATTTTCCATCCTGAATAGACTGGGGTTGTGGATTTTTTAAAGAAAAGGCACAGAGATAAAGCACCAATTTTATTATATCTGGTCAAGGGTACATAATATCAACATGATTTCTCACTGTTAATGTTGACCTTGATCACCTGGCTGAGTTAGTTTTTGTTAGGTTTCTCCACTGAAAAGTTAGTATTATTTTTCTCCCTCTCCATACTGTACTATATACTGTTTGGGAGAAATTTACTATGTATAGCCTACACATAGGGAGTGGGAGCTATTTTTTGAAGGTAGAGTATCTACATAATTTATTTGGAATTCTTTTGCACAGAATATTTTTCTCTTGTCTTCCAATAATTAATTTAGTCATTTATTTATGTCTGTGTAGACACATGGACACATATTATCTATTAGCTATAATCCAAGACTATTTTGTTTCCCTAATTGTTCCAACCTTTGGCCATTGGGAGCTCTTTGTGTTATTTTTATGAGTAGAATTTTGTTTTCTTATGAGGAATAATTGAAGTATATTAAAATACATGCACTTAAAGTGAAATTGAAGTTTACTAAAGTACATGTACTTAAAGTCAGTTTTGACATATATACACCTATGAAACCATTACCTCCCCCCAAATTCTCCATCCACCACTGCCCCCATGCAACCACTAATTTCATTCAGTCACTGCATGTTAGTTTGGATTTTCTTGAATTTACATATGCATTTACAATATTCATTTTTACATTTGCTTTTTCACATAGCTTAATAATTTTGAGATTCATTTGTATGCATAAGTTACTAACATTCCATTGTATAAGTATTCCACAATTTATTATCCATTCACTTGTTGATGGGCATTTGAGTTATTTCCAATATTTACTTGGCTATTACAGGTAAAACTGTTATATACATTTATCTGTAGATCTTTGTGTGAACTTATAATTTTATTCCTCTTCGTTAAATAACTAAAAGTAGTATGTTGGCTCATATGGTAGGTGTATATTTAAATTTTTAGGAAACCATCAAATTGTTTTCCAAAGGAGGTGTATCATTTTATAGTCCCTCCAGCACTATATGAGTATATCCGAATTTATTCATGTTCTCATAACACTTGGTAAGGTCAGTTTTTTTTTTTAATTTTAATTATTATTTGCTATTTTAGTGGTTCTAATGGTCACAGAGTGGTATCTTACTGTGGTTTTAATTTACATTTCCTTGAAAAGTAATATTATTAGGCAGATTTTTATGTACTTACTGGCTATTTATATTTTTATTTGTGATGTGCCTGTTCAAATATTTTCCTTACATTATATTAGTTTGTTTTTTTGTTACTGTTTTTTAAAAACTCTATTTTCTGAATACAAGTCTTTTGTCTGATATATTTATTGCAAATATTTTCTCTCTTGCTTTTTTAATTTTCCTAATAATTTTCTTTGCTTTTTGAAAAGCAAAGAAAATTATGTTTTGTCCCCCTCCCTATTTTTATATTATTTTTGTTTCCCTTCCCTATGTTCATCTCTCTTGTCTCTTAAAGTCCTCATATGAGTGAAGCCATATGATATTTGTCTTTCTCTGACTGACTAATTTCACTTAGCATAATACCCTCCAGTTCCATCCACATAGTTGCAAATGGCAAGATTTCATTCTTTTTGATTGCTGAGTAATACTCCATTGTGTGTATGTGTATATATATATATATATCTCACATCTTCTTTATCTATCTATATATATATATATATATATATATATATATATATATATATATATATATATATATATCTCACATCTTCTTTATCCATTCATCAGCCAAAGTATGGAAAGAGCAAAACATTTTTATTTTGGTGAAATTCTGTGCATATATGTATTTTACAATTCGACATTTTGTGTTGTATCTAAGAAAACTTTTCTTATCCCAACACTACATAGATTTTCTGTTTTCTTCTAGAAGTTTTATAACTTTGGATTTTCACTTTAGGTGTCTGATCCATTTGGAGTTAGTTTTTTTATGGTGTGAGGTAATCGTTGATGTTCATTTTATTGCTAATGGCTTTCCAATTGTTCCAGCATTCTTTATTTTAAAATATTTTTCCACATTTAATTGCCTTGGAGCCAGTGTCAGAACTCAAATCTAGACTCTTCTATTTATCTGTTTGTCTATCTTGATGCCAATGCCACACTGTCTTGATTAATGTTCTTTATATGAAGTCTTGAAGTCAGATAGAAAGTTTTCCAAAATTTTTTCTTGTTTATCTTTATAAAAGTCTATTGCATTTTCATGTAAATTTTAATATTAACTTGTCAATTTCTCTCAAAAAGCTTTCTAGAATTTTGTTTGGAATTGTGTTAAATCTATAGATCAATTTAGGGATATTTGGTATCCTGATAATATTAAATGTTAACAAAATTATCTCTCTTTTGTAAGGAGGGGCTTAGAAGAGGAGCTTGTTAATATTTGGATTCTAGTTGATTTAGGTTTCTTTGCATTCTTAATTTTTTCATGGGTTTTGGAAACTGATTTTGCAGGTTATTTGGTTTCTTCATTGTACTTTCTATATTTCTGGTGACTTTCTATATCCTAAATAGAAACAGAGTGCATGTGATATATTTTCCCTATTAGTAGATATTTAACTTCTGATTCAAATGCTTTATTTCCTCTTTTTAAAGTTGGTTATTATTATTTTCTTTATAAAATAGATTTCTTGAGGTATGATTGGCATCTAGTCATATGTATATATTTGAAGTATGCAATAAGATATGTTTTAACTATGAATATGCCTATTAAACTAGCACCACAATCAAGATTGTAAATATATATTACATTCCCCTGAATTGCTTTGTGCCCCTTTGTAATCATTCCCTCCCATACCTCTTCATTCTGCCCCTGTCGACAGGCAACCACTGATCAGCTATCACTATACACTAGTTTGTGTTTTGTAGAATTTAAATAAAATTCTCTTCCTTTTACTTGGCATAATTATTTTGAGATTCATTTATGTTGTTTCATGTATCATTAATTTGTTGCTTTTTGTTGCTAAGTATATCCTTTGTATGAATACACCACAGCCTGTTTATTCAATTATTGGTAACAATTTGGGATTTTACAGGTTTTGGCTATTATAAATATAGCTGCTATGAAAATTTATGTACAAATTTTTATATGGATATATGCTTTGGTTTCTCTTGGGTAAATAAATACCTAGCTGTGAAATAACTGGAATGCATGGTGTATTAATTACTTGATTTTCAGATGTGCAATCAACTGTGTATTGGTAGGATAAATCCAAACTGGCTATGCATCTGCTCTCTTTTCCATGTTGCTAAGTTCAGTTTTCTTGTTTTTGTCAAGGGATTTTGTGTTTATATTCATGAAAGACATTGGTCTGTAGTTTTCTTGTAATGTCTTCACCTGGTTTTCGCATCAGAGTAATTCTGGTCACATGGAATGAATTGGGAAGTATTCCTTCCTCTTTAATTTTATGTAAGAGTTTGTAGTTTGTGTAGAATTAATATTATTTAATGCTTAAATTCCTCAGTGAAGATATTTAGGTCTGGAAGGCATTATTTTTTTTTTTTTTTGCTTTTCAAGGATGTCAAGTATAATTTCAGTGTCCTTGATAGAGGACAATTCATGTTACCTACTTTTTCTTGAGTGAACTTTCTAGTTTCAAATATTTCAAATATTTAAAAAATTTGTCCATTTCACCTCTTGTCTAATTTATTGATATAAAATTGTTAATAATCCATGTGTTTCTTTATATCTATAGAATCTGTAGCAATGTCACATGTTTCATCTGTGATGCTAGTAACCTGCACTTTCTTTTTTTCTGATCAATCTGGTTAGAGGTTTATCAGTTTATTGAGTTTCTAAAATAACTGACTTTTGATTTCATTGATTTGTTTTCTTTAGGTTGGTTTTCTGTTACATTAGTTTCTACTTTTTAATTCCATTTCTTCTGTATATATTCCATTTTGTTTGCTCTTTTTTCTTTCTGATGGACTCTGTGGCCATTGATTTGAGACCTTTTCCTTTGGAACACAATTGAAGTGGAAGCCTCAAAATTTACATGTTGAATTTTCATTTGCATTTAGTTTATAATACTTTCTAATTTCCATTCTTATTTTTTCTTTGACCTATGTGTTATTTATAAATGTGTAAATTAGTACCAGTATTTAGGGATTTTTCCCTCAGAGATATTTCTATTATTGATTTCTAGTTTAATTGTTTATGGCTAGAGGACATACTTTGTTTGACTTAAATCTTTCTGAATTTATGGAGTCTTGTTTTAGGGCCCAGAATACAATCTATCTTGGTTAATATTCTGTTTCCACTGCACATGAAAAAAATATTCTGATGTTGGTTATTGGAATGTTTTGTATTAGGAAATGTTTTGTATTTTGTATTAGGAAAAGTTGGTTAATAGTGTTATTAAATTCTTCATATCCTTACTGAGTTCCTGTTACTTGTTCTATTAATTCCTAAGAATTAATAAATATTAATTATTATTTAAATCTCTGACTGTAATTGTGGATTTGTCTACTACTCTCTGCAGTCAGTTCTATCAGTGTTTGCTTCAAGTATTTTGAGGCTGCATTGGTGGTTACATACATTTTTAAGATTGTCATTTCCTCTTGAATTGACCCCATTATCATTGTGAATTAAGCTTATTTTTGGTAGCAATATTATGTGGTCCAAAATAAACTACTTCTGATATTAATTGAAAAATATAGTATTATTTAGATTATTTTTAATATGGTATGTAATCATTTATCCTTTTTATTTTAAATGATGTACATCTTTATATGTAAAATGTGGTCTCTCTCTTTCTCTCTCTGTTTTTGTAGACAGCATATATTTGGGTCTTGAATATTGTTCTAATCTGACAATCCCTAACTTTTAATCAGAGTGGTTAGACACTTTAAAATTACTATGATGATTGATATAATTAGCTTTAAATCTTGCTATTTTTTTCTGTTTTTCTCTTCTGTACTTTGTTCCTCTTTTTTCTATTTCTTCTGTCGTAATTAAAATGAGCGTGATTTATGATTACACTTTAACACCCATTGGATTATCAGTTATAGGTCTTTATTATTCAGTGTTTGCTTTAGGATTTATAGAATACCTCTTTAATCTATCATAGAATATCTTCAAGTGATGTTATACACTTCAAATATAACATGAGAACCATACAGCCATATATTTTTTAGTTATCCTGGCCTTTGTGCTATTACTGTCATCCATATGATTTTATATTTTTTATAAACTCTACAGTACATTACTATTATTTAAACAATTTTAAGAGAATTAAATAATAAATAATCTTGCATGTGTACCCAATGTATTTACCATTTCTGGTCCATTTATTACTTGTGTAGATCTATATTTCTATATTTCTTCTGCCTATTAGACTTCTTCTTATATGATAATGAATTATTTTGACTTTATATGTCAGAAAATGTTTTTATTTTATCTTCACTTTTGAAAAGCATTTTCTCTGGATATAGGAATCTAGGTTGACAGCTTTTACTTCTTTCAGTGCTTTGAAGATTTCCCCTGTCTTATTGCTTGCCTTGGTGTTTGTGTGTGTCTGTGTGTGTGTGTGTTTTGTTTTTTTTGTTTTTTAATGAGAAATTTACTGTCATCCTGCTTTTGGTTCCCATTATATGACAAGTCTTTTTTTCATGGCTATTTTTAAGATTTTATCAGGGATTTGGAGTAATTTGATTATGATGGGCCTTGGTGTAATTTTTTTTGTTTGTTTCTTCATGTGGCCTTTGCTTAAAATTTGTTAAATATCTTTTACCTTTGGGTTTATGATTTTATCATATTTGTAATGTTTTTGGCTATTATTTCTTCAGATACCTCCCCCCTCTATGAATACCAATCACACACATCTTAGACCACTTAAAATTTTGTTCTACAGCTCACTGGTACTCTTTTCATGCATTAAGGTTGTTTTTTCTCTATGTGTTTGTTTTTGGATGGTTTATTTTGTCCTCAAATTTATAAATCTGTTTTCCTCCAATGTCTAACATGCCCTTACTTTATGTAGTATATTGCATTTTTCATCTCAAACTTGTCATTTACAGTTTTTGAAATTTTATTTGGGTTATGTCTCTAAATTTTTGAACATCTGGAATAGAGTTGTAATAACAATTGTAATGTTCTTTTGTGCTAATTCTAATGTATCTGTTAAGATCATTTTCCTGCTTTTTTGCATGTCTGATTGTTTTTAATTGTTATCAGACATTGTGAATTTTATCTTGTTATGTGATTGACTTTTTTGTATTCCTACAAATATTCTTTTTTTTTCTAAGTAGGCTCCATGTCCAAAGTGGGGCTTGAACTCATAACTCCAAGATCAAGAGTCACATGCTCTACAGACTGAGCCAGCCAGGCACCCCTACAAATATTATTGAGTTCAGTTTGCCATTAGGTTACATGGAAACAGTTTGATCCTTTAGGGCCCTACTTTTAAGATTTGCTAGACAGGACCTAGTATTTAATATGGGGCTAATTATCACCTATAAGTGAGGCAGTCTGTTCTTAAGATTCTACCTAATACCCTATAAATTATCCATCAGTCTGGTGGAAGGAACAGATATGATTTTTGGCCCATGTGAATGCATGCACTGTTCCCTTTGATCATTTTAGGAGGCTCTTTCTACAGCCTCTGGTAGTTTCTTCATATGCCTGCCTTGATCATATTGCACTGACCGCTCAAGAAGGACTTTTTGCAGCTCTCTCCTCTCTGGTACTCTGTGGTGTGTACTCTATGTGCCTTGTTCTCCTGAAACATCAGTTCTGTCTCCTCCATTCAAACAATCTTCTGGGCTCTGCCTTAGTTGCACCTCTCTGTGTTGTAGACTGGAAACACAAGGCAATTGTATGGACTGCTCCTTCCGTTTCCCATCTCTCAGAGGTCACTATCCTTTGCTGTCTCATGTCTAGTGACATAAAACCATTGTTTCATTTTTTTGTCTATTTAAAAAAATTCAGTTGTTTCAAGCATGAGAGTGAATGTATAGACTTTTGTTCTATTTTGTCTGGAAGCTTAAGTTCACTGATTTTATTTCCAGAGATAGTTCTTCCTTCCCCATTGTGTAGCTTCCTTTGTCATTGTTACCAGTCACCCCAGCTTCCTCTTTTCTTCTTGGACTCCTTCTTCACCCTGTCATTCTGGTATAACATTCCCCCAGTGATAGGAATTTCAATGTAGTACCATAAAAATCCATGTTCTAGTTTACAATCTTGAGTAAGTCCCTTATGTAGCCCTTTCCATCGTTATGGAAGGTATCTATTATCTATCTATCTATCTATCTATCATCTATTTATTTTTAAATGATTTTTTTCCAGACTGTAAGGTACAGAAAGAGTTTGTTCAGGAGATCACATGTGAAGCAGTTTGTGTTAGGATATTGGCAGATGTGGTGAAGCATGGAGTACATGCTCAGCAGCAGATCCAGTCCTCGTGGGAAGTCAGATGTTCATTTAGGATCCATAGAAAGTTTCCATAATGTTCTCACAGGAGAAGTAGTGTGTGTCAGGCCCTTGTGTCTGGCCTTTGGTTCAGGTGTCAAGTCTGATGTATTCAGGGTTACACAGTCTGATAGCATGATGTGCAGGAACTCTTCAGATAAATGCTTCTCACAGGGAGGCCGAGAGCTTACCTGCACCTTGGGATCCTATGGAGTGTTCAGAATGATGCCAATGGTTCACAATAATGGCCACCCTTCTGTGAGTACTCATGTTGCAAACATGATTTCTAAAACTCCCTCCTTGCAGGATATATATCATTTCTTCTATTTTCCAAATAAAGGAATAGACACTCAGGGAGGCAAAGTGACTTGCCTTGTCTCAGCCAGTGGGTTACAGGGGCCTGCTTCAACCCGGATGTGTCTGATTTCATTCCTGAATATTTTCACTGTACTGTCTAGCCCATTATATTCATACCCTTGATTATGTTAGAGCCAGAAGATAATGTAATGCTTTCTTATTTTAAGTCTTGCACTAGCAGAATGGGTCGTTGTTATGAAATGCACTGTGCCCCCTTGCCCCACCAAATTCCTGTGTTGAAGCCCTAACCTCAATATGGTTATATTAGGATGTAGTGCCTTTAGAGAGGTAATTAAAGTTAAATGAGGTCATAGGGTAAGGCCCCAATCCAATGTGACTAGTATCCTTATAAGAAGAGAGAGAAATACCAGTTATGGACACACGAGGAAAAGGCCACATTAGGACACAATGGGAAAGTGACCAAGGAGAAACAACCCAGAGAGAGAGGCCTCAGGAAAAACAACCGTGCCGACATCTCAATCCTATACTCCCAGCCTCCAGAACTGTGAAGAAAATAGATGTTTGTTGTTTAAGGCACTCAGTCTACAGTACTTTGTTATGGCAACCCAAGCAGACTTATACAGTTCTCAACACCAAAAAAGAGTCAGAATAAATGATTTCTGCAGTCCTTTCCAAAATCTAACATTTTGTAGATTGGAGATGTTTGGCTCTGTCATCAGTTCAGATCACTTGACTACACAGAACTAATGTCAACATCTTGTTGAAAATCTGGCAGTTCAATCATCCCTCCAAACTCCAGAAAAAAATATTCATCACATCTTTGGGAAACTGTGGAAACCATTTTTCTCACTTTGCTGAGTGTCCTATCTGAACAGTGATGGCCCAGGGTTCTCTGGAACAGGTGAGTACAGAGTAGGATATATGAAAGTGACATTTTCTGCCACAGGAACCAGCATGGACACTGTCTTTAAGAGAATTCTTGGGTCCAAGTCAAAAGCCCCAGATCCAAGCAGCTAGAGGAAACACAGCAGAACTGATATGTTGTGGTGGTGCTTTGTAACAACAGATTAATGTGTGAGGTACCGATGGTCACACATAATGCCCCAGAGACATGGGGATGCTCTGCCTCTGAAAACTGACATTACAGACCCAGGTTTTTGTTTGTTTTTAATAGTCTAAGTACTTTTGATATATACCAAATTCTGTAACTTCATCCACACTTTTCTTGCTCCTATACATTCCTTCCAAATATTAGACTTTGTTAGCCCAGAAACCATCAAGCCTGGCTCATTAGCACCCACCTTCTCTATTTCCCTTTTCCTTTTGTATGGAGAAGCATGGTGATTTTAACCATTCACTGCCATCCTGAAAAAGCACAGAGGAGGTGGTATGTGACTTGAGGGCAGAGCCCAGAATACCCCCTCTGACTGCAGTAGAAATTCCTTCCTTAGGTGTGGTGAGGAAACTCCAACATTCCAAGATGAAGATTCAATCCCAACCTGGAGCAGTTGTAGTTAAACTGGAAACAATCCAGCTTAAGTTCTTGTATCAGTTTAGCTCTGAAGGAATAAAAAGACAGATCAATATTCATATCTTTATTTGAAGGGAGTGGAGGGCTGAGGGCTGCATATATGTGGGCAGAGTGAGGAGGTTAAGAAGACTTGTATCTAGATAAATCAGCCATTGTCCCTAGCACTGTCTGCACCAGTTTCTGGAAGCCCTGTGTGGAGAGTGTCCAGAGAAAGGAGGCTCCTAGAATGCCCTTTAACCTCCACACTGCTTATTTTCTCCTTTGTGTTATGGCAGGATAAGGAGGGAGGCAAATGACAAATGTACTCATGCTGTGTGATTAAATCCCCAAGCCAAGTTTTTCCAAGTCTCCCATTCTCTTCCAAGTAGATTTCCTCCACCATGGTGCTGGAGGAGTCCTCAGAGAAGCCCCCACAGCACTGAGCACTCCAGAGAGCACATCACAGTGTTCTCCAACGGCTCCTGGTGAATCATGTCTCCTAAGGTACCCCAGCCTGTGGTCTTCAACAATTCACAATTCAGCCATCATTGGCACCTCCAATGAATCTGTTAGATGCAAAAAGCCCTTTCCAGATGGCATTCAAATATTTACATGTGCAGTAGGGTGATATTTTGATAGAGAAACAACAAATTCTTTTCTCATGGTACTTCCAGATATCCTTTAGCTTTACCCGCATTGAGGCATCAGCCAGGGTAGCATTGTGTGTACCATGCACAGCAGAGTGAGGAGAGAGGGGGGAGGGAGGGAAGGAGGGAGGGAGACAGTTTACATTACACAATCTACTTTTTGGGCACCTGGCTGGCTCAATCAGTAGAGCATGTGACTCTTGGTCTCGGGGTTGTAAGTCAAGCCCCACATTAGGTGTAGAGATTTATTTTTAAAAAATCTTAAAACAATCTAAAAGTAGACTTTGGGGCACTTGGGTGGCTCAATCAGTTAAGTTCGAGTCGTGATCTTGCAGTTCATGGGTTCAAGCCCCGCATCAGGCTCTCTGCTGACAGCTCAGAGCCTGGAGCCTGCTTTGGATTCTGTGTCTCCCTCTCTCTCTGCTACTCCCCCATTCATGCTCTCTCTCTCTCTCTCTTTCTCTCTCTCTCTCTCCCTCCCTCTCTCTCTCCCCCCTCTCAAAAATAAATAAACATTAAAATTTTTTTTAAAGTAGACTTTTAAAATTCACGTCTAAAACTATAGTATGAGATGAAAGCATTTTGAGTTTCAAAATTCGGGCCCTGACAAAACAATATGTGCCCATTTTGATTCAGTTTTTCTCATCCTGAAGAGTAAGTCAAGTTTTCATGGGCTAGAGAGGAATGGAAGAAGTCAGAGAAGAAAAGGGGAAATGTGGAGTCATGATACTCTAAGCAAGACCCCAGAGCACTCCTCCAGAAGTCAGAGCCCTGGCAAAGAGAACAGGTGGAGATGGCCAGAGGGTAGGATAGAATCCAGATGACTCAGGGAGTCTAGGAGTGTAGAAGACCCTCCTTGTTTGGGAGATATCCGAGTGTGTTACCCCCACTCCAGCATATACATGGCCCTGGCTATATGGTCACATAGGCTAATGGACACATATAGCATTAAAGAGCTCCCTTTTACTCCATAGTTGCCTGAGGGGTTGTGAGGAGTAGCACAAAAAGGGCACCTCACTCCCACCCAGTTCCTGAGGCTCTGGAATTGACATAGGCTTCAGGGGGCCACTTCTAGGTCCTTAAGAATAGCCTAAAATAGCTGGAAGAAAGTTGGATTGAAGGGTCCCTGCATTCAGGAATGAGAGGTGACAAGCAGCCTGCACACCCCAGAGACTATCTATGAAGATGCACCTCTCTGGGGATGGCAGACAGAAGATGACATTACAGAGGACAAACAACCATCCCTGCCCACCTCTGAGGCCATGGCACCAAGGAACCATCCAAAACACAGCCACAACCTGGAGGAAGATGGGAAGAAATGCATGTGAATGCGTGTGTGTGTGTGTGTGTGTGTGTGGCCTGAATTGTCTAAAATTTCGTTTCTGCCACCAGTGGAATGGAGCTTCAAAATAAATTATGTCACATAAACATAAATCAACATTTCTCAAAAACTTACAGATTCATATCCTGCTACTACATTCTCTTTATCCTTTAGAGCAAATTTTAAGCACATAATAAAACAGAGATCTAGGTGGGAGAAAGCTTTATTGCCAAGGATTTAAAGTGCAAATAGATATAATCCTACCTGTAGTTGAAAAGTTGTAGATGTCATTATTGAGGGAATATTTTACTGCTATGGAAACTGCCAGAAAACAAAGACACATAAAATTGCCATGGTTTTTTATTCCTATGACAAAAACATACACAAAAATAATAAATCCATTAGACTTTCAAATCACAATAATAATGTTGAGCACAATTTTCTTTTTTCGTAACCATAAAACTCCAGATAAGAAATGATCTCATGTAAAGGAATAGGAGATAGCAATTCACCTCCTTTGGTGTGCAGGTTGGCATGAGTGTGGCAGCTGAGAAAGAACTATCTATGAAAGTAAAGCTTTAGTTAAGAAGAACGGGGTTAGATCAAAACCACCCATCCTATGTGAGGAGGGATCCCTATTGAGAAGCCCACAAATCACCAGCAAAAAAATGAAAAAGCAATAATAGACATGAATAGAATGATGACTGTGTACCATGAATACTTTACATGTCTTAGTCACACAATTCCAACAATTATGGCCTCTTGTGAAAGGCCTGAACCAGGCCTCCATTTATTATTTAATGATCCTCAGGTGTCCCCACTCTAGCAAAGGACCATGATGATATTTCAGGTCCCTACATGTCACTGTCACCTCAAATCTGTCCATGAACCTTTATGTTCTCTGTAGACTTGCTTGCCATGGGTCTGGCCCAGGTCACAGCATGTGCTCCAGCTTCTGGGGTTAGATAACAAGAATAGCTGAACCCTTCTGGCTTCTGCTTTTGAAAACAAATTCTTGCCTCTCCAAGACTAATATTCCATCCAGTACAGTCTCTGACTTAGCTTAGGCTGCCATAACAAAATATTATACACTGGGTAGCTTAAAGAATACATAGTTATTTCTTACAGTTCTGAAGGCTAGAACTCCAAAATTAGGGTGCCACATGGCCAGGTTCTGGTGAGGACCTGCTTCTTGGCTTGCAGATGGTCACTTTCTCACTGTGTCCTCACATGGCAGAGAAAAAGCAAGCTCTGCAGTGTCTCTTCTTATGAGAACACTAATCCATCATGGAAGCTCCACTCTCATGACCCTGTCTAAACCTAATCACCTTCCAAAGGCTTCATTTCCTAATGCCATCACACTGGGGGTTACAGATTCAGAATATGAAATTTTGTGGGATGCAAACATTTTGTCTGTAACAATCTCCAAATATAGGCAAGGGTTTCAGTTGACCAGTAATTCAAAACAGACATGAAAGACCTCAATCCTTATTCACCGCAGTGAGGGCTGCTCCCTGGGTTATTTAACTTCAAAGGCCAGATCTAGAGGTGCCTGGGTGGCTCAGCTCAGATGGTTGAGCTTCAGACTCTTGTTTTTGGCTCAAGTCATGATCTCACGGTTGGTGAATTTGAGCCCCACATAGGTCTCTGCGGTGCCAGTGTGGAGCCTGCTTGGGATTTTCTGTCTTTTCCTTTCTCTCTACCCTTCCCACACACACACACTCTCTCTCTCTCTCAAAGTAAATAAATAAACTTAAAAAAAGGCCAGGATCTCATCTGGTACATGATGCTACTTCCTGAGAACACTGACATTGTTAGAAATGCAGAGAGTGTTGGGGATATTGTGATATGGGGGGGGGGGGGCTGGAAGTGTTGAGAATGTTGGGAATTTGGAGAATATTGGATTGTTGGGAATTTTGGGGGTGTTGGGAGAGTTGAGAATGTTGGGAATTTCGGGAGTATTGGGAGTGTTGGAATGTTGGGAATTTAGGGAATATTGGGAGGTGTTGGGAGTGTTGAGAATGTTAGGAATGTGGGGAATACTGGGAGTAACAGGAATGTTAGGAGTATTGGGAATGTTGCAAATTTGGAGGGTTTTAGGAATGTTGAGAATTTGGGGAATTTGGGGAATATTGGGAGTGTTGGGAATATTGGGATTGTTGGGAATATTGTGATTTGGGGGGATTGTTGAGAGTGCTGGGAATTTGGGGAATATTGGGAATTTGGGGGAATATTGGGAACATTGGAATTGTTGGAAATGTTAGGAAAGTTGGGAGTGTCAGGAATATAGACTCTAATCCTCACAGAGTGTTCAGGTTGCCTGCCAGTGGTGGCACTTCTGCCATCAGGAAATACCTCTGTAGCTAAGGAGGCCTTAGTTGCAAACTCATCCTCTCTTACTGGCTCCCTCACAAATGGGACCTGAGTACCAGTAGGCATTTCCCATTCCCTGACACATGGTTTGCACTCTCACTTCCATGCCTTTGTTTGTGTTGTTCTCTCCTCCAAGCACATCCTCCCTGCTTTGTCTTCCTGGAAAATTCTTACTCACTTGGAAGCACTGGTTCAAATATCACCTCATGAAAAGTTCCACAAGCCCCTAGGCAGTGAGAACATTCATAACTCTAGCAACTTATTTTTATTATTTACTGCTAATATTTTACTATAACTATAGATTATTTTTACTATAGTCTAAGCTCCCAAAGATATGGGAATTTGCTTTATATTTTATTCCATGGCAGATGCTGTGGGTGCCCTGCCTGTGCCAAAGGCTGCTTGCTGCATGTGCCTGGGGTTCTCTTCCTGAGCACTTGTGTTCTTATGTTGGAAGTGTACTTGGACTCACTCACAGGACAAGCCGTGAATGGGAGGATGTGAATACCCTGAAACAGCCCTCAACTGGAGAAGTTGGTGGTGCGTTGTGAGTGAGCACACAGCATCCCAACCTCAGGATAACTCTGAGTATGCTCATAGCCCCATCTCAGAGTTGACTTCTGGGGATACCAACTCAGACAGGTCCCAGAGTTTAGTTCAATGTCTGACTTCAATTAGGTTTTTAATAAATGTGTAATGAATAAGATCAGCTCTGAAGTAGATCAGAAATTCATTCATTTATTCATGTATGCAATGAACATTTCTGAAGAACCTATTAGTTTTTAGGAACAGTGCTAGATGAAACATGGTGTACCTAAATGATCATTTTAAGGAATCTAAAATCTAATACAGGAAATAATAGATGCAAATACATAATCTTACCAATTATCAATTTTATTGTAACAATTATCCCCAAATTTAGCATCTTAAAACAACAAACGTTTATTAACTTGCATAATTTCTCTTGGGCAGAATCCAAGTGGGGCTTGACTGGGTGCCTCTTGCTTAGGGACTCTCTTGGGGTTGCAGTCAGACTATTAGCTGGGGCTGCATCATGCAATGGTTTGACTGGACATTCACTTCAAAGGCAGCCACTCACATAGCTGGCAATCTGGGGTTGGCTGTTAAAAGGAGGCTTCGTTCCTCCATGGGACTCTATAGTTTTCATATAGGATTCTGAGTAACCAGAAAAGAAGTGGGTCCTCTTGGCTTTCAGCTTTGCTGAGTCACCCTTTTTGTACCTTGAATTCAGCAAGCACAATGAGCAGCATTTTACATCTTTTCCTGGATGATCACTAACTAGGGGGTTAAAAATTGCTTGCACATATAGAAGAGAAGATGAGAGGCACAGAACCCCTAGCTCTTTACTTCCTGGGGAAGTTAGTGTTCCTTGGAGAGCCAGGGAGAAGCCCTCCTAGTGATCTCTCCTTGATGTGCCAGTGCTGAGCTCATATTATGGTCAATCATCTGGTAGCAAACAGCACAAAATGGCTGAAAATGTGGGTGCTGGCTTGACTTTGGGGAAGTTCTATGGCCTCTCCTTGCCTCATTTTCCTTATGTGAAAATGGAGGATGATAATAGTAGCTACCCCATGAAGTTGACGAGGGATGAAATGGGTTAACACCCATGGAGCACTGAGTTCCTGACATGCAGAAAACACTAGATACAAGTGACCTTTACTACTTCCCTGCAGGCCCTTTTGCTTTCAGGCAAAATTCTGCCACTGCTGTGAAAGGTCATTCAGATATTCCTTAAAAAATTAAGAATCGAATCACCAAATTGATAAAATATAAACAGAGTAGTCAATGTTACGGACTTCACAATATTTGTGCTTTGAGGTAGAGGAAGTGGGTTGCTACACACGTGTACTTGCATGCACACACACACACACACACAGAGCAATGTGGCAGGCTCTCATGAGTCATAGAAGTGGTCAAGTGAGGTAGAATAGAATGTTACTTGGGATCAAAAGCTGAGTTCATGGATGAGGCACTTAGTGTTGCAACAGTGGTAAAGAGACACAGAGACCTGTCAATGGTGTTTTGAGCACAGGAACAGCATGGGCAGAGGTGTAGAGGAAAGGGAGTTATCCAAGACTATCTGGGTACCCCTTCTCAGTAAGAGAAGCTATGACAACCACTCATGAAGAGGCTCTCCCAGTGGTCATCAGGGTTTTGGTTCTCATGGGTATCTTCCTTGACAGTATGGATATGCTAAAATAAAAAGGGTTTGGGATCAGATATCCAGCCTGCCTTGACCCAGGACTGGGGGTAAATGAAAGGCAAGGCTGAACTGAGATGAACAGATGGCATTACTGAAGAAGTCAGATATGTAAAAGGCTGGGGATGGGGTGGGTAGGCAACAGAAAGGACATCAAGAAGCCTGGTCTCTAAGAACAGAAGCCATTTTTATGTACTCTAAGGAGCCGACGTCTTGTCTGGGACTCCTGGTGTGTAGGGTGCAGGCAATGAAGGACCAGTAGGGGAGAGGATAGAGTGGTGGGTATGGCCTGAGATATTGGTACAGCTGAGGGAGTAGGGCTTGAGACCACTGTGCCATTGGAGTTTTAGAAACTGGTGGCATTGGTTGAGTCAGAGGGGACTTTGGTGGTGTTAACTCCAATGCCTCAATGCAGAGAAGTCAGCTGGGGCTAGAATAGGACCCTGGCCAGGAGCCGAATGGAAGGGGAGATTTTGGAGCAGCATCCTGAGGAATGGTGCCCAGGACTCCGTGAGCCAAATGTCCTTCCTTTCAGCATGAAGTCCCTGCTCCTGTCTGTTCCCAATGGCTAATGCTCATCCCAGTGCTTGGTAACCACCACCATGCTCTGTCTTTCCTCTTTCCCACTCATTCGTTTCTCTGGGAAGATGCTGGCTCAGCCTCCAATGTGGCCCTTGGCCTGGGAAGATGGGGAGAAGCAGGCAGCACTCTGGTTGTCCCCATGGGCCCTCTAATGGATGTTGGCTTCCACCCTGGGCCCATTTCCTTTGAGCCTTATGCTGTCAGGCCACAGCTCTGTCAACCCATATTTTTTTGGCTGAAGCTGATAAAACACTGGAGTCGGGTTTAATTCTTGATGGTATGGAGGTTTGCAGATGTTCTCCAATGGTTCCCTGCATTCCCATTCTTCTCAATTCAAATCACTCTGTGGGCATAGACAGGGCCAGAAGGGTAGACCTGCCACCCTGTCCCCAGGCTTTCAGTTCAGGAAGCTCAATTGGTATTTCTCACTGTGAATGTTAAATCCCAACAATTGTGGATAAAAGCTACTTTCTGTCAAGTCAAAGATGAATATTCCTCTTAATCCAGTGTTCTCTGAAAAATGGGGACTGTTAATTCTATCTCTGGATGTGTTAATAAGGGGGCTGTCCTCAGTTGCAGGTGAGATACAGCTCTGTCAGTTCTCCTGTGCCATGCTCTCACTTGTGTACTGGTGAGACTAGGCTAAACTAGGCTGTGGTACCAGTGGGGTGAGGGTAAGAAGCCTGGGGAGCTCTGCAATACTTAAACTCCTAAAAGTGGGTGGGGACTGGTGGGGTGGAGCTCACCCACTGTCCCTCATCCACTTATTTTTCTTTACTTATTATTTCCCCCTATCTTATGTCAGTTTTCTTCTGTTTTTACTTTTTGTTAGAATTCTTTTTTGGGTATTTTCCTAAAATAAGGCATATGGTTTATAGACTTTATATACTTTATAGACTTGTGGTAGACCTCCAGCTGACCTCTGTGCTGTCAGCATGGAGCACGATGCAGGGCTCCATCCCACAAACCAGGAGATCATGACCTGAGCTGAAGTCAAGAGTCAGATGCTTAACCAACTGAACCACCCATGTGTGCGCATGCACATGCACACACACACATGCACACACACACACACACACACACACACACACACACACAAATTATCCTGGTAATTAATTACATAGACATTAGCCAAACTTCTAATATGATTATAGAACAGTACTAGATACAGGAGGAGATGCAAATTAATATAAGATCCATCCATTTGTCACAAAGAAGTTATGTTCTTGTTGGTGAGGCAAGACATAATTCAGATTACACAATACAAGTTTCATGTAACAGATCAATCCAGAACAGGTGATCAGTGCCAGAGTATGAATCTTTAAGTTATGGTCTTTTCTCTTTGGGTTTTAAGATAATAACAAAGGCTAGTTCCAGAGAGTGAGACTGAAGGTCATTTTTCACTTGAATTACTTATGCAGATGTAGGAGAGACTCAAAGCCCCCATTTTTCTGCAGAGGAAATGAAATCCAGGGTGGAAAAGATCCAGGCAAGGTCCACTGTAAATTGTTGGCAGATGGGGACCCAACATTGGCTTTCTTGTTCCTGTAAAGTTTGGTGCCATTCTGTTTTGCTTAAGCCTAAATTTTAGATGTTCACATATAATCCAAGTAACCTGATGTAGGTATCTAGCTATATAAATGATTAAGAAAAAACATTGCTGAGCATTTATATTTGCAATTATCATCATCATCAAATAATTACTAAGCAGTAAATTATGCAAATTGAGTCCAATATTACATTACAAATTTGCAGGAACATTAAATCGATTATGATCATTGTATTAATTTGCTAAGGTTGCCATAACAAAGTACCATAGGCCAAGTGTCTTAAACAACAGATATTTAAATTCTCACAATTCTGGATGCTGGAAGCCTGATATCAGGGTGTTAGCTCATTGGTTTCTTCTGAAGCCTCTCTCCTTGGCTTGAAAATGGCCACCGTGTGTGTCTCACATGGTCTTTCCTCTGTATGCTTCGATGTTCTGATCTCTCCGTATAACGACCTCAATAATAATGGGTGGGGATTCATCCTAATAACCTCGTTTTAACTTAACTACCTCACTGAAAGATTCTATCTCCAAATCAGTCACTTTCTGAGGTACTGGGACTGAGGACTTCAACACAGGAATTTCAGGAGGGGACACAATTTAGTCTATAATAGTCATTTAAAATTTTCAAAATCATAAGAAAAGAACTAAAATAGTATGAAGCATCATCAGAAGAAAAGGTTCCAAATTTAAGTAGAAAAGTAAAGGAGACTTCATCTTGGGTCCATGTATTGCAGTGCTTCATACACTGAGGATTACACCTCTGCTTATAGAAGTCACCCTCCTTCATCTGACTTAAGTCCTTCATGCTGCAGCCTGACACCACTCCTTCCCAAAGTCAGCCTCCTGTCAACAAGAACTCCGCATCACCTATTCACAGATGCTCAGGAGCACAAGAAAGTCATAAGGCATCACATGGTGGAAACCATTACAGGCCATGGGGCATGTGAGAACCCTTATCTACTTTCATGTGGTTTTGTTGTTTTCAGGGAATAGTAATGTATACATTAATTAATGTATATATTTAATAGATTGTGTATTAATTGTGCACTTACATAATTAATAATTTATAATATAATTAATTATAATTAATATTACTTATGTTTTAACAATTAATATATAATCAATATAATTATGTTTTTATATTATATTAACATAATGTATCATGTATAATGTATTATTATATGTTAATGTATATTAACATGTATCATGTTATGTTAATATATAATTATTCATTTGCTAATAGTAATTATAAGTTACATATAGTAGACATTAATATGGAATATATATTTTATACAATATATAAAGTTATGAAAAATTAATTCATAGTACTTTTATATTATTTTTATTATATAATACACAATTACATTTTATATTATATCGTATTATATATAATAATCATTTTATATAACATATTTAATTATATATTAATAAATTATATTGAACATACATAACACATACTAATATATATTATTTTTATTATATCATACACAATTACATTTTATATATCGTATTATATATAATAATCATTTTATATAACATATTTAATTATATATTAATAAATTATATTGAAAATACATAACACATACTAATATATTGCATATTATATATTAATATATATTTTAATATATTGGATATTTAGTATACTTATACATGTAATATATAAATGTATTGCTTTATATTTATATATGTATATATTAATATATTTAATATATTGACATATTAACACATAATATTTTATATTATATAAGGGTATTAATATATAAGTTATATATTACACTATATAATTACTAAATTTTAATCATGTTGTCTTTAAACATTGTCTTTGTATCCTTGAGTGTTACTATGTTAACTGTGAATGTACATTTGACCCTGGGTCAGCACTTAGCTTTTCTGGGCCTCAACTTCCCTATTTTCAAAATGAGGACAATATATGCCTGACTGTTAGCAAGAATTGATAAAGGCTTAGTGTCCAAAATTTATAAAGAGCTTATCAAACTCAACATCCAAAAAACAAATAATCCAGGTAAGACATGGGCAGAAGACATGAACAGACATTTTTTCCAGGTAAGACATCCAGATGGCTAACAGACACATGAAGAGATACTCAACATCATCATCATCAGGCAAATACAAATCAAAACAATGATGAGATACCACCTCACACCTGTCAAAACGGTAAAATTGACAACACAGGAAACAACAGATGTTAGTGAGGATGCAGAGAAAGGGGAACACTCTTGCGTTGTTGGTGGGAATGCAAACTGGTGCAGCCACTTTGGAGAAGAGTATGGATGGAGGCTCCTCAAAAAGTTAAAAATAGAACTACCCTATGACCCAGCAATTGCACTACCAAGTATTTACCCAAAGGATACAAAAATACTGATTGGAAGTGGCACATGCACCCCGATGTTTATAGCAGCATTATCAACAATAGTCAAATTATGGAAAGAGCCTATAATGGATGGTGATGAATGGATAAAGAAGATATGGTATATAGATACATACAGATATAGCTGATACAGATATAGATTCCATCACATATCTATGTCTATATATATAGCTATGTAGAGAGATATATCTATACGGTGGAATATTAGCCATGAAAAAGAGTGAAATCTTGCTATTTGCAACAACATGGATGGAACTAAGGGTGTATCATACTAAGTGAAATATGTCAGTCAGAGAAAGACAAATGCCATATGATTTCATTCATATGTGAAATTTAAGAAACCAAACAGATGAACATAGGGGAAGGAAAAAGAAAAGAGAAGAAAAGAAAAGAAACCAAACAGATGAACATAGGGGAAGGAAAAAGAAAAGAAAAGAAGAAAAAGAAAAGAGACTCTTAACTATAAAGAACAAACTGAATGTTGATGAAGGGGTGTTGGGTGGGGGAATAGGCTAGATGGTTTATAGGTATTAAGGAGGGCACTTGTTGGGATGAGCACTGGGTGTTGTATGTTAAGTGATGAACCACTAAATTCTACACCTGAAACCAATTTTACCATATGTGTTAACTAACTAGAATTCAATAAAAATTTAATTAAAAATTAAATGCTTAATAAAAAAAAGGAAGAACAACTGTGACAATGGTGGATGTGACACAAGGATGAAATCTATAAAATGCAAATCACATAATAAAGATGATTTCCTAACCAGAGACTGCTGATGTGAAGCACTGTGGCAATGCCAGGGCTATGTCCCTGCAGAAAGAATCATGCTCCATTTGTTATAAAGGGACCACTATAGGTGCCACTTGCAGAGACCATAGAAACTCTGTAAAGAAGAATTATAGTTATATTAAATTGGGCATAGAACCTCACCTTGCCCCATGACTCCTCAAACAAGTATCAATTATCTTACATTTAGTTTTGCTGTTCATGGGGAAGGCTGCTCTCAAATCTTATGCCACAGTGAGGTGAATGACAGCAGGTAATTTTTTGGAGGAAATTAGAAGCTTGAGGTTAAATAAAAAAACAAAAACAAAACAAAACAAAAACTAGAGTGGGAGGGAATGTGTTAGTAGAAAATCTCAGAGAGAATTGGTAATTTCCTTGGCTGCTCCCTAGGCAGGTGCTTACAAGCCTCTACATCTTCCTCTTCCCTGAACAAGTTCAGCAGAAGATACAACATGCTCATTTGCCATGAGTGAGATCAATTATGAGAATTTCTAACACAGAATCAAAATGAGGAAGATGGAAAAAAAGAAATGAGGAATATGGGATTTAAGCTCAAAAGACTGTTAAAGTGGAAATCTCTGAAGAAAAATTATGTAAGATGTTTTCCCACTGTTACATTATTAAACATATTATTAATATAAACAATAGCCACTGGTTTCTGGTTGAGGTCTGTGAGCAGGCACTGATGAGGCCCATTTCATGTGCTGCTTCTAGTCCTGTGTAGTTCCTATGTTGGAGTGACACATTTAAGCTCTTATAGGTTACACCCCTTCCAGGACACCTCTGTTTCCTCAGAAGCTACTTCAAGTGCTAGCTTGAAGAAAGGACCAGACGATACCTTGGGTCTAAATGGGAAGAAAGTGGAACTTTTCATTGGTGTTAGAATTATTTGGTTAACTATTTTGTGTTGAATTGAAAAGTAATAACTTATTTAATTTAAACAAATACTATTTATTACATGCATATTTTATTTTAATGTATAAATTACACATATTTATAAGCATATAAAATACTTTATATTTGGTCATAAAATATTTTATAAGATAGTCATAAAGCTAAAGAGGGAAAAATAGTATTCATCACTTACATCTACATCTTGACCCCATGCCCCTCCTATGTTCTTTCCTCACTGATGAAATTGATTGTTAAAGTCCATTATGCACTATGTTTTGCAGAGAAGAGAGAAGAAAGACAAGACCCTCCAACACCACCTCCTGCAGCCAAAACATGGGCACCACCATTTGGGAAATACTTTGGCTATAGAGTATCACACATTAAGGACTATCATCTTTCTGTCATCTTCCTCTCTATCAGAGTTTTCCTCAGCATTGCAGAACCTGGGTTCAGGGAGGACAGAGTCAGAGTAAGTGTATGAGCCAGATGCAGTGTAGGCTTCCAGAATGGGGGAAACTAAGAGTAAAATGTGATGGCAGCCATGTTAGAGCCAAGAGGACTTCCAAAGGCCTAGCAATAGCAATTGGTATTCAACTATTGAGAGAGATTTAAATTCAGTATCCACAATACACTAACAACCAAGGCTGAGTAATGAACATGGTTTATGTTTCCATGTGAGATGAACTTTTTTGACACTTGAATACATTAAGACTCTGCCAGGTAGAATATTCATGGTTCTGGGAGAGCATGCTGCTCACCTATGCTGGATGAGCTGGTCCAGTAGACCAGTGCCATGGAAACAACACACAGCATATTGTAAGCCAGGCTACTCATTCTCAGTACATCTATCTAGATCAAATAAACAATAATCAGGTCACAAAAGGGGGGCTTTTGGGGGTACCTGGTGGTTCAGTCGGTTGAGCATCTGATTTTTGATTTTGACTCAAGTCATGATCCTAGGGTCATTGGATTGAGCCCCATGTTGGGATCCATGCTGAGCATGGAGCCTGCTTAAAATTGTTTCTCTCTCAGGGTGCCTGGGTGGCTCAGTTGGTTAAGTGTCCATCTGGCTCAGGTCATGATCTCACGGCTTGTGAGTTCAAGCCCCATGTCGAGCTCTGTGCTGACAGCTCAGAGACTGGAGCCTGCTTCAGATTCTGTGTCTCCATCTCTCTCTGCCCCTCCCCCACTGGAGTTTTGTCTCTCTCTCTTTCAAAAATAAATACACATTAAAAAAATTTAAAGAGTCAAAAAAATTTTCTATCATCCTCTTCCTCTGCCCCTCTCTCCCCTCCACCTCAAATAACAACAACAACAACAAATGAAAGGGAGACTTTTTGGTGTTAAGTGCTTTGGGAATTGTCAACAGTCCTCAAGAAAGATAAGATTACAGATGCATATTTCCATAACTACACATCACTGCTTAAAATTTATCTCTCAGTAGAGAACTTAAAAAAAAAATATATATATATATACACACACATACATATATATATATATATATATATATATATATATATATGGAGAGAGAGAGAATTTTTCTGTGTGAATGTATTTTTTCTGCTGTGAAGAAATAAACATCAAATGTAGCCTATTGGAACTTCAGTAGAAAAACAAACTATTAGGGGAAAGGAAAACCCAGAATGGAGAATAGACTGGAGGTTTGGGATTCTCAGATGAAGAGAGAGCCAGCCCCTCATTTTTGAGAAGTACCTGTCTCCACCTGCATCCTCACAGTGATAATTAAAGGAATAGAAGAGCAATTTCATGCTAACAGAACTGGACAAGAAAGCCCTATCCAGTGTGGCACTTTCCTCAGGTTGGGCTGTGAAGAAGGTATTCTTTGTTGCAGTCAGTTAATTTATATTTTAAACATCTGCTAGGCTATGGTGAAATGACTCCCTCTTAATCATCACTATCGAGAATGAATAAATACATGCATTTATCTCACATGCAGTAATTGACTACGAAGCATTCAGCAATACTTTCATTAGGGTGATGAGATCCAAAAATAGATTCCAAGTATGTTTATTGGAAACTAATAGATCCACCTGAAGTGTAAAAAATTCCTATAAATGCAGTGGTTTGCAGAGATGTGTGTGGTTGTAGGGTGCATATGTGTGCACAAGCATGCATATGTGTTTTAGAGGGAGTAATGGGATGGAAGAAAGCTAATAATTCATTCTTCCACCACATTAAGTTCTTCTTTGGCATGAAGATGCATATTCAGCGTAATTCACTTCCTTTGGTGTAATCATTGAATGGATTACTGTACTCCTTCCTCTAATGTTTGAGTTTGAGATCCCACTGAGAAGTCTCTGTGTCTGTGAGCTCCATGATGGCCTGCAGACATCAGTGGGTTCCCCTTTTGTGCCATATAGGAGGTGCTGCACCACTGTCTTCCTTCTTTCTGCATCTCATATTAGGCTTTGATTAATTATAATTGCATATTTAGAGCTTTCACTTGGGTCTTACTAGGAGTGATAGTGTGGTAGGCAGGATTTTGGTTTCCATGATCCCCAATCATCTGATGTTACACCTGTGAGTATGTTACCATGGCAACAACAACAAAAATCAAAATACCAATTTTGGTCCCTGGAAGTGAGGTGTTTCTGTAAGAAATCCCTAAAAATGTGAATGCAGCTTTGAAATCATGCAGTGGCCAGAGGCTGGAAAGATTTTGAGGAGACTGATTTTAGTATAAGCCTTGAGTGCCTTGTCAGACTGTTAGTAGAGATTGATGCTAAGGATTCTGGTAGCAAGGACTTGGAGGAAGTGAAGAACATTGTACAAAAATCCTAAATTCCCTCAGAGAATGCCTGAGCGCCACAGACAAACTGTTAGAAATAAACACTGTGAGTCTGCTGCTGGTGGGAACACTTGGAGAATGTTGCACGTGAGGGCTCAGAAGAAAGTGAGGACATGTGATTGGGAAATGGAGGAAGAGTATCCATGTGACATAGTGAAATTGCTTTCTGCAGTTATGCAGAAAGCAGAACTTGTAAATGAAAAACCTGGTCATTTAGCTGAGGAGATTCTCAAGCCCAGTGTTAAAGGTTCAGCCTTTTCATCTTGCTGTTTATAGTAAAATGTGAGAAGGAAGAGAGAAATTGAGGGAAGAGCTGTTAAGCAAGAACTGAAAAGGACCGGATGGTTTGGAAAATAGGCAGTCTATCCAGATAGCAAAAACCTCTATAAAGGAGAAATTCACTGTCAGGAATGCATCCTTTATAGACAAGCAGAGTATGGCTGCACAACCTTTTGCTAGTGCTTCGAAATGATCAAGAGTCTTGACTTTATGAAAAGGTGATTATTCATTCCGTGGCACAAAAGGCTTTTGGAAGCGATTGAGAAAGTGTGAAGTCAGATATTTCAACAAATTCAGGAGAAGAAAGTGCAGGAAATTAGCATTATCATGTCCATGAAAGTGAAATCAGTGAAGCCCACAGTACAACTGTTACCAAGTAGAACTGAGGGTCCACTCAAGACCAAGACCTGTCTCTTTCTCTCAGTTGTCCTGGTTTTGGCTCCTTCCTTCTGCTCATAATGCTGTAACATGAAAGACTATGTACAAATGAGAGAAACTGAAATGGAAACAGAGACAATCAGAGCTAGGAAACTCCACACTTGAGGGATGGAATCTGAGGGGGGCTTGATGCAAAGAGATGATTTGAGCGATGTGTCAAACAATCACATTGGCCTGAAGACTCAGGGGAGCCCATGGGTACTGCTGATCTCTTGCCTTTCCTAGGATTTGAGTCTGGTGAGTGTAAGAAATAAATCACATCATTACATATCCGCATCTTTTTGCTTCTTCCACTTGTCAGCAGTGAGTGCTGCCAGGAAGGACCTGGGGCTTTCAAGAATGACCAAACTGTTTACCAGAGTAGTTGTTCCAGTCTTCATTCTTTCCAACAATGAATGAGTGATCCAGTTTCTCTGCACCCTTGCCAGCATTTGGTGGTATCACTTTTTTGTTTGTTTGTTTTAGCCGTTAGGATAGTTGTACAGTGATATCTCATTGTAGTTTCATGTGCGCTATTTTGTTGACTCTACTCCAGCATGATGGCCTACAAGATCCTTAAAGGTTCTCCTTATCTCAGCCACATTTTCTTTGCTTATGGCAAGTTTATTCTTCTTCCTGCCTTGCCTCAGAGATAAAAAACAGCTACAGAAACCCTTACCTTGAAAGGGCTCGTCCATCCCTGGAATATAGTGCATTTAGAATTCTTTGCATTATAGGTCTCAAATGGATATCACATAGGATGATGTGGGGATAAGTTGGGGTTTTTCTTTGTTACAATGCGAACAACAGCTTATCATAAACTTTTACACCCTACGAAGTAAAATCCCCATTACTCTGTTCAGCCAGCACAGCACTAGGGTAGCCTCATATGTCACTTGCGGTAGCATATGGCTCCCATAAAGATTGGGAGCTTGTGGTTTGGTTTTCAGTAGGTTTGAAAAAAAATGTTACAATGTCTCCCTGATGATTTTGTCACTTATTCTATCCATCTTTTCCAAAGTGCTATTCTCAGCAAAAGATACTTATCTCTTTCTCACAGGTACCCCCACAAACCCACTGAAATCAGTTATTCTAATAGATCAAGTGGTTCTACATTTCTCTCTCATTCAAGGCTTGAATTTGATACCTACTAATATTTGGAACTCATGTAAGTGTTACTTAGGTTACCATCTCTCCATGCATAAATAAGATCACAATATTAACCCACTAGTCTTGCTTTACAGGTTGGACTGTGTAGTGCTTTCACCAAGGTAAGCACTATTCTGAATACTTCAGATAGATTGACTCTTTAGGTAAGAACATCTCGCATTTCAACAACGAAGCAGGCACTGTATGATTCCTATTTTATTTTATTTTATTACTTTATTTTATGAGAGAGTGAGAGAGCATACACTTGCGCAAGCGGGGACGGAGAGAGAGAGAGAGAGAGAGAGAGAGAGAGAGACAGAGAGAGAGAGACAGAGAGAGAGAGACAGAGAGAGAGTATCTTAAGCAGGCTCCACACCCAGCATGGAGCCTGATGCAGGGCTCAATATTATGACCATGAGATCATGACCTGATCTGAAATCAATAGTTGGGGCTTAATCAACTGAACCACACAGGTGCCCATGATTCCCATTTTAAAGCACAGATACCATAAAAGGTTTGCCTAAGTTTACATGTTAGAAACTGAAGCCAGGAAGTATTGATCTAAAGAGCATGATCTTTGGACCATGTCCAAAGACCCACATGGGTCATGTCCAAAGACCCACATACTATCCCAGCTCTTTCAGAGAGCAGGCTGGGATAGTCTCTTTCCAGCCTCCTGCTACCTAAGGTACATGTTAGAAACTGAAGCCAGGAAGTATTGATCTAAAGAGCATGATCTTTGGACCATGTCCAAAGACCCACATGGGTCATGTCCAAAGACCCACATACTATCCCAGCTCTTTCAGAGAGCAGGCTGGGATAGTCTCTTTCCAGCCTCCTGCTACCTTGTTGTGCAGTCTCTTTTTTCTCTTCTTCACCCAAGTTGCCTGCTAAAATTCTGTTTTAGACTACAATTTTAAACTATTACAACTCCCTAGTAGTTCATGTTCATTTTAATGGATTGCTAACAGGATTTTAAAAAGTATATCAGAACAATATTGTGAAAAAAGAAAATATTTGACTCTCCACAGACAAGGGTATTGTTTTGTGAAATTCAGTTTCAGGTGTGTGTGTGTGTGTGTGTGTGTGTGTGTGTGTGTGTGTGTGTGTATTGGGATGTATGTGTCAAGAAATAAAATATCTATCTCTAAATGTGGGTGGTGGTTTAAAAAAAAAAGAAAAACACAGCTGTAGGCCAAGAGGGGTTCAGAATATATCCCCAGAACCAACTCTACCTCCATGTAGATTTCTGTTTTTATCATTTATGACCCCATTGTGTCACTTAGGAAATCTCTATTACCATATGGTTATATTTAAACTCCTGTATTCTCTCTTTACTCTTTATTGCTTTGCCATTTGCATTAGGTTTATAAGCCACTTGTTATTGATTTTATGTGCACCGTGAATCAGATATGCATTTTATTTTATTTTTTTGATATACATATTTCATAATCCTAATTCCATTTATTGGAAAGGCCACACTATCTCCACCATTCTGCATTGGCACCTTTGTCACTAATCTAAACTTTCTACAATGTTCCATAGGGTTTTTAAAAAAAAGTCTTCATGCCAACATCACACTGTCTTAATTATCAATGCTTTATAATAAGTCTTGATATCAAAGAAAACAATTCCTTGCATCTTGTTCTTCTTGAAAAGTATTTTGGCTATTGTTGGCATTTTGCATTTCCATAAGAATTAGAGAATTGGCTTCCAAGTGCCATTGGTGGGTGGGGGGCGGGGGAGACTATAGACATCTGCCTGAGATTGCATGCAATTCATAGGTCAAGGTGATGGAGAATTTACATTTTAACAGTATTCACTATTCCAAAGTCTGAACATAGTATGTTCCAAACTTCTTCTTTCTGTTTTCTTTAATTTCTACCAATAATTTCAGAGTCTCTTACAGATAAGACCAGCAAATTTTTATTAGATTTCTTCCTCTGTAGCTGATAGTTTATGCTATTTTCATTGAGGTATGATTGGCATACAAAAAAGCTGTAGATATTTAATGTATACATCTTAATGAATTTGAAGGTAAGTATATATCCAGGAAGCTGTCCCTATAAACAATTCCATAATCATTGCCATCACCTCTAAAAGTTTTCTCTCCCTCTTTTGTGTGTGTGTGTATGTGTGTGTGCATATGTGATAACATTATTTAACATAAGATCTAAAGTTCCAAGTATACCATACAGTGTTATTAACTACATGTTCCATGCCATATAGTACATCTTTAGGACTTTTCCTCTTGCATAACTGAACTATGGAAACTTTGACCAATAGGTCCTTGATTCTCCTTTTCCGAGTGCCTTGTAACCATCATTTTATTCTTTCTTTCTTTCTTTCTTTCTTTCTTTCTTTCTTTCATGTTTATTCATTTTTGAGAGAGAGAAAGAAAGGCAGAATGCGAGCTGGGGAGGGGCAGAAAAAGAGGGAGACACAGAATCTAAAGCAGGACCCAGGCTCTGAGCTGTCAGCACAGAGGTGGATGCCGGACTCGAACTCAATGAACTGTGTGATCTTGACCTGAGCCAATGTTGGACGCTCAATGGACTGAGCCACCTGGACACCCCATTATTCTCTCTTTCCATGAGTTTAATTATTTTATATTTCTGATATAAGGGGAATCATGTAGTTTTTGGTTTATTGTTTTTTTTGTATCTGTATCTGGCTTATTTTACTTAGCACAATACGTTCCAAGATCATCATTATTGTAATAAATATCAGGATTTCATTCTTTCTTGTGGCTGAATAATATTCTTGGTATGTATATGCCACATTTTCTTTATCCATTCATCTGTTGATGAGAATTTAGGTTATCTTCATGTATTTACTATTTTAAATAATGACGCAATGAATATGAGAGTGCGGGTATCTCCTTGAGATTCTGGTTTCAATTCTTTTGGGTATACACCCAGAAGTGAGATTGCTGAATCATGTAGTATGTGTTTTTAATTATTTGAGGAACAATCATACTGTTTTCTCTAGTTGCTGTATCAATTTACATTCCTACTAATAGTGCATAAGTGTTTTCTTTTCTCCACATCATTGTTAATACTTATTTTAATTTTTTTGATAATAGCCATCCCAACAAGTGTAAAGTGATATCTCATTATTGTTTTGAGTTGAATTTCCCTGATAACTAGTAATGTTAAGCACATTTTCAACCTATTGGCCATTTGTATGTCTTCTTTGGAGCAATGTCTATTCAGATCTTTTGCTCATTTTTCAACTGAATTCCTCCTTCCTTCCTTCCTTCCTTCCTTCCTTCCTTCCTTCCTTCCGAGTTGTAGCAATTCCTTATATTTTTGGATATTAATCTTATCAGATATATTATTTTCAAATATTTTTATACCATTCTGTATATTGCCTTTTCACTTTGCTGATTTTGTCTGATTTGTCTTTTGCTGTGCAGAAGTTTTATTTATTTTTTTATTTTAACGTAGTCCCGTTTGTCTATTTTTGCTTTTATTGCATGCTTTTGGTGCCATATGCAAGAAATCATTGCCACAGTCAATGTCAAGAAGGTTTCTCTCTGTTTTCACTTGTAAGTTTCACAGTCTCAGGTTTTATGTTTTTCTTTAATCCATTTTGAATTGATTTTTGTATAGGGTGTGAGATAGGGGTCCACTTTCATTCTTTTGCGTATGGATATCTAGTTTTCCCACCATCATTTATTGAAGAGACTCTTCATTCCTTATAGTGTATTCTTGTCCCCATCCCCCTTGTTGAAGACCAGTTTACTATAAATATATGGATTTATTTCTGGGTTCTCCATTCTGTTCAAATTCGGTTATAGTTGCAGGATACAAAATTAACATATAAAAATTAGTAGCTTTTCTTTAGACTAACAATAAAGTATTCAAAAAAGAAATCAAGAAAATAATCCCATTTACAATAACAACAAAAAGAATAAAGTACTTAGGAACCAACTTAAGCAAGAAGCTGACATACTTGTACCCCACTTTCATTCTTTCACAAAATAAATAAAAATTAAATATATATATTTGTGTAATATATGTATATTATATATTACATATATATTTTAACATACATATAAAATATATTTATTTATTATATGCATACTAAAAACTACAGTACTAAAAAATATGGAAATTTCAATAATTTATGCTATTTTAAATTATATATTAAAATTTTTAAGTGTTTATTTGTTTCTGAGAGAGAGACAGACAGACAGAGCATGAGCAGATGAGAGGCAGAGAGAGAGGGATATACAGAATCTGAAGCAGGCTCCAGGTTCTGAGCTGTCAGCACAGAGCCTGATGCGGGGCTCAAACCCATGAACCATGAGATCATGATCTGAGGCAAAGTTGGACGCCTGAGTCACCCAGGCACCTCAAATTATATATATATATATATATATATATATATATATATATATATATATATATATATTTTAAGATTTATTTTCTACTCGAGTATTTATCTTTGACAGATAAATATTTTTCTTCTTTACACAAACCCTATGCCCTTATTAAGCTAAAAAAATTAAAAATAATTTCATAGAAATTTCTCCAACTGTCTCATAAATGTCTTTTTACAATTGGTTTGTTCAAATTAAAATTTCAAAAGATTCATGCATTATACATTTGGCTGGTATGGTTATTAAGTTCATTCTATTCTACTATAGTCCCTCTTCCTTTTTTAATGTCAATAATTTATTGGTGAGATGAGTCAATTTTCTTGTACAATGTCCTGCATTTTCAACTGGCTAATTCCTTATTGGTGTCATATAATGGTGTCATTCCTTGCCCTCTCACCCTCTTCCTCAGTCAACTTTATAAATTAGTTTTATGAAACCTTAACTTTGGGGGGAATAATATATCACAGATCCTGTGAAGTTCCTATGGAATCACATCAGGAATTTGTCCCACTTTTAATAATGCTAAGATTCATCTGTTTGTGTGTTTGTGGGTTATTGGACCTCCTTTATGTAAAGTTCTCTATTCATATTTTACATAAAATTGATTTTGAATTCAGTGATGATGATTGCCTGGTTCTGATAGGGACTCCATTCATGTTGAGATTCTAAAACAGTTCTATCATCTACAGGTGATGGCAGTTTCCCACTGTTTCGTTCTAACCCTTCCTTATTATTTTTTTTTTTCTGGACATATTGCACTGGTTAGAACTTCCAGTATGTGCAAGAGTTCAGCTCTTGCTCCTTTCACCAAAGGGAAAGCTTTCAAAATATCTTCATTAGATAAGTTATCTGATGCTTTCTTTGTAACTATTCACATAAAGAGTAGTGGTGAAATACATTGATTATCTTTCCAGTGTAAGACCAACCTTGCAATCCTGGGATAAAACCAATTTGGTCATGATTTATTGTTGGCAGGTCTAAATTTCTAATATTTTATAGAAAATTTAGTTAGGTACATAAGTGAAATTGGCCTTTATCTTTTCCAATTTGAGCTGAAATGTTTTATATTTAGATTTTGCCTCATAAAATTATTTGGGAAGTATAGTTTTTATGCTATGAGACCATGTCATATTGGTGTTATTTTTTTCCATGAGGGGGTAGCACTTGTGGGTGAAGCCATTCAGACCTGCACAGTTTTTGTTAGAACGCTAATGAATCTAGACACTTTTTAGTGTTATTCATATTTTTATCCTATGTTAATCGTGCATTTTGGGGGACTTGATCACTTTATTTAATTTGCTTATGATGGGGGGCATATCGTTGTTTACTCCTTTTTTTCGTCCTGATTATTTTTGTCCATTTTTTTCTTTGTCCATTCTTTTTATTACAATTAGTATTATCAGAATTTATCAGTTTTATTATTCTTTTCAAAGAACAAGCTAATTTTCTGTAGTACATGTTTGATTTTTGTTTTGCCATTTTTTTCTCTTTTATTTATAATTTCCGTCTGTCCATTTTATTTAAAATATGGAAGGATGTATCATGTGCACAGATTAGAAGACTTAATATTGCAATGCAGCCCCAACAAAACTTCCAGCAAGTTTTTTTTTTTTTTTACTTTGTGAAACTTGGCAAGCTGATTCTATACTCTGCAAAGTGTGTGACCAAACCCAAAAAGAAATGACAGACTGGGAAAAAATATTTGCATCTAAAAATTGCATAATAGACAAATGATTATATAGACAAATAATTAGTTTTCTTAATCATTCTACAAGTCAATAAAAAACCCACAAAAACAGTATTAAAACATGCAAAAAACACGAATAGTGATGTCACAGATGAGGAAGAATAAATGGGTTGCAAATGTAAGAACAATATTCAACTGCACTTTTAATTCAAACTGAAAATTAATAAAGTAAAAATGTATTACAGAATTATAACAAAAAATTATATACCCACATGTATAAAGAGACATTTCAGTAATAAGACCACCAGACCAAAAATTAGTAAGGGTAAAGAATATTTGAACAGCATAATTAACATGCTTGACTTAATGAGCATATGGAGAATCCTGAACCCAATAGAATCCTATGAAATTTTAGCAATGTTGGAAGATACCAGGTAGTCTATTTAATACATATATTAATACCAGGTAGTCTATTTAATACATATATTAGTAAATACCAGGTAGTCTATTTAATACATATATTAATATCTAATAAGTATTCAAAATGAAAATCAATGATAAAATGTAGCCAAAAAAGCCATATTTCTTTGGAAATGAAAAAAATGTATTGCTGAATAATTCAAGAGGTAAATTACAATGGAAATCACAGTGGAAATGATGAAATATTTATAAGTAAATGATAAAGAATGACTATGTATCAATACCTGAATGATGCTGCTAAAATGGTAATTAGAGGAAAATGTAGCTTCAAGTGCATCCATTAGAAAAGAAGAAATATTGACCATTATTGAGCTAAGTTTTCAAAACAAAGAGTATAAGAAGAGAGTAATCCCAAGGAAAGAAAAGTACAAGAGAAAAGCACAAAAGGAAATCACAAACAGGGATCAGTGAAAGAGGAAGCAAAGAAGCCATGAAGGTGGTCAGTCAAGCCAAGAGCTAGTTTGCCAAAAAGGACTAGTAACAAACTAGGCATCTGGAAAGATGAATCATTTTTTCCCCCCCTCTGGGAAGATTTTTAAATTGAAAATTCATTTTTTTTACTTGTTATGGATCAATTCACATTTTCTACTTCTTTTTGAGTTGGTTTTGTTAATTTATGTTTTTGTAGGAAACTATTGTATCTGAATTGTCTAATTCATTGGCATAAAATTATTGATAGTATTCCCTTATAATAATTTATAATACTACTACTATTAAAAATTTCCTTTTCATTTCTGTAAATTCACCAATAATGCCCCCTCTCTCTTTTTTGGTTTTCCCAGTTGTCCTTTATTTCTTGACCAGACTTGTCCTTTATTTCTAAACCTAAAAGTTTAGCAATATTGTCAGTTTTTCAAAGAACCAACTTTCAGTTCACTGATATTCTCTATTGTTTTTCATTTGTCTATTTATTTCCTCTCTAATTTTTATTATTTCCTTACTTCTTCTTGTTTTACGTTTAGTTTTCTTCTTTTATGGTTTCTAAAAGTGGAAAATTAACTTAGTTCATTCTTTTTTCCTAATACAGCAATTTAAAGCTGTAAATTTCTCTGTAAGCACTGTGTTATCTGTGTCCCATGACTTTTGATATGCTGTGGTTTCATTTTGTTTGATATTAATATAGCCACTTTAGCTTACCTTTGGTTACTATCTGCATAGTATCTTTTTCTATTCTTTTATCTTCAACTTATGTGTATCTTTGGATCAAAACTGTATTTTAGATTTTTTTTATCCAATCTAAAAATCTCTGACCTGATTGGAGTGTTCAATCCATTTACATTGAATATAATTATTGATATGATTGAATTTACATGTGCCATTTTGCTATTTAATTTTTATGTCTCATAACTTTTTATTTCCTGTGTTGTTTCTTACTGTATTTTTTTTGCCAGTGAGTATTTTCTATTTCACAATTTTAATTATTTTTTTATCATTGTACTTTCTGTATATTTTGGGTATTATTTTATCATTGTTTTTTCTGGTGATTCCATTATGTGTCTTAATTTATCACAGCCAACTTCAGATCAATGTTAATGTAATTTAAGTAAAATATAGATATTTTCTTCCAATAAAACTCTGTTTTCTCCCCTCTTCTTTGTGCTATTATTACCATTTATATTACACCCACATTTATTAAAATTCAACAATCAATATAGAATTATAATTATTATGCAAATGAGTTGAGAAGATAAAAGGACATAATACATCTACATTTCCTATGTAATTACCTAAACCAGTCCATTTTATTTCTTCATGTGGATTCAAGTCCTGTCTGATATCATTTCTTTTCAGCCTGACAGATTTTTTAAGTATTTCTAAGGAAGATTTTCTAGCAAGAACTTCTGCCATTCTTTGTTTATCTGGGAATGTCTTTAACTCATATTCATTTTTGAAGGGTTGGTTTGTTGAATAAGAGAATACTTGGTTGATTTTTTTTCAGACTCTTGAATGTGTCATCCCACTGCTTTATAGACTGCATTGTTTCCTATAAGAATTCACACCAGAGTAAGATGTTAACTAATTGTGGTTTTTCTGTACTTGATGATCCATTTTTCTCTTGCTGCTGTGAAGATTTTCTCTTTCAAAAATTTGATTTTCATTTGTCTAGGTGTGGATTTTTTTTTTTTTTTTTTTTTTAGTTTATCTTACTTGGAGTTTGTTGAACTTAGATGTGTAGATTAATGTTTTCTTTAAATCAAATTTGGGATGTATTTGGCTACTGTTCCTACAAATACTGTTTATGTCCCTTTATCTCTTCTTTGAGGCTTTGTTCAATTTTTTTTTTAATTCTCTGTTTTTTATACTGGATAATCTTTATTGTCATATCCTCTGGTGTGCTTATTATTGCTTCTGCCAGCTCAAAATTATTGTTGAATCTCTCTAGTAAATTTTTTGTTTCAATGATGATACTTTTTAACTCCAAAATTTCTACTAGGTTCTTCTTAAATATAATTTCTATGTATTTATTTATATTCTTTATTTAATAAGCTATCACACTTTTCTTGTCTTCTTAAACATAGCTTCCTTTATTCTTTGAACATATTTATAATAGTTCCTTTGGTGTTTTTGTGTTCTGAGTCCAACATTTGGACTCTCTAAGCCACAGTTTGTATTGACCACTTTCTCTCCTATATATGGATAACACTTCCTTATTTCTTTGTATGTCTCCTAGTTTGTTGTTGTTATTGTCATTAAAAACTGAACATTTTATTTTCACTCTTATGTGGATCCTGAGAAACTTAACAGAAGACCATGGGGAGGGGAAGGGGGAAAAAAAAGAGAGGGAGGGAAGCAAACCATAAGAGACTCTTAAAAACAGAATAAATTGAGCACTGATGGGGGGTGGGAGGGAAGGGAAAGCGGGTGATGGGCATTGAGGAGGACACCTGTTGGGATGAGCACTGGGTGTTGTGTGGAAACCAATTTGACAATAAATTTCATATTAAAAAAAAGAAAACTGAACATTTTAGATTTAGCAACACTGGATCCTAATTCTGCCTTCTTTTCCCAGAATTGCTGTTGCCATTCCTGTCCTATACATTTTTATGTTAACTTGTTTACTAACTTCTCTGGACTAACTCCCTAGTCAGTATCCCCCAACATTATGCAGCTGAAGAAGTCCTGCTCACTAAAATATATATACATATATATATATATATATATATGTATATATATTTTATATATTTTATATATATATATATTTTATATATTTTATACATATATATATTTTATATATATATAATAATTATATTATATTGTATTTATATATATAATATATATTATATTATATTATATTATATATTATATATATTATATAATATATAATATAATATATATTATATAATTATATAATATATTATATTATATATATAATTATAATATATATTATATTATATAATTATATAATATATAATAATATATTATATATATTATAATAATATAATAATAATAATATATATATATATTATATATATATATTATATATATATTATATATATATATTGTTTTTGTTTGTTTTTGTAAGCCAGGCTTCCTGCTAATACCTCAGGGTCAGCATCACTTAGTGATTATCCACTGGTTAGCCAGAATTTGTGCTTACATATCTTTATCCAGTTGGGCCATTGGCTCTGATTCTGACTCAGGGGAACACACTGAATATTCAAGAACACCACAAGTCTGCCTGGACTCTGCTAGGTATTCTTATTTCTCCTTCGAGCATCACAGTAATTAGAGAAGGGAGGCTAGTCAGGGCCCTTTCCAGTGTTGTCTGGTACATTTCTTGATATCAGTAAATATTCTTTGAAAATGTGGCTGCCTAATCTTCCATGACATATTGCTTTTTAAATTTCTCTTTTGACCTCAATTTCCAACACTTCAAATAATATTCTGAAAGGTGTGTTCTTTTTCTTACAACTTGATTTGTATTTGTCTTTTTCTTTAAGCCTGGATTCTTACAGATCTTCTACTGATTTGTTGTGGTCTGCCTCAGGAAACCACAATTCTGGTGAAGCTCCTTCAGATGTATCTCCCTCTCCCTCCACCTCCCACCCTCATAATAAATAACTCAATCCTTCAGTTCCAGGAGCCATAGCTTATACAACTCTTCTAGTATTTCTTACTGCTCTTCTCAGTACTATATTTGCTTGTATCTTATCCCTTAAGTACACTATAATGCCCATGGAACAGGGTCCTCCATGGAACAGAGGACCATCTCTTACTTATATTTCTAAGATTGCCTTATCTCTAGCATAAAGTCTCACACACAGTAGGTTCTTGATACATGTTCAGATAAATGGACCTTTAGCTTCTTTGAAAGCCACACTTGCTCTTGGCCTCCCATTATTCATATGGACCACAAGGCCCCATGTCTTCAGAGCCTTTTGTGTCTCTGACATTCTCTAGCTTATGCTTCTTGGGAACATTTGTGGGCTATTAGTCATCTTATGTAGAACAAGATATATCTGTCACTTCTCTGCAAAACCCTCCCTCCAGCGAGATTTATTTTAAGAACTGTGTGAAAAGAAAATTTCACAGGCAACCCTGTGAAAATCCAGTCATTTGTCAACATGTGGGATCAAGTGCCCTGAATGCCTGTCTGGTTGCCTCTGGCCCTGCCCTCCTTGGTTCACCTCTGAGGGGCAGTTCTTCTAGGTGGGCCTCACAGATGCAAGTTCTGAGTCTGCCATGAAGCTGCGTGTCCACTAGAACACCTTTGCTTCCATTGCTCTCTGAGGCCTCTGGCCATGGTCAGTTGTAAGTTCTCTCAAACAAAATGGCTGAGGAGAACACAGATTACCTCACTGAATCAAGTCTTCTATATAAATCACTATGATCCCATGGCAGATGGAAAAACTGAGGGAACAACTAGAATGTGGTCAAGGTAGGCTTTGAGCTCAGGCCATTTGTCTCCATGTTTAAGATGCTGTTTGATTGAGCTACTCTGAGCAGCAAGATCCACTCACTTTCTCCAGAAACAGCCATGATTTAGTTGGTGGTCTGCCACTGGCTACAGCAAGCTATCAATGAGTTTGGAGTCTGTGAAGCAAACTCTATGAACTCAGAGAACTGGTGAAGTCAATTCTCTGGCAAGAACCAGAGATCTTTGAGGAGATGCAGGAATGGGAGGTTATCTCCAAACCCAGGTAGGGGCAGGCTTCTTCCACACGCACAATCCTGCTGATGGATAGAATGTGGCCTGTTGGCACTTCATGAGGGAGTTGGTCCCCTGGTCATCTTTGGCCAGTGATAATCTCTGACACCCTGAGCAGCTGGTGACTGCTCAGTCCTAGTTTCACTAGCTTGGAACTGAAGTGGTTGGGCACAAGGAACTCTCCACCTTGCCCAAGCTCAGAGGAAGTAAGGTTCTCTTTTCAATGCTGGAGTTAAACAGAAAAGGAGCAGGGTGGCTCCCTCCTCCACCCTCTGAGACGACACATGTCGGGTGAGAAATGCTGGGGGCTTGATTTGGAGCTGCCACGCACACTGCTCCACAGCTCTGCGCATCAGATGGGAGGATTCACACAGCATCCTACTGAACACCCCCATTGGGAGTTTCTATAGCAACTTTCTGAGAGGAATTTCCAGGGCTCACAGATTCTGTCACAGTAACCCAGTGAGGGAAGAAAGTGTGGGGTGTTTGAGGAGGTGGCAAAGGATCCATATACACAGGTAAAGGCCGGGAGAGCACGGTGAGGTGGTATCCACAGAAAGAAATGTAGCTGAGTGGTCAGGAGCTCCAGAATTGGACCCGTCTGCACCAGCTCCTTAACAGCATGCAGGTCACAAGTTTTCCTTAAGCATCTGGCTTTAGATAATAAAACAAGCCTCAAAGTGTTTTTGAGGATTAACTGAGGGAGAACTGCAGGCTTTACATTTGATCTTTCCTGAGAATTAGGGCAGGACAAGCCAGGAGTTTGATTCCAGTGGAGGGCTGCCCGTGGGTGTCTGTAGAATAGAAATGAAATTATGCAAGCAGATGGCTTGCTGAAGAGACAAAAATATGGATATAAAAGCATTCTAGCTTTGGAGATGTTATTTTTCTTACTTTTAATAATGATATAATTTTGGATGTTATAGGTGTCTTCTAGTTTTTAGATATGTTAGCCCCCACACCCAAATAAACCCTTTCAACAGCACATTGCTTCAAATCATGCATAAGCATTTGGAAATGGAAGATCAGGACATGCCTCTTAACATGCAAACATTGAACATTAGCACTTTATTCCAGCAATGCATCTGTATTGCAGACTTACTATATTTCCAGCGCACTGCTGCACTCTCTGAGGAGTAAAAAATAAATGCACAGAGTCCCGCCCTTCAATTCATAGTAACCAGCAGGGGAGATGGGGCACATACAACCACTGCAGGGAGTGCCAGCTATGTCCAAAATAAGACAGAAGTGCATCTGATTGGATTCCAGGAAGACTTCCTGGGGGTGGGGCAGTTTCAGCTGTCTACAGTGAAAGCAGAGCTGAGTCTGAAGATGGGTACCTGGAGGAGGGCAAATCAAAGCTTAAGATCACAAGAACACAAGCACAAGAACATGATAAGTTGAGAGCATTGGAGGGCAGAAGTTCAGCCACAGGCTGACTCCTGCCTGTGTTCCCTCTGAGCCATCACCTGTAAGCCCCTGACCTGCAGGTCTCAGCTTTTCTCCCTATTAGAGGATAATATTACGTCCTTTACAGTCTTCTATGGGACTATTTAAGTCAAGAATTCAACCCAGTTCCTCACACACAACATATACTTAGCAGGTTATATGAAAAGCATAAAAAGTAAAAACTTTAGAATTTAGCGGTAAGAAATAATCCTATGTTATAATATTTGCAGATAAAGCTAAAGAGGGTATGTGAATGGAGATGTTTGGATGACTTTTTTGCTTTGGGGTATTTCTCTAAGAATTCTGAAATAAAGCTCCATTTCTCAGCTCCCTCAGCCCCACCATGCCTTATTCTGCCCTGAGACAGCCAGCCACATCCTCCATGGTGGCTCTCAGCCCAGGGCTAACAGGTACAGGAGTGTGAAAACCCAGAAAACATCTCCACACAGGATTCCTCTGAGGCATAATGTACATTCCAGTTTCCTTTGTTAAAGAAAAAATATTTATGAAACTTTTTTAAATGGTAAGGCAGACTATTCAGGGGAATGTTGTGATAAGTATAGGGGTCAATGGGATTTTGCAGTAGTAGGAGAGAGAGATGGAGCTCAACTCCAAACATGAGGAAAAGTGGGAATTTATAGCCAAGGAGTAGGGTGGGTGGTCACTGCATGGAAAATTACTAATAGAAAACATCCAGGATAAAGGGGATTCTGGATAAACTGACTTGACAGGATTCTTGCTGAAGACAGGGTTCACACTGATCAGACATCACCTGGGGGATGGTGGAGAATGAAGAACCCAATCACAGACTGGGGGCGATCAGGTATTAGAAGTAGGGGTTTCTGGTTAAGC
The DNA here is from genome assembly GCF_046562875.1 of Panthera onca. NCBI lineage: Eukaryota > Metazoa > Chordata > Mammalia > Carnivora > Felidae > Panthera > Panthera onca. The sequence continues at coordinate 22,153,904 of NC_138344.1, forward strand.
CACTTAGCAGGATTGGTTGATGCAAAGATGAACATGGAAATAAAAAAGTTGGGGCTTAGTTGGGCAGAGGATTCGGAGGAGCCTAACATTTGGTCAAGTAAATACTCTTTGTCACCCTGTGGGATCAAATCTGAAACTATCTTCTATGGGACTTTGCATGAAATGTTACCCTTGCTCAGCCCCATCCTATTTCCTGTCCTGCTTCTCCACCCTGACCTCTCCTGGTAGCATTCTTTCCCCACAAATCTCTTTCACAGAAACTCTTGCCTCAGAGTCTGCTTCTGGAGAACACAACCAAATGCAGTTGGTATGGAAGTCATCCTGGGAAACAGAACTTTAAGGACAGGATTCTGAAGTTATATCCAATCACTGGAAGTGGATGGCATGTTGATAGCCGTGATTCACCTGAGGTGAAGTGGGACAAGGTACAGTTTGAAAAGGATATGTTGGTATGTGAAATAACTCTGGTATTTGGGAGATATGGGGACATGGTGACCATAAGGACCATGAAATTGGCTGGCTATTGCTAGTGCTATGGATGTATCAAAAAGAAAAAAATGACAAACTTAAGTTCAGCCAACTTTTGACTTAAGGCACAGTGGTAGCTTCAATTGCAGCTGGGACAGATGTACTGACACTCTTAGTAGAGTAGATCAACATAGCTTCTGATATGTGGTATATGGCTATTTATCTGGAAAGTGCAAACTTTTTAAAAAATATAATATTTTGGGGGGTGGCGCCTGGGTAGCCTCAGTGAATTGGGTGTCTAACTCTTGGTTTGAGCTCAGGTCATGATTTCCCAGTTTGTGGTTTTGAGCCCCACATCCACTCTGTGCTGACAGTGTAGGGCCTGCTTGGGATTCTCTCTCCCTCTCTCTCTGCCCTTCCACTGCTCACTCTCTCTTTCTCTCAAAAATAAATAAATTAATTAAAAAATAGAATATTTTAGAGCAGCAAAACTGAGGGGAAACTACAGAGATTTCCCCTATACCCCCCATCCCCAGGCTCCTCCACTACCAACATCCCACATCAGCATGAATATAGGCACTTAACCTTTCTTTACATCCCCTTACCCTCTATCATTTATATATAGTTGTGTTAAATGTTTCCTTTATATACATTTAGGGTCATTTAAGACAGTGTTATAGAGAGTGGCATAATTTTTGCTTCTCTTGTCAAACCTAATTTAGAAATTCAATAGGAGAAAGAATGCTCCCCCCGCCCCCACTTTTTCTTCTTTCCATTGTTCTTTCTTCTCTTCTGATGTTCTAAGTTTCTTTCTTTTAACATTTTATTTCTGTTTAGAGAACATATTTTAGTCATCCCTTAGGGAAAAATGTGCTTTTGGAAAATTCTCTTAAATTTGCTTCATCTGAGAATATTTTGATTTATCACTCACTTCTAAAAGCCATTTTCCTCGTACAGAATCTTGATTAACTACCTTTTTTTTTACTTGAAAAATGTGCCACTTCCTTCTGTCCTCTAATGTCTTTGATGAGAAATCTCTAGTCATTCAAATTGTTTTTCCTGTATAGGTAGTGTGTTATTTCTCTTTGACTGCTTTTAAGATTTTTATTCTCTGTAGTTAGTTTTCAGAAGCCTGTCTGTGGTGCATCTTGATGTACAGTCTTTTGAAATTCAAGTTTGGAGTTCTTTCAACTTCTTGGACCTGTGAGTTCACATCTTTTGCCAAATTTTGGAAATTTTAATCCATAATTCTTTGAATTATTTTTCAGCTCCACCACTTTTCTCCTTTTCTCCCAGTACTGTGATGACATAAATATCATATTTTTGTTATAGTCCCATAACTCTGTGAAGTGTTGATCACTTTTTTAATAATATATTTTTTCTCTGTTATTCCGTTTAGGTAATATGCATTGTTCATCTTCAAGTTCAGTAATTCTTTTTTTCTGGTGTTGAGTCTACCTACTGAGTTTTGTTTTTCTTATTTTGATTATTGTATTTTGTTTCATAAAATTTCCATTTGGTTCTCCATTATGTCTTCTATTTCTTTGCTGAGACATTCTAATTTCTACTTTTTTCTTTAGTTTCAAGCATGTTTGTAGTTCTTCACTGAAGCATTTCTATAATGGCCGCTTTAAATGTTTGTCAGGTAATCTTAGCATCTGCATTATCTAAGTGTTAGCATCTATTGATTATCTTTTTTCACTCACATTTTTATTTTCTTGAATCCTGGTATAATTACTGGTTTTTTAGATGTAAACTGGTTATGTTGGGTAGTATATTATAAGAGTCTAGATCTTACCTAAATCCTCTCTTTTAGATGGCTTAAATTGACATGCTTCTGGTAGGGGAAGGGTGAGAATTTGCCTTGCTGTAGCTAATGAATATAAGTTCAGGTCCCTTACTTGGCTTCTGTTAACAGTCAAGTGGGGAAGAGACTCCTCATTATTGTGGGTGGAGTTGGGATTTCTGGTTCCTCAGTAGGCTTCCATTGAAATCACCCTGGCTGGTAGAGATGAGCACATCATCACTGTTCTTGTTGTGGCTCCCACTGATATCAGTGGGGAGTGACCTTCTTACACATGAATGTTGGTGAAAGTTTTGACTCTCCACCAAGCCTACTCATACACCTCGGATGGGGGTAGGCACCTCATCCCTACCAGATAGGAGTGGAGGTCTAGTCTCCCCACAGAGCCCTCACTGACTCCATAAGGGGAGGAGCACTCATTATTCCCTGGAGATGAAAATTCCAATTCCCTATTCTACCCTCTTAGACACCAGCCTGGTGTTAAGAAGGAGGATTTAGCACCTCATTATAGCCTGGTGAGAGTGGAAGTGTAGACTCCCCCCACCTCTTAGCTTTTACTGCTGTAGATGTGGTGAGGTCACAGTTTCTTCCCCTGTACATATCTCGAGTTGAGTAATTGTTGTCTTAAAGTTTTCTGTCTTGCTAGGCTCATTCTTTCCTGAACTTTTGACTAGAGAGAGAAGTCTTTTGTTGTATTTTTTTCCTCTTTTCATGCATTGGTGTTTCTAGATTGCCAGCTTCTTTATCTCCAAGCCTTGGATATATGAGCTAAAGAAATTCTCTTAGATAATTCACAGCCATATTATTTTCTTTGTCCTGAGATTCCTAATATATCTGCCTTCTCTCCATCTTTCAGAACCTTCTTATGTTTGTTCAACATAAAATTTCCAGGGTTTCTAGTTGTACTTAGTGGGAAAAATTGGGAAAAGTATGTCTACATACTTCCCAGAGGCAGAAGTCTCAGGAAGACATTTGAATATGCCAGTCTCAGGAAGATGATTGAATATGCTAGGAACAGTGACAATGAAAAAATTATTACATCTAGGGACTTATGGTCTAGAGGGTGGTTACTGACTACAGTTAGAGTGACAATGTAGGATGTTAACTTCTCCCTGAACAGCTTTGCACTCAGAAAGAACACCTAAACAATTGTTGGGAGTAAGGGAAATTCTCCTGGGTGTATTAGTGAGGTTTCTTCAGGGAAACAAAACCAATGGGAGATATATCTATATCTATGTCTATATCAACTATATCATAAAGAATTGGCTCACACAATTATGAAGACTGATAAGTCACCAGAGCTACACTTGGCAAACTGGAGACGCAGGAGACCCAATGGCATAGTTCCAAGACCTAATGTTTCAACTCATGTCTGAAGACAGGGAAATATTGGTGTCACATGTAAAGGCAGTCTGGCAGGAGGAGTTCCTTCTTACTAGAGGGAAGGTCAACATTTTTGTTTTGCTCAAGCCTTCAACTAATTAGATGAGGCCCACCCACATTAGGAAGGACAATCTGCTTTACTTAAGTAAAGACAGACCAATTCAAATGTTAACCTCATCCAGAAACATCCTCAAAGACTGACCCAAAATATTGCTTGACCAAATATTTGGACACTTCATGGCTCAGTGAGAATGACACATAAAATTATCTATCAAAGCATGTAAAGGCACTCTAAAAAAACACAAGTAACAGTAAAGAAAAGCTAAAGACCAACAGGAATGGAGAAAAAACCACTAATGCAAATAAACTAAAGGCAAAGTGAATACAATTGACTAGGTGAAAAGAACATATAGTGAATTGAATAATATTCACAACATTCATGTCTACTCAGAAACTCAGAATATGACTATATTTGGAAATAGAGCCTTTACAGATGTAATTAGTTATCATGAGGTCATATTGTGTTAAGGTGGGCCCTAAATTCAGTAAGTGGTATCCTTATATGGAGAGGGAACTATGGAGACCCTCCCACACACGCAGAAGGAAGGAGGCATATAAAGATTCAGGCAAAGATTGGAGTGATACAGCTACAAGCCAAGGAAAGTTGAGGATGGCCAGCAACCACCATGTATAGGAGAGAAGGATGTAACAGAATCTCCCTCAGAGCCTCCAGAAGGAATCAACCCTGCTGACACCATGATGTCAGACTTCTGGCCTCCTGAACTGAGATAATAAATTTCTGTTGTTTTAAGCCACACTGTTTGTGGTAACTTATTACCACATCCCCAGGAAACGAACAAGGAAGGTATTTCTGAAAAGCTTGAGCATAAAGTGCATAGGGAGTCAGGGAGATGGAGATGGATATCAGGACAGAAAGACCACAAATAGCCTCAGGAGCCACAGAAGGATATTTAGTCTTTATTCTAAGACCCAAAGGAAGCAGATAAATGAATGTCAATAAAAGAGTCAAACAATAAGATTTATATTTTATAAATATATCACTAAGGCTAGTTGAGTACCTGAGACTTTAAGTTGGATGCGCAGTAGGAAGGTTACTGTGGTTTAACTGGTTTGAAATTATGTTGGCCAGTATTCTGTGGCATAAGTAGGAATGTGGATATGTAAATGGACCAGTAGATAAAATAGAATTTGTAACAGCAAATTTGGATGGATTATATTAAAAAGAAGGCCAGTTTCCTGGCTTGAGAAATTCTTTTGATGGTGGGGCCATTTAGTCTTTCTCTATCCTTCTTCTCCATACATCCTCTCCTCCTCTCCTTTATCCATTAGTTATTTACAATACCTATCCTACATCAAATAAGAGACCTGGAGAGACCTGGAAATCACACAGGTTTTGCATCCAAGAGCTTCCTGTCTTCTGGGGCAGAAATTTGTGAAAAATCACAATATAAGATCACAAGATCTCTAATGGAGGGGCTCACAAGACTACCAATGAGGATGTGTCCAACTTTTGGGGTAGGACAGGGCTGGATGACTGAAACACAAAAAGGAAATCTTTTTGATAAGTTTCTGGTATTTTATTTCATCACAGAAGATGTAGAAGAGTACAGTAGGTCAGCCTGTGGAAAGGCATGGGGAATGTCAATGTGCTGAGTGAGGCCCAGTAGTAGGAAGAAGCATTGATGTCACAGAAAGTAGGTGGATGAAGGTCAAGTGTAGAAGCATGGAGAGAAGTAGCAGGAAGTGCCCGATGTGTATGCAGGTGGGTATAATGGAGAGAGGTTTGGCTGGACTTTGTACCCACTCCATCAATGTCATTTCATTTGCGTACTTGGAAAACAGCATACTGTGATTATAGAAGGCTTGGAGCTAAAAAAAAATCATATATTTCTTAATGGATCCACTTGAAAGACTGGCATCCCCTCACTGACAGGCAAGACTCCTTTCATGGAGCGAGTCAACCTTTTAACATAGAACACAGATTTGGAGCCAAATATAGTTATGAGGAGTTGCAGTTCTGGGTAAGATGAATGGAATACACACTGCTCTGCCTCACTCACTGAATGCACCTATACAAACCTTGAGTGGATGCATGCATGAAGCAGCTCTTTGAAAAGTATAAATGTGTGGACACAGATGATATAGCCACTGGGACAATCTGACAGAGACTTTAAAGCAGCACCTATAAATTTGGAAGTGGAAAGATAGAACATCTGAACAATGAAATAAAAGATGTACTATGAAAATCATTCTTAATTGTGAAAGACTGAATGCTTTCTCCCTAATATTGGGAATGAGGCAAGGATGTCCATTCTCACAACTTTTATTTAGCATTTTATTAGAAGTCTTAGCCAGTGCAAGAAGGCAAGAAAAAGAACTACAAGAAAAATATATTGAAAAGGAAGGGATATAGCTGTCTGAACCTGCAGATGACACAAATATGTAGAAAATTCCAAGGAATATACAAAAATACTCCCCAAACTAATGAATTTAGGAAATTATTTTTAAACCAAGGTCTAATAAATGACTTCTTAAAATTTGTAATAAATGACTTCTTAAAATTTGTGTGGTACTCAACATATTAATACCCTATTAACTTCAAAAAACTAAATGCATTTGTAGTAGTGTTACTGGTCACCAAAATGGAGAGGGGAAACAAACTTTACATTTGTGAGAATGTGTAGATATTCTTCTTCAGGCAATATTGACCCAGACGACTATTTAAGATCTGTCCCCTCAAATGCATCACAACTCTGGAATGCCCATTGTGACAAACGTGTCAGCACACAGCATTTCCTAAATTCTCAAATGTTCCTCACTTTCTGATTTATCTGGTGGACTGGGAGTAGGAAGATAGTCAAAAAAAATGTGCCCTCCCTTGTCTGACCAAAGCTTGAGACAATCACATCCACTGCCAGGCCAGCTATAGCTATGGCCTCTTCCTCTGAAACAGCCAACTAAGGATCAACATCAACAAGATCCAGTGTTGACAGCAAATATGCAAAATACAGGATACAAAGTCAATACACACAAACCTATCAGCCTTCTTCACTCCAAAAATGAACAACTGGAAATTGAAACAAAATAAAGCAAAACAAAACAACAACAAAATGATACCAGTTAAAATCAGTCCAACAAAATAAAACAATTAGTATAACTAACAAAGCATGTACAGGATTTTCATGTCAAAAACTACAAAACACTGATGAAAGAAGCAAGTAGACACACATAAAATATTGCCAATTGGCTGTTGATGAAGCTGCAATAAGGAATCCATACAAAAGGATAGTCACAGCCAGTTTATGGACAAAGGGCACACTGTAAAACATTGGATACAGGAGAATATTTTCATTAAATCATGTAGACTCAACTACATATGCATATAGAAAAAGTTAATCTTGACTCTTTAACCTTATATCATACACACACAAAAAAAAATCCCAAACAGATTTTATATCTAAAGGTGAAAATAAAACAATAAGATTTCTAAAAGTAGCATAGAAGAATATATTCATGACTATGGTAAGCAAAGATTTCTTTAAAAAACACCACAAAGAAAATTAAGAAAATTTTAATATGTTAACAGCCTCAATTCCATTAAAAAAAATAAAAACCTATATGAAGCAGACATGCCAGAATGTAAGAAGATGTTTAGAGTACATATCTTACAAGAATCTAAGATTTCTAAAGAATATTTACAGATTAATTACTAAAGGATAGAACATCCTTTTTTTTTTTTTTTTTTTAAGTAGGCAATAGGCTTGCACAGGCACTTCATTAAAAAGTCAATCTAAACTCCTCAAAAACACAAGAACTGGTGATCGGGGTTCCCGGGTGGCTTAGTTGGTTGGCCATCTGACTTTGGCTCAGGTCATTATCTCAGTTTGTGAGTTCAAGCCCCACATCAGGCTCTGGGTTGCTAGCTTAGAGCCTAGAGCCTGTTTCAGATTCTGGGTCTTCTCTCTTTGCCCCTCCCCCACTAGCACTCTGTTTCTCTCTCTCTCTTAAAAATAAATAAACATTAAAATTAAAAAAAATAAGATCAGGTGATTAATTTTTTAACTGACAGTGAAATGCAAATTAAAACCACAATGAGGGGTGCCTGGGTGGCTCAGTCTGTTAAGTGGCTGACTCTTGAATTCAGCTCACGTGATGATCTCATGATTTGTGGCTCCTCCTCCAGCCTTCCAGAAGAGCTGCACCAGCGGATGTTACACCGAGTAGGATAGGTTGTTCCTGACATGATCCACCAAAGTGAACGTTCATGAGCAAAATGAATAATTCTTATTGTTTTAAACCACTACATTTGTGGAGGTTTGTTAGAAATGAATAATCACAATGCAAAAAATCAGGAAATCTGGATATCTTAATTTACTCATTATGAAGCCATTCCCCTATGTATAAACATTTCCCCTCTTTCCAGTGTTCCCCCCTCCCCACTGCTAGAAATTCTGCAACAAGCAGCATACAGTAAGTACTACCCCAGGATCTGTTTACTATATTTGATCCTTTTATTTTGTGCTGTTGGTTTTCTTCAAATGCCCTATGGTTTGTGTTTTATGGTGCATGATTTATAGAAAAGACATAATATCTGGGGTATTTCTAAACTTTCAGGCTTGCCATGCTGCTTGTCAATCCTTTCCATTCTATTTTTTCTGGTGCTTTTTACTAGTGACAGATGCTGACTCTCTTTCCCACACATTAAGAAAAACATTTAGTTTGGTTTTTTACAAAATCAACAGGATGAGTCATGACACTCTTTAAAATTTAATCTCTCTTTTTAGAACTCTTTGAATTGCCATCATGCTACATCCAGTTTCTGTGTGTTTTAGGAAAACTAGTGCAAGCAGCAAAGGTGATACTCCTTTGAAAATGCTTTTTGAGCCTACCAACCACGACTTCCTCAAAAAGACAAATGATTGAATATATAAAATCAAGCTTCCTTTTACCTATGTATGCTCAGAGATAGGTACAAGATTGGGCATGGAGCCAATGTAAAGTCACTTTAGTTTTGTATTTTTTAAAAAAAACGGTTTTTGAAGTTTGTTTAATTTGAGACAGAGAGAGTGTGTGCATGCAATGGTGGGGGAAGTGCAGAGAGAGAGGGATAGAATCCCAAGCAGGCTTCGCACTGTCAGCACAGAGTCTGATGCGGGGGCTTGACCTTATGAACCGTGGTCATGACCCGAGCCAAAGTCGGAGTCTTAACCAACTGAGCCACCTAGGCACCCCTAGTTTTCTATTCTGTATATGTCTATTTTCTTTCTTTTTCTTTCCAAGAAATGAATGCATGTTAACTATGGATACCAATTCTGATGTGTGTTTTTTACCTCCCATAGCATCAAACAATTCTCCAACGCCAGTTAGGTGTCCTACAATTCAACTCAATTCTGATACTATCTACCTGGAGATAGCATCAGATCCCCCAGGTTGAGGGCTCAGTCCCATATGACTGCTGTCACTTCAGACACCAATTTGAAGTCCAGATTGTCACCTGTGCTATATATATTGGAGGTTCCAATGATCTCTTCTCTGGGTTTGAGTAATTTACTAGAGTAGCTCACAGAACTCATAGAAACATTGTACTTACTAGGTTATCAGTTTATTATAAAAGGATATGATTCAAGAACAGCCAGGTGGAAGAGATGGATAGGACAAACTTGTATGAAAGGGTGAGGAGCTTGTATGCCCTCTCTGAGCCCATCACTTTCCCAGAATCTTTAATGTGGAAGCTCTTGGACTCTGTCTTTTTGGGTTTTTATGGAGTCTTCATGATACAGACACAATTGATTAAATTATTGGCCATTGGCAATCTATTCAACCCCAGCCCCTCAGGTGTCGCTGTCTGGATGGGGCTGAAAGTTCCAATCCTCTATTTACCGTTGGTTCCCCTAGAACGAACTCCCTTTCTGAGGTGTTTTCCAAGAACCACTTCATTCATATAAACTCAAGTGTGTTTGCAAGGGGTTTGTTATGAATAGACACATTTATTGTTCTTATCACTAAGGAAATTCCAAGGGTTTTAGGAGCTCTGCTTCAGAATCAAGGATGAAGAGCAAATATGTAGTTCTTATTATAAATAACGATGTCATATGTGTGTTATGTAAATTTTTTAGAAAGGTAAAGAAGGCTGGCACTATCTACCCAACAGAACTGTTACAAAGGACCCAAATTAAGTTATATAATAGCTTCAGTATCTGGGGCATAGAAGGTGCTCAGAAAGAGAATTATTTTGTGAATTTAAAAGGCTTTATGGAAGCAGGTCAACTTAGGGATGGGCTCTCAGAGCCCTGTGCCCTTCTTTGAATCATCAATGATCTGGCTGGGCTGGAGACAGTAATGAAGGCAATCAGGGCTATTGAGGGTCAAGGCACCCTCTGCGTGTTGAAGAAGCCCCTAGGCTGGGTGGTTAGATTGCTGCCTTCATGATGGGAAGAGCCCCACACACTCACTATCTGCCAAAAGCAGGTAGAAGTTCACTCAGTCCATGAACCAGACATGGATCCCATGTGCACCTTTCTCCTCTCCTGCCCCCGTCCCATCTGTGTCTCCTATTCCTGGACACCCTGTGCCCTGATGGTGATCTACTCCCTTTTCTTTGGTTCATTTACTTGAAGGGGTCACCCTTGCACTGTCTGTGGCTCCAAGTGTGAAAGCAGTGGTTTGGGATATTTATCCACTTTCCAGTTGAAGGGAAAGCGCAGTATTGTTACTTGGTCAGAGTTATATGTGGCCCGTATGCTTCACTGACTTTCCAGCTGTTTCCATGCAGTGAGAAGAGTAAGAGTCCTGGCATGGTCTCTGCCTGCTGCTAATCCACCTGAAAGAACGGGCAGGTGGATCACTTAAGTTCTCACAAGATGACTGAAAGAGGGAGCCACATGCTTCCAGAAGGGCTCAGCTCTGGTGTACTATCTGCCTTGGGTCTGTCTGCTGGGGCATGGAGGAGTGAAAAGCAAAGTACATTTGGTCACCTGTGCCAAGACAGGAACTTCCTCGTTATTTGGGAAATTGCTTTTATCATTTCATGTATGAAGAAGCTGAGGCTCACAGGCTGAAGTTTGGCTTTGCAGTTTTCTGGCTCAGGGCTCCTTTTACCTGCACAGTGAGCATGTGCTTTTGATAGTTGCCTCCTGACTCAGTGCTGTGCAGTTTGGAAGGGTAGGTGACAAAAGCCAGACCCAAAGTCACCAGATAATTCCTTGAGTCTGAAGTTTGCAGTGCCCCCAGTAAGGCTTTTTGGGCCAATGTCCTTAATTCCTGAGTAATTCCAGAGACCTTGAGCCCCAGCCTGGGAGAAGGGCTTATGGCTGGGACAAAGCCTTGTAGTACTTCATCTGGTCCTTTATTCTGAGACTCTTGAGCAGGCCATGGAGACTGAAATGCCTCATATCAAACAGTGTGTGACCTGGGCCTCTAGGGAGGGAAGTGTCAGAAAGCCAACTAATTGACAGAGCTCCCCGAAGTCTTCTGAATTCCAGATCCTGCCTTCCAGCTTTTGCTTGCAAGGTGTCTGGCTTTCCTTTCATCCCAAGTGCCATTGAAGTCACCTGACAAAGGTCCCCAGGGACTCACTGAAGGTCCTGTGTTAGAACTGAGGGAACCACAGACATAAGGCTTTTATGCTGGGAACACAGAGGTGCAGGGCCTGCCCCCAGAGCACAGCAAGCCTGAGCTTCCTGCCCTCAAACCCTTTGGGGAAAGGGGGCCTCACACTGCTGCTTTGCAAAGAGGCAGCTGCTGGGGAGGTTGCTGAAGAAGGGAGTCTGTAACAGTTCTCACTCTTTTGTTCAGGGACTTAGCAAACATTTCCCAAGCACTAGTTCTCTCCTACAAGGGTGCCCAGCAGGGGGCAAGTCACTTTGTTCTGAAGGGCAAATCAACCTCTGCTTAAGAGTCTGCATGTTATTAATTTTTCTATCAGGGAAAGCAAAGAACTGCATGAAAATCATTCAGATAGGCTTGAAGACATTGCCGCACTTGGCAGATTCGGGAGCTGTGCTTTTCCTTCCGTCTAAATCTCTGGACCTGTGGTAAGAAAAGAAATCTCTCCTCTGGAGAGGAAGGTCAAAAGCACTTCGATGGCTTAAATGGTTACTTTGTGGCACCACCTAATGGCTAAAGGTTCAAACTACTCCTGTTAAAGCATCACAGAGAGGTGGGAAGATTTGGGATTGGGAAGGGTGGAGGCAGAGAGGTCTGGTCAGTCAGTTTTCTGCTTTGTGGGATTTAAGACCAGGGAAGAGCACATGCACCAAATGTCAGTATGGTCCAGGGACCCGTCTCTGGCTCTTCCCCTGCCCTCCCTGCTACAGCCATTTTATTAGGCACTGATACTGTTGTGGAAATACAAAGTGGCATAGCCCTCAGCAGATAATTGGCAATATCTAGAAAATCACATGTGCTTTTGCCCTTCGACCTGGTATTCTAGGAAACTATTCCAAAAATACTCTGGCAAAAAAAAAAAAAAATAGACATACCACACACTGCAGAATTATTTGTTATAGCAAGGATACAGATACAGATTCTGGATACAGAGTCTGGATCCTGGCTCAACAGTGCATCACAGGGGACTGATGATGTAAACTCTCATATATCCACACCAAGGATACAAGCCAGAGTGGTGGTCTAAGCTTTGCAGCAATGACAAAGGACACTAGCCCCTGGTCTGGGGCAGGGCTGATCACTGGACCAGAGGGAACAAGAGCACGGTGCACCTGAAGCTGGTGGTTAAGGAGTCTTCCAGCTCCCACTTCATTCCTCAAAGCCAACTTGGTGTGCCCACTGTTGTGTTCCCAGCCTCTGTTTCTGGCATGTGTGCCCACCTTGTGCCTGGTATACATGCTCAGTGTGCTCTCTGGCTTTGTGTAGCCAACACTTTGTGCCTAGTGTTGTTTGCTCAGGTCTATATGCCTAGCAATGTTTGCTTGGTTCTGTGTGCCCGGAGTTGCGTGCCTGGCACGTGTGCTTAACACTCTATGCCTGGCTTTGTATGCCCAGAATTGTGTGCTCAGCACTGTGCATCTGCCATTGCATGTCCAGTGTGTGTATCTGGTGTTATGTGCTCAGTGTTTTTTTCCTGGCTTGTGTGCCAGTATTGGGTGTCCTGTGTTGTGTGCCCTGCACCCTGCACCCATGCTGTGTTTTCAGAGACTGTGCCTGCTGTTGTTTGCCTAGCTTTTCATGCCTGGTATTCTGGGCCTGGTACCTGTGTCTGCTGTGTGACCAGAACTCTACATCCCACAGTGTTCCCAGCAGTGCATGTCTGGCATTGTGTTTCTGGGGTTTTTAACCGGCATTGTGTGCTGGGAGAGTATGCCTAACATTATGTGCCTGGCTCTGTATTCCCGGCATTTTGTTTGTGCAGTATGTGCCTGGCATTGTGTGCCTGGCACATGACTCAGCCTTGTGAGCTCAGTGTGGTGTTCCCAGAGACTGGGCCTTGTCTGGTCTGTCTCCCAGGATGTGTCTGGTGTGTGTGTCTGGTGTTGTTGGCCTGGGGTTTTGTGCACAGTCATGTGCCAGACAGTGTATGTCCATTTTTGAAAAATTTTTAAAAGTTTACTTACTTATTTTGAGGGAGAGAGAGAGAGAGAGAGAGAGAGAGTGAGTTCCAAGCAGGCTCCATGCTGTCAGTGCAGAGCCCCATGTGGGGCTTGAACCCACAAACTGTGAGATCACGGCCTGAGTGAAACTAAGAGTCAGACACTTCACTGACTGAGCCAGTCCAGGTGCCCCTCCAGTCCATTTTTGTCTGCCACTGTTGTGTGCCCAGCACTGTGTTCCCCAAGTATATGTCTGGCACTGTGTGCCTGGCATTTTATGGTTGCTATTGGGTACTGGCATCCGTGCCTAAAGATGTGTGCCTAGCATTGTGTCCCTTGCACAGGAGCTGTGCACCTAGTGTGTGTTCCCAGTGTGTAGGCCTGACATGTGTCCAGTGTTGCATGGCTGGTGTGTGAGCATGGCATCGTGTGCCTTCTTTGTGTTTCCAGCATGTGAACCTGGTGTTATTCTCAGAGTGTGTGCAAGTCTGGTGTGCCCCAAGTGTGTGCCGAATGTGGTGTTTCTTAATGTTTGGTGCTTCGCAGAGTCTACTTAGTGTTGCATTTTGGCGTGTATGTCTGGTATGTGTTACTAGCAAAGGCTGTTGCTGTGTGTACCTGGCACTGTGTGTCTGGTGTTATGTGCTATGTGTCAGCTTCTGTTCCTGGTGTGAGTAAGTCCCCAGCACATGTGCGGGTGTGTATCCCTGGTCTGTGTGCCCAGTTTGCTGGGCTGCCATTGTATGCCTGACTTCATGTGCCCAGACTTGTGTGCCAGTGTTCTGTTCCTAGCACTGTTTGGCAGTATGTACATGGCACGGATGTCCACTCCAGTGTGCCTGGAGTGTGGCCACGAGTGTGGTCTTTGTTTTGTGCACTCGTGTATGTGCCTGGTGTTGTGTGCCCAGCATGATGCTGTGTACTTGGCACTGTGTGCCCAGCACCTAGAAGCTCCTTGGTGTGGTTTAGTTCAGAAGCAGCTGAACAACTGGAGCTGCCCGCCTAGTTGCAGGCATCAGTGTGGGGGAGGTGTGTTACCCACACTGCCCATGGCAGTGTTCAGGGCCACCTCCTGGCCTCGGCCCCCATGATGCTTCTGTGCATCACCTTTATAGAGTGTCCTGTTAACAAGCTTCTGCTGAGAGCTCCACCAGGTTAGCTTCTTTGAGGGATCAGCCTCTCACCTCAAAGCCACCCATTTTTCTGGGAAGTCCCAGCAGAGAAATGCCCCCAGCAGGCAGCTCACGCAGGCCTCGGCACCTGGGCCAAGAAGGTGCACATAGATCCGTATTCCTAGGAAGGCCCGTGCCACTCCAGGCACTGCCATCCAAGCCAAAATGCCAAAAGACCTATTTCCCACTTCTGTGTCGCCCCAAGTGCAGCACAACTTATACTTCTCATCTCACAAATCTTTCTTTAAAATCATCCTTCCTCTCTGCTTCCCCTTTCCCATAGGGCACAGAGGGAAATCTGGGGGTTCCTTGGTGGAGGGACCCCTTCTCCCTCTCAGACCCTCCTCATCTCATCCACAGTCCCCTTGGGGGCGTGTCTACCCACACAGACATCAGCTTGGACAAGCCTCTGATTCCTTGGAGTGACATGTCCTGATAAATGCACCCAGTGAAGGGTTAAGTTCACACACAGCCTGTGGGGAGCCACTGTGAATCCAGATCTGCAGCCCAGCCCTCTGGAACAGCAGCAAGAGCTACCACCAAGACTAGGGACATGAATGACAGTGCAGCAGGCACAGGGGCTGAGGTGAACCCTCCTGCCTTAACTAGTGCCGAGTGCGCTAGTCTTAGTCCCAAGTGTGATGGGCTCCTGATACAGCCACCAGGTGGCAGAGTTCTCCCTGTCCAGGGAAATTGTCTTGCGTCACCCTCTTCAATAGCTGGACAAGGAACCTCTGCCTGTTGGATGAGGGCTCTCTCAGATGCCTTCTGTATGGAGACCCAGATGTAAATACAAAATGCATAAATAGTTCCCTGCAAACAGAAGGGGTGAATTTAATTAAAAGCAGGGACAATTTTAAAATGTATAGAATAAGCACAAACCCGATTATATAACAAACATTTAGAAAACCATTGTTGTCGTGTGCTTCTAGTCTATCTGAGAACAAAACAATAAACTTGGCCTATTGAGTGCCTTAATTTTAATTTAATGTTTTAAACTTTTTTAATGTTTGTTTGTTTTTGAGAGAGAGACAGAGCGTGAGTGGGGGAGGGGCAGAGAAAGAGGGAGACACAGAATCTGAAGCAGGCTCCAGGCTCTGAGCTGTCAGCACAGAGCCCAATGTGGGTCTCGAACTCATGAACTGTGAAATCATGACCTGAGCTGAAGTTGGATGCTTCACTGACTGAGCCACTCAAGCACTCCTGATGTAATGTTTTAAAACCAGGACTTTGTTTCTCTGCTGGCAGTTGGAGGAGTGCAGTCTTCCCACCTCTGGGAAAATAGGGACTGAGTGGGCTGCATTCTCTAGGACTCTTCAGCAGAAAGAAAGTAAACCAGAGATGAGCCCTCCTGAATTTTCCAGGAAAGTTCCAGGTTTCAGTGCAAGTCTGACATAGGTGCTGTTGTCTGAGAGCTCAGAACTGCAGAGCCCTCTACCCTCTTGACTCCACAGCCCTTCTAGCCTTTCCTCCAGGCTGTGCTATTATTGTCCAGACCTGTCTCATTTCTGCCTTTCAAAGGTTCCTTAAAATTCCGGATATACTGATGTTATTCTTTTTAGTGGTATTATATATGTATTTTCATCTCCTTTCTAAGAATATACGACTAATATTAAGAAGGAGGCAGGACGTGTATCACCACCATCGCTAACCTATACTCACCCTTAAAACCTGGTTCAGTGCCCTCTTTTCTTGGAAACCCTCTACACTTCCCCAGGAAGATATCCACTGGCCACCCTCTGATCCCAGGGGCCAAGAAGCATACATATATCTCCAAGGCACTGCACTTTGCCTTGGCCTGTGCAAGTGCTTCCCAGAGGGCAAGGATGGAGGCTTCCATGTCTTTTTTTTTTTTTTAATTTTTCCCTGGGTTAGCAAATGAAAAAGCAAATTGAGAAAGGTGAAGTGACACAGAAGACTCTGGTGTCCCTGGCCAACTGATAGAGTGTCTGAATGCCTGGTGAAAGATTTCAGAATCTTCCATCCAGAGGGAAAGTCCAGGCTAACTCCCAGGGTGAGTCCTGCAGCATCACATGAGTGGGGAGAAGATACAAAACCAGGGCAGCCCTAGTACTTCTGGGGAAATTGTCAGGAGGAATGAACTGGGCAGCTTACACTGGGGCTGGTTCCCATGGCTTTGGTAGGCTTTGAAATGAAAATTGGAACTGATAGTGACACAGCAAATACAGATACAAAGATGACTAGGTACAAAAGGGCTGTTAATTCCCATATTCTATACAATTGTTTGGAGAGTGAAAGGGCCAGAGGATCTGACTTGGAGAAGGTATTTCCCAGAAGGCAATGGCTATTGCAGAGGATCAAAGAAAGCAAAGCCAGGACAGCAGTGGCTTTTCTGGGGGGGGGGGGGGGGGGTCTGGGTTTGATATTCTGGCCAATGCTATTCCTGATAGGACATAGAAGGAAAACCTGGGCATGCATGTCAAATGAAACCTCATATTGCATTTTGCTGTTATGTACATTCTCTGCGTTGTCTGGTTTAGTTTAAAGGGCCGATGTCCACCAGAATCACTTAAGCCTTAGGTTGAACTCACTATGCTCTTACTGACCATTCCCCATTGTCATAAACATGGGGGATGGCAATTTCAGGGAACAGTTTTTAAGGTTTTAATATTTACATTTAAAAGTTGTTTGATTTTTGAACTTGTACATCAGGCTCTGAACTTGTGTATTCTAAGACACAATGAATAAAAGGTTGTTGAATGGAGAGTAATATGGACCAAGAGAGTGACAACCAGTTTATGACAAGATCACTACAACCAGCCTTCCAGTGCCTATGATTATCTGTACAGAGACTCTGCATGTGTGAGGACAGGGACTTTGAGTACTGTGATCTCTGTAGGCATACCTCAAAGATATTGTGGGTTTGGTTCTAGACCACTGGAATAAAGTGAATATCACTATAAAGTGAGTCAAATGAAATTTTTGGTTTCTCAGTGCATATAAGAGTTATGTTTACACTATACTGTAGTCTATTAAGTGTGTAGTAGCATTATGTAAAAAAAACCAATGTACATACCTAAATTTTAAAAATACTTTATCACTAAAAAATGCTAGCTGTCATCTGAGCTTTCAATGACTTACAATCTTTTTGCTGGTGCAGAGTCTTGCCATGATGTAGACAGCTGCTGACGGACAAGGGTGGTGGTAGCTGAAGGCTGGGGTGGCTGTGACAACTTCTTAAAAATAGGACAACAATGAAGCCTGCTGCATCAGATGAACATTCTCTCTAGCATGAGATGCTGTTTGATAGCATTTTACCCACAGTAGAACTTCTTTTTTTTTCTTTTTACATTTAGTGAAATACTTTTTTTTTTTAAATTAGAATTTACATCCAAATTTGTTAGCATATGGTGCAACAATGATTTCAGGATTAGATTCCTTAAACCCCTTACCCATTTAGCCCATCCCCCCTCCCACAACGCCTCCAGCAACCCTCTGTTTTTTAAAGTCTCTTATGTTTTGTCTCCCTCCCTGTTTCTATACTATTTTTGCTTCCCTCCTCTATGTTCATCTGTTTTGTATCTTAAAGTCCTTGTATGAGTGAAGTCATATATTTGTCTTTCTCTGACTAATTTCACTTAGCATAATACCCTCTAGTTCCATCCATGTAGTTGCAAATGGCAACATTCTTTTTGACTGCTGAGTAATACTCCATTGTGTGTGTGTGTGTATGTATATATATATATATATATATATATATATATATATACCACATCTTTTTTTTTATTTTTTTATTTTTTTTATTTTTTATTTTTATTTTTTTTTCATTTTTTAATATATGAAATTTACTGTCAAATTGGTTTCCATACAACACCCAGTGCTCATCCCAAAAGGTGCCCTCCTCAATACCCATCACCCACCCTGCCCTCCCTCCCACCCCCCATCAACCCTCAGTTTGTTCTCAGTTTTTAACAGTCTCTAATGCTTTGGCTCTCTCCCACTCTAACCTCTTTTTTTTTTTTTTTTTTTTTTTTTTTTCCTTCCCCTCCCCCATGGGTTTCTGTTATGTTTCTCAGGATCCACATAAGAGTGAAACCATATGGTATCTGTCTTTCTCTGTATGGCTTATTTCACTTAGCATCACACTCTCCAGTTCCATCCATGTTGCTACAAAAGGCCATATTTCATTTTTTCTCATTGCCACGTAGTATTCCATTGTGTATATAAACCACAATTTCTTTATCCATTCATCAGTTGATGGACATTTAGGCTCTTTCCATAATTTGGCTATTGTTGAGAGTGCCGCTATAAACATTGGGGTACAGGTGCCCCTATGCATCAGTACTCCTGTATCCCTTGGATAAATTCCTAGCAGTGCTATTGCTGGGTCATAGGGTAGGTCTATTTTTAATTTTCTGAGGAACCTCCACACTGCTTTCCAGAGCGGCTGCACCAATTTGCATTCCCACCAACAGTGCAAGAGGGTTCCTGTTTCTCCACATCCTCTCCAGCATCTATAGTCTCTTGATTTCTTCATTTTGGCCACTCTGACTGGCGTGAGGTGGTATCTGAGTGTGGTTTTGATTTGTATTTCCCTGATAAGGAGCGACGTTGAACATCTTTTCATGTGCCTGTTGGCCATCCGGATGTCTTCTTTAGAGAAGTGTCTATTCATGTTTTCTGCCCATTTCTTCACTGGGTTATTTGTTTTTTGGGTGTGGAGTTTGATGAGCTCTTTATAGATTTTGTATACTAGCCCTTTGTCCGATGTGTCATTTGCAAATATCTTTTCCCATTCCATTGGTTGCCTTTTAGTTTTGTTGGTTGTTTCCTTTGCTGTGCAGAAGCTTTTTATCTTCACAAGGTCCCAGTAATTCACTTTTGCTTTTAATTCCCTTGCCTTTGGGGATGTGCCGAGTAAGAGATTGCTACGGCTGAGGTCAGAGAGGTCTTTTCCTGCTTTCTCCTCTAAGGTTTTGATGGTTTCCTGTCTCACATTCAGGTCCTTTATCCATTTTGAGTTTATTTTTGTGAATGGTGTGAGAAAGTGGTCTAGTTTCAACCTTCTGCATGTTGCTGTCCAGTTCTCCCAGCACCATTTGTTAAAGAGACTGTCTTTTTTCCATTGGATGTTCTTTCCTGCTTTGTCAAAGATGAGTTGGCCATACGTTTGTGGGTCTAGTTCTGGGGTTTCTATTCTATTCCATTGGTCTATGTGTCTGTTTTTATGCCAATACCATGCTGTCTTGATGATGACAGCTTTGTAGTAGAGGCTAAAGTCTGGGATTGTGATGCCTCCTGCTTTGGTCTTCTTCTTCAAAATTACTTTGGCTATTCGGGGCCTTTTGTGGTTCCATATGAATTTTAGGATTGCTTGTTCTAGTTTCGAGAAGAATGCTGGTGCAATTTTGATTGGGATTGCATTGAATGTGTAGATAGCTTTGGGTAGTATTGACATTTTGACAATATTTATTCTTCCAATCCATGAGCAGGGAATGTCTTTCCATTTCTTTATATCTTCTTCAATTACCTGCATAAGCTTTCTATAGTTTTCAGCATACAGATCTTTTACATCTTTGGTTAGATTTATTCCTAGGTATTTTATGCTTCTTGGTGCAATTGTGAATGGGATCAGTTTCTTCATTTGTCTTTCTGTTGCTTCATTGTTAGTGTATAAGAATGCAACTGATTTCTGCACATTGATTTTGTATCCTGCAACTTTGCTGAATTCATGTATCAGTTCTAGCAGACTTTTGGTGGAGTCTATCGGATTTTCCATGTATAATATCATGTCATCTGCAAAAAGCGAAAGCTTGACTTCATCTTTGCCTATTTTGTGGCCTTTGATTTCCTTTTGTTGTCTGATTGCTGATGCTAGAACTTCCAGCACTATATTAAACAGCAGCGGTGACAGTGGGCATCCCTGTCGTGTTCCTGATCTCAGGGAAAAAGCTCTCAGTTTTTCCCCGTTGAGGATGATGTTAGCTGTGGGCTTTTCATAAATGGCCTTTATGATCTTTAAGTATGTTCCTTCTATCCCGACTTTCTCAAGGGTTTTTATTAAGAAAGGGTGCTGGATTTTGTCAAAGGCCTTTTCTGCATCGATTGACAGGATCATATGGTTCTTCTCTTTTTTTTTGTTAATGTGATGTATCACGTTGATCGATTTGCGAATGTTGAACCAGCCCTGCATCCCAGGAATGAATCCCACTTGATCATGGTGAATAATTCTTTTTATATGCTGTTGAATTCGATTTGCTAGTATCTTATTAAGAATTTTTGCATCCATATTCATCAGGGATATTGGCCTGTAGTTCTCTTTTTTTACTGGGTCTCTGTCTGGTTTAGGAATCAAAGTAATACTGGCTTCATAGAATGAGTCTGGAAGTTTTCCTTCCCTTTCTATTTCTTGGAATAGCTTGAGAAGGATAGGTATTATCTCTGCTTTAAATGTCTGGTAGAACTCCCCTGGGAAGCCATCTGGTCCTGGACTCTTATTTGTTGGGAGATTTTTGATAACCGATTCAATTTCTTCGCTGGTTATGGGTCTGTTCAAGCTTTCTATTTCCTCCTGATTGAGTTTTGGAAGAGTGTGGGTGTTTAGAAATTTGTCCATTTCTTCCAGGTTGTCCAATTTGCTGGCATATAATTTTTCATAGTATTCCCTGATAATTGTTTGTATCTCTGAGGGATTGGTTGTAATCATTCCATTTTCACTCATGATTTTATCTATTTGGTCATCTCCCTTTTCTTTTTGAGAAGCCTGGCTAGAGGTTTGTCAATTTTGTTTATTTTTTCAAAAAACCAACTCTTGGTTTCGTTGATCTGCTCTACAGTTTTTTTAGATTCTATATTGTTTATTTCTGCTCTGATCTTTATTATTTCTCTTCTTCTGCTGGGTTTAGGCTGCCTTTGCTGTTCTGCTTCTATTTCCTTTAGGTGTGCTGTTAGATTTTGTATTTGGGATTTTTCTTGTTTCTTGAGATAGGCCTGGATTGCAATGTATTTTCCTCTCAGGACTGCCTTCGCTGCATCCCAGAGCGTTTGGATTGTTGTATTTTCATTTTCGTTTGTTTCCATATATGTTTTAATTTCTTCTCTAATTGCCTGGTTGACCCACTCATTCGTTAGTAGGGTGTTCTTTAACCTCCATGCTTTTGGAGGTTTTCCAGACTTTTTCCTGTGGTTGATTTCAAGCTTCATAGCATTGTGGTCTGAAAGTATGCATGGTATAATTTCAATTCTTGTAAACTTATGAAGGGCTGTTTTGTGACCCAGTATATGATCTATCTTGGAGAATGTTCCATGTGCACTCGAGAAGAAAGTATATTCTGTTGCTTTGGGATGCAGAGTTCTAAATATATCTGTCAAGTCCATCTGATCCAATGTATCATTCAGGGCCCTTGTTTCTTTATTGACTGTGTGTCTAGATGATCTATCCATTTCTGTAAGTGGGGTGTTAAAGTCCCCTGCAATGACCACATTCTTATCAATAAGGTTGCTTATGTTTATGAGTAATTGTTTTATATATCTGGGGGCTCGGGTATTTGGCGCATAGACATTTATAATAGTTAGCTCTTCCTGGTGGATAGACCCTGTGATTATTATATAATGCCCTTCTTCATCTCTTGTTACAGCCTTTAATTTAAAGTCTAGTTTGTCTGATATAAGTATGGCTACTCCAGCTTTCTTTTGGCTTCCAGGAGCATGATAAATAGTTCTCCATCCCCTCACTCTCAATCTAAAGGTGTCCTCAGATCTAAAATGAGTCTCTTGTAGACAGCAAATAGATGGGTCTTGTTTTTTTATCCATTCTGATACCCTATGTCTTTTAGTTGGCGCATTTAATCCATTTACATTCAGTGTTATTATAGAAAGATATGGGTTTAGAGTCATTGTGATGTCTGTATGTTTTATGCTTGTAGTGATGTCTCTGGTACTTTGTCTCACAGGATCCCCCTTAGGATCTCTTGTAGGGCTGGTTTCGTGGTGACAAATTCCTTCAGTTTTTGTTTGTTTGGGAAGACCTTTATCTCTCCTTCTATTCTAAATGACAGACTTGCTGGATAAAGGATTCTCGGCTGCATATTTTTTCTGTTTAGCACACTGTAGATATCGTGCCAAGCCTTTCTGGCCTGCCAAGTTTCAAAGGAGAGATCAGTCACGAGTCTTATAGGTCTCCCTTTATATGTGAGGGCACGTTTATCCCTTGCTGCTTTCAGAATTTTCTCTTTATCCTTGTATTTTGCCAGTTTCACTATGATATGTCGTGCAGAAGATCGATTCAAGTGACGTCTGAAGGGAGTTCTCTGTGCCTCTTGGATTTCAATGCCTTTTTCCTTCCCCAGTTCAGGGAAGTTCTCAGCTATAATTTGTTCAAGTACCCCTTCAGCACCCTTCCCTCTCTCTTCCTCCTCTGGGATACCAATTATGCGTATATTATTTTTTTTTAGTGTATCACTTAGTTCTCTAATTTTCCCCTCATACTCCTGGATTTTTTTATCTCTCTTTCTTTCAGCTTCCTCTTTCTCCATAACTTTATCTTCTAGTTCACCTATTCTCTCCTCTGCCTCTTCAAGCCGAGCCATCGTGGATTCCATTTTGTTTTGCATTTCGTTTAAAGCGTTTTTCAACTCCTCATGACTGTTCCTTAGTCCCTCGATCTTTGTGGCAAGAGATTCTCTGCTGTCCTGTATACTGTTTTCAAGCCCAGCGATTAATTTTATGACTATTATTCTAAATTCACTTTCTGTTATATTATTTAAATCCTTTTTGATCAGTTCACTAGCTGTTGTTATTTCCTGGAGATTCTTCTGAGGGGAATTCTTCCGTTTGTTCATTTTGGAGAGTCCCTTGCGTGGTGAGGACCTGCAGTGCACTTCCCCTGTGCTGTGGTGTATAACTGGAGTTAGTGGGCGGGGCCGCAGTCCGACCCGATGTCTGCCCCCAGCCCACCGCTGGGGCCACAGTCAGACTGGTGTGTGCCTTCTCTTCCCCTCTCCTAGGGGCGGGATTCACTGTGGGGTGGCGTGTCCCGTCTGGGCTACTTGCACACTGCCAGGCTTGTGTTGCTGGGGACTGGCGTATTAGCTGGGGTGGGTAGGCAAGGTGCACGGGGGCTGGAGGGGCAGGCTTAGCTCGCTTCTCCTTAGGTGATCCACTTCAGGAGGAGCCCTGTGGCAGCGGGAGGGAGTCAGATCCGCTGCCGGAGGTTTGGCTCCGCAGAAGCACAGAGTTGGGTGTTTGCGCGGAGCGAGCAAGTTCCCTGGCAGGAACTGGTTCCCTTTGGGATTTTGGCTGGGGGATGGGCGGGGGAGATGGCGCTGGCGAGCGCCTTTGTTCCCCGCCAAGCTGAGCTCTGCCGTCCGGGGGCTCAGCAGCTCTCCCTCCCTTTGTCCTCCAGCCTTCCCGCTTTCCGAGCAGAGCTGTTAACTTATGACCTCCCAGACGCTAAGTCGCGCTTGCTGTCGGAACACAGTCTGTCCGGCCCCTCCGCTTTTGCCAGCCAGACTCGGGGGCTCTGCTTGGCCGGCGAGCCGCCCCTCCGCCCCGGCTCCCTCCCGCCAGTCCGTGGAGCGCGCACCGCCTCGCCGCCCTTCCTACCCTCTTCCGTGGGCCTCTAGTCTGCGCTTGACTCCGGAGACTCCCTTCTGCTAATCCTCTGGCGGTTTTCTGGGTTCTTTAGGCAGGTGTAGGTGGAATCTAAGTGATCGGCAGGACGCGCTGTGAGCCCCGCGTCCTCCTACGCCACCATCTTCCGGCACTCCGATCTATACCACATCTTCTTAATCTCCTCATCCATCAGTGGACATTTGGACTCTTACCATACTTTGGCTATTGTCAGTAGTGTTGCTATAAACACTGCGGTGCATGTGTCCCTTCAAAACAGCATACCAAATCCCTTGAATAAATACCTAGTAGTGCAGTTGCTGGGTTGTAGAGTAGTTCTATTTCTAATTTTTTGAGGAAACTCCATACTGCTTTTGAAAGTGGCTGCACCAGTTTGCATTCCCACGAGCAATGCAAAAGAGATCCTTTTTCTCCGCAACCTCGCCAACATCCATTGTTGCCTGAGTTGTTAATGTTAGCCATGCTGACAGGTGTGAGGTGGTATCTCAATGTGGTTTTGATTTGTATTTCCTGGATGATGAGTGATGTTGAGCATTTTTTCATGTATCGGTTGGCCATCTGGATGTCTTCTTTGGAGAAATGTCTATTAATGTCGTCTGCCCATTTCTTCACTGTATTATTTGTTTTTTTGGGTGTTGAGTTCCATAAGTTCTCTATAGATTTTGGAACTAATCCTTTATCTGGTATGTTTTGTTGATTGTTTCCTTTGCAGTGCAGAAGCTTTTTTATCTTGATGAGGTCCCAATAGTGCATTTTTGCTTTTAATTCCCTTGCCTTTGGAGATGTGTCAAGTAAGAAATTGCTGCAGCTAAGGTCAGAGAGGTTTTTTTCTGCTTTCTCCTCTAGAGTTTTGATGGTTTCCTGTCTCACAGTCAGGTCCTTCATCCACTTTGACTTTATTTTTGTGAATGGTGTAAGAAAGTGGTCTACTTTCATTCTTCTGCATGTTGCTGTCCAGTTCTCCCAGCACCATTTGTTAAAGAGACTGTCTTTTTTCCATTGGGTATCCTTTCCTGCTTTGTCAAAGATTAGTTGGCCATACTTTTGTGGGTCCAATTCTGGAGTTTCTATTCTATTCCATTGGTCTATGTGTCTGTTTCTGTGCCAATGCCATGCTGTCTCTATGTTCACAGCTTTGTAGTAGAGGCTAAAGTCTGGGATTGTGATGCCTCCCGCTTTGGTCTTCTTCTTCAAAATTACTTTGGCTATTCGGGGCCTTTTGTGGTTCCATACAAATTTTGGGATTGCTTGTTCTAGCTTCAAGAAGAATGCTGGTGCAATTTTGATTGGGGTTGCATTGAATGTGTAGCTTGCTTTGGATAGTATTGACATTTTAACAATATTTATTCTTCCAATCCATGAGCACGGAATGTTTTTCCATTTCTTTGTATCTTCTTCAATTTCCTTCATAAGCTTTCTATAGTTTTCAGCATACAGATCCTTTACATTTTTGGTTAGGTTTATTCCTAGGTATTTTATGCTTCTTGGTGCAATTGTGAATGGGATCAGTTTATTTGTCTTTCTGTTTCTTCATTATTAGTGTATAAGAATGCAACTGATTTCTGTACATTAATTTTGTATACTGCGACTTTGCTGAATTCATGTATCAGTTCTAGCAGACTTTTGGTTGAGTCTATCGGATTTTCCATGTATAATATCATGTCATCTGCAAAAAGTGAAAGCTTGACTTCATCTTTGCCAATTTTGACGCCTTTCATTTCCTTTTACTGTCTGATTGCTGATGCTAGAACTTCCAACACTATGCTAAACAACAGCGGTGAGACTGGACACCCCTGTTTGTCCCTGATATCAGGGGGAAAGGTCTCAGTTTTTCCCCATTGAGGATGATATTAGCTGTAGGCTTTTCATAAGTGGCTTTTATGATGTTGAAGTATGTTCCTTCTATCCTGACTTTCTCGAGGGTTTTTATTAAGAAAGGATGCTGAATTTTGTCAAATGCTTTTTCTGCACCGATTGACAGGATCATCTGGTTCTTATCTTTTCTTTTATTAATGTGATGTATCACATTGATTGATTTGCAAAAGTCGAGCCAGCCCTGCAGCCCAGGAATGAATCCCACTTGGTCATGGTGAATAATTCTTTTTATATGCTGTTGAATTCGATTTGCTAGTATCTTGTTGAGAATATTTGCATCCACTTAAATCAGGGATATTGGCCCGTAGTTCTCTTTTTTTTTTTTTGCTGGGTCTCTGTCTGGTTTGGGAATCAAAGTAATGCTGGTTTTATAGAATGAGTCTGGAAGTTTTCCCTCCCTTTTTATTTTTTGGAACAGCTTGAGAACGATAGGTATTATCTCTTCTTTAAATGTCTGGTAGAATTCCCCAGGGAAGCCATCTGGTCCTGGACTCTTATTTGTGGGGGGATTTTTGATAACTGATTCAATTTATTCACTGGTTGTGGGGATGTTCAAAGTTTCTATTTCTTCCTGTTTGCATTTTGGAAGTGTGTGGGTGCTTAGGAATTTGTCCATTTCTTCTGGGTTGTCCGGTTTGTTGGCATATACTTTTTCATAGTATTCCCTGATAATTGCTTGTATTTCTGAGGGATTGGTTGTAATAATTCCATTTTCATTCATGATTTTATCTATTTGGGCCCTCTCCCTTTTCTTTTTGAGAAGCCTGGCTAGAGGTTTATTTTGTTTATTTTTTCAAAAAAAACAACTCTTGGTTTCATTGATCTGCTCTGCAGTTTTTTTTTTTGTTTTGTTTTGTTTTTTAGATTCTATATTGTTTATTACTGCTCTGGTCTTTATTATTTCTCTTTTTCTGCTGGGTTTGGGGTGTCTTTGTTGTTCTGCTTCTAGTTCCTTTAGGTGTGCTGTTAAGTTTTGTATTTGGGATTTTTCTTGTTTCCTGAGAGAGCACTGGATTGCAATGATTTTTTTCCTCTCAGGACTGCCTTTGCTGCATCCCAAAGGGTTTGGATTGTTGAATTTTCATTTAATTTGTTTCCATATATTTTTAATGTCTTCTCTAATTGTCTGGTTGACCCATTCATTCTTTAGAAGGGTGTTTTTTAACCTCCATGCTTTGTGAGGTTTTCTAGACTTTTTCCTGTGGTTGATTTCAAGTTTCATAGCATTGTGGTCTGAAAGTGTGCATGGTATGATCGCAATTATTTTATAGTTATTAAGGGCTGTTTTGTGACCCAGTATGTGACCTATCTTGGAGAATGTTCTATGTGCACTCGAGAGGAAAGTATATTCTGTTGCTTTGGGATGCAGAGTTCTAAATATATCTGTCAAGTCCATCTGATCCAATGTATCATTCAGGGCCTTTGTTTCTTTATTGATCCTGTGTCTAGATGATCTATCCATTGTTGTAAGTGGGATATTAAAGTCCCCTGCAATTACCATATTCTTATCAAGAAGGTTGCTTATGTTTGTGATTAATTGTTTTATATATTTGGGGGCTCCCGTATTTGGCGCATAGACGTTTATAATTGTTAGCTCTTCCCGATGGATAGACCCTGTAATTATTATATAATGCCCTTCTTCATCTCTTGTTATAGACTTCAATTTAAAGTCTAGTTTGTCTGATAGAAGTATGGCCACTCCAGCTTTCTTTTGAGTCCCAGTAGTATGATAGATAGTTCTCCATCCCCTCACTTTCAGTCTGAAGGTCTAAAATGGTCTCTTGTAGACAGCAAATAGATGGTCTTGTTTCTTTTATCCATTCTAGTACCCTGTGTCTTTTTGCTGGAGCATTTAGTCCATTTACATTCAGCGTTATTATTGGAAGATATGGATTTAGAGTCATTGTGATATCTGTAGGTTTCATGCTTGTAGTGATGCCTGTGGTACTTTGTGGTCCTTGCAACATTTCACTCACAGAATCCCCCTTAGGATGTCTTGTAGGGCTGGTTTAGTGGTGATGAATTCCTTCAGCTTTTGTTTGCTTGGGAAGACCTTTATCTTTCATTCTATTCTGAATGACAGACTTGCTGGGTAAATGATTCTTGGCGGCATATTTTTTTCTGTTCATCACATTGAAGATTTCCTGCCATTCCTTTCTGGTCTGCCAAGTTTCAGTAGATTGGTCTGCTACTACTCCTCTGTGTCTACTTTTGTAAGTTAGGGCCTGTGATCCCTAGCTGTTTTCAGAATTCTCTCTTTATAGTTATATTTTGCCAGTTTCACTGATATGTCATGCAGAAGGTCAATTCAAATTATGTCTGAAGGGAGTTCTCTGTGCCTCATGGATTTCAATGCCTTTTTCCTTCCCAATGAGGGAAGTTCTCAGCTATGATTTGTTCAAGTACACCTTCAGCCCCTTTCTCTCTTCTTCTGGAGTTCTTATGATATGGATATTGTTCTGTTTGATTGTGTCACTGAGTCATCTAATTCTTCCCTCATATTCCTGGATTTTTTTTATCTGTCTTTTTCTCAGCTTCCTGTTTTTCCATAATTTTATCTTCTAATTCCCCTCTTCTCTCTTCTGCCTCTTCAATATGCACTGTGGCTGCCTCCATTTTATTTTGCACGTCATTTATAGCATTTTTTAATTCCTCATGACTATTTCTTAGTCCCTTGATCTCTGTAGCAATAGATTCTCTGCTGTCCCCTATGCTCTTTTTCAAGCCCAGAGATTAATTTTATGACTATTATTCTAAATTCTTGTTCTATTGTACTGCTTAAATTGGTTTTGATCAATTCATTAGCTGTCGCTACTACCTGGAATTTCTGTTGAGGAGAATTCTTCTGTTTCATCATTTTGGCTAGTTTTCTGTCCCTTATGCGTTTTAAAAGCTTGTTGTGTGCTCCGCACCTGTGAGCACTGCTATATTAAAGGAGGATCATACACTGTCCTGGGCCTGGACCTTCAGGAGGTGTTTTGCTGGATATTGTTACCTGCTCTCTGTTGTCGTGACTTTGGTTTTTTATTACTCTACTTGTAGTAATATTTTGGACCCTCCAGCAGGTGTGCTTTGATTTTTTCCTTGGAGTAGCCCTGTAGAGGAAAACAGATAGACAAACAGGAGAGAAAAACATGCAAATACACAAACAAATAACACAAACAAACAAGAACAAAAACCTAAAGACTAAAAATAAAAAAAACCCAAACTCTAACTACAAGTAAAGAGGGTGGAGGCACTTCTAATGGAAGAGCACATACAAAGAGAGAAATGACAGGAGTGGGGGCGGAGGATAAACATTGATTAGGCACAGTGACTAAAAGGCTTAATCCAGAGAGAGAGAAAGGAAAATAAAATTGGAGGCGGGCAAAACGAAATGAAGATAAAGTTACCCAGACAGAGAACCTATTTGGCTTGATTATTCTAGAGAGAGAGAAAGGAGTGTAAAGAAGGAGGTGTAGAACATGTATCAAGATAATGGATTAAATATGCCTGTTTAGACAGACCAATAACCAGAGTAACCAGCCTAGGGGAGGGAAGAGATAAGGAGGAGAAATGGGTGGGGGAGAATATATCTATATATCCAGAATTGACCTAGAGTTAATCCAGGCAATGATGTATCATTTGTGGGGAGTAGCTGTCCGAAGAGTCTGTGCTGCTCTGGTGGATACGCAGTTACCCAGTGCAAGGGGGCGTGGTTTGGCGTAATCTGTACCCACCTCCACTATGGGCCCCAGGAGTGATCCCTGAGGCCCCGCCTTGGTGGTGGTGGTGGTGCTGGTGGTGGTGGTGGTGGTGGAGGCTGCGGGGGTGGGGGTGGGGGTGGGGGGGTGGGGAATGGTGATCTGCCAGTCTCTTCTCCGGGGAGCCAGACACAGTGGACTCAGTTTGAGTCGTCCTCCCTGTGCCATGGGTGCAGATGGGGTGGTCCTTCTCTCTCCGCTAACTCCCCTGATCCTGCGCTTGGCTAGGATTCAAAGTCCCACTCTGTGCGGTCTGGAACTGGGGAAGTGCCTCTCAATGCAGCGATCTGTGGTCCCGGCTGGCTTTGTCTGTACCGCTGCACTTCAGGGAGGACAGCTTTCTTTTACTGCAGACTAAGCAGCCACCCTCGCTGCTGCGAGCCCCCGGGGTGGTGGAAGGAGGTCGCTTTTGTCTTTTCCCACAGCACTCCAAGGAAAGGTGGCCTTTTTCTCCTGCAGACTGTGCCCTGGGCCCAGCCACTGTGCGGGGAGGGGGGGTGGACGGGGGCGGGGGAGTGTGTGTGGACGCAGGCAGGTTCTGTACTATGGCGCAGCCCTCCAGGGAGGGCACCACTTTCTCCAGCTGTGGACTGAGTCTCTGACCTACCACCACACCCAGGCCTGGCTCCCTTCCTCCCCAGGTGTGTGAACAGGGAGCCAGCCCCAGGCTGAAGAAAGCCCTGCAGTTAGAGATTGGGTCCCTCTCAGTCTCAGTCTGAGGTCTTTCTCCTGTCCAGATATGGTCCTGAATTCCCTAGCCACTCTTTCTCTTCCTTTTGTCTCTCTGCCGAAGGGGTCTCTCCCCACCGTGCCCAGGCGGCCTTTTTTTGTCTCCCCCAGTTCGCAGTTACCCACCCATCTTTTTTCCAGCTTTCCCCATTTTTTTCCTAGTAGATTCAATCTCTTTTCCTCCCAGGCTCTAGTGTTCAAAGTCCTTTGGCCTCTACACTTCTTTGTTTGAGAGACACTGGAAGTATGGATTCCCCCTACTTCTCTCCCATGTTGGCCCAAGCCTGGGTTTTATGATCTTGAGGTATGATCCTTCCATCCCTACTTTTTTGAGGGTTTTTATTAAGAAAGGATGTTGTATTTTGTCAAATGCTTTCTCTGCATCTATGGAGAGGATCACGTTGTTCTTGTTCTTTCTTTTACTGATGTGATGTATCACATGAATTGTTTTGTGGATATGGAACCAGCCCTGCATCCCAGGTATAAATCCCACTTGGTTGTGGGGAATAAATTTTTAATGTATTGTTGGATTCAGTTGGCTAGTATCTTGTTGAGGATTTTTGCAGCCATGTTCATCAGGGAAATTGGTCTATAGTTGTCGTTTTTAGTGGGGTCTTTGGTTTTGGAATCAAGGTAATGCTGGCTATGCTGGCTTCATAGAATGAATTTGGAGATTTTTCCTTCCATTTCTATTTTTTGGAACAGCTTCAAAATAATAGGTTTTAACTCTTCTTTAAATGTTTAGTAGAATTCCCCTTGAAATCCATCTGTCCCTGGACTCTGGTTTTTTGGGAGATTTTTGATTACTAATTCGATTTCTTTACTGGTTATGGGTCTGTTCAAATTTTCTATTTCTTCCTGTTTCAGTTTTGATAGTTTGTATGTTTCCAGGACTTTGTCCATTTCTTCCAGATTTCCCATTTTATTGGCATATAATTGCTCATAATATTCTCTTATTATTGTTTGTATTTCTGCTGTGTTGGTTGTGATCTCTCCTCTTTTATTCTTGATTTTATTTATTTTGGTCCTTTCCTTTTTCTTTTTGATCAAACTGGCTAGGGGTTTATCAATTTTGTTAATTCTTTCAAAGAACTAACTTCTGGTTTCATTGATCTGTTCTGTTTTCTTGTTGTTTTTGTTTTTGTTGTTATTTTTTTATTTTTTTGGTTTCAATATCATTGATTTCTGCTCTAATCATTATTATTTCCTGTCTTCTGCTGGTTTTCGGTTTTATTTGCTGTTCCTCTTCCAACTCTTTAAGGTTTAAGTTAGTTTGTGTATCTGAAACCTTTCTTCTTTCTTTAGGAAAGCCTGGATTGCTATATACTTCCCTCCTATGACCACCTTTGCTGCATCCCAGAGGTTTGGGGTTGTGGTGTTATCATTTTAATTGGATTCTATGTACTTTTTAATTTTCTCTTTAACTTCTTGGTTAGCCCATTCATTGTTTAGTAGGATGCTCTTTAGTCTCCAATATTTATTATCTTTATAAATTTTTTCTTGTGGTTGAGTTCGAATTTCCTAGCGTTGTGTTCTGAAAATATGTTTGGTATGATCTCAATCTCTTTGTACTTGTTGAGGGCTGATTTGTGTCCCAGTATGTGATCTATTCTGGGCATTGTTTCGTGTGCACTTGAGAAGAATGTGTATTCTGCTGCTTTAGGATGAAATGTTCTGAATATATCTGTTAAGTCCATCTGGTCCAGTGTGTCATTCAAAGCCATTGTTTCCTTGTTGGTTTTCTGTTTAGATGATCTGTCCATTGCTATAGGTGGGGTATTGAAGTCCCCTACTATTATTGTATTATCATCAATGAGTTTCTTTATGTTTGTGATTAATTGGTTTATATAATTGGGTCCGCCACATTTGGAGCATAAATGTTTACAATTGTTAGATCTTGTTGGTGGATAGACCCCTTAATTATGATATAATGCCCTTCTTCATCTCTTGTTACAGTATATTTTAAAGTCTAGATTGTCTGATATAAGCATGGCTACTCTGGCTTTCTTTTGTTGACCATTAGCATGATGGATTGTTTTCCATTCCTTACTTTCAATCTGAAGGTGTCTTTAGGTCTAAAGTAGGTCCCTTGTAAACAGCATATAGATGGATCTTGTTTTCTTATCCATTCTGTTACCCTATGTATTTTGATTAGAACATTTAGTCCATTGATGTTTAGAGTGATTATTGAAAGATATGAATTTATTGCCATTGTGTTGCCTGTAGAGTGGAGTTTCTGGTGGTGTTCTCTGGTCCTTTCTGCTCTTCGTTGCTTTTGGTCTTTTTTTCCCCCATCTTTTCTCCCCTTGGAGTCCCCCTTAAAATTTCTTGCAGGGATGGTTTAGTGGTCATGAACTCCTTTAATTTTTGTTTGTCTGGAAAACTTTTTATCTCTCTTTTTATTTTGAATGACAGCCTTGCTGGATAAAGAATTCTTGGCTGCATATTTTTCTGATTCAGCACATTGAATATATCTTGCCACTCCTTTCTGGCCTGCCAAGTTTCTGTGGATAGGTCTGCTGCAAACCTAATCTCTCTTCTCTTGTAGGTTATGGATTCATTTTCCCTTGCTACTTTCATGATTATTTCCTTGCTTGAGTGTTTCGTGAATTTGATGATGATATGCCTTGTTGATGGTCAGGTTTCTTTTTAATCTAATGGGAGTCCTCTTTGCTTCCTGGATTTTGATATCGGTGTCTTTCCCCAGGTTAGGAAAGTTTTCTGCTATGATTTACTCACTCCACCACCACCGCCTACTTCAGAAGCCAATTGCAAGCCCCAAGCTGTTACTTGTGCTTCTGACTGACTTGCTAAACATTGAAATTCTGATGACCTCATTCTTGGGTATTTTTAGTTTGCTAGAGTAACTCACAAGGCTCAGAGAAACATTTACTTCCATTATATTTATGCCCAGTTTATGAAAGGATATGATAAAGGATATAAACTAACAGCCAGATGAAGAGATACATGGGGCAACTTATGGGGTAAGGACATGTATCTTCCATGCTCCTTCCAGGTGTGGTACTCTCTCTGCATCCCCATGTGTTCACCAACCCAGAAGATCTCTGAACCCAGTCCTCTAGGGCTTTTATAGAGGCTTCATTATATAACATGATTGACTAAGACACTGGCCATTGGCTGATTCAACCTCCAGCTCCTTTCCCCTCCCCAGAGGTTGTGTGGTAGAACTGAAAGTTCCAATCCTATAATCATATGACTGGTCTTCCTGACAACCAGCCCCCACTCGTGGGTGGGGTCCAAAAGTCACCTTCATCAATAACAGGACACTTGTTTCACTTTTATGGCTCTGAAGCATTTTCAGAAACTGTGGATGAAAACCAAATATATATAAGAAAAATATTTCAGTCAATTGAATGACCAAATACATATTTCTTATTAGTCATTATAATTTTTAATTCTAGTTCTTTTGATATTTCTACCATATGTGTGGTAACTTCCTCCACTGAAGTCTTAAAGCTCCAATCTGTAAAAAATACAATATTTGCAAAGTACAATACAGTAAATCACAATAAAGCGAGGTATTCCTGTACTCATGGTGACACATGTGAGGACTGGGACTTTCAGTCCTGTGATCTGTACTGATGGTGATATGTGTGAGGACAGGGACTTTTGCTGCTGTGATCTGTCCCAGAGGCTAAGAGGACAGGACCCAACCTCTTGTTAGTCTGAACGGTTTGATTGCTCTTTCACACTCTTTGCTATACTAGTCTGGGGGCATTCTTTTAATCATTGCTTTCACTGAGTAGCAATTATCTAATTTATAATTCAGCACACTCTCATGGATGAGAGTGAGATGAATAACCCCACTGGCTCTTTTAGTTCCTGCTATGTGCCAGACAGTGCTGTGACCTTGGTATTCAACTAGTTATTTTAAAATGTGTCTGATGTTGCTGTCTGAATGGTGTTTGGGGAGACCAACATGCAAATCTGCTATGACCTCAAAAGTCTGTGTTGAGCAGGTGGCAGAAGATTCAGTGCATGATGGATGCAAAGAAGTGTCTTGCTTCTCCAAGGTAGTTCATAAAGGTAATAATCTTGATCTGAATTTTGATTGTGGCTAGGGACTTACACATAAACAAGGAAGGTATTTTTTCCCAGGCAACAGGAGAAGCATGTGTCAAGGTATGGAGGTGGGACAAACTGTAGATTTTATATGGCAGTGTAGGATTGGTTTTATAAAGCAGTGATGTTGAGAATTAGTGCAGGCAATATTAGAAAAGGTGGACAAGGTCCAGATCCTGGAGGAGTTGGGAGGCACTGGTGTCAAGAAAGGGTTTAAGTATTTAGGTGGCTTGATTGATTTTATTTTTGTCATATGCTCACCAATCTATATGCAAATGGTCAAATATTATAGGTAACCACCACAGGAATGAAGACCCATTGCTGGGCCATTGCACTGGTCCTGATGAAAGATGAAGTGGGTGTAAAGCAGGAGTAGAAAGCACATGGGGGATGTTAAGTCTCCTCAAAACCTGGTTCCTGATTGGTCAGGGAGAGGGAGAGAGGGAAGGGTATATGGGACTACCAGAATGCAGGGGCAGGGAGTCCTGCAGACCTCAGTGATCTGGCTGGCTCTTCAATTCCCTGATACATCTTGAATTCATGAAACTGGTCCCATGTCTTCTTATCTGAAACATCTTTTGCCTGTGGGTGAGAGGCAAGAGGACATTTTCCTCAATAAATAAAAATAATATTAAGAATAACTTTTGGGGCCCTTGGGTGGCTCAGTTGGTTAAGTGTGTGACTTTGGCTCAGCTCATGATCTTATGGTTTGTGAGTTTGAGCCCCATGTCAGGTTCTGTGCTGACAATCTCAGAGCCGGGAGCCTGCTTCAGATTCTGTGTCTCTGTCTCTGTGTCCCTTCCCCACTTGCACTCTGTCTCTCTCTCAAAAAGAAATAAACATTAAAAAAATAAAAAGAAAAAAAAGAATAGATTTTTCACAGCTTGTCCTAAAGGCTACCATTAGATTGTAGTATGTCAGTCTAAAACTCATAATCTCATTAACTTGGACATATAGCTATATGAACAGAATGCAGTGTTAAGCCATTTATATGATTTCATTGTTTAACATTAATGAATGTGTTTGGGAAACATTTACTTAGCAACATGGCCAGGCCATCTTACAGAGGAAGGGTTAAGGAAAGAGACATGACAGTGGGTATTAAGACTATAAACAAGTGGGAGAGATATATTTAAAAACCTAGAGGTGCCTTGGTTTAATGGGTCCCTTTCAAGCTGTGATGTTTGGATTATAATTGAGAGGGGAATAAATATGATCCAGAGTCAGGCCTTGCCTCCCTAGGTATTATGGAAGGAGCGGAAATGCTCTGGGCCTCTTCAGCGTTGGATGCCCAAAATTTTCACTATGCCCTGTTCCTTGGGGTCCCTATAAAACCCTATTCCTCATTAGAGAATGCTCACCTCAGAGAAATGCTGGATGCCCAGGGACACCATGGTGTGCTATCCTAATAAGGGAAGAAATGCTGTCAAAATCCCAGCTACAAACACATGCAGGGGATTTTGGCTGCTATGCTTTTAGTGATCAGCAGAACAGCCCTGGAAAAGTCATTAAGAAATTACAGGCTAAGGATTAGCTGAGAAAAGGCAGGAAATTGAATGAAGTCAGTATAAGGGCACAGTGAGGCATTTTCTGGCTGTCTGTTCAGAAAGGTCTTTGAAGGGTGGCTCATCAGCACATCACAGATAAAATTGGACCCTGTGAGCATCACCTGCAAACAACCCGTGAAAAGGAGGCAGCTTTCCAAATATGCACTCTTCCTGGAGACCTCTCCTCTCTCCTGCAATATTTGCAGCTGGCTTGGAATCTAAGTGTGCCACCCAGATAATTTAATGCTCAGCAAAGGTAGGTAAGACTTCATTTAAGGGATTGCAGACCCAAGGATGCAAATCAACCAAATCACCAATACTGCCGTGTGCCCCCATCCTAGAGCCCACGACAGGAAAACCTGTTGTCAGGTTCACTGTGCCTGATGCTAGACTCCCAGAGGGAGCTAGGTCACTGCACCTCATGGCATATGACTCTTACCAGAGGGCACATGCATAACCATCTCTGTTCAGGGAACTATACACACATCTACCAAAAGAAAAATTTCGTTGCCTGTATAGCAACTGGAAATGAGAAGGTTTCAGGTGAGCCCAGGATCATAGAAAAGCAAGGCTTTGAAGTTGTTTCCCAGGCCTTCTGGGAGGGGTCTAGTAAATATCTGTGTCCAATGGTGGAGGTGATCTCTCTAGCTGCCCATTGCTACCGACTCCAACTTGCTTTACCATATGTTCCATGCACTTTCCTATGTGCTCACAGCAGCTTCCTTTTGACTGGGAACCCTCCTCTGTTAAAATTTATCAAAGCTGTGGGCCACCAAGGTATCCAAGCTTTCTGGTGAATCTGGAAAGTGCCTGCTCACTTCCCCATGGTGTGAGCTTCACTGCAGCCTCTGAAACAGTTCTGAAGCACTTTAGTCACCTATGTCCAGTACTTTCAGCCCCATATTTGTTCTTCTTGTTGAGCACTCTTCCAAGTGTTGACAAACAGCCAAGAATGGCCAGACTAGATCCCAGAAAGTTGTGTGGCCCCAGCTCTACATAACAATAACCCTAGACAATATTCCTTCTCTGGAGAAGGTGTGTAAAATAAAGACATTTTGTGTCAAGCCTAATAGTTGAAGAACTCTGTAAAGCTGTTTGGAAAAAAGTTGGGTATGTGCATATGTGAACGTGTGTGTATGTGTGTTGTGTTCGTGGGGCTGAAGAGGCAAATGAAAGCTTGAGACAAGTGTTCTTTTGTTCTTCTGATTACCTAATAAAGATAGTAAAGAGGATTATAGGGGATCAGGGGAGGGGTCCTCAAGCTCATACCCCTGATTTTACCGAAGAGGACAGGGACACTAAAAATCCAGCTGAGGTACAGCTATAATGAACTGAAAAGGTAATAGGACTCACCTTCTAGCCTCCTGAATCACACTGTGAGTTCTGGGGATGCAGATTCCCACAGCGCTACATCAGTTGCTTTGTGAAGTTTGAAGTTTGTTCCCTCTGCCACTTTCCCCTAGATGAGTTCTGCACAGGCTACTGAGCAGGGTTTTCGGGGCTCCACCGACTTCACATTCCTTCCAGCCTGCCAATGCAAGCTGAACTGATTCCAATGTTGTTAAGGAAGCTGAATATAGCTTGAAGTTCTATTGAATTGAGTCCTTTTCTGAAATAAAGAACATTTAAGTGGATTACAAGTTGATATTCTTGGCCATTTTCTGTTGGCTGATGGAAGCACGGGAGGAAGTGAATAGTACAGTTGCTTCATTGGGTAGAAAATGGCTTGTTTCCGGCTCATATGAAGTTCCATGGCTTTTGAAATATGATTAAGCAAGGTGTAAATAAAGCATTGGCACATGTTCAATGCAGCAACGGCCCTTTGCAAATCTATTATATACTCAGAGCTGAGCTGTGTTCTTGGAATATAATACTAAGGGAGGCATGAGCATCAAGACACTAACTATCTTTGTGTCACCACAATTAAAGGATACATTTGCATGTAGATGCATTGTAGAGAGCAGTAACTACTTCCAGGAGGTGGATGGATTTGAGGAAGTCAGTAGGAAAGAGGCAACCTTTGACTGAAGCTTGAGGCAAACCAGGTAGGGCATGGAGAAGTGCCAGAGGCCATGGAAGGCAGGTTGTCTAGTGGAAGTGGCTGGGAAATGAAGGTGGACAGACGGAGGGCCTCAAGGGTTGCAGTGTTTTGAAGATGGGTATAGGATAGAAGAGGAAGAATATGATCTGTATTTAAAAAAAATAACTCCAGCAGCAGGAGGAGGTGGGGGGGGGGCAGGGCTGCTATCATTGCAAGGGTATCAAGGATTTTGTGTAAGCAATGCAGGACTGAGCTTGAACCTGGCTGTGCAGAAGAGAGAAGAGACAGGAATGAAGGAAATCCCTGGAGCAGAACAGACGGGACTGAGAGCGGTGATGAAAGGAAGAGTTCAGGACACACATGAAGTCCCAGCTTAGAGGCAAGGAGAAGGATGGCACCTCCCAGCGAGACTGGACAGTTGGCAGAGGCAATGTTTGGGCAGAAAAAGAATATTTTCACTCTTTTTTTCTCCTTTTTATTTTAGAAGAGTTAGACATACAGAAAAGTTGCAAAGATTGTACAGTGGATTCCCATAAACCCTTCACCCAATTTCTCTTAATTGCTAATTGCACAATTATCAAAACCAGAACATTGACACAACATTATTAATTGAACTACAGACTTTAACAATTTTGTCATCCAATGTGACTATTTTTTAGTTTTCTGAGCTGAGGTGCTACTAGACGAAGTCTGGATCTCAGGGGAATAAAATTTATGATGAAAACTTTGCTTTCTCTTTTCACTGTTATTTTTAATGCATGCATTGTTTATTATTTATAAAATAAATATATTAAATAGATAAAATAATATAAATAAAATAATATATATTACATATAAAATATTTATATATACATATTTTAACTCGCTTATATAAATATAAATTTTAAACAAATATTTTATATAATATTTATGAATATTTTATGCATTTAAAATATATTATTTAATTATTATATATAAATACACATATATTTTAAAAATATATTTATATTAAAATATTAAATTTTAAAAGTATATAAAATGAATGGTATTTCCCCACCTTCCTCTGTCTCAGAATTTTCTTTTAATTGCAAGAGTTAAATACAGCTACTTTTATTGTAAGAACTGTCTTACTAGTGTCAGCTAACTAATATCACTGAGCACTTCCTATGCATCCACACAGCACTGTTTTTCTCTATCCCATGTCTATTCTGCAGGCAAGGGCACCACCTTTGTGAGGCCCAAAGAGGCCCAGACTGAGCACGCCCACCCAGGGTGAGCCAGACATGAACTCTAAGCCCTGCTCCTAACCACAATGTACGCAAGCATTTTATTACACTATACTTTTGGCCTCCTGGCTGTCTCTTTGGGTTCCTCTATTTTTCTTTTTTCCCCCTGATTCTAAATAGCTTTATATATTCTATATTTAAATCAAACATATCATATTTCTTTTCTTCCTGATTATAAGTAGTTTTATTTATTCTATATTTGAGTTAAATGTCATCATATTTCTTTGTTTTTCCTTTTTTTTAAAAAATTAAATTCGAGTTAGTTAACATACAGTGTAGTCTTGGGTTCAAGAGTAGAACCCAGTGATTCATCTCTTATATATGACACCCAGTGCTCATCCCAAGTGCCCTCCTTAATGCCCATTGGCCATTTAACCCATCCCCCTACCCACCTCCCCTCCAGCAGCCCTCAGTTTATTCTCTGTATTTAAGAGTCTCTTATGGTTTGCCTCCCTCTCTGTTTTCAATCTTATTTTTTCTTCCCTTCCCCTTGTTCATCTTTTGAGTTTCTCAAAT
Source organism: Panthera onca (assembly GCF_046562875.1). NCBI lineage: Eukaryota > Metazoa > Chordata > Mammalia > Carnivora > Felidae > Panthera > Panthera onca. Next base: position 22,193,687 of record NC_138344.1, read on the forward strand.
TCCACATATATGACCCAGCAATTGCACTACTAGTAATTTATCCAAAGGATACAAAACGCTGATTCAAAGGGGCACATGGTACCCCTATGATTATAGTAATGCTAACGGAACTAGAGGGTATTATGCTAAGTGAAATAAGACAGAGAAAGACAGATATCATACAGTTTCCCTATTTTTCTATAGAAAGAGGTCTTGTGCTTCTTTTCTTCCTCCAATGATCTTGAAGGAAACATTTCCTTTATGTGATTAGTGGTTGCCTTTAAGTTAATGGAACTCTCCCACAAGTTCTTTTCACAGGTCTCCATACCAACCTATCTAGCAACTTCTGTGGTCCTCATCTCACTCAGCCCCTTAGCAGCTTTGGGGAGAGTGGACAACACCTTTCTCCCAACAAACTTTTCTGTGGCCCTTCCCATGACACCATATGTGCATTGCTCTGCTCACTGGCTCCCCTGTTCTGCTCCACTCTGCAAGCTGGTTTACCTTGAGCCTTGGGCCTGGGATGTTTCTTTGTCTCTCTATGCACCCTTCCTAAGTGACATACTTCATCCTTATTACTCTAATTTCCATCCCCAATCTTCATTTCCAGTTGAGATTTCTTTTCTGAGCTTCCAACTTGTATATATGACTGAACCTGGAAAGCATAGCCTTGATATGCCACAGGGGACCTGAACCTAACAGATTCATAACTGCATTGAGGGTCTTCACTGGTCTCCTGGCCCACACCCCATGTAGCAATTTTTTTTTACTTCTTTTCTTCATCCCATAACCAACCATCAACAAATTCTGTAGATTCAAACAAACAAAATGTATAATCTTCTCCCTGATTCCCCTGTCATCCACCAATAGCTCTTCAAACAATTGCAAAAGCTGAAGTGATCTCATCTACTTCACAAAGCACCCTTAATTCAGAGGGTGAAGTGACTTTTATAATTGTAAGTCAAATTATGTCACTTTTTTGCTTCAGAAAACAGATGCTTCAGCCATTGCCAATGGGAGTGCAAAATGTTACAGAACATAATGCAAAGCAAATGGGAATTTCCATGAAAATATTAAATGCACCTATCCTTTAACACATTGATGTCTCTGCGAGTTTGCCTTCTGCATGTGTTTTTACACATACAAAATTATGTATGTACATGCTTATTCTCAGCAGCCTTGGAAACACAGAATATTGTGAACAATTCAAAAGCCAGCCAAGAAGAAACCAGATAAAGAAGCTATGGTATATCATACAACAGAATACTTTGAAGTAGAAAAGCAAATTGAAGAAGATTCTCATATCCTGATATGAAAATATCTCCAGAAAATACTGTTCATAAAAAAAACCAAGTTGAAAATATTTCATAACTTGTCATCTTTTATATAAGAAAGAGAAAGAAATAAGAATTTACATTTGCTTGAAAATGAGAGTGGTGAGATAGACAAGAACAGCAGTAAAAGTGGAACTTCTCATTGTGAAATTTATTAAAGTGTTATGATGTGATTTTTGAACCTTGTTGAATATATTATTCACACACACACACACACACACACACACACACTTCAATGACTTTCTCTTAATCTATTGGGAATTCGCAGACCTTAGCATAGGCTGGGGAAGCTGTGTAATCAGCTTCTCCACCATCCTATTGGATGGGCCTCCCCTTAACTGCTCAGAAACTTCAGCAGTGTTCAGTTTCTTGCCAACCTCAGACCCTTCCAGGAAATCAGGCCCTGCCTGAAATGCATGTTGCCCCTATCCTTGCACAGCTGGGTCTTCTCAAGTTTCAGAGTGCTACATACATGCCACTCACAAAGAACCTTGCTGACCAAGCCATGCACAGGAGATTGTCTGCTATGTTTCTCTGTCCTAACCATCCCATGTGCTACATATATGCAGTACTCTGTATACTTTATAATTTCCCCATTTATTGTTATTGTCTTGTTTATTTATCTACCTACCAGTTTTAGTCTGAGAAAGCAGACATTATTTATTCTCACTCAAAATTTTAGACACTCAATATATTTCTTGAACAGATGACAGAGTATGCTTAAATCTATATTTCATCAAAATTTTCTAGCAAAGTCATGAAGAAAATGCTTGATTTTTCCCATATTCCTTGAAGAATTTTTCTTTGCTTCTTTTGCTCTTTCAACCCTCTTTTTAACATTATATAATTGACGGTAAATATTTAAATGTTCCTTAAAAAAGAATGTTAAATTTTTCATGCAGCTTTGTTACCATATTTATGGCACTTATTTATACCCAAATACATATGTCCAAAATGTTTCAATGTTTAAATTCCAATTATTTTATTATTTTTTAACTCTATATTTTCATGTTTCTCTCACTGTGCTGGAGTATACTTTCTAAGATTTTTTTTCACCCCTTGTGAAGTATATGCAAGTGGTGTATTTTCTGGGAAATTGTAATGTTACCATTCTTTGTGATCCATAGCTTGTTTGAATTTTATGTTCTCTAATCCCTACCTCTTCCTCCCAAAGCTCTGCAGACGCCTCAGGTGCCCTCTGAGATCAGCTAGCACTTAGGTGAGTCTGAATTTCATTCCTGTGTAGAAAACTTGATTTTCTACCTGGCTCCTTAGGAGTTTTTAGATTCTTTCTTGTTAACATTCAAAAATGTTTAAGGTAAGGAAAATTCAAGAAAATAACACTCAGAAGACAAAAAGAAATGTTTAAAACTAAAGTAAGCTATGGCAAAGATATTGGAACTATCTGATAGATAATTTAGGATAATTATGGTTAATATATAAAGAGGTGGACAATGTGCAAGATCACATGGGTTATTCAATCAGGAATATGACACTATTAAAAAGAATTAATGGACATGCTTAAAATGAACAGCCAATTAACAGGATAAGGAATGCCTTTAATCCATAGATGAAGCTGAGGAAAATAATCATGAGCTTCTAGATAGGTTAACAGAAATTACAAAAATGAGAAAGACACAGAGACAGACAAACAGAGAGACAGAGACAGATAGAAAATAAAATAGTAGGAAAAAGAAGAAACTATCCATGAGGCATGGGACAAATATAATGAAATATGTATAATTGGAATCTCAGAAAAAGAGAGATAGAATGGAGAAGAACATATAAGTAATTAAATATTAAACATTTTTTTCCTAAAATTAGACACAAAAACATTGACACAAGAAGCTCAGAGAACCGCAAGACAAACACCAATGTGCATACACACATATACACACTCAAAAATGCATAAATATATCCCTATGCACATCACACTCAAACTGCTAAAAACAAAACAAAAAGAGAAGTTTTAAAATGTAGACTACAAAAAATAAACATTAAATATAAGGAACAAAGTAGAGAATTGGAACAAAAATAAGAATTACAGTAAACTTCTCATTAGAAACAATGCAAACTAAAAGGTTATAGAATGACATTATTAAACTGCTGGGAAAAAGTACTGTCAACTCAGAATTCTATACAGTGAAAATATTTCATAAATGAAGGAAAATAAATACTTTCTCAAACAAAGTAAAATTTAGAGGTTTTATTACCAGCATAATTACACTACAAAATTACTAAGGAGAACTCTCCTTCATAAGAATGTGGTATTATACTTAAATATGAATTTATAAAAAGAAATTAAGAATTATAGAAATGTAATAATGAAGATATATTTAAAAATACACTTTTGGCAAGATTTAATTCTTTTTTATGGCTGAATAACATTTCATTGTATATATATATATATACATCTTTTTAAAAAAAATATGACATTTATTGTCAAATTGGTTTCCATACAACACCCAGTGCTCATCCCCACAGGTGCTCTCCTCAATGCCCATCACCCACTTTCCCCTACCTCCCAACTCCCATCAACCCTCAGCTTATTCTCAGTTTTTAAAAGTCTCTTATGGTTTGCCTCCCTCCCTCTCTAACTTTTTTTTTTCACTTCCCCTCCCCCATGGTCTTCTGTTAAGTTTCTCTGGATTCACATATGAGTGAACACATATGATATTTGTCTTTCTCTGCCTGGCTTATTTCACTTAGCATAATACCCACCAGTTCTATCCACATTACTGCAAATGACATGATTTCATTCCTTCTCATTGCCAAGTAGTATTACATTGTATATGTAAACCACATCTTCTTTATCCATTTGTCAGTTGATGGACATTTAGGCTCTTTTCATAGTTTGGCTATTGTTGAAAGTTCTGCTGTAAACATTGGGGTACAAGTGCCCCTATGCATCAGCACTTTTGTCTCCCTTTGGTAAATTCCTAGCACTGCTATTGCTGGGTCATAGGGAGGTCTCTTTTTAATTTTTTGAGGAAAATTGTGTTCGGGCGCCACTTGTCATGACCGGCATGACAAACACCGAGGTCAGGGTCCTGAGGGTAGGGGAATGCAAGAAAAAAAGAGAGAAGAGAAAGTTTGGGAACAGGAGGGTCCCCTGGGCTGATGGCCCAAGTGACGGCTTTATTGTTGCTGTACACAATCTTTTATAATATAAGACTCTTATGGATCAGGTCATTCTAAGAATAAACAGGTTTCACATGATCACTGCCAGCCAAAACATTTAGTTCTGTGTACCTTGCGAACTTTCTGAACGGGTCACAAGACCTTGTTGATAGATTGCTAGCAAAACACAGTTCCCATGTTTGTTTCTATCTGACTCGGGGTAGAAAAAGGGAGGTAGCATTACTGCCAACACCTGCAGACCACAGGCTTCAGGAATTAACTTTCTCAGCCTTGACAAGGCTTTCGTATGCCCTTGAAAGTGGGGGAATGGGAGGGAGAACCACCGGGTTGGCTGAGTCAACAGGGAACGTTGCTCGACCCGGTCTCAGCCTGGCACCGGGGCCGGCCCCCCACAGAGGGGCTGCAGTCACTCTGGATGTCTGCTCCAACTCACTGCTGGGGCCACAGTCAGACTAGTGTGTACCTTATCTTTCCCTCTCCCAGGTTCAGGACTCACTGTGGAGTGGTGTGGCCCCTGTCTAGGCTACTTGCACACTGCCAGGCTTGTGGTGCTGCTTCCATGGGATCTGGCTAAGGGCGTGTTAGCAGGGGTGGATCCACAGGGTGCACAGGGGCGGGAGGGGGGTGCACAGGGGCGGGAGGGGCAGGCTTAGCTAGCTTTGCTGTGGGTTGTCCCCTGCAGGAGTGTCCCTGCAGCACTGGGAGGGAGGCAGGCTTGTCAGAGGGATGGATCCACAGAAGAACAGTGTTAGGCATTTGCATGGTGCAAGCAAGTTCGGTGAAGGGAACTGGTTCCCTTTGGAATTTTGGCTCAGGGATGGGAGAGGGAAATGGCACTTGCTAGTGCTTTTGTTCCCATGCTGAGCTGAGCTCTGTCTTCTGGGGCTCAATAATTCTCCCTCCCAGTGTCCTCTCACCCTCCCTGCTCTCCGAGAGCAGAGCTGTTGACTTTTTTTTTTTTTTTTTTTAACATTTTTTATTTATTTTTGGGACAGAGAGAGACAGAGCATGAACGGGGGAGGGGCAGAGAGAGAGGGAGACACAGAATCGGAAACAGGCTCCAGGCTCTGAGCCATCAGCCCAGAGCCTGACGCGGGGCTCGAACCCACGGACCGCGAGATCGTGACCTGGCTGAAGTCGGACGCTTAACCGACTGTGCCACCCAGGCGCCCCAGAGCTGTTGACTTTTAACATTCCAGATGGTAAGTCCTGCTGGCTGTCAGAACTCACGGAGTCTGGCCCCTCCACTTTTGCAAGCTAGACTTTGGGGGCTCTGCCTTGCTTGGTGGGCTCCCCCTCCACTACCCTGGAGTGGTGTGGCCCCTGTCCACGTAGCACACACCGCCTCTCCGCCCTTCCTACCCTCTTCGGTGGGCCTCTTGTCTATGCTTGGCTCCAGAGAATCCCTTTTGCTAGTCTTCTGGCGGTTTTCTGGATTATTTAGGCAGATGTGGGTGGAATCTAAGTGATCAGCAGGACGAGGTGACCCCAGCATCCTCCTATGCCACCATCCTCCTCTATACCACATCTTTTTTGTCCATTTATCTATCGATGAACACATGGGTGGCTTCCATAATTTGGCTACTGTAAATAATGCTGCAAAAAATAGGAATGCATATATCTTTTCAAATTAATGTTTTTGTAGTGTTTGGATAAATCCTCAGTAGTAAAATTGCTGGGTCATATGGTAATTCTATTTTTAATTTTTTGAGGAAGCTTCATACTGTTTTCCATGGTGACTGTACCAGTTTGCATTTCCACCAACAATGCACAAGAGTTACTTTTTCTCCACATCCTCACTAACATTTATTGTTTTTGACTTTACCTATTCTGACAGGTGTGAGGTGATATCTCATTGAGGCCTAGATTTGCAACTCCCTGATGATGAATGATGTTGAGCATCTTTCATGTGCCTGTTAGTCATCTGTATGCCTTATTTTGGATGAATGTTTGTTCATGTATTCTGCCTATTTTTAAATTGCGTTGTTTTTTGGTGTTCAGTAGCAAAAAAGTTCATTTAGTTTGGACACTAACCATTTATCAGATAATGTCATTTGCAAATATCTTCTTCCATTCAATAGGTTGTCTTTTTGTTTTGTTGATTATTTCTATTGCTGTGCAGAAGCTTTTTATTTTGATGTAGTGCCAATTATTTACTTTTGCTTTTACTTCCCTTGCCTCAGGCCATATATCTAGAAAAAATGTTGCTATAGCTGATGTTAGAGAAATTGCTGCCTGTGCTTTCTTTTAGGACTTTTATGATTTCAGGTCTCACATTTAGGTCTTCAATCCATTTGAGTTTATTTTGGTATATGGTGAAAGAAAGTGGTCCAGTTTCATTTTTTTGTATTTTGCTGTCCACTTTTCCCAAAACCATCTGTTAAAGGGACAGTCTTTTTCCTATTTTCATATTCTTGCCTCTTTTGTCAAAGATTAATTAACCTGTATTATATTAACCCATATAATTGTGAGTTTATTATATATTATATTAACCCATGTAATTGTAGGTTTATTTCCTGTCTTTCTATTCTGTTCTATTGATCTATGTATCTATTTTTGTGCCAGTACCATACTGCTTTAATTACTACAGCTTTGCAATATACCTTGAAATCTTGAATTGTGATACCTCCAATTTTGTTTTTATTTTTTTTATATTGCTTAGGTTTTACAGAGTTTTTGTGGCTGTATACAAATTTAAGGATTATTTGTTCTTGTTCTGTAAAAAATGCTATTGATATTTTGATAGATATTGCATTAAATCTGTAGATTACTTTAGGTAGTATGGACATTTTAACAATATTTTTCTGATCCATGAACATGGAGTATCTTCCCATTTGTTTGTATTGTCTTCAACTTCTTTCATCAATGTTTTACAGTTTTCAGAGTATAGGTCTTTCATCTCCTTTGTTAAGTTTATTACTAGGTATATTTATTGTAAAAGAAACTGTTTTCTTAATTTCTCTTTCTGCTGCTTCATGATTAGTGTATAGAAATGCAACAAGTCTGTATATATATATTTTTAATCTGGCAACCTTACTGAATTCATTAATCAATTCTAGTACCTTTTGGTGGTCTTTAGGATTATCTGTATATATACTATCATGTCATCTGTAAATAGTGAAAGTATTACTTCTTCCTTAACAACTTCTGTGACTTTTATTCCTTTTGCTTATCTGATTGTTATGGCTAATACTTTCAGTACTAGATTGAATTAAAGTGGTAAGAGTGGACATCCCTGTCTGGTTCCTGACTTAAGGAGAAAAGCTCTCAGTTTTGAAGTATGTTCTCTGTAAACCTGCTTTTTGAGGGCTTTTATCATGAATGGATGTTGTACTTTATCAAATGCTCTTTCTGTATCTATTGAAATGATCATGTAGTTCTTATCCTTTTTCTTATTAATGTGATATATCACATTGATTGATTTGAGAATATTGAATCATACTTGCATCTCCGGAATGAATCCCACTTAATCCTGGTGAATGGTCTTTTTAATGTATTCTTTGATTTGGTTTGCTAGAATTTTGTTGAGGAATTTTTTCATCTGTTTATTACAGATATTGGTCTGTAGTTCTCTTTTTTCTCTTGTAGTGCCTCTATATAGTTTTGGTATCTGGGTAATACTGGCCTCATAGAATGAATTTGGAAGTTTTCTTTCCTCTTTTATTTTTTGAATAGTTTGAGAAGAATACGTATTAACTCTTCTTTAAATGTTTGCACCTGTGAATCTTTGTCTTGGACTTTTGTTTGCTGCAAGTTTTGGATTATTGATTCAATTTCATTGCTGGTTGTTTGTTCAAATTTTTTATTTCTTCCAGATTCAGTTTTAAGAAGTTATATTTTTCTAGGAATTTATCCATTTCTTCTAGTTGTCCACTTTGTAGGCATACAATTTTTCATAATATTCTCTCATATCCCTTTGTGTTTCTGTGTCAGTTTTTATCTCTCCTTTTTCATTTTTGATTTTCTTTGATTCCTCTCTCTTTCTCTCTGTCTCTCTGTCTCTTTTTGATGAGTGTGGCTAAAGGTTTATCAAGTTTGTTAATCTTTTCAAAAAACCAGCTCCTGGTTTAATTACTCTGTTATATTGGTGCTTGAGTTTCTATTTTATTTATTTCTGCTCTATTATCATTACTTCCTTCCTTCTACTGGTTTTGGGTTTTGTTTGTTGTTGTTCTTCTAGCTCTTCTACGTGTAAGGTTATTTAGCTTATTTGAGATTTTCTTGCTTCTTGAGGTAGGCCTGTATGGTTTTAAACTTCCCTCTTAGAACCACTTTTGCTGCATCCCAAAGACTATGAATTGTTGTGTTTTCATTTCCATTTGTATCTATGTATTTGTTGATTTCCTGTTTGATTTGTTGGTTGATGCATTCATTGTTGGTAGCATGTTATTTAACATCCATGGATTTGTACTCTTTGTAGGATTTTTCTTGTGGTTGATTTGTAGTTTCTAGTGGTCATAAAAGATGGATGGTATGACTTTCATCTTTTTTAATTTGTTGAGATTTGTTTTGTGGCCTATTGTGATCTAAGTTTCCTTATTGATTTTCTGTTTTGATCATCTGCTCATTAATGTAAATGGAGTGCTAAAGTCCCCTACTATTATTGTATTACTATCAATTATTTCTTTTATGTTTGATATTAGCTGTTTTATGCATTAACTGCTTTATGCAAACATGGTGCTCCATGTTTGATGCATGAATATTTATAATTATTATATCTTCTTGTTGGATTGTCCCTTTTATGACTATATATTGTCCTTCTTTGTCTCTTATTACAGTCTTTGTTTAAAAGTGTACTTTGTCTGATACATTTATTGCTATCCTGACTTTCTTTTCACATCCATTTGCATGATAAATGCTTTCCATCCCTTCACTTTCAATCTGCAGGTATCTTTCATTCTAAAATGAATAGACAGCCCACATAGATGGGTATTGTTCTTTTTTTTTTAATACATTGCCATCATCCTGTGACTTTTGATTGGAGTATTTAATATATTTACATTAAAAGTAATTATTGATAGATATGTATTTATCACCATTTTATTACTTTTTCTGGTAGTTCTTTTCTGTTCCTTTCTTCTATTGCTATCTTCTCTTCTGGTTTGCTGACTTTCTTTGGTGGTATACTTGGATTCCTTTCTTTCTATTTTTTTGCACATCTATTACCAGTTTTTGATTTGAGGTTGCCATTAGGTTTATATTTAACATCTTATGCATTAGCAGTCTATATTACATTGATGGTTGCTTAATTTTGAACCCATTCTTTGTTTTTAGAGTTTATTTATGTATTTCAATAAAGAGAGACAGAGAGTGAGAAAGAGAGAGAGAGAGAGAGAGAGGAAAGAGAGAGAATCCCAAGCAAATACCGTGCTGTCAATGCAGAGCCTGAAGTGGGGCTCGAACTCATGAACCAAGAGATCATGACCTGAGCCAAAATCAAGAGTTAGATGCTTAACCAACTGAGCCACCCAGTCACCTGAAACCCATTCTTTACTCTTCTTCCCATAACCACACATTTTAGGTACATGTTGTCATATTTTACATATTTTTATTTTGTAAGTCTCTTGAATTAATTTTACAGATATACTTATTTTTACTGCTTTTGGGCTTCCTACTTTTCTTACTCCTACTTATGATTTTTCCTTTCCACTCAAAGAGTCCCCTTTAACATTTCTTCTAGGATTTGTTTAGTGGTAATGAATTCCTTTAACTGTTGTTTGTCTAAGAAACTACTTATCTCTCCTTCTATTTTGAATGATAGTCTTGCTGGATAGGGTATTTCTTGGCTGCAATTTTTTTCCATTTAGCACATTAAATATATCATGCCACTCTCTTCTGGCTTGTAAAGTTTCTGCTGAAAATCTGCTAAATGTCTTATGATATTCCTATTGTATTTAATGGTTTCGTTTCTTTTGCTGCTTTTAAAATTCTCTCTTTATCACTACTTTTTATCATTTTAATTACTATGTGTCTCCGTGTGGACCTTTTTGGGTTGATTTTGTTAGGGGCTCTCTGTGTCCCCTGGATCTAGATTTCTGTTTCCTTTCCCAGATTTGGGAAGTTCTCAGCTATTGTTTCTTCAGTTAAATTTTCTGCCCCCTTTTCTCTCTATTTTCCTTCTGGGATTGCTATAATGTGAATATTACTGTGCTTAATAGTGACACTGAGTCTCTTAGTATATTTTCATTTTGTATTATATTTTCTTCTCTCACCTGCTCAGCTTGATTGCTTTCTTTTACTTTGCCCTCCAGGTCATTGATCCAGTGTTCTGTTTCCTCTAGTCTATTATTTATTCCATCTAATATATTTTAAATTTCATGTATTGAGTTCTTCATCTGATTGGTTCGTTTTTAAGTTTTCTATCTCTTTGTTGAGGGTCTCACTGAGGTCCTCCACTCTTCTCAAGTTCAATATCTTTATGCTTATTACATTAAATTCTCTATCAAGCATGTTAGTTAACTCCATTTCATTTATCTCTCTTGCTATGATTTTGCCCTGTTCTTTCATTTGGGGCATATTTCTCTGTCCCCTCATTTTGTTTAATACTCTGTGTCTGTTTCTGTGTGCTAGGCAAGTCAGCTATGTTTTCTGCTTTTGAAAGTAGTAGCCTTATGAAGAATAGATCCTGTAGAACCCTAAGTGCAGTATCCCCTGTTCACCAGGGGTGTCTCCTATGTGTTATGTGTGTGCCTTACTGTTGTGGCTCAGTGTTTTTTCCTTCAGTCCATTCATCTGGAATGGCTCTCTTTGCCTGTTGTGGGCAGATTTTGTCCCTGTGGTTTATCAGGCCAGTATGGAGACTCCTTGGGGTTGAGTCAAATCATACAAGCATTTGCCAGAAATTCAGTAGCGCCATACTCCAGAATGCTTTCTATGTGTTGACCCCTGAGAAGATTTTGTTGATTGGTGAGGCCTGCAGTTAAGCCAGCAGTCTGCTCCCAGCCCATTGCTGGGGACATGGTCTGATTGGCATGTGTGGTTATCTTTCCTTCTCCCTGGGGCAGGAGTCACTTTGGAGTGGTGCTGGACACTGTTGGGGCAGCTTGCACACTGTGTGGTTTGTGGCAGTACTTTGAATGGTCTCCAGCCATGAGTGTATTGGAAGGGACACATTTGCTATGTGTTCAGGGGCAGGACCGTGGTGTTAGCAACGTTTGTGTGCCTCTCCTCTGCAGGAGTGGACCTGCTGCTGCTGAGAATGAGGTAGCCCTGGCTGGAGGGGGTGGATCTGCTAAGGCATGGGGAGTTTTGGGGTGAGTGTGTGCAATGTTAACAAGTTAGATAGTGAGTGTCAGTGCTGCACTAGTTTCCATAGGTGACTATGTGTTTATGCTGGGGGGGCAGGGGAGGGAAATGGCACCTGCTAGCTCCTTTGTTCCTGGACAAATCTTTCAATGATCTCTGTCCCTCCAGCACACACTCTGAGATGAATAAGTATATCTTTCTTTCATATGCCCCAGGTGGTTTTCAAACTGCTGCTTCTAACCATGTATATATCCATGCTGTATATCCATTGGCTGTTGCTTATTTGTTTGTTTGTTTTGGTGCTGCCTTTTTAAGGGCAGGGACTCAGTTTCCTCTTGCCCTCCTGGCTCTCCCAGAGCTGAGTCCACTGATTTTTAAAGTTCCAGGTTTTAAGTCCCACTGTAAGAACTCAAAAATTTGGCCCTTCTGATTGTCAAAGCCAAATGTTATGGGAATTTCTCTTTACAGTGTTGGCTCCCTGGTGTGAGGTTGTATTTCTCTGTCCTCTCTGCTCCCTTGGCATCCCTCCATCCTGTGGACAGTTCTGGGAGTCCCTCTTACTTTCTTACCACATCTCTGCCCTCCCTACACTCTTCAATATAGCCTCTTCTCTACATTTAATTGTGGAGTTTGTTCTGTTGGTGTTCAGATCATTTTCTGGGTTATTTACACTGATGTCAGTGTTATCCAGTTGTATCCATGGGATGAGGTGAGCTTACGGTCCTCCTAGTCAGCTATCTTCTCCAGCATGTTGTTGCTGTTGTTTTTAAAAAAATGAAAAGGCAAATTAATGTAGAAAAGATTGTCATCCATACATGCTTTTTAGAAAATTATTTTGTCCTATGCAGAAAAATGCATCTTGACTGTTATCTAACATCTTAAAGAAAAATTAACCATAGATCTAAATATAAATCATAAAAGTACAAATCTTCCAGAATAAAATAAAAGAAACAATCTGTAGATGCAGCAAAAGATTTTATTTTTGTAATTTTTTAAAATATGAAATTTATTGTCAATTTGGTTTCCATACAACACCAAGTTCTCATCCCAACAGGTGCCCTCCTCAATGAAAGATTTTAGATCTCAGCATTGCTTTAACTGCATCCTGCATATTTTGATATGATGTATTTTTTAACATTTACTTATTTATTGAGAAAGAGAAAGAGACAGTGAGAGAGAGAGAATGAGTAGAGGAGGGGCAGAGAGAGAGGAGAGAATCTCAAGCAGACTCTGTGATGTTAATGGACATGAGGCTCTATCTCACCAACTGTGAAATCATGACCTTAGCCAAAATCAACAGTCAGATGCTTAACTGACTGAACCACCAAGACACCCCAGATAATATGTGTTTTGATCTCCTTCAATTATGTGTATCTTCAAATGTTTTTGAGACCTCCTCTTTGATTCATGGATTAGTGTGTTGTTTACCTTCCACATGTATGGAGATTTTTCTTGTTGTCTTTCTATTATTGACTTCTAGTCTGAGTCTATTATGGTTGTAGAATACACACTCTGTATCATTTTAATTATTTCATATTTGTTATGGTTAAGTTTTTGATCCAGGATATCGTTCTTCTTGTTGAAACCCTTTTCTTCCAAAGGCTGTTGGAAAAAAATAAAAATAATAACAAAAAAAGAACAAACGTATTGTAGTGTTGTTTGGTGGAGTGTTCTGTGTGTCAATTACATCTTGTTGGTTAACTGTGTTGTTCAGATCTTGTATATTCTCACTGTTTTATGTCTAGTTATAACAGTTGTTAAAGTATGGGTTTTGAAATCTCCACCTGTTATTTTGGCTTTGTCTATCTCTTCTGTCAGCTCTATCAGTTTTGCTTCATGTATTGGAAGGCTCTGTGGTTTGGTATGGACACATTTAAAATCATTATGTCTCCCTTGTGAATTGATCCTTTGATCATTGTGTAGTATCCTTCTCTATGGCAATTTTCTTTGCTTTGAAATTTACTTTATTAGATATTAATAACCTAATACTGATTTTCTTTTAAAAGAATACTAATGCTTACATGTTATATTTTTTTCTCTCCTTTCATTTGAAATTTCTCTGTCATTGAATTTGAAGTAAGTTTATTGTATTAAGTTTATAGTTGGATGCTTTTTTAAAACTTCACTGAAAATTTCTGTCTTTTTTTGGAATATTTATATCATTCGCAAGGTAATTATTGGATCAAGTCCTCCATTTAAAAAATTCGTTTTCTGTTTATTTCTTCTGGTTCCCATTGCTTTCTGTCTTTCCTTGCTTTCCTGTGGATTATTTGAATCCTTTTTAGGATTCTTTCTTAATTTACTTATAGTGCTTTTGAGTGTATCCTTTTGTATATTTTTCATTCTAGTTGCTCTGGGTGGTATAATATGTATACATGACTTATCACAGTCTACTGGTTTTCAACATGTTACCACTTAGTGTTAGGTTTGGAAACCTCAACTGCATTTAGGTCCTTTTATATGCTCCACTTTTAAATATCATTGTATGGGGAGTCTGATGATGCTGTCATTTTTGTTTCCATCATTAAATTAAGTGTATAAAACACACCAGCAAAAGAATAGTCTAATCTACATATGTATATTTTTGCTTTTTTCCCTTGTTATTTCTTCTTTACTGATGCTCCAAAATACCTTCATTTATCATTCCCTTCTGTTTGAAGAACTGTAGTTACTCTTTATGGGTAGGTCTGAAAGTACCAGTTTCTTATTTTTTCCCCTCATCTGAAGGTTTTAATTTTCTCCTCACTCCTGTAAGTTTCATCAGATATAGACTTCTTGGTTGACAGTTCTTTTCTTTTAGCACTTGAAAAATATTTTGCTGCTTCCTTTGCCTCTATGGTTTGGGTTCTGATGAGAATTCCATTGATCAGTGTTTTCTTATTGGTAATACATTGTTTTTCTTTGGCTGCTTTCAAAATTTGTACCTTTCTCTTTAATTTTTGGAGCTTCATTAAAATGTGTCTTGGATGTAAATTATATTCATAAAAATAAAAAATAAATAAAATGTGTCTTGGGTTTATTTACTTATACACTTTTTGGAACTGTAGGTTTATATTACTTTTGCCAAGTTGGAGAAATTTTCAGTCATTTTTTTTTTTTCAAATGCTCTTTCTGCCCCACTATCTTTCTCCTCTCCTCTGGGACCTTGATGGTACAATTGTTGTATCCTTTTTAGTTTTCCTATAGATCTCTGTGGCTCTGTTTATTTCCTTTCAGCATATTTTTCTCTCTGTTATTCAGATTTGGTGAATTTTATTGATATGTTTTCAAGTTCACTTATTCTATTCTCTGTTTTACTACTGAGTTTATACAGTGAGGTTTTTTTCCCCCCTTAACTGTATTTTTCGGTTCTATAATCTCCATTTGGTTATTTTTATAGCTTTGGTTTCTTTGTTGAAAATTTCTTTTTCTTTCCTTTGCTTCAATAGAAACTGGGATTAATTGTTGAAGTGTTTTTATAACTACTTTAAAAATCCTTGTCAAATAATTCCAACATCTGATTCATTTTACTGTTGTAGTCAGTTGATTATCTTTTTTCATTCAAGGTGGTTCTTGGTATGATAGGTGACCTTCAACTGTATTCTGGCTATTTTGACTTTTAGATTAGGAGGCACTGAGTTCTATTTAAATCTTTTATTTTAGTTAGCATGCCATCACCCTATGTAGGTTTAGCATGTGAGGATGAGTCTACTTTTATGGGTTGTAGTTCCAATAGCAGTTTAATGTTCAGGGACTTCACAGTGTTATTTTCTTCTGCTTGGTTTATCTAGTGTTCTGAGGGTTCTACTGTTGTCTTGTCGTGGTGTCTGAGGGGTAGAAGATATTTCTCCAGGTAGGGAAGTCAGGTGTCTATGGCAAGGGAAGGAAAATCCTTTTTCAGATGGTCCCTTCCCTTCCCTGGTATCTCTGGGGTAAGACACTCTTGGCCCCACAGAGACAAAGAGGCTGCCAAGGCCAGATAGCTTCTGTGACTGGGCTCTATTTACTTTTCCTACCTGTCTATCCCTGTGCTTGAATTGGAGAGGCTAATTGGGCAATTTTATATAAAATTAATCATACATGTACTCCATGACCCAAAGTCTTACTCTCATGTATTCAAGAGAAATGAAAGTTTCTCTTCACACAAAAGCTTGTACGTGATTGTCCTTGAAATGGTGAATGCATAATTAATCTATGATAAATCCATCTAGTGTAATACTTTTAGCAACGAAAAGAAACAAACCATTCATGCATACAGAATTGTGGCTGATTCTTAAATGGATTTTGCTAAGTGAAGTAAGAAAGATCCAAGAAATGACCTATTGTGTAATTCAATTTATATAATGTTGGAAAAAGCAAAACTATAGAAAACTATACAAACTATATAAAACTATAGAAAATTAAAGCATATCAGAAATTGTCTTGTATTGGAAGAGGGATTGTATACATGAGGATAGCACAGGAGAGCTTTTGAGATGAGGAAATTTATATGAAACAAATGTTAGGAAATTCTGGTGGTTGGAACAAGACTATTCATTTGTCAAAATCCTTAGAACTATTTACCATAAAAAGTGAATTTTATTTTATGTAATATTTAAAAATCACCCAGGATGTATGTTACCCAACTTGACAATAAATTCATTAAAAAAAATCAACCAGGATGTAGGGGAAAAGTTGACTCCGGACTGTGATGAATGAATTAAACTATGTTATCAATGAAGTACATAAGCACACTGAGGGGTAAAGGAAGAAAAGAGCATACCTAAGTAAGTTAAAAAAAAAAAAAAAAAGACGCAGTGTTTTGACTGAGTACTGTATGGCTAAAGACAGAAAGAATGCATAAAAACCCCACTGTACTCTTGTTGGTATATTTGTTTTCCAGAAGGACTGGATTAAATATTCTGAAACTACTTTGTTTACTAATGTTGAACAAATGAGTAAATATATTATACAGAATGACAGCCAACTTTCTCACTGTGAGGGAAAGAAGTCATAAATAAGGCAAGAAGGAAGTCTAGAATGAATTCTATGATGCTGCATTGAAGTTGGAGACTCAATATGGGCATATAAATATAAATATATATAAATATGAATACATATAAAATATGAACATGTTTATATATATTTATATTATTTATAAACATATTTATATTTATATATATTTATATTTATATAGGTAAATATATACCTATGTTATATTTAAATATACCATATACATGTTACATTTATATACACATATACAGGTAAACGAATTTAATAATAAATATAGATATATCGGTGTACATATATATGAGTTAGTATACATCCATTTATTTTTTTATCCACTGAAATGAATTAGATGCTATGTCACACCAATAGCATTAACATACTTTGTGTCCACGTTTGGTTTCTAGATAACTTTCATTCTACAACAATAGGGTAATGTAGCTCTTTGGAGATGCAGTTGACTCCAAGCATAGAAAATACATAATGAACCTGGAACATTTTGTAGTGCCAATAACTAAGGAGGTGCTAAAATAAAGCAAAACGAGAAGACAAAAACAATGAAAGATGAGGGCATATCAAAACAGTACAAAAGTTAATCTAAAAGAGCTCTCAATGTCCAAAGAACAATGGCCAAAGAACTCTCAATTAACAACTTTAGCTAAAAAATAAATAATGATAGTATATATACTATCATATATACTGAAATATAACCCCCAAAATTAAGCAAATACTTATGAGTCCATATTGATGTAAATGTATAATTGAATGAATAAATAAATAGGGGAGAAGAGATAACTCTTACCTACATAAGAATTTCAATTAGTAAATGCAGAAGTGAAAAAAAAGAAATGAGAAAAATCACCATTATAATACTAGAAGTATAATTACCACAGGCAGGATCCATTGATAAATGCTAAATAATGCACAAATTTTAAACAGAAAGTAAATAATTTTCTAAATATCTATCTCCAAATATCTAGTAACTACAATGAAGAAAATGGTAAGTTTGCACTGGACGTCCTTCATGCCATCTTAGCCATGTGATAAAGGTTAACACAACCAGTAATAAATAATTGACATCATGTATCCACTGACTCCGTGTATTAGAAAAGCACACCAGGTGGTGGTATCCTTCCCAATAATTAACAAGCTCAATATAATTATGAGAAGACATAAGAAAAGTAAAAATTGAGGTACACTCTACAAAATATATGTTCAGTACTTTTTTTAAAAGATATTATTTTTAAGTAATATCTACACCCAACTTGGGGTTCAAACTGACAACTCTGAGATCAAGAATCTCACACTCCACTGACTGAGCCAGCCAGATGCCCCTGCTCAGTACTTTTAAAAACAGTGTCAATGTTCTAGGTTCTAAAGGGCAAGGAAAAAAGGGACAAATTATCACAAATTAGAGAAGACTAAAGAGGCATGACAACTAAATGCAATATGATATCATGGGTACATCTGGAACAGAAAAAGACAGTGGAAAAACCAGTGAAATCCAATCAAATTTACTTCAATTACTAGTTTTTGCCAATATTAATTTCTGTTTTGATAAATTTTTATGGTTATGTAACTTGTTAACACAAAAGGAAAGTGGATGATGGCTGTACGGTAACTTTCTACTAATTTTGCAACACTTCTCTGAGTCTTAAATTATCTCAATACTACCACTATTAGGTCACTTTTTGTGGGTGATAGGGAAACAACTAATTACCTGGAAACCTAAGTAAAAATTTAAAAATTTGTTTGTTCTGTCTTTCTTATATCAACTATACTCCTTGAGTAACTAAATAAGCATATGGATGAAATGTCTCCTTATAGAAGTTTTCTAATGAATGAAAACAACACTCCTAGTTTCTGGTCAATGTGGCATGAAAGGAGCTTGGAAGTCATCACTTCCATCTTCACAAGAAAAAATACTGAACAAACTGAAAATCAATAGCTCTTATTAGATTCACTAGAGGATAAGGACACAAGGAGAACTGTTACCCCCAAAACTGCAGAGACAGGCCAATATATAGAATCACACTATGACAGAGCAGAAACCCACGGGCAGAAACTGCCACTGGAGCCAAAGCCAGGGTATAAATAAATAAATGGTAATTGATGAATTGTTGGAAGCTCAGTATAGACAGGGTTGGGGGTCTACACTGTCTGGCGGGGAGGACTTCTACAAGATGGTAGTGTAGAAGGATCCTGGACTCACTTCTCACAGACACATCAAATCTACAGCTACATAGAAATCATTTCTGCCTGAAAAACATCGTGAAACTAGATGAACTGCTTCTCCACATCAAAGGATAAAATGACCACCTTAAGAAGGCTAGGGGAAGCAGAAATACAGCTCCTCAAAGCTCCACTCCTGACATGGGGACACACAATAAGGAGAGATCTCACCAATTCAGCATTTTTACCAGAGGAGCAAAGGTTGGTGCCCTACATCAAATGCCAACTCTGGGGAACTATACTGGAGAGATGAGCCCCCAAAACATCTACCTTAGAAAACCTATGAGGCTGATGTACAAGGGACCCAAAGTGCTCTAGAAAACAGATTCCTTTTTTTTAGCGTTTATTATTAAGAGACAGAGAGAGAGAGAGCATGAGCAGGAGAGGGGCAGAGAGAGAGGGAGACACAGAATCTGAAGCAGGCTTCAGGCTCTGAGCTGTCAGCACAGAGCCCAATGCGGGGCTCAAACTCACAACTGGTGAGATCATGACCTGAGCCAAAGTCGGACACTTAACTGACTGAGGCACCCAGGCGCCCCTGAGATTCCTTTTTAACTCACCTTAAAACCCATAAAAGAAACAGACATTTGGAAAGTGCCTAGACTACATGTGAAGCGGATTCATTTGCTAATCTAAAAGCATATGATGGAGGAGCAGGAAATAGTTGAAACTTTCCCCAGAGAGGGGAATGCTGGCATATACTATTTTTGCACTCCTAACCTACCCTGCTAGCCCTGGCAGGTGAGTTTGGTTGTAGCACCCCCTGCCCTGCTGCCTTGTTAAGACCTATAGGGGCAAGTAGTCATAGCACTATCCTACTGCCTTGCTGAAGCCATGAATCATGATGGTTGCTATAGCCTCTTGCTTCCTGGCTGAGGCAGGTGAGCACAAACCGTCATGGCACTTTCCTGCTCCCTAAAGGCAGTGAGCACATGTTATTCTGACATTTCACTACTCCCTGGCTGGAGCTGACAAACATGAGCAATGTGGTATTCTCCCACTCCCCACCTATGACCGGCTTATGCGCACAGACAAGTTACTCCTCCTGTTCAGCATTTCCAAAGCCTGTGAGCATGCACTGTCAAGACATTTCGTTGCTGCCTTTCTGCCGCAGCCAGTGAGTGTGCCCTGCTCCATACACTCTCCAGCTGCCTCGCTAAAGCCAGTGAGCATGTGCAATTCACACAGAGGACACCCCTTAATTGCCTGGCCATAATGACCAAGGGGCTTGGCATTCCTTAGCTCTACAGTTATGTATTAATCATAAAGACAGTTGTTGGAAGGCCACCACCACCAGGGCATGGCACAAACAGCAGATTGAAACACAACCCGAGTCTACCTGTGAAAAAGGCTTATTTACTTAGCCTGGAGCTTCAGCCTGAGGGACAGGGGCTTCAAGTTTCCCACACATCTAGAGGCTAGAGTAGGCACTCCCAGGGAATGTAAGTGGGGGGCCACCTCCTTGTGCACCACCTTGGCCTTGCTACAACTCAATGAAACCTCCCAGAAATGAACTTATACACTCATCTGGGGCCTCAGTTTTTGCAACTATCACCCAGGGGACACCTCCAGAATTCTTTGGAGGTCAGCAGGGATTATGGCCCTATAGGACTGTATACATTTGCATACCTTAAAAGCTCCTTATTAAAATGAGGTGTCAATGAGATTGCTCCCTTTGGAACATGTACAGGTCTTGGCACAACCTCAGTAATAGGGACATATCAGGAATAAATCTGAGGGTTTACACAATCATAAAGTTTCAAGAGACAACAAAGAACTAGAGTAAGTTTGAACAAGAAGTTTCATCACCTACACAAAGCCAAAACTCCTTCAAGACTAAAAAAAAAAAAAAAAATAGCTATTTGCCTAATACATAGAAACAAACACAGAAAGTCAAACAAATGAAGAAATGGAGAAATATGTTCCAAATTAGAGAACAGGAAAGGATTTGAGAAAAAAAAATTCCTTAATGATGGATAAATAATGTACCTGGTAAAGAATTCAAAGTAATCATCATAGGGATGTTCGTCAAACTCAGAGGAATAATGTATGAACACAGTGGGAACTTCAACAGAAATAGAAAATGTAAGCAAGTACCAAATAAAAGTCACAGAGCTGAATAATATAACTAATCTGAAAAATAAACTAGAGGGGTTCAACAGCAAACTGGATGAAGCAGACCTGATCAGCTAGTTGGAAGACAAAGCAATGGTCAATTTATAATAAAGGAGCTATGAATATATGGTGGGGGAAAGGACAGTGTATTTAATAAATATTGGTGGGTAGCAACACGCAAAAGAATGAAACTGGACAACTACCTTAAATCATATACAAAAATAACTCCAAATGAATTTAATTCTTAAATGTAAGACATGAAACCATAAAATTTCTAGAAGAAAACATACATGATAATCTTCCTGACATAAGTCTTAGCATCTTTTTTTGCAGGGGGAGGCATATGACTCCAAAAGCAAGGTAAACAAAAGCACACATAAACAAACAAGACTACATTGAACTAACAACTTCTACACAGAGAAGGAACCCATCAACAAAATGAAGAGGCAACCTACTAAATGCAGAAGATATTTGCAAATTATACATCTAACAAGATGTTAATATCCAAAATATATAAAGAACTAATTCAACTCAATAACATACAAATAGGAAAACAATCCAATTACAAAATGGGCAAAGACATTTGGAACAGACATTTTTCCAAAGAAGACATACAGAAGGCCAACTGTCACGTGAAAAGATGCTCAACCTCATTAATTATCAGGAAAATGCAAATAAAAACCACAATGAGATATTACCTTACACCTATCAGAATAGTGACTACTAAAAAGGTAAGAAATAACAATGTTGTTGAGGATGTGAAGAAAAGGGAACCCTTGTGTAATGATGGCAGGAATTTAAATTGGTGCAGCCACTACAGAAAATAGTATGGATGCTCCTCAACAAAGTAAAAATAAAACTACCCTATGATTCAGCAATACCACTACTGGATATCTCTCCAAAGGAAACAAAACCACTAATTTTAAAAGCTATGTTCCATGAAGCATTATTTACAATACCCAAAATAAGGAAACAACCTATGTGTTCATTGATGGATAAATGAAAAAAAGAAGATGTTGTACATATTTAAAATGGAATATTACTCAGCCATAAGAAAGAATGAAATCTTCCCATTTGTGATAACATGAATGGACCTTGAAGGTATAATGCTAAGAGAAATAAGTTGGACAAAGAAAGATAAATGTCACATGGTCTCACTCATGTGGAATCTAAAAAACAAAGTAAATAAACAAAATAAACAAAACCTAGTCTCACAAAGAATAGATTGGTGGTTCCCAGAAGGAAGGGAATTTTGGGGGGTGTAAAATCGATGAAGGAGATCAAGAAGTACAAACTCCCAGTTATGAAATAAATCATGACCATGTAATATACAACATTAACATAATAAATAATGTTTTATTAATTTTATATAATGACAAATGTTAGCTAAACCTAGGTGCTCATTTTGCAATGCATAAAAATGTCAAATCACTGTGTTGTACATCTGAAACTAACATAACACTATGTCAATTATACCTCATGAAAAAAACTCTTCAGAAAGGCCTAGTTTTATGATGGAGAGGATATACCTTCATGAGTTTGACTTCCAAGAGACATACCAGGTTCTAACAGTGAAAATTGAAAAAAAAAAATCCCCCTGTAGTTCCAGCAGAGGGAAGGGAAGGTAGGAACTTTTAAATATGACCAGAGCATTCTGTTCTTCTTACAAGACTTTCCCTTAAGAGAAACTATTTTACCAGAACCTAACTGATTTGAGGGAAAGGAAATTATCAATCCAGTGTACTCTATCTTTCCTGTCTCACATAATATTGGAATGATGGAGAAGCACTTATGAAGATCACAGTTCAGGGGCACAAGCTCACCAAAAGACTAAGATGTAATTGTAGGATTCTGGAATGCTTACTTCATACCTTGCCACTGCATTGATAGAGTTCTTGTATAATAACAGAGGATTACAAGTGTAAGAACAGTCTATCACAGGGCTTACTTAAGAAGTCTCTAGGGATACCAAAAAACAACAGGAAAGGCAAAAACAAGGAGACTGGAGGAAATTATAGCCTCTGAATCTTACAGCAGACAACAAAAAAAGCTAACTTATAGCTTAGTGAACATAAAAACCCCCACAAAAGCCTACTTACTTCAGTTCATTTTACCTAATACATCATGTCTGGCTTTCAACAACAACAACAACAACAACAAAAACAAATTAAAAGACACGCTGAAAGACAAAACAAACTGTTTGAAGAGACAGAGCAAGCATTAGAACCAGACTCAAATATGGCACAAATTTTGGAACAAAGAGACCCAAAATGTAAAACACCTATGATTAATATACTAAGGCCTCTAATGAAAAAAGTAAACAATATAAAAGAATAGACAGGTAATATCTTTTATTTATTATTATTATTATTTTTTATTTTTTAGAGAGAGAGAATGTGATAGCAGGGAAGAGAGGCAGATGGAGAGAGAGAGAATCTTTAGTAGGCTCCACGCTCAGTGCAGAGCCTGACACAGGACGTGATCCCATGATCCTGGGATCATGACTTGAGACAAAATCAAGAGTCGGGTGCTCAACTGACTGAGCCACCCAGGTGCCCCAGAACAGATGGGTAATATAGTCAGAAAAATGGAAATTCTAAGACAGATTTGAAAGTAAATACAAAAAATAAAAAGGACCTTATAGAAATGAAGAAGAC
This sequence comes from Panthera onca, assembly GCF_046562875.1. NCBI lineage: Eukaryota > Metazoa > Chordata > Mammalia > Carnivora > Felidae > Panthera > Panthera onca. The sequence goes on from NC_138344.1 coordinate 22,217,355, forward strand.
TTTGGGCTCATCAATAAAATGGACATGATTGAGGAAAGAATCGGTAAGTTTAAAAAATATGTCAATAGAAACTTCCAAAACTGAAATGCAAAGAGAAAAAAAGGAATTTTAAAAAGCACAACAGATTGTCTAGGAACAACAGTTCCTAGACAATTACAAAAAGTATAACATACGCATTGCAGGAATGTCAGGAGGAAGGAAAGAACAAAGAAACACAAGATACAAGTAATAATGGCTGAGAAGTCCCCAAAATTAAAGATAGACATTAAAACACAGATCCAGAATGCTAAGCAGATGAATACCAAAAAATTTACACCTAGGCATATTATAATCAAACTTCAGAAATTCAAAGACAAAGAGAAATTTTGAAAGAAGCCAAAGATAAAAGCAAGCAAGCAAACAAAAACACCCTTAGCTATGGAAGAGCTGAGATAAGAATTACATCCAACTTCTCTTTAGAAAATATGCAAACAAGAAGAGAGTGGAATAAAATATTTAAAGTATTGAGGAAAAAAAATGCATCAAACTAGAATTCAGTGCCCAGGGTTGGAGGAAGATGGTGGCGTAGGAGGACGCTGGGCTCACCGCGCATCCTGCTGATCACTTAGATTCCACCTACACCTGCCTAAATAACCCAGAAAACCGCCAGAAGACTAGCAGAATGGAGTCTCCGGAACCAAGCGCAGACGAGAGGCCCACGGAAGAGGGTAGGAAGGGCGGAGAGTTGTGAGCGCTGCATGGACTGGCGGGAGGGAGCCGGGGCGGAGGGGGGGCCGCTGGCCAAGCAGAGCCCCGGAGTCTGGCTGGCAAAAGCGGAGGGGCCGGACGGAGTGTGTTCCGACAGCAAGCGTGACTTAGCATCTGGGAGGTCATAAGTTAACAGCTCTGCTCAGAAAGCGGGAAGGCTGGAGGACAAAGGGAGGGAGAGTTGCTGAGCCCCGGGATGACAGAGCTCAGTTTAGTGGGGAACAAAGGTGCTAGCGAGCATCATCTCCCCCGCCCATCCCACAGCCAAAATCCCAAAGGGAACCAGTTCCTGCCAGGGAACTTGCTTGCTCCTCACAAACACCCAACGCTGTGCTTCTGCAGGGCCACCCCTCCGGCAGCGGGTCTGACTCCCTCCCGCTGCCACAGGGCCCCTCCTGAAGTGGATCACCTAAGGAGAAGTGAGCTAAGCCTGCCCTCCTGCCCCCGTGCACCTTGCCTACCCACCCCAGCTAATACACCAGATCCCCAGCACCACAAGCCTGGCAGTGTGCAAGTAGCCCAGATGGGCCACGCCACCCCACAGTGAATCCCGCCCCTAGGAGAGGGGAAGAGAAGGCACACACCAGTCTGACTGTGGCCCCAGTGGTGGGCTGGGGGCAGACATCAGGTCTGACTGCGGCCCCGCCCACCAACTCCAGTTATACACCACAGCACAGGGGAAGTGCCATGCAGGTCCACACCACTCCAGGGACTATCCAAAATGACCAAAAGGAAGAATTCCCCTCAAAAGAACCTCCAGGAAATAACAACAGCCAATGAACTGATCAAAAAGGATTTAAATAATATAACAGAAAGTGAATTTAGAATAATAGTCATAAAATTAATCGCTGGGCTTGAAAACAGTATACAGGACAGCAGAGAATCTATTGCTACAGAGATCAAGGGACTAAGGAACAGTCAGGAGGAGCTGAAAAATGCTTTAAACAAGATGCAAAATAAAATGGAAATGACGACGGCTCGGATTGAAGAGGCAGAAGAGAGAATAGGTGAACTAGAAGATAGAATTATGGAAAAAGAGGAAGCTGAGAAAAAGAGAGATAAAAAATCCAGGAGTATGAGGGGAAAATTAGAGAACTAAGTGATACACTAAAAAGAAATAATATACACATAATTGGTATCCCAGAGGAGGAAGAGAGAGGGAAAGGTGCTGAAGGTGTACTTGAAGAAATAATAGCTGAGAACTTCCCTGAACTGGGGAAGGAAAAAGGCATTGAAATCCAAGAGGCACAGAGAACTCCCTTCAGATGTAACTTGAATCGATCTTCTGCATGACATATCATATTGAAACTGGCAAAATACAAGGATAAAGAGAAAATTCTGAAAGCAGCAAGGGATAAACGTGCCCTAACATATAAAGGGAGACCTATAAGACTCGTGACTGATCTCTCTTTTGAAACTTGGCAGGCCAGAAAGGATTGGCACGAGATCGTCAATGTGTTGAACAGAAAAAAATATGCAGCCGAGAATCCTTTATCCAGCAAGTCTGTCATTTAGAATAGAAGGAGAGATAAAGGTCTTCCCAAACAAACAAAAACTGAAGGAATTTGTCACCACTAAACCAGCCCTACAAGAGATCCTAAGGGGGATCCTGTGAGACAGAACCAGAGACATCGCTACAAGCATAAAACATACAGACATCACAATAACTCTAAACACGTATCTTTCTATAATAACACTGAATGTAAATGGATTAAATGCGCCAACCAAAAGACATAGGGTATCAGAATGGATAAAAAAAAAGACCCATCTGTTTGCTGCCTACAAGAGACTCATTTTAGACCTGAGGACACCTTTAGATTGAGAGTGAGGGGATGGAGAACTATTTATCATGCTCCTGGAAGCCAAAAGAAAGCTGGAGTAGCCATACTTATATCAGACAAACTAGACTTTAAATTAAAGGCTGTAACAAGAGATGAAGAAGGGCATTATATAATACTTACAGGGTCTATCCATCAGGAAGAGCTGACAGTTATAAATGTCTATGCGCCGAATACCGGAGCCCCCAAATATATAAAACAATTACTCATAAACATAAGCAACCTTATTGATAAGAATGTGGTCATTGCAGGGGACTTTAACACTCCACTTACAGATATGGATAGATCATCTAGACACACGGTCAATAAAGAAACAAGGGCCCTGAATGATACATTGGATCAGATGGACTTGACAGATATATTTAGAACTCTGCATCCCAAAGCAACAGAATATACTTTCTTCTTGAGTGCACATGGAACATTCTCCAAGATAGATCATATACTGGGTCACAAAACAGCCCTTCATAAGTATACAAGAATTGAAATTATACCATACATACTTTCAGACCACAATGCTATGAAGCTTGAAATCAACTCCAAAAGCATGGAGGTTAAAGAACACCCTACCAAAGAATGAGTGGGTCAACCAGGCAATTAGAGAAGAAATTTAAAAATATATGGAAACAAATGAAAATGAAAATACAACAATCCAAACGCTTTGGGATGCAGCGAAGGCAGTCCTGAGAGGAAAATACATTGCAATCCAGGCCTATCTCAAGAAACAGGAAAAATCCCAAATACAAAATCTAAGAGCACACCTAAAGGAAATAGAAGCAGAAGAGCAAAGGCAGCCTAAACCCAGCAGAAGAAGAGAAATAATAAAGATCAGAGCAGAAATAAACAATATAGAATCTAAAAAAACTGTAGAGCAGATCAACGAAACCAAGAGTTGGTTTTTTGAAAAAATAAACAAAATTGACACACCTCTAGCCAGGCTTCTCAAAAAGAAAAGGGAGATGACCCAAATAGATAAAATCATGAATGAAAATGGAATTATTACAACCAATCCCTCAGAGATACAGACAATTATCAGGGAATACTATGAAAAATTATATGCCATCAAATTGGACAACCAGGAAGAAATGGACAAATTCCTAAACACCCACACTCTTCCAAAACTCAATCAGGAGGAAATAGAAAGCTTGAACAGACCCATAACCAGAGAAGAAATTGAATCAGTTATCAAAAATCTCCCAACAAATAAGAGTCCAGGACCAAATGGCTTCCCAGGGGAGTTCTACCAGACATTTAAAGCAGAAATAATACCTATCCTTCTCAAGCTATTCCAAGAAATAGAAAGGGAAGGAAAACTTCCAGACTCATTCTATGAAGCCAGTATTACTTTGATTCCTAAACCAGACAGAGACCCAGTAAAAAAAGAGAACTACAGGCCAATATCCCTGATGAATATGGATGCAAATATTCTCAATAAGATACTAGCAAATCGAATTCAACAGCATATAAAAAGAATTATTCACCATGATCAAGTGTGATTCATTCCTGGGATGCAGGGCTCATTCAACATTCGCAAATCAATCAACATGATACATCATATTAATAAAAGAAAAGATAAGAACCATATGATCCTGTCAATTGATGCAGAAAAGGCCTTTGACAAAATCCAGCACCCTTTCTTAATAAAAACCCTTGAGAAAGTCGGGATAGAAGGAACATACTTAAACATCATAAAAGCCATTTATGAAAAGCCCACAGCTAACATCATCCTCAATGGGGAAAAACAGAGCTTTTTCCCTGAGATCAGGAACACGACAGGGATGCCCACTCTAACCGCTGTTGTTAACATAGTGTTGGAAGTTCTAGCATAAGTAATCAGACAACAAAAGCAAATCAAAGGCATCAAAATTGGCAAAGATGAAGTCAAGCTTTCGCTTTTTGCAGATGACATGATACTATACATGGAAAATCCGATAGACTCCACCAGAAGTCTGCTAGAACTGATACATGAATTCAGCAAAGTTGCAGGATATAAAATCAATGTACAGAAATCAGTTGCATTCTTATACACTAACAATGAAGCAACAGAAAGACAAATAAAGAAGCTGATCCCATTCATAATTGCACCAAGAAGCATAAAATACCTAGGAATAAATCTAACCAAAGATGTAAAAGATCTGTATGCTGAAAACTATAAAAAGCTTATGAAGGAAATTGAAGAAGATATAAAGAAATGGAAAGACATTCCCTGCTCATGGATTGGAAGAATAAATATTGTTAAAATGTCAATACTACCCAAAGCTATCTACACATTCAGTGCAATCCTAATCAAAATTGCACCGGCGTTCTTCTCAAAACTAGAACAAACAATTCTAAAATTCATATGGAACCACAAAAGGCCCCCAATAGCCAAAGTAATTTTGAAGAAGAAGACCAAAGCAGGAGGCATCACAATCCCAGACTTTAGCCTCTACTACAAAGCTGTCATCATCAAGACAGCATGGTATTGGCACAAAAACAGACACATAGACCAATGGAATAGAATGGAAACCCCAGAACTAGACCCACAAACATATGGCCAACTAATCTTTGACAAAGCAGGAAAGAACATCCAATGGAAAAAAGACAGTCTCTTTAACAAATGGTTCTGGGAGAACTGGACAGCAACATGCACAAGGTTGAAACTAGACCACTTTCTCACACCATTCACAAAAATAAACTCAAAATGGATAAAGGACCTGAATGAAAGACAGGAAACCATCCAAACCCTAGAGGAGAAAGCAGGAAAATACCTCTCTGACCTCAGCTGTAGCAATCTCTTACTCAACATATCCCCAAAGGCAAGGGAATTAAAAGGAAAAATGAATTACTGGGACCTTATGAAGATAAAAAGCTTCTGCACAGCAAAGGAAACAACCAACAAAACGAAAAGGCAACCAACGGAATGGGAAAAGATATTTGCAAATGACATATCGGACAAAGGGCTAGTATCCAAAATCTATAAAGAGCTCACCGAACTCCACACCCGAAAAACAAATAACCCAGTGAAGAAATGGGCAGAAAACATGAATAGACACTTCTCTCAAGAAGACATCCGGATGGCCAACAGGCACATGAAGAGATGCTCAACGTCACTCCTCATCAGGGAAATACAAATCAAAACCACGCTCAGATATCACCTCACGCCAGTCAGAGTGGCCAAAATGAACCAATCAGGAGACTATAGATGCTGGAGAGGATGTGGAGAAACGGGAACCCTCTTGCACTGTTGGTGGGAATGCAAATTGGTGCAGCCACTCTGGAAAGCAGTGGGGAGGTTCCTCAGAAAATTAAAAAGAGACCTACCCTATGACCCAGCAATAGCACTGCTAGGAATTTACCCAAGGGATACAGGAGTACTGATGCATAGGGGCACTTGTACCCCAATGTTTATAGCAGTGCTTTCAACAATAGCCAAATTATGGAAAGAGCCTAAATGTCCATCAACTGATGAACGGATAAAGAAATTGTGGTTTATGTACACAATGGAGTACTACATGGCAATGAGAAAGAATGAAATATGGCCCTTTTTAGCAACGTGGATGGAACTGGAAAGTGTGATGCTAAGTGAAATAAGCCATACAGAGAAAGACAGATACCATATGTTTTCACTCTTATGTGGGTCCTGAGAAACTTAACAGAAACCCATGGGGGAGGGGCAGGAAAAAAAAAGAGGTTAGAGTGGGAGAGAGCCAAAGCATAAGAGACTGTTAAAAACTGAGAACAAACTGAGGGTTGATGGGGGGTGGGAGGGAGGGGAGGGTGGGTGATGGGTATTGAGGAGGGCACCTTTTGGGATGAGCACTGGGTGTTGTATGGAAACCAGTTTGACAATAAATTTCATATATTGAAAAAAAAAAAAAAAGAATTCTGTTCCCAGAATAATTATCTTTCAAAAGTAAGGAGAAATAAAGGCTTTTTCAGAAAAATAAAAATTGAGGGAATCTGTCTTGCAAGAAATGTTAAAAGAGGTTCTTTAGAGAGAAGAAAAATGATATAGATCAGAAACTTGGATCTACATAAAGAAAGAAAGAACATTAGGGAAAGAAAAGATAAGGGTAAAATAAAACATTTTATTTTTCTTGTTATTAATAACAGTTTTTCTCAAAGTAGTTATAGTAACAATTGTCTTATTATAGAGATAAGTAAATTAATAACAGAAATTTATAAGGGATGGGAGGGAGAGATGTGAATGCTTTAAAATCCTTGAAGAGGTATAGTGTATTAGAAGGTAGACTTGGATTAGTTGTAAATGTTAATTACAAACTTTAGGACAGCCAGAAAACATTTAAAAAATATAATTAATATGCTAAGAAAGAAGAATTGAATTCTATAAAATTTTCAGTTAAAACCAGAGGAGCTAGAAAAAGTGGCAGACAAGAACAAAAATAAAAACAAGAGCAATAAATAGAAAACAAAACATATTAATTCAACTATATTAATGATCACCTTATTTCATTTATTTATTTAAAAATTTTTAAATGTTTATTTTTGAGAGACAGAGAGAGACAGAGAATCTGAAGCAAGCTCCAGACTCTGAACTGTCAGCACAGAGCCCAATGAGGGGCTTGAACCCATGAACCTGAGCCAAAGTTGGATACTTAACCAAATGAGCCACCAAGGTACCCCTATTAATGATCACTTTAAACTTAGTGTTGTATGTAAGCCAATTTGACATTAATTATATTCATAAAAAATAAAATATTATAAACGAATAAAATGTACTTAATACTAAAATAAATAAATAAATAAATAAATAAATAAATAGACTTCAGTGGTCAAAATACTCTGTCCAAAGACAGAGTATCAGAGTGGGTCTAAAAACAAGATCCAATTGTATGCTGTTTACAAGCAACCCATTTTGAATATAAAGACATAGGACAAATATAATGGGGTAGAGGAAGATATACCATAATATGCTGCTAATCACAAGGAAGCTGGAGTAGCTATATTAATTTCAGACAAATCAGATTTCAGAGAAAGGACAATTACTAGGAATAAAAAGAGGCATTACATCATGATAAAGTGATTAATTCACCTAGAAGACATTACAATCCTTAGGATGTGTCTAACAACAATGTCAAAATATATGAGGCAAAAACCGATAGGGCTCCAAGGAGAAATAGATGAATCCACTTGGAGATTAAACATCCCTCTGTAGGTAATTGGAGATCCATCAGGCAGAACATCAGTAAGGACATAGTTAAACTGAATAGCAGCATCAATCAACTGGATCTAATTGACATTTTTAGAATACTTCATCTAACTATGGCAGAATATACAGTCTCCATAAGCTTACATAGGACATCCATCAAGATAAACCATATTTTGAGCCATAAAAAACACCTTAATAAATTTAAAAGAATAAATGAAAACAAATTGACAAAATAAGTATATTAGCTTTTTATAACACTCAAGCAATTCAGGGATCTAGGCGCTTAGTATCATTACTTGGTGAGATCAAAAAAGTGAAAGCCAGCCACAATGCACTTCTTGGTGAAAGGTCACAACACAACCTATAGTTTTGTCAAAAGGATTGAACCTGAGTCTGACTAAGTCTGTGGATCCAGCTGCTAGTTTGCAGAAAATAGGGCAGGGAAACATGCTGAGCTGCACAATGAGTTTGAAATCCAGGTAATAAGAAACTCTACAGGTAAAAGAACTCAGATTCTTCAGTAAACAAATTGTAAAGAAAAGGAAAGGAAAGCAAAGCAAAGGAAAAGAAAGGAAAGACAGACAGACAGACGGACATGGAGAGAAAAGTCATCTCCAGGTTGAAAGAGAGTTAAATAACATAACAAGTTGGCAAAATAGACATGGTGATACTTCACTAAGAATACACATTTGGATAGTAAAGTCATGAAGAAACACAAGGAGAGTCCTACTACAAAAACCAGCATAGTTACATTTAGAGGAAAGGAGGGGTTGTGGTTTGTTTGAGGCATGAGGAATGGATTTTGGGGTTACTGTAAAAGTTTATTTCTTGACCTCGGTGGTTGTTACAAGGATATTTCTTTTATGATAATAATTCATTAACCTCTACATGTGCTTTTGGTCTGGTTTTCTGTTTTGCCTTAAAATAAAAACACATTCTTAAAATAGTTTTTAAAATATTTAAGTCAATATAATTGAATGAATTAAGCAATTGATTAAATAATTGAATTAAAGTTATACATTATAATATATTATACAATTATAATAATTAAATATTAATTAAGTAATCAACTTAATTTAATGATTAATTAAAATTATTTTTAAAACATTACATCTTGAAATGAAGGATATTTATGAAAGAAATTGAAGTAGGCACACATAAATGGAGGTATTCCATGCTCATGGACTGGAAGTACTAATATTTTTAAAATGTCCATACTGTCCAAAGCAATCTAGAAATTCAATGCAATCCCTATAAAGAATCCAATGGTATTTTTCACAGAAATAGAATAAATGATCTAAAAATTTGTATCAATTATTTGTGCATAAGAATTGCCAAGTCAAGCAGTCTTAAAAACCATCAAATCATAAAATCTAAAGATCCCTAAGTCAATCTGAGAAACACTTTGATCTTGTTTTATTCTGTGTTAACTGTCCAAATACTTGGCTATACCAATGATTACCTAAGCAGTATCTTTCTCTTTAAAAAGGGCAAGGAAAAATTAATCTCAATTTGAAATTTCAACTATTCTGGTAGTTGTCATTTCTTCAATGAGTTGGCATTCCAGAGTTGAATCCTCTGCAAAAGATCCATCTGTGGAAGTCTCAACTATAGGAGTCTTACAGCCATGAAACAGCTCCATTCTTTTGTGGCCAAACTTTTATTTTTTTATTTCAAGTTTTTATTTAAATTCTAGTTAGTTAACATACAGTGTGATATTAATTTCGGGAGTAGAGTTTAGTGATTCATCACTTATCTATTACACCCAGTACTCATCACAACAAATGCCCTTCTTAATACCCATTACCCATTTAGCTCATCCACCCACCCACCTCCTCTTAAGCAACCCTCACCTTGTTCTCCATAGTCGAGTCTATTTTATAGTTTGCTTCTCTCTCTTTCTTCCTTTTTTTCTTTCCCCTATGTTCATCTTTTTTGTTTTTTAAATTCCACATGTGAGTGAAATCATATGGCATGTATCTTTCTCTGACTTATTTTGCTTAGCATAATACACTCTAGCTCGATACATGTCATTGCAAATGGCTAGATTTTACTCTTTTAATGGCTGAGTAATGTTACATTATGTATATGTATGTAACATATTATTTATTCATTGATCAGTCTATGAGCTCTTTCCATCACTTGACTATTGTTGATAATGCTGCTATAAACATCAAGATGCATGTGCCACCTCAAATCAGCAAATCGGTATTTTTGTATCTTGTGGGTAAATACCTAATAGTGCAATGGCTAGATCATAGGGTAGTTCTATTTTTAACTTTGAGGAAACTCCATACTGTTTTCCAGAGTGGCTACACCGTTTATTTTCCCATCAACAGTGTAAGAGGATCCTCTTCCTTTGCATTCTCACCAACATCTGTTGCTTCCTGTGTTGTTAATTTTAGCCATTCTGACAAGTGTGAGGTGACATCTCATTGTAGCGTTGATTTGTATTTCTTTGATAATGAGTGACGCTGACCATCTTTCAATGTGTCTGTTAGCCATCAGGATGTCTTGGAAAAAATATCTGTTCATGTCTTCTGCTTAAGTCTTAACTGGATTATTTTTTTTTGGGGGGTTGAGTTTGATAACTTCTTTATAGATTTTGGATACTAATCCTTTATCAGATATGTCATTTGCAAATATTTTCTCCCATTATGAAGGCTGCCTTTTAGTTTTGTTGATTGTTTCCTTTGCTGTGCAGAAGGGTTTTTTTTTTTTTTTTAATGAAATCCCAATAGTTTGTTTTTGCTTTTGTTTCCTTGCCTCAGAGACATGCTTAGTAAGAACTTGCTATGGCCAAGGTCAAAGAATTTGCTGCCTATGTTCTCCTCTAGGATTCTGATGGTTTCCTGTCTTACATTTAGTTCTTTCATCCATTTTGAATTTATTTTTGTGTATGGTATAAGAAAGTGGCCCAGTCTCATTTTTTCGCTTGTTACAGTTCGGTTTTCTCAACATCATTTGTTGAAAAAACTGTCTTTTTTCCATTGGAAATTCTTTTCTACTTTGTTGAAGATTAGTTGACCATAGCATTGGGGGTCTATTACTGGGTTTTCTATTGTGTTTCATTGATCTATATGTCTGTTTTTATGCCAGTGCCATACTATCTTGATGACTATAGTTTTGTAATATAGCTTGAAGTCAGGAATTGTGATGTCTCCAGCTTTGCTTTTCTTTTTCAAGATGGCTTTGGCTATTTGGGGTCTTTTGTGGTTCCATACAAATTTTAGGACTGTTTGTTCTAGCTCTGGGGAAAATGTTGGTATTTTGATAGGAGTTCCTTTAAATGTGCAGATCGCTTTGGGTAGTATAGACATTTTCACAATATTCGTACTTCTAATCCATGAACATGAAATATTTTTCCATTTCTTTGTGTCATCTTTACTTTCTTGCATAAGTATTCTGTAGTTTCCAGAGTACTCTTTGGTTAGGTTTATTCCTAGATATCTTATGATTTTTGGTGCAATTGTAAATGGGATTGATTCCTTGATTTTTCTTTCTCCTGCTTCATTATTGGCATTTAGAAATCAACAGATTTCTACATGCTGATTTCATATCCTGCAACTTTACTGAATTAATGTATCAGTTCTAGAAATTTTTTCTGTCTTTCGGGTTTTCTACATAGTATACCATGTCTTCTGTGAATAGTGAAAGTTTGACTTATTCCTTGCCGATTTGAATGCCTTTTATTTCTTTTTGTTGTATGATTGCTGAGGCTAGGACTGGTCCAGTACTATGTTAAATAACAATGGTGAGAGTGGACATCCTGTCTTGTTCCTGACTATGAGGAGAAGCTCTGTTTTATCCCATTGAGGATGGTATTAGCTGTGGGTCTTTCTTATATGGCCTTTATGATGTTGAAGTATGTTTCCTCTTTCCCTACTTTGTTGGGGGATAAAATATCAATATTTTATCAATAATGAATGCTGTATTCTGTTAAATGCTTTTTCTTCATCTATTGAGAAGATAGAATGGTTCTTATCATTTCTTTTATTAATGTGGTGTATCATGTTGGTTGATTTGTGAATAGTGAACCGCCCCTAAAGTACAGCAATAAATTCCACTTGGTTGTGGTGAATAATTGTTTTAATGTATTGTTGGATTCAATTTGCTAGGATCTTGTTGAGAATTTTTGCATCCACTTTCATCAGATATATTGGCCTGTAATTCTCCTTTTTAGTGGGGTCTTTGTCTGGTTTTGGAATTAAACTAATACTAGCTTCGTTGAATGAGTTTGAAAGTTTTCCTTCCATTTCTAATTGTTGTAACAGTTTGAGGAGAATAGGTATTAACTCTTCTAAAATGTTTGGTAGACTTCCCCTGGGAAACCATATGGCCCTGGACTTCTGTTTTCTGGGAGATTTTTGATTACTGATTCAATTCCTTTGTTGGTTATTGGTCTGTTCAAATTTTGTATATATTCCTGTTTCCATTCTGGTAGTTTATATGTTTCTAGGAATTTATCCATTTCTTCCAGATTGTCCAATTTGTCGGCATATAATTTTTCATAATATTCCAATATAATTGTTCATATTTATGTGGTGTTGGTTGTGATTTCTCCTCTCTCATCCATAATTTTATTTATTTGGGTCCTTCCTATTTTCTTTTTGATAAGCCAATTTGAGACTCACTTTAGGATGAATATTCTTCACATAGTTGCTATAGATTTAGATTTACGTTTTCTGTGTATGGATCACTGAAATAGAAAAATCAGTGTCATAATATCAGAGAATCAGTGAGCCATGGGTTTTGAACATCTGTGAATCATGGAATCTGAAGTCTGCTGAGTCATGATACTTAAAAACTACATTTGAATGCAGTTTGGATTTGCAGTAATAGAATATTAGAATCACAACTGTGGAATCGCACATTTGTTCTATTTGAAAACCTCAGCTTTTGTTCAAACACTCTGTTATGGCAAATTCACAAATCTTGAGAAATTGAGTCATGGAGAGTCATAATGCGTCGAAGATGCATCTGGGAATACTGGAGCAGTGCTCATGCAAGCTGTGAATGAGCTTGCAGATTGAGAATATTTGTCTGCAACAGCAGAAATACCATTATGAAAGGAAGTCTCTGGTGCAACCCAAATATTCAAACTGTGAGAGGGAGGGAAATACAAATGCTTTATTGTACATTTACCACACATCAGTTGCTTTATACAGGTCACTGTCTAAAGTGTGTGAGGAAACCAAAGCTGAAGATAATTTCATGTCAAAGATCAGCTGATACATGCCAGAGCCAAGACTTTCATGGCATATCAGTCTGAAGCCTTGGGCAGGACAGCATGGAGGAAGTTTGAGGATCCCTGAGCAGTCAGCCTCTATCTGGTCAGAGTCCCCTCCCAGCTGTGGGCAAAAACTCTTTATCACTTGCACCTTCTTAATTTCCCTCTCTGTCCTAGCAGAGTAACAAGAGCAGATGTTCAACAAACTCACAGGGTTTGTAAAAGTTCCCATGTTGATTTATCTAAGACTAGTGTACCTACATATCCTTACTCTTCTCTTGCTCAAATCCCAGGGCTGTCCTGGGAGAAGATATAGGAATGGATCCCAAATTTGTCTGCATATTATAATCACCTGCTGATCTTTAAGATGTCCTAAAGCCCTGGCCACTCCCAAACCAGTTAAACCACTGTCTCTGAGGGATGGAACACTGGCGTTGGCTTTTTGTTTTTAACGTTCCAGATGATTGCAATGGGAAGTGAATTTGGAAACCATGGGTTTATTCTGTTATTCATGAACAGCAGTGGTTTCAAATAAGAAATAAATAATCCCATTTTTAAAAATTACTGAAGCCAAATCTCAAATCCAGACCAATGAGATCTCTGGGAGATCCTCATAAGAATATCTGGGAGAAGCCTAGCCTGGGTGATTTATAAGAGCTTCTCATGCTGATAGAGGGAGCATCCCTGGAAGCTTAAGGGATGAGCTTCTCATGACTCCTGGAACTGCATAATCCTTTTCTGCAACTTTTCATACTGGGTGGTAGTGTTTTCCTCTCCATGGTTTCACCTATCAGTAAACAAATCACAGATTTTTGCTAAAGTTGTGAATTTTGGTCACTTGCAAGTTCTAGAGTTGACCAAGCATCCCTATTTGCCCAGGACTCTTCCAGTTTTAGCACTGAAAATCCCACATCCTAGGAAATCTTGCAATCATAGGCAAACCAGTATGCCTGGTCACTCCACTTGCAACCGAAGTATTTATTTTAAGTTTATTTCTTTATTTTTGAGAGATAAGAGAGTGAGCACAGGTGGGGGAGGGGCAGAAAGAGAGGGAGAGAATCCCAAGCAGGCTCCATGCTGTCAGCACAGAGCCTGACTAGGGTCTTGAACTCACAAACTAGGAGATCATGACCTGAGTCAAAATCAAGAGTCTGACACTTAACCAACTGAGCCACCCAGGCGCCCCATAATCAAAGCATTCTGACTAATTCATTTTCCTTCTGAATGTTGCCTGGAATGACTTCTCTTCATCCTCTTAACCAGGGCCCATAAACAAACCACCACCATGATTTATGGCAACCACATGGATCTCTGCATACATTTCCCACATATATCCTGAGATGTCATCTCAGCCTTCAGTACCTCCCATTCAAAACTGAAATGTGAAGTGTACTCTCTAGCTCTCTCTTCTTACACTTGGATCTCTTTATTCAAAGTTTAATGTCATGTTCTATAAAGTTAAGAAAGCAAAATAATAATTCATTTGGGCTGTTTCTCTTCATGGAACTGATTTTCTCACATCACCTCATGTAAATGATAGTACATCTTAAGAATTCCTTTAAGAAAATAGAAAACAGGAATCTTAGCTATAGGGTGGGTTCTATAAAAGAACACAGAGAACACCAAACAACCATGTCTCACCTCAAGATCAGGAACTCCAACTTGCCCACCAGGAAGACTTGAATGGAAAGGCATCTTGACTCTAAGACAGCTCCAACCCTCAGCAGCAGGAATCTAGAGGTCACCACCCCAGGGTTCCACTGATGACCACTCAGCTAGATGCTATTTGTACACTCCTCTCCATGTGGATCAGCTTTCCTTTGTCTACCAAGGCAAACCCCCTACTATCATTGTCAAATCACTTCAAATTACAAAGAAGAAGACTCTACCTTCTTCAATTGATTTTTATAATACCTGACAAGGAAAATCTTTTCACTTTAGGGCGCTGACTTTCAGAGCGGTTACCTCAGGTCTTCACAGGTCCATAGTCCATCAGCTGTGCACTGAGAATGGGGATCATGACATACTACCTAAGCTGTTCTTTCATTAGGGACTATGGATGCAGTTAGTTTATCATGGAAGCAATGATATGATGCATGCCTAAAAATTGATAAAATCTTAGCGTTGGATGAGTCCAACGTGGAAAATGAAATGCAACTCTAGCCTTTTAGAGATGAAACTAAAATATTATATATTGAAGTCAGAAATAGTTTTGTTTGAACCACAGCTTGTTTTTTTACCAGTTGACCTTATGTAATTTACATTATTTCTCTTTATCTAATCTGTAATATGTGAGAAAAGAATATTTGACTATTGTATTTGTCATAAAGGTTAATTTACGTAGCTTACTTAATCCCCTGGCATACAGCAGGACCTTCATAACTATTTGTTTCCAACATCAACTCAGGAACTTCACTCTCTTGCTTCTTTGTCCTTAGCCATCACACTGTAACGTGACACAGCACAATAAGGGCTGTTCAGTCAACAATAGGTTCTGTTTTAGATGGAGTGCAAGCTGTTTGGATTTGGGCACCTAGCAGTCCTCCATCAATCTCAAGTCTCTTATGTAACACAAGCACATGATCAGAGATCTTGGACCTTAAACCTGAATCATCAATCTCAGTGGTAATGGGATTTAGAAAAACGTTCTTCCCTGGAAGATCACTAAAAGGTCAAAGTCTTGTTTGCCTCTAATAGATTTTCTGTCATTTTGTATAGTAATGTTCAGTTGGGTGGCAAGATTACTGTCCTCCTGAGAATAACAGTCATCTCTGTAGGTATTTTACCCAATTCTCCAACTGGGCTCTGAGTTTCTCTAGAAATGGCCTTTTAATTACTAGCCTCTAATTTTTAACTGGTTTTACTTTTTAGGAGCACAGAAGAAAAAAACAAACCTGATCACAGTGCTCAGTCTTTGTTTGGTACACGCTCCATCAGTCTTCTCTGCAAAGCCCCGTTTGTGTTATTCCATTCATTCATTTATTCATTCTATTTATATGAGCCATTAATATCCCCCTTCATCCATCATCCTCATTCCAATTCCACTCCCTACCCTGAGCATCACAATGTATACACATTGTACCTAAAGAAAATCCTTTCAAACCATTTTTATACATTCACTTACATACATGTATGAAATTGAGTTATTTTGTGTGCATGTCATGAATACAAATATTGCTTTGTTTTGTTAGCCATATAGATAGATAGATAGATAGATATGCATAAACCTAATTCATTGCTATGTTACTGCTTCCAAGATCTGTACCGTGCACAAGCACATCATTACCCATTTCTAAAAAGGAAGGCTACCCATGTTATTTATAGCTCCTCACTCACATAGCCAAAGCTGAATGTCTTTGTATTGGTCTCTGTGTGTATCATTGACACTTTCTTCAGGGTATAAGCCCCAGTGGAAAATGGTCATGTCAGAAGATACACCATATATAATTTTACATAATGGGTCAACCAGTTTTCAGTTTCCAAAGTAAACAAAGGTTCCCATTTCCCTAAATGCTCATTAGCATTTAACATTAGCAAATTTTCTAATTTTCACCCATCTGATGTCAGTATGGTAATATGATGTTTAAATTTGTATGTCTCAGATTACTAGTGAGGTTAAACATATACTCATTCAGTTAGTCTGTATTCTGTCTAGGTGTCCATCTGAAAAGCTTTTTCGTGTCTCTTGCTTATTATTATTATTATTATTATTATTATTTTTGTACTGGATTGCTGGTCTTTACCTTGATTTTCAGGAGGTCTTTGTATATTCTAGATATTGGGAAGAGTAGAGCTTAATCTGCTATTAATATGTTAATTTTATTTTTGCTAAACAGAAATTACAAATTCTGAATGGGTCAACTCCATAAATCTTTCCCTTTAGTGTGTGTGACTTTTGGATCTTAGTTAAAAAAGACGTCTCCACTTGAGTCCACAAAGGCATTCTGAATCTACTATTCACTTAATAGGCTTACTTTCTGTATAGAACTTTAGCCTATTCATTGCTATATTTATGAATATATAAATATATAATTAATATTATATTATACATTTAGTTTATATTTAATGATATATTTATATAATTATAATAATAAATATATAATATAAAATATATTTATATAGTTTGTATATAAATATGTATTTTATATATAATATACAAATAATAGATTTTTATGAATTTATATTTTAATAATAGTAAATTTATATTATATAAATATATGATATATATAAATACATAATTTATATTATTTTATATATTTAATTGTATATTTAATAATATATTTACATTTATAATATGTATTATTATAATAGATAATTATTATATATAATAATTATATAATAAAATTTTTATAATAGATATAAATAATATATTTATGTATGTTTATAATTTAATATTAAATGCATATTATATATTTATATATTATATTTATATATTATATAAATATATATTCACATTTATTTTTACCATATATATAAGATAGCTTACACCAGGCAAATATATATATATATATTTGGTGCCTGGTGTAACATAGGAATACATCTTTATTTCTTTCTGTTGGTAGTCATGCTCTTTCCCCAACACAATTTATTGAGTAATAAATACATTCATTTCCACTGATGGCTATTTTAACCACTACCAAATACAATATCCCCAAACACATACATGGCTCCGTCTGCACTGTCTGTGTTATACTACTGCTCTTGTGTCAGAGGGGTTTTATATAATGTGTTATTTTATGGTATAATTACCCCCTTCTTGCATTTAATTTTCAGGATTTGCTTAGTAATTTATGGATTCCTAGAATTACTTTTTCAGTTTTCCCCTACAAGAAGATAATTACAAAAATGAAGCCTGGTTATTAGAAAGAAGCTGATTATGTAGACTAATATATAGCAAAGATATTCGCCCAAAATAAACATGCAAATAAATAAAATATCAAATGAAGGGAAATTAACATGAAATTATTGGAGGTTTTCTTTTTAATTTCTTTTTTAACGTTTATTTATTATTGAGAAACAGAGACAGACAGAACATGAGTGTGGGAGGGGCAGAGAGAGCAGGAGACACAGAATCTGAAGCAGGCTCCAGGCTCTGAGCTGTTAGCACAAAGCCCAATGCTGGGATTGACTTCACCAGAACCGCGAGATCATGACCTGAGCCGAAGTTGGAGGCTTAACTGACTGAGCCACCTAGGCACCCCATGAGGTTTTTATAATTAAAGGATTTATCTTTTATCTTGGTGTGGTCCTAATAGTTTCATTTCTCCTTTGTTTCTCTTGCCAAAGAGACACATCTAGAGAAATGTTTCTATGGCTAATGTCAAAGAGATTATTGCTTATGTTTTCTTCTAGGCATTTTATGGTTTCAGACCTCACATTTAGGTCTCTATTGTGAGTTCATTTTTGTGTATATTTCAGTTTTCCCAACACCTTTTGTTGAAGATACTTTTGTCCCATTGCATATTGTCTACTTCATCATATTAATTGACCATATAATCGTAGGTTTATTTCTGGGCTTTCTCTTCTGTTATACTTACCTATGTATCTATTTTTGTGCCAGTACCAAACTGTTTTTATTAATGCAGCTTTGTAGTATATCTTGAAATCTGGGATTGTGATACTTCCAGTTTTGTTCTTTTTCAAGATTGCTTTGGCCGTCTGGGGTCTTTGTGGTTCCATGCAAATTTTATTATTATTTGTTTTAGTTCTGTGAAAAATGCTCTTGGTGTTTTGATAGGGATTGCATTAAATATGTAGATTATACCAAAATTAAATGCTTTTGCACAGTGAAGGAAACCGATTACAAAACAAGAAAACAACCAGGCACCCACTAAATGGGAGAGGATATTTGCAAGTAACATATCTGATAAGGAATTAATATCCAAAATGTATAAAGATCTCACAACTCAACACCAAAAAAATCAAATAATCTAATTAAAAGTGGGCAGAAGACATGAACATACATTTCTCCAAAGAAGACATAGAGATGGTCAACAGACACAAGAAAAGATTCTCAACCTCACTCATCATCAGGGAAATGCAAATTAAAACCATAGCAAGATATCACCTTGTACCTGTCAGAATGGATACAATCAAAAACATAAGAAACAACGTGTTGGTGAGGATGTGGAGAAAAAGGAATTTTATACACTGTTGGTGAGAATGAAAACTGGTGCAGTCACTGTGGAAAACAGTACAGAGGTTCCCCAAAATATTAAAAATAAAATTACCATATAATCCAGTAATTCCACTATTGGGTATATACAAGTAGAAATTGAAAACAAAAATGAAAGAAACTAATTTGAAAGAAAACAAACAAAAACACTATTTCAAAAAATATATGCACTTCTATGTTTATTGAATTGTTATTTATAGTAGCCAAGATAGAGAAGCAACCCAGGTATCCATAAATTGATGAATGGATAGAGAATATATGATACACACACACACACACACACACACACACTGCCAGAAAAAAATGGAACCTTGCCATGTTCAATGACATGGATGGAACTAGAGGGTATTATGCTAAGCAGAGTAAGTCACTTGAAGAAAGACAAATACCATATGATTTCACTCGTGTGGAATTTTAAAAACAAAACAAACAAACAAGGAAAAAAGAGACAAACAAAAAACCAAACTGTTAAATATAGACAACAAATTTTTGGTTGCCAGAGGACAGGTTGGTGGAGGGGATGGCTGAAATAGGTGAAGGGTATTAAGAGCATATTTACCTAGATGAGGACTGAGTAATGTATAGAATTGTTGAATCACTACATTGTACACCTGAAACTAATATAACACTGTATGTTAACTAACTGGAATTAAAATAAGAATGTAAAACAAATTTTAAAAAGTAAATAAATAGAATGTAAAACAAATTTTAAAAAGTCAATAAAGGATTTTTCTTTTGAACATGAGAGACGGAACCTATATTCAGAATCCCACTGAAATAAGAATAAAGAAGAAAGGGGCGCCTGGGTGGCGCAGTCGGTTAAGCGTCCGACTTCAGCCAGGTCACGATCTCGCGGTCCGTGAGTTCGAGCCCCGCGTCGGGCTCTGGGCTGATGGCTCGGAGCCTGGAGCCTGTTTCCGATTCTGTGTCTCCCTCTCTCTCTGCCCCTCCCCCGTTCATGCTCTGTCTCTCTCTGTCCCAAAAATAAATAAAAAACGTTGAAAAAAAAAATTTAAAGAATAAAGAAGAAAAACATAGCATCAGTGCAGAATGACAAAGCAACTAAGATGACATCAATTAAGAACCATTAAAAGATTTTAAAAAGTGATAAAGTAGATTGATAAGTGGTGTCTGAATTGTCAGTTCAGAGAAAGCTAAGTGTATATGGAGAGTAAGGCCAATAAATATAATAGAGGATATTGCTTCCATGGAATAAAAACAGGATGCATTTAAAGAACAGAGAACAAAAGTGCTTAAAAATTAAAAATATAATGGAAAAAATAATATATGCAATAGAAGGTGTGGAAGATAAAGTGACATTACTCTTCAAGAAAGTAGAGCAAAATAGCAAATGAGGTGTAAGAAATCAACCTGGGAGGGCCAACATCCAAATAATTTTTTTTAATGAGGACAGATAGAAAAATAACGATGAAATAATACTAGAAAGTTTCTCAGAATTTCAGGGCAATAAGTCTCCAGATTGAAAGGTCCCACTGAGCACTTGATACAATGTTGGAAATGGAATCACAAGAAATCAGCCCCTGACATTTCAGAGCACTGTGGCAAGGGGGAATCAATATGGACAAAAGAAAAGAAAAGAAAAGAAAAATGATGACTACAAAATGACCAAATGACCTCATGACCTCATTTACTACAAAACTAAAATGATTCACACAATAAACAATACCTTCATATTTCTGAAGAAAAATTATTTCCAATCCAGACTTCTCTACAAACTAGTCAATCAGTCTCATATAAGGAGGTAGTGAAGGTACTTTCAGAAAGTAAGGTCTCAAAGTGTGACGGCCATGCATCTTTTACTAGAAGAATTTGCTCTACTGGAATGTGATAATAATAAAAGGAAGAGTAAATCATGAGATCTAAAAATAAAAATCAACTATTCAGAAAATAAGCAAAAAGAATTTCTAGGGTGATGATAGTGGAAATCTCTAGGATGACAATTAGACATGATTCAAACAGATGGAAGATTCGATGGGAAGAGTCTCTGTGGAAAATAGAAAATTATTACTGATTTGGAAGTATTGAGAGATTTTATTGGAGAGCAAAGTATTTATTTGATACAAATTTAAAAAGCAGTTTAATTTAAGATTCACTGACAAAAAATATTATGAACTATAGAGGACTAAATATAAAAACCTAGGTGAAATGGAAATTTTTTTGAGAAAAACTTAAAATACTAAATTTTATGCCAGAGAAAGAGAAAAAATATAGAGATCAATAACTAATAAACACATTGAAATGGTGTTCAAATTCACCCCTTGTCAACTGAGACAGTATTACATAAGTAAATTCTACAAAACTCTCAAAGAATACATAACCCTTATTTTACACAATTTGTGGAACGAAATAGAATTTGAAGATAAGCTTCCAAACTCATTATATGAAGTCAAGTTAATAGCCTTGGTACCAAAACAGAGCAAGTAAATTACAAGGAAAGAAAATGACAGACCGATTTCACGGGTGAACATACATTCAGAAATGAGAAATGGAATGCTAGCTAATTAAACTCAACAGTGTATTTTTAAATTAACAAAACAAAATGGTATGTAGAATTTACACCAAGAAAGCAAGGTGACTATCAAAACAGATTCAACATCTGATTATTTCGTTATCAGTAAATCTACCAGTGCAATTTACTGTGTGGATGCAATAAGAAGAAAATCACATAGCTTTCTCAATACATTATTAAAAAGCATTTTTAAAAGTTCAATGTCTATTTACATTGGAAACTCATAGAAAAAGAGACTCAACAGATGGAATATAAGAATAAATAAAAGAATATAGTAAAATTGCCAGATAGATCAGCACATAAAAATGAATTTCAGAGACACCTGAGTGGCACAGTTAGTGAAGGTTCCAACTCTTGATTTCGGTTCCGGTCATGATTTCGCAGCTGTGGGACCAGGCCTCATGTCAGGCTCCATGCCGACAGTGGGGAACCTACTTGGGATTTCTCTCTCTCTCTCTCTCTTTCTCTCTCTCTCTCCCTCTCCTTCTCTCTCTCTCTATCTCTCTCTCTCTCTCTCTCTCTCTGTCTCTCAAAATAAACATTAAAAATGAATTTAATTCCTCTAATCAGTAATAACTATTAAGAAAATGTCATGGTAAGATTCAATTTACAACAGAAACAAAATCTGTAAAATATTTAGGATAACTCAACCAAAAAAAATCATTAGATTTGTATTGAGAAAAAGAATCACTCTTTTAAGGATTGGCTTTTAAAAAACTAAACCTTTAATTTTGAGATCATTGCATATTCATATGCAATTGTTAGAAATAATAGACTCTATGTATCCTTTGCCCAGCTCCCCCCAATGGCAACACGTTGAAAGGTTATTACATCACAACTGGGAGTCATTGATACAATCCACCTATCTGGGGTTCAGATTTCCCCAATTTTACATGGATGTACTCATTTATATGTGTGTGTGTGTGTACTTAGTGCTATGCGATTTTATGACGTGTAGTATAATGTATCCACCACCACAGTCAAGACACAAAACAGTGCCCTCACCACAGAGGTCATTTGAGTTCCCTTTTTAGAGCCATACCCACCACCTCCCACACTATTTCCTGATCCCTAACTCCTGGCACCCACCAATCTGTTCTTCATTTCTACAAATTTGTCATGTAAAGGATGAGACATAAATGGAATAATAATTCTGTATCCTTTTGGGATTGGCTGTTTTAAACTCAGCATAATTCCTTTGTGATCTATCCAGTTTGCTGCATATTTATCAATAGGTTGTTCATCACCCATGGTATGGTTTACCACAGTTTATTTGACCATTTATCTACTAAAAGATATCTGGGTCACTTCCCATTTGAGGCTGTTAAAAATAGAGTTACAAATGAGTGAAAACATATGTTATCTATCTTTCTCTATATGACTTATTTCACTTAGCACAACACTCTCCAGTTCCATCCATGTTGCTACAAAAGGCCATATTTCACTCTTTCTCATTGCCAAGTAGTATTCCATTGTGTATATAAACCACAATTTCTTTATCCATTCATCAGTTGATGGGGGGTGGGAGGGAGGGGAGAGTGGGTGATGAGCATTGAGGAGGGCACCTGTTGGGATGAGCACTGAGTGTTGTATGGAAACCAATTTGAAAATAAATTTAATATTAAAAAAATAGTTACTATGAACATACATGTACAGATTTTTGTGTAATTATGAGTTTTAATTTCTCTGGGATAAATGACCAAAAGTGCAATTGCTGGATCATATCATAGTCATATGTTTACTTTTATAAGGAACTGCCAAACCACTTTCCAGGGTAGCTGTACCATTTTACATGTCTACTATAAATAAGGGCAAATTTTTCAAATAAAAAGAAGCACAAGTAAGGGTATGTTAGCAAAACTATAAATGGTATGAAAGGAGACAAATGTGAAAGTCTCTTTTATTTCATCTCTAATGACTACAACTAATGTCTGCTGACAGTTACTTGACTGGCTTCCAGAACTGTCTTCCCGAAATGAGGTTATATTATATCTGCTAGTAGCTTTTATCATGTATCTTATCATACATATTTTCTTACCTGCAAGCACATGTTGATCCTATTCTTTTAAGGATGCCTCATAGTTTATGGATATGCCATCCTTTGTTCAACTTGTCCCTTAATGATGGGTTTATGGAGTTTGTAGTTCTTTTTGTTAATATATGCTATAGTAATAAACATTCTAAGCATAAATGTTAAGTGTATATATTGTGTGCTGTATCCTGGGATAAATTATGAATTATTGCATTAAATAGGATGCTAATTAAAACTTGGATAGATATCCCCAAATTTCTTTCCTAGCAGATGTACTCATGTATACTCCCAACAACAGTGATGGCAGTACATCTTTTCTTAAACCTCCTCAGGCTTTGGAATTTATAAGAATTCTTGATCTTCACAGATTTGACAGGCTAAATGTGGAATCTCAACTTCAATTCATCATTGAAAGATCATGTTTTGAAGTCTTTCTCTTATCCAATCATATAGATAAAATATACTAGGGAATAAAAACCTAAAAATGTGCAGCTATGCTTCAAGACAGAAAAATTGTATCTGTGGCTGAGAAACCCAGAAAAGCAGAAGCTGGGTTGCTGATGGAAGCCTCTGCCTCTCAGGGAAAGCAGGAAGTGATCTATCTCAGTGCTTAAAATGAGAATCTTCCTCCAGCTTCCTTGCTCATGAAGGATGTGGGGAGAAGGTGCTACCAAGGATAGTGGGGGGCATAGGCCCAGCTGGAGGATGCTGACCTAGGTCTAGCTTGGAGCTGTGCAAAAAGCTCTGTGCAATATTCTCGGTTTCACTGAGAAACATGAACTGAGACTCAGTAAGAAAATGACACTTGGAATCGAGGGTTCCAAGGAGATAGGTATTTTCAATAGCAAAATTGTTATACACAGCAGGATAAGGAGAGACAGACAGAAACAGAGAGAGAGAAAAGAGCCTGTGTAACAAAATTCCAAAACACATAAGGAATTCTAAAGCTAAGAAAATCAACCCTCCTCCCACAAAATATCATCAAATATTTTGAACGTATATTCACTGAAGAAAATAATTAAAATAATAGCATCATAAAAATAATCAGGAGAAACAACTAATTAGTTCAGGACAAAAATAGAATAGATACACTTCTCCCTCTTCCTGCAGGTAAGTACAGCTAAAACCCTAAACATTATATAAGCAAAATAAGATTCTGAAAAGTGGAGGGAAAAAAGATAAACCAGCCAGGGAAATAAGTAAGTTAGAGAAAGACAAATACCATATCATTTCACTCATATGTGGAATTTAAGATATAAAACAAACGAGTAAAGGAAAGAAAAAAAACAGAGGCAAACGAAGAAATAGACTCTTAACTATAGAGAACAAACTGATGAATACCAGAGGGAGTTGGAGGGGGGATGGGTGAAATAGGTGATGGGGATTAAGGAGTACCCTTGTCGTGATGAGCACCGGCAATTGCACAGAAGTGCTGAATCATTATATTGTACATCTGAAACTAATATAGCACTATATGTTAACCAACTGGAATTTAAATAAAAATTAAAAAAAAAACAAAAACAAAAACCAGCTAGGGACCTGGGGACAGAGGAAGAACAGAGCAGTGAGTTCCCTAGTTTTCTTTTTGCCTCACAGATCCCAGACTGGATACCGGAGAAGTCAGCATCAGAGAATACCAAATGAGAGCAGACAAAAATAAATCTTAACAAAAGCTTGCTCTCTCTAGCCAATGGACCAGGAAAGAAGCAAACCAGCAAGACAGAAAACATTTAGAAAGTACACGCACACCCACCTTCATCAGCAAAGGCCCAGTGGGGAGCCTAGACCTCCATTGCCCCTGACTGTAAGTGGGCATGGTTGGAGTCTATTGCCCCTTCTCCCCATCCCATCAGAGAAGGGGTAGGCAGTGGGAACTTTTGCTTCCACACACAGAACTAATAACTCCCCTTTTCACAGTGTTACTGGGGGCATATAGGGGCCCTCAACTTCTACCACCACCCAGTGGTAAGGAGGATCCCACACACATACTCCACCAGTGCCAGAAATGTCTCTGTTCCAAGCCAGGATGGGGCCTGCATCCCACCTCTGTTCAACAAAAGTAAGGCAAACCTCCCAAGAAGGCCCATTGGGGAACCTGGATTTTCATTCCCACTTGGCAATGCAGTAGCCCCTTGAATTGAATGTGGTTCCTAGGGTATTTACAATAACTTTGTACGACTGTGTGTCATGCATTTTTCAATATGTATGTTTATTCATAATGAAAAAGTTTAAAATATTTTAAATATAAGTATGTTTAGTATCCTCAGAGATAAAGAAAGGAATGGGATTATAAAAATAACAAGAAATTATGAAACAAATTCAAGTGAACACAATGAAAAATAATGAAATGAGCTTCCTGAAGGCTCTCTGTCTCCCTGGGATGGGTTCTCAGCAGTCTATTCCCCACCAATGCCCAAATAACAATGACATTTACAGAGCCTCAACAGACGAAACACATCTAGACAAAGAATGAATTAGAAGTTAAAACCAAGGATCACAGGATTTACCATTCAAAAAGAAGCACTTTGGAAAGTGAAAGGGGACAACACGTATGAGCCGTTTTAAAGCTAAGAGTCAATCCTTTGCCCCAGTGGTCTCAAGCAAATTGAGGAATACAGTCCACCTACCCATAATTCACCTTGGAGTCATAGAGGGAAGAAAAGTTAATGAAAAGACAAGCTGTAGAAGAGAGGAGATAATGAAAATCTCCAACATAACTCTGGTTGGAGTTTCTGAAAAAAGACCAGAGAAAAATGGTAGAAAAGCAATTTTTAAATTTTAAAAAAATGTTTATTTATTTTTGACAGAGAGAGAGAGAGACAGAGCATGAGCGGGGGGGGGGGGGGGGGGGCGTAGAGAGAGAGGGAGACACAGAATCTGAAGCAGGCTCCAGGCTCTGAGCTGTCAGCACAGAGCCCAACGTGCGGCCTGAACTCACAGACCACTAGATCATGACCAGAGCCGAAGTAGGACGCTCAACAAAGTGAGCCACCCAGGCGCCCCAGAAAAGCAATTTTAGAAGAGGTAATGTTATGGGTGCCTGGGTGGCTCAGTCGGTTAAGCGTCTGACTTTGGTTCAAGTCATGATCTTATTGTTCAGGAGTTTAAGCCCTGTGTCAGGCTCTGAGCTATCAGCACAGAGCCTGAAGCCTGCTTCGGATTCTGTGTCTCCCTCTCTCTCTGCCTCTTCCCTGCTCATGCTCTCTCCCTCTCTCTCAAAAATAAATAAACATTTTTAAAAAATTTAAAAAAAAAAGAAGAGGTAATATCAGAGAATGTTCTCTAAGGCAAAGAGCTCTCAAATTAAAATTTGCTCAGAATACTATGCAGAATAAATGAAAATACACAAGGCATCTTCTAGTGAAACTGAAGATTATATCTAAAAATCCTAAAACCTTCTGAAGAGAAAAGATAAAAGTAAGTAACTACCTAAAATGAGAGAGAATAGTGGTGGATTTTGTGAAAACAATTGCCAGAACCTTGTGGAATAATATCTCCAAAATAGCAGAATGTAAATAACAATTAAAAATAAAAAAAAATATAGGCAATTAAGATATTTTTTAAAGGACTCTGGGAAGATGGTATAAGCAGCACTATTTGTTTTTAATCTCTCCAAACCCCTGTAAACACACATAAATGAGCATAGCAAAACCCAAATTCTGTAAACAACCTCTGCAATAGAGCTAGACAGCCATGTATTCCACAGAATCCCAGAACACAAGAGTATGAAGTGAACCATTGTCTTCCAAAAGGCAAGCATAGCATCAGCTGAGGGAAATAGTTTGATGGATCTGAGGCCTTCAATATTACCACCAAGCAGGGCAACTTGACCAGTGCAGTTGCACAGGACATCACAGTTAGAAGGATGCCAGCTTGGAGGTTGATGATCTGCAGTTGCTGTCTTAATAATCTTTGGATTTATCTAATGGGACAATGGAGCACACATGGGGGGGGGGGGGTGGGTTGGAGTCTTAGCTCACATGTGGTCCTGCTTCCTGAAGGCTCTCTGTCTCCCTGGGATGGGTTCTCAGCAGTCTATTCCCCACCAATGCCCAAAGATCACAGCCACCCTCCACCTCAGCTGGGACCTGGTACAGGATGCCTGCAGTCTGTGAGGTGAATTATAGACTAGGTGTCCAGGTGCCTGTGAGGGTTTCACTCACCCTACAAGTATCCCTGTGCTCAAGCAAATACTACATGAACTAGCAAATAAAAACCACCATTACGAGGTGGGAGAGAGAGCACAAGAAAAAAGAAAAAGCCTTTTTATTTGGTCTTTGAATAAGTGGCATTACATAAATTATATGGCAAGCCTTGCCAATGATTACTTTCTAGAAATCCCAGCAGGCCAGCTTTTGAAAGCAGCTGAATTAGGAGGGGTTTGCTCACTCTTAAAGTAAATGAGGGCACAAGAATTTCAGTAAGGTCTGAAAGGACCAGCATGGACTAGGTCTTGCAAAGTCTCAATAATAATAAGCACATCTCCCTTCCACGACAAAGCCCCACACAGAAAGGAAACTGTTAAGAAAAGAGTCCAAAATGAGCTGGAAAAAGATGATAAAAACAAAGAAAAAAGAGCCTACAGATTATGAATAGGGTAGAAAAACAGATTCTTTCAGAAAGCAAGATGCCACATTTTCCAACACTTCTCGAAAGCAACCAAAGAAGTTACTTGTATCAGAACTTAAGATTCAATCAGAGAAGCAGAACCATTGATGTGTGTGTGGGCGGGGGGGGGGCGTAGGGGGACTTGCATAAGGACAGATTCTTGGCGCTAGTTAAGCAGACATTATAAGGCTGGTGTTCTTGCACCTGATGCTGGAATCTGAAGTTCTCAGGGCAGATGGTCAGGACTGGAAGATGCATGTATAGAAGGAGAAAGCAAGAACTAGCCGAACTTAACAAGCATGGGCTGGAACCTCATAAGAATGGACTGAACCCTGTGTTAGATTTAGTTGCCTTTGAAACTGGTGGTATGGGCATCCTGCAAAACCTCTTTATCATGGAGCTAAACGTATACCTGTCCCAAGAGTTGGAGAAGCTGAAGGACGATCCAGCAAAAGTAGAGACAGGCCTGTGCTTCATACTGACAAGGTGAGTTCAGCAGATCACCAACAATGTATGTGAGCTACAAATGGGTTGCTGTTTTACTTCTTCCTTCCAAATCACCTATGAGAATCTCTCTGCCCTAACAAGAAAAATGCAATGAAGAGAATTCTAGGAAATACAATTTGGTTTTGTCAAGTAGACACATCAAAAGCCACCACAGTATTTGAGAGCTATGATGTGAGAAACCATTCTAAATCATGACTCCATTCTGTAAGTTTAGATGAACCAAATTTCATGTAAAGAACCACATTTCAGTTACAGGAAAAAATTGAAGTCATACAAAGCTTTTTATAGAAAACAGAAATTAAAAGCATGTCAGAAAGACATTTTGATAAAATGAATTTAAAATACACAAAGACTTGTATTACTCTAATGATGAGTGACATTGAACATCTTTTCATGTATCTGTTGGCCATCTGGATGTCTTCTTTGGAAAAGTGTCTATTCATGTCTTCTGCCCATTTTTTCACTGGATTATTTGTTTTCTTGGGTGTTGAGTTTGGTAAGTTCTTTATAGATTTTTGATACTAACCCTTTATTCAATATGTCATTTTCAAATATCTTCTACCATTCTGTTGGTTGTCTTTTAGTTTTGTTGATTGATTCCTTTATAGTGTGGAAGCTTTTTATCTGATGAAGTCCTAGTAGCTCATTTTTGTTTTTATTTCCCTTGACTTCAGAGACGTATTGAGTAAGAAGTTGCTGCAATGGAGGACAAAGAGGTTGTTGCCTGTTTTCTCCTCCAGGGTTTTGATGGTTTCCTGTCTCACATTTAGATCTTTCATCAATTTTGAGTTTATTTTTGGGTATGCTATAAGACAGTGGTCTGGTTTCATTCTTCTGCATGTTGCTGTCCAGTTCTCCCAGCACTATTTTCTAAAGAAACTGTCTTTTTTCCATTGGATACTCTTTCCTGCTTTTCAAAGATTAAATGGCCATATATTTGTCAGAGTGGCTAAAATTAACAACTCAGGCAACAACAGATGTTCGTGAAGATGTAGAGAAATGGGAACCCTCTTGCACTGTTGGTGGGAATGGAAACTGGTGCAGCCACTCTGGAAACCAGTGTGGAGTTTCCTCAAAAAATTAAGAATAGAATTACCCTATGACCCAGCAATAGCACTACTAGGAATTTATCCAAAGGACACAGGAGTGCTGATACATAAGGGCGCATGTACCCCAATGTTTTTAACAGTGCTATCAACAATAGCCAAATTATGGAAAGAGCCCAAATGTCCATCAACTGATGAATGGGTAAAGAAGATGTGGTATATACATACAATGGAATACTACTTGGCAATGAGAAAGAATGAAATCTTGCCATATGCAAAAACGTAGGTGGAACTGGAGGGTATTATGCTAAGTGAAATAAATCAGTCAGATACAGACAGATATATGTTTTCACTCATATGTGGAATTTGAGAAACTTAACAGAAGACCATGGGGGAAGGGAAGGGGAAAAAGTTTCAAACAGAGAGGGAGATAAACCATGAGAGACTCTTAAATACAGAGAACAAACTGAGGGTTGTTGGGGAGTGTGGGGGAGAGGGGAAGAGGGGTGATGGGCATTGAGGAGGGAACTTGTTGGGATGAACACTGAGTACTGTATGTAAGCAATGAATCATGGGAATCTACTCCCAAAGGCAAAAGCACACTGTATACACTGTATGTTAGCTAACTTGACAATAAATTATATTTAAAACAAATAAATAATAAAATAAACATTAAAATAAAATAAAATAAAAAATATACAAAGAGATGAAATGTATATCCTGATATTTTAAAATACTTGATTAAGAAAATTATCATTTATAGTGATGAGAGAACATTAATTAATAGAACTAAGGGGAAAATATTTTTTGAATTATTATTTAAAAATTTTTAAGTTTATTTATTTTGAGAGAGAGAGAGAGAGAAACAAGGGAGAGACAGAGAGAGAAGGAGAGAGAGAGAATTCCAAGCAGGCTCCGTGTTGTCAGCATAGAGCCAGACTCGGGGCTCAAACTCAGGAACTGTCAGATCACAATCTGAGCTGAAAGCAAGAGCTGGACGCTTAACCAACTGAGCCACCCGGGTGCACCAGGGGAAATATTTTTAAAAGAACTCCACTTAATATATAAACACAGCACAAATAATTACAACAGGTTATGTCTTAAGAGAAATGGAGGAAGGAAAGGATAGCTATTTTTTTAAGATATGGAAAGTATTAGAATGAAAAGAATAACATAGAAAATTATCACTACCACCATCACCACCATACACATACACACAAACACAAAACAATATACAGATCAAAGAATGAAAAACAAAATGAGAATAAGATAAACACTAAGGGCTGTGTTTTTATTAAAGTTTGTTTGTTTGTTTATTTTTTAGAGAAAGGGGAAGGGGCAAAGAGAGAAGACAGAATCCCAAGCAGGCAAGCAGGCTTTCCTGTGTCAGTGCAGAGCCCAAGGAGGGGCTCAAACCCACAAACTGTGAGATCATGACCAGAGTGGAAATCAAGAATTGGATACTTAACTGACTGAGCTGAAGTCTGGAGGCTGAATTTTTTAAAAAGTCTTTTAAAAACAAGTATTTAAAACTATGGAATGAAAGCATACAGTGCATATCTGGGAAAGTCAACCCAGAGCAACCAATACGAAGTTATAAAGTATTGAACTTTGAATAAAAAGATAAATGTTCTCTGGCTATCCAGGGGAAAAAAAGAACAGATAAAAGTCACATAAAACAGAAAGAAAATTAGACTACCCTCAGACTTTTCAAGAGTAGCACCTTATGCCAAAGGGAAAAAATTACATATTTAAAGATACTTTTCAAAAATTTAAAAATTGAGCCAAGGATTTTACATATAAGCAAATAGACTTTCTATTATAGGGAGGAAACAGTCATTAATACGCAAAAACATAAGCAATATTTTCCATGAGTCCTTTCTTAAAACTGTACTGGAGAATGAATTTTAGATAGTAAATGTAACTGAAGAGACACTGGGATAAAGACCACTGGTGATCATTAGTATTATTATATGCAGAACCAAGATTAAATATGAGATACAAGGGAGAGTATAGCATTTCATAACTATAGGCTTTGACAATGTACATACAGTAGTGAACTTTTTAAAAAGAGGAAAAAAATGGGGAAATCATACACACAAAAAAACAATTTTTTAAAATGTTTTTTTTTTAGTCATGATGTTGGTGACAATGTTGGTATTGCTGTTTTGAATTTGCTTTGTTTGTACTGTGAGATAAAACAAATGAATATGTGGTGTTATTCTAATCTGATTATCCCCAGCACTTTTGAGAACCAGAATTTTTAGGAGATGCAAATGTAAGATAGAAGACCTTAAGTAAGCACTCTGTAATCCTGAATTTGACCTTATTAGGCATTTTATTACAGATGATAGAAATAGATGATAGATAGAAAGGTAGATAGATGATAGATAGATAGATAGACAGATAGATAGATAATGATAGATAAGATAAAATATAGAGTTGATGGATGATAGATAGATCATAGACAAATAGATAATAGATAGATAATAGATAGATAGATAGATATCCTAAATTTGTCCATTTGAGAGGCCTAAAAATAACACTTACAACTAAAAAAATACCCAGGATTTAGAGACACAGTTGACATAGCTGATTTCTGGTCTTGGGGAAAAGTACAAGATGAGAAGACAAGCTCAGAATATCTTGTAACAGATTGCAAGGCCATTATCAAAGACTAGTAGGGTTGTGTTAAAAGAATTTGGGGGTCAACCTGAAGAACCTCCCACTCACCAAAGATAGGACAATTTGAGCTATACGGATAATGGCTGTAATAGGTTGAAACACACTGAAGAAGTATCAATCTGTGAGCTCATAATGATGTAGGGCATTCATCCAGCTCCTCCAAAAAGCAGATGCCAAGGTGGGAGGAAATGTGCAAGGATTGCATTGGAGAAAATAACAGTGTGAGAGAAAATGGGGAGTGAAACAGAGTTGTTGACTATCAAACTTCAGTGTTAAGTTTGACCCCAAGTGAAGGGAGGAGAGGGGAGAGTTTGGGTGGAAAGCCTACACTGTAATTCAGGGAGGTTCAGCAAGGGATACCTCCAAACAAAGGTGGTTATCAGAGGAGTTCAGTGTCTCCCAGGTACAAGGAACAACTTATTAAAGGCGTGTCCTCAGCACAGGCAAGGAGATGGATTTCATAGCTCTTATAACTGGGACCCTTGGTGTTACCTGAAGTTGGAGGTCTGCATGGGGACACACGCACGCGCGCACACACACACACACACACACACACACACACACGTTTAGTTACATTTATAGGATACTAAGGGACCAGTTATTTGTTTTGCAATCTCATAAATAAAAGGGAAGTCTCAAACATCTATCTTGCTTTACTTATGCAAACTACCACTGGGAAACAAATGGCAGATGTGGAGATATATTTAAATGAAGAAGGAAAGAGCTGGAGCATCACTATTGTGCAACATGTATAAATTAAAGATCTAAGCACTGCCAACTAAGAATATATGGCTGCTAACCACAGAAAAGTGATAATTAGACCCTTATATGCCCCTTGACAATGAAATCAGCAACACCGTTGAAGTAATTTTCCTCCAAAAATAAAATGTGAATCGGATTAAGTTTATAGACTCAATCACTACTTTGTAGGAAAAATTGCAGAATTGTTTTTTTTTTTTTTTAGAATTGTTTTTTTTAAACAAAAATTTTCAAGGCAAGAAGATACAGACAGGTAACAGATATATTTTAAAAAATCAGGCTAAGCTAAATTATAGTGGTTGGGGCTGTTCAGCTAGATAATAAAACTATAAATAAAAGTGATAAGGGGATTTCCATAAAATCTAGAACAGCAGATTTCATGCTATGGGAGAAAGGTGCTTGTCTTGAGGAAGGGGCATGAGGCTTCAGGGGTTGCTGCCAATCTCTTGAATGGGGTTAAAAGGATATTCATTGTATAATAGCTCTGTAAGTGATACATTTGCTTTAGGCAGTTTTCTGTACTTGTAGCTTTTGTCATTAAAATATTCAAAATTTGTTGGGAGAACAGAGACATATATAGACATATAACAAAAAGAACTTACCCTATAAAGACGCTCACTGAAATAAATATTTAAGATGTATAGCTAGGGGTACTCGATTGGCTCAGTTGGTTAAGTGTCTGGCTCTTGATTTAGGCTCAAGTCATGATCTCATGGTTTGTGAATTCAAGCCCCACACCTGGCTCTGTACTAACAGTGCAGAGCCTGCTTGGGATTCTCGCTCTTTCTCTCTCTCTTTCTGCCCTTCTCCTTCTTGTACTCTCTCTCTCTCTCTCTCAAAAATAAATAAACTTGTAAACACAATTATAAAAAAAAAAAAAAGATGTATAGTCATATGAATACTTAACCTAGAGGGAAGTGAATGAAGAAACAATACATTGGTAAATTAACTAAATATCACCTATATAAATTATACTGCTATCCTTAACTTTAGTTAATAGTTTGGTAGGTGCAAAAAGTAACTTTCTAGATCCAGTTCCAGAAAGATGGAACAAACACATGCTAATCTTCCTATCTCACTGAACTCCAATTATACAGGCTGAACTGAATGCATAGACAGCAATCTGAAAACTCTGAAAAGTAAATATCAGCTGTCAGATCAAAGGAAACCATCAGAATTCAAAATATCAATGAATTGGCAGTGCATTTGCCTTACTTTCCTTGTATATTCCCCAGCCTAAAATCAATGAAGCTGGAAAACCAGAATGGAGCACTGTGGTGCAGACAGAAAGAGCTCCAGCTGAAGCCCTCTAGCTGGGCTAAAAGGCTAGGGAAGAGAAATGAGAAAGAGTGAGGGAAATCCCCCATGCTTTCTTTCCAACTTCTCAGTTTTTGCACCCTAGTGCCCAGATAGTTGTGTGATAAGGGAGCAGTAGCAACAAAAGTAGCCAAGAACAGAAAACTGTGGGAACTAAATCTCTGGGGGAAGGAAGATTCCTCTAGCATTTGTTGTAGCTACAGATCCAAGAAGGCAGGCTCAATCTCAGGTGTTTTTTTTTTTTTCTCTCTGTCCTCCATAGGATTGGTCTTTACATATGGTACAATGATGGAACTGGGCAGTTCCTGGCCAGGAACCTGAAAAGGGGAATGGCAGGAAACACAAAATACTCTCTAACCTGTACCTTCATAGATCTGATTTTAATTAGTATCTTAAAGACTTTAAAAGTTGAGATAACCAATTCACCTGTGCCCAGGTCCTTGACTGAAAGCTGGATGGCACAGATACAGGACTGCTTGAACCACACTGAAAGGCATGGAAAACAATGGGTACTGGAAGCACAGCCTACAGAAGGCTAAAATGCAAATATCATCATTCTTCATAGGATTTAAACAAGTCCCAGGATCTCATAATATTCACAATATGCAGGATAAAATCCAAAATTACTCAGCATATGAAGAACCAAAAAACCAAAACAAAACGTAACAAAACAAAAAACTTCAACTTGCATTAAGAAAAACAATCTCCAGACATCAGTGATGAGATGTTAACATTCTACGATAAGTCTCTGAAGTAGGTATTAAAAAATGCTCAGATAAGCAATGGTGGGCCTTCTTGAAACAAGTTAAAATAGAAAGTTTCAGCAAATAAATAGAAGATAAAAAGAAGAGTCAAATGAAAATTTTATAACAAAAAATCCAACAACTGAAATAAACTTACTGTAATGACTCCATAGCAGAATGGAGATGATAGGGGTGCCTGGGCGGCTCAGTCGTTTAAGTGTCCAACTCTTAATTTTGGTTCAGGTCATGATCTCATGGTCATGATCTCACAGTCTTGAGATCCAGCCTAGCATTGGGCTCCATGCTAGGCCCTGAGCCTGCTACAGATTCTCTCTCTCTTTCTCTCCCCCTCCACCCCTTCCCAGCTTCTGTGCATGCACACACACTCTCTTTCTCACCCTATCTCTAAAACAAACAAACAAAAAAGAATGGAGATGATAAAGGAAATAATCAAGGCACATGATCAATAGAAATTATCTAATTTGAATAACACACAGTAAAAAAAAAAAAAAATGAACAGAGCCTAAGGGAACAGTAGGGCAACAATAGGCCCAAATTTATATCCTCAAAGACTAAAAATGGAAGGAGGAGAAAAGGTGTGATGCCTAAAAAAAGTATTTGAAGAAATCATGGCTGAAAACAATCTCAGCTTGGCAAAAACAAAAAGCAAAGCAAAGCAAAATAAAACAAAACTATAAACCTAAGATTCAAGAAGTTCAAGAAATCCCAAACAGGATAAACTCAAGGAAATTCATACCCAGACACATTATAATCATACTTCTGAAAACTAAAGAAAAAGAAAATAATCTTGAAAGCAGCCGTAGAAAAGTGACATATCCCTGTAAAGAACATTGATTTGAATGACAGCAGTTTTCTCATCAGAGGCCAGGAAGTGGCACAATGTTTTCATAGTACTGAAAGGAAAGAATTGTTAACCTAGAATTCTGTATCTAATGAAAATATTTTTTGAAAATAAATACATGACAACAAATGGCTTCCTTTTATCCTGAAGGTGAGTTATGTCTTTGCTGTATACAGGATTCCTAGATTATAGTTACTATATTTCAGGAGACTGCAGTTGAGTCCTCTCTTATAGTTTCCGTTTAAGACGTGTATAGTTTGCCATATGCAACTTCTTTCTTAATTTAAAATACAAGAAATAGAACAAAATAATAGACAAGTAGATTTGGGGGGGGGAATATACAGTTGATTTTAAAATTTATATATAAAGGCAAGGATAGCCAAGATGGAGGTGCAAGGGCAGGTAGAACCTCAGAAAAAAATATGTAGTTGTTTCAAGACAACTACATATCCATACAGAATAAAAAGAAATCTTGAATCCTACCTTACCTCAGAGTGTAGACAAACATTAATTACAGATGAAATGCAGCTCTAAATGTGAAAGACAAAGTAATAAACCTTTTGGAATAAAACATAGAAAAATATCTTTCTGACTTTAGAGCAGGAAAATATTTCTTGAACAGGACACAAAAAAACGCTGACCATAAATAACAATATAAGTTGAACTATACTAAGGTTAATAAATTGTATGTGTCAAAATATGTCTTCCAAGAGTGAAAGAGAAGCCACAAAGTAGAACAAAATAATTATAGCACATTTTTCTGACAAAGGACTCATATCTAGACTATAGAATTCCTACAAATGAATAGGAAAAAGAAAGTGTATCCAATAAAAAAAAGTAGGCAAAAAAAATAGGCAAAAAGCTCTGAAAAAGGACTTCACAAAAGAGGATATTTAAATAGTGAAGAAATATATGAAATGTCCTGAGATTAAAAAATTAACAAGGAAACTGATAACTAATACCATTAATACCATCCAAAATGCTTATAATAAAAGGGAAATGATCAAGTATTCATAAGAATGTGGAGTAACCATATTCATCAGAGATACACCCATGTATTAAAAGAACATTTATAAGAAATGATCATAGCAGCACTACATTTAATAGCTCCAAACTGGAAAATACCCAGATGCCCATCAACAACAGAAAGGGTTGTGGTCTATTTATATGATAAAATGCTATTTAGTGAAAAGAATCAATGGACTACAAGTTAAAAATATGGATAAATATTACAAATACAAATTTGATCAAAAAGAGTTGGATAAAAGAGAATGCATTGTTCAACTCATTAGTAGGTAAAACTATCTATAATGTTAGAAGTCAAGATAATACCACCCTTTGAAGGATAAAAACTGTAATGTAGGAGAAGAATGGAGTGCTGGCAATATTCCTTTTTTTTTTTTTTTTTTTTCATCTCAATGCAAGTTTCACTAACTTGTGACTTTTTCTGTGTGTATGTTATGATTCCATAAAAAATGACAAAATTAAACTTTCTCTGTGTATGTAATGATTCCATAACAAATGACAAAATGAGAAAGGTGACTTCACCAGCTAATTGTTCTAATGACGTGGGGAGGAAATAACACAAAGTTTACACAAACTCTTTTAGAATATAGGAAATTAGGAATAATTTCCAACTCATTTTATGAGGCCAGCATAATCTAGATACCAAAACGTTACAGGCTTATTACTTAAAAAAGAAAATCTCAGGTATGTTTCACTGAGAAGCACAGATGCACAGTTCTAAAGAAAATATTCACAAAATAAATTCAACAGTATTTTAATAAATAATAATAACTAAGATCAAGTGGTTATTTTTCAGGACTAGAAGGTAGGTAGGAGCAGGACAACATTGCATCTCCTACTTCTGAGGCAGTTTTAATCCTGACTCAAAACTCCTAGCAAAGAATGGTTGCTATGATAGAATGTATGAGCTGTAAAACAAATAAGGATTCAGCAGGGGTTGGTTGATAGTGATTACCCCTCCAGGATCACTTTTAGCATGACATGCCTGGATTTTCTATAATATTTATTGTAAATAAATCTGTGATTTATGGGCTGCATCTATATTAAACAATAGGTTAGTCACACAAACAGGGCTACCTGAGTTGCCAGAATATAAGAACTAAGAGACAATCAAATGCCATTGCATTTCAGACTCATAGCTTCCAGAACTGAAGACAACAAATTCCTATGCTTAAAATCACTTAAGTTTTGATGTTTTGTTATGGAAGACCCAGGTGAATTATTGAATGTCTTCTGCCTGAGATCAGTAGTGCAACTAAACAGTATAATATCACTTCTATTAAATATTGAACTTGATGCTCCTAGCTAGTCAAGTAAGTCAAGAAAAAGAAACAAAAGAATAAGAATTGGAAAAAAACAGTTTAAAACTATTGGGTTTGGCGGTTGTTATGACTAACTTAAAAAAAATATCTATAGAAAAACTTTTAGAATTAATAAATGAGTTTAAAATTTCAGAATATAAGACCAATATGCAAATGTCAAATATATTTCTATATCTGCAACAGTTATAAAATGAAAAAATTTACATATTATTTTAACAGCATAAACATATCAAACGTCTATGAATAATTCTTATGGAAGTTTCTCAAAATATCTACACTGAAAATTGCAAAATATGATTGAGAGAAATTAGAGAAGATCTAAATAAACAGAAGAAATATGATGCTCATCATATTCAAAGATTAGAAAATTCAATATGGTAAAGATGTCAATTCTTCCCAAATTGATCTAAAAATTCTACAGAATCCCCCCGCAAATTATAAAATGAATAATAATTATTTTAAGATAAAAAGGGTCAAGAATACCCAGGGCAAGATTGAAGAAATAGAAAAAAGAATATTCACACTACCAGGCATATGAAGACTTATTAAAATCCTATAGTAGTTCAAAGAGTCTGGTGTTGCTATAAGGGTAAACAAACATGACAGACCTGCATAGGTATTGTCATCTGATGCACAAAGGTGATATGGTAATAGAGGGAGAAAAAGATTACCTTTTCATTAAATGGTATTGGGTCAATTGAATATCCATATAAAATAATAAATCTCTCTTCTTACCATACTTCATAGCACACACAAGGTTTTAGTTCCAGATGGATGAAAAGTCTCAGTGTGAAAGGTAAAAACAATGCTCTTAGGAAAAAACATAAGGTGATATCTTCATGACTGGGATAGGCAAAGAAATCTAAAGCAAGATACAAAAAAATGCAAATTGTGATTGGAAATGTTGAGAAATTAGACTATGCTAAGAGTAAAAACATCTGTTACTCAAAAGATACCATTAAAAAAGTAAAAAAAAATGTCTGCAATATATGTGTCTTACAAAGGACTCATATCCTGAAGAAATAATGAATTCCTACAAATAACAAGAAAAAGGCAGATAACCTAATAGAAAAATGGGCAAAAATCTTAAAAAGTCACTTCACAAAAGAGGATATTAAAAGTATCAATAAACATATGAAAAGCTGCTCAACAAGGAAATGCAAATTAAAAGCCACAATGAGATCAAATTATCCATAAACCAGAATGTCTGAAATTAAATCAAAGACAAGTGGATAAGTATGCAAAGCAACTAGATCACTCATACACTGTGGTAGGAGTGTAATTAGAGCAAGTACTTTGGGAAATTGACTATCTTCTAAACCTGAACATTTGCAAGTTCTAAGAACAGCAGGGCTCTCCAGAGAAATGTATATATATGTACATATATATGTATATGTATGTGCACAGAGAGAAAGAGAGAGATGGATTGTAAGAAATTGGCTCACATAATTATGAAGGCCAACAAGTCCCAAGATCTGCAGGGTGAGCCAGAAAGATGGAAATTAAGGAAAGCCAATGATGTAGTTCCATTTCAAAGGTAGGAAAAAGCCAGTGTCTCAGTTTGAAAGTACACAGACAGGAGGAATTCTCTCTCACTTGAGAGAAGGTCAACCTTTTGGTTCTGTTAAAGCTTTCACCTGATTAAATGATGGTCACTCACATTATGGCAGGCGATCTGCTTCACTCGGTTTACCAATTTAAATGTCACCCTCACCCTCATAGAAGCAACCTCAAAATGTATCAAAACTCTTAGTTCCCATGGCCCTGGTCAAGTTAACACATAATTATGCACAATATCACAGTATCCAATGGAAATATGTACACATGTTCCCTAAAAGACATGTTCAAGAATGTTCACTGCAACATTATTTGTAATAGCTTTACACTAGACACAACAGATTTCCATCAATAGCAGATACTGGGGTATATTACTATCATCAGATACTATATAACAATTAGGATGAAGAAACTAGGGGAGTCTGGGTGGCTCAGTCGATTAAATGTCTGACTCTTGATTTCTGCTCAGGTCATGATCTCATAGTCTGTGAGTTCAAGCCCCACATCAGGCTCTGTGCTGATGGTCTGGAACCTGCTTGAGATTTTCTCTCTCCCCATCTCTCTGCCCCTCCCTGCTTGTGCATTCTCTTTCTCTTAAAAATAAATAAACATTAAAAAAAACTTAAAAAGGATGAAGAAATTAAACTACATCCAACAACATGGATGGATCTCAAAAACAATGTTGAGTAAAAGAAACCAGACCCAAAAGAATGCAAACTGTAAGATTCAATTTATATGAATACAAAAACATTCAAACCCATGCTCTAGTATTAGAAATCAGGTTAATCGTTACTTTGCGGGGAAGGCTAGAAACTGAAAAGGACTTTTCCGGTTTTGCAGCTAATATCTTGTGTCTTTATCTAGGCACTTATTACAAGGTATTGTAGTTTTGTGAATTCATTGAGCTGTACTTTTAAGATTTGTGCCATTCTCTATTATGTGTCCCTTCAACAAAAAGTTTATCTTAAAGTAGAGTCAAAATAAAGCACATTTAGAAAACAAAACTTGAATGATTTTATTTTTTTATTTTTTAAAGTTTTTAAATTTTTATTTGTTTTTGAGAGAGTGTGAGTGAGGGAGGGCAGAGAGAGAAGGAGACACAGAATCTGAAGCAGGCTGAGGGCTCTGAGATGTCAGTACAGAGCCTGACATGGGGCTTAAACTCGGGAACTGCAAGAATATGACCTAGGCCGAAGTTGGATGCTTAATCGACTGAGCCACCCAGGCGCCCCAAAACTCGAATGATTTTAAAATCATTAGATTTTAAGTGTGGTAATATCACAAGGAAGTGTTTCTGAAAAAGTAAAACAATCATAGCTGAGATGTAAAAAGAAATGGCATGGTTAAAATACAAGGTAAACATGGGAGAAATATAGGCAAATATTTACTGATTAAAATAATAACAATAAAAACAATAACTAAACAACAACAACTATGCATATGTTCATGGGTAAAAAGCAAGAAAGAAATGAAACTTCTAGTGATAATTGCATATAATACTCAAATTGTTGCAATAACATTTAAAGTGCTCTAAGTCCCAGGGTGCTTTGGTGGCTCAGTTGGTTAAGTGTCCAACTTCGGCTGAGGTCATGATCTCATGGTTCATGGGTTCAAGCCCTGAGTCAGGCTCTGTGCTGACAGCTCAGAACCTGGAACCTGCTCCAGATTCTGTGTCTTTCTCTGTGTCTGCCTCTCCCCACTTCTGCTCTCTCTCTCTCTCTCTCTCTCTCTCTCTCTCTCTTTCTCTCTCAAATAATAAACATTAAAAAAATTTAAGTGTTCTAAGTTCCTTGTGTTGGAGGAAGGCAAATAATGCCGATTTAAACTGTAGAATACTAGATATTTACTTTTAAATATTATGAGTAGAGAAGCTATCTGCTTCAAGCCATGAAGGAGTAACTGCCACCATAAACAACTACAAAATTATCTGACAATGGTTTTTTGATGGTGGATAATAGGCAGTACAGGACTGTGATTTCAGAATGGAAAGAAAAAAGCAAGCCCTGCTTTCTGCCTGGGAGAACTTTTGGGACCCTGAAATGGAGAGGTGGAATCTAAGCAGAACACAGTGGTGTTACTGAGCTGAGGAGGCAAAGATGGGATTTCTAAGCTGCAGAAAGTGGCTGGCATTTGTATGTTAGCATACCTAAAGAAAAAGGCATAATGCAGAGAGTGGTGGTTCAGAAACTTGTGAATGAGCTAACCATGAGTGTTTGGCCAAGAACATGGCTGCACATGCCATGCACAGAAGGAACTCCATAAAACCTAGGAGAGATTTCCTGTTACGGGGACAAAACCTGAACAGACATGGCAGATATCTGCTGAGTGATATTGGCATTTTGTACTGGTCATAAGTAGAGACATATTGCTGAATACCTTGGCCATTCAAGTTGTGATCCCTAAAAAAAGCCAAGGCCTAGGATTAAGAACCACACCTTAGAGTAAGGGCTAGGCTCTGGACTAAGTTTATAATTTAGGTGGAATAATACACCTAAACAAAGAATGAAACCAATAAAAACTGGAATAGAAGAATACCCTATTAATAACTTCCAGCCAGAACAAAACACAATACTCTTTAAAGCACTCCCTACAATCATCTATAATCTCTGGCATAATTAAAACATGACTAGACACAGAAAGAATCAGATAAAAATGTGGCCCATAATCAGGAAGAAAGAAGACAGTCAATACAAACAAAACCTAAGGTGACCCAAATGTTGGAAATAACAGACAATGACATTAAATCAACTCTTTTCAGTTTCTTCTAAAACATAAATAAAAATATATTCATAAAGAATGATCATATTGGGAAACTGGTATCCTGTCAACCCAGAATTCTGTAACCACTAAAAATGTTCTTAAAAATGAAGATGAGGGCTGCCTGGGTGGCTCAGTCGGTTAAGTGTCCGACTTCAGCTCAGGTCATAATCTCACGGTTCGTGGGTTCAAGACCAGCATCAGGTTCTGTGCTGACAGCTAGGAGCCTGGAGCCTGCTTCTGATTCTATGTCTCCCTCTCTCTCTCTCTGACCCCTCCCCTGATCATACTCTGTCTCTCTCTCTGTCTCTAAAAAATAAACAAATGTAAAAAAAAATGAAGATGAAATCAAGGTAAATAATAGCAGTGCATATATGTTTCCAGCAGACCTATACTACAAGAAATACCAAAAGGAAATTCCACAGGAAAATGAGATGGAAAACAAGAAAAGTTCCACAAATAGTTATTATTAATAATTATGAAGGATTATTTCTTTTTCTTTAGTTTGTGAAAACTCAATTTACTATTTTTTT
Source organism: Panthera onca (assembly GCF_046562875.1). Lineage (NCBI taxonomy): Eukaryota > Metazoa > Chordata > Mammalia > Carnivora > Felidae > Panthera > Panthera onca. The sequence goes on from NC_138344.1 coordinate 22,260,778, forward strand.
AAAGATTATATTGTTAGGTAATCTCTACACCCAATGTATAGCTCAAACGTGCAACTCCAAGATCAAGAGTCACATGTTCTGCTGACTGAGCCAGCCACGCACGCCTCAACTCACTATTTAAATAAAAAAGTAATAACATTGTAATGAGAGTTTTATTACCCATGTAGTTGTAAAATATATGATAATGGTTGTACAAAAGACAAGAGAGGTAAATAGAATTTTACTAATATTAGATTTTACACTTTATAGGAAGTAGTACAATAGTAACCATAATAGACAGTCATAAGTTAATGATGCATATTGAAATTCCTAGAGCAAATGGTAAATGCAAAATGGTATAATTAAGAAATGCAACAAAGAAATTAAAATGCAATAGTACATAAAAATTTGGTTATCAAAAATAAGGCAGGAAAGTGGGAAGAGAGGTGCAAATGATAGATTGGTTAACTCGAAAATATATATAAAAATGATAGACTTAACCTAACCAAAGCAATAATTGTATTGAATATAGATGGACCAACACTTTAAGTAATATCTGAGGTATTTATACTGTAAGAAAGCATCACACAACTGTATGTTATCTTCAAGACATATTTTATATATGAAGACAGAAATTGAAATAAGAGATAATTTGAAATGCAAACAGTAAGCACAGAAAGCTGGCATAACCATATTTATATCAAAATACACCAAAAGAATTATCAGAATTAAAGAGCAATATTTCATAATGCTAAAAGATTCAATCTATCAACCTAATAGTTATTAATGCCTATATGCATAGTAAAAAATTCAAAATACATGAAGCAGAACTGGCAAAACTAAAGGGAGATTAGAATAATCATCAAATATAGTCTCTTAAAAATTAAAAAAAAATCAGTAAGGATACAGAATATATGAACAACTGTATAAACTCACTTGTCTAATTGACATTTATAGGCAACTTCAGAAAACACATTCAAGTACACATGGGAGGTTCACCATGGAGGAACATTTATCATATGCTGGGCCAATAGTAAGTCTTAATATAGTTTAAAGGGTTGAAATCATAAAACATTTATTCTCACCACAAGTGAATTAAATAAAAATTATGTATCTAGAAGAGACATGAATATTGGGAAATAAAATAGCACACTCTGAAATGAACTATTGCTCAAAGAAGAAATTACCAAAAAAAAATTGGAAAATCTATTGAACTGCAGGTAGTGGGTATAGAACACATCAATGTTAGTAGGAGCGACTAAGGCAGTACTCAAATGGGAATTTATGTCTTCAAATTTTTACATTTGAGAGGAAGTCTAAAATCAATGATCTCAGTTTATACCTTAAGAAATGTTTAAAGATCAGTAAGTTAACCCCCAAATTGGTAGAAGTAAACAACCAACCTAAGAGTAGAAATCAATGAAATTTTTTAAGAAATTAAAGTTGAGAAAATTAACAAAGCAAAAAAGTCGTTTCTCTAGAGAAATTAATAATATTGGTAAACCCTGGCAAAATTAATCAAGAACAAAAAAGGAGAAAACACAAATTATTGAAAACAGGAATGAAGAGAAGGTATCACTTCCTGCTTTACAGACATAAATATGGTAATACAGGAATATAATAACCTTATGCCAATTTATCCAATAACAAAGAAAATAGACATTTTTTGAAAAATGCAACTTAGTAAAATTTTCACAAGAAGAAATTCTGAATTGCATGATATCTATGACAACTTGAGTTTATATTTAAAAAAATAAAACTATCTACAAAGAAAATTCCAAGCAGATAGCTTTACTAGTTAGTCTTATTAAACACTTCAAGAAGAAATAAAATCTTGCACAAACTCTTGCAGAAAATATAGGAGGAAAAACATTTCCCAATTTATTTTGAGGCCATAGTAGTTCTTCTACCAAAATTGGACAATGGCATTACAAGAAATGAAAATTACAGAGGAATATGTCTTCTGGATATAGATAGAAAATTCTTTTAAAATTTATTAATTAATAAAATTCAGTATTAATCAAATTCATGATCAAGTGAGTCTGTGGTTTGATATCTTTTATCTGTATTGAAAAGTTCTCACAATTTACTTTTTTAATATTATTTTTGTCCCATGTCTATCACAAAAGCTAGATCTTGAACCTTTGTTTCTTTTTTTTCTCTTTGGTATTTTCCATCCTTTTGTCCTTCCATAGGCTTCAGCCTATTTTTGCCCTATCTTTCAGATCACTAATTCATTCTTTAACCATGCCTAATCTGCTGTTAAATCCATCCATTGAATATTTTCTTTAAAATCTTCAAGATTTTCTTTGTCTTTAGTTTTCTGCAGTTTGAATACAATTTGCTTAGTTGTTGTTATTTATTTATTGTATTTGTCTTGCTTGGGCTCTCAGAGATATTACTCAATCTGTGGTTTGTCATCTGTCATTAATTTTGGAAAGATCCTAGATATATCCTTCAAGTATTTTTTCCGTCTTTGGAGTGTGGCCTCCACAAGTGTTCCTATCCCTCCTTTAGGGGTGTAGATTTTCCCTCCCTGTCCCCTACTTCTTTCCATGGCTGCGGCATTTCCAGTCTATTTTCATGAAGTTGTGTCACATGTTGAGTGTTTTTTTTTTTTTTTTTTTATAGATGAGAAAGAAATCCTGGAGTAGACTAGAGTGAATTGGATTCTTCCTGCTGTAGCTGGAATGAGGTTTTAGCATTACCCTCTGGTGAAGACCTTTCCCCTGGGAAGTAAGTCTCTGTCAGGAAGAAGGGTCTGGAAGGGATTATCAATGGCTGCTCTTCCATTCCTTTTGCCATGACCACAAAGGAATCTTTCTCATATCCTCACTTTGACAACCTGATATGATTGCTGGAGGGAAAGAGTGTGCAAGTGTATGGGGAATCTTTCTATGACTGTAACCCCTAGGAGTTTCTTGCTCTCAAGCTAGTCTTCATTCAGCCTCTAGAAATTCATTAAACTGGTAATTAAATAAGTGATACTATTAATTTAGGGTCTCCAGCAGTTTCTGTTCTACGCAAACAAGTTTCAGGGGTTGTATCTCTCTGGCTGTACATGACTCCAGATTTTGGTGTGGCAGTTTGCCTGCATTTTCTTGCTGTAAGGACGGAAGTGTGACTACCAAGCTCTTTACATGTCAGATATTTAAAAAAAAAATTCCCATCCATTGAAATTATAATTTTAAGTTTTGAGTTCAAGTGTTTAAATTTTTTTATATATAGATTTTTGTCTGTTTAAAAAAAATAGTGCTTATTTTCTGCCAACATCCAGTTTTTTTTAATCTCCTTTGAACATATTGAGTATAGTAATTTTAAAGTCTATTACTGTTCATTTCAATTTTCTGAGCCTGTTAGTCTATTTCTATTGAGTAATCATTTTTCCTATTTCTTTCTAACTGGTCTTGTCTCCTTGTGTGACTGGTTTCCTTTTTTTTCCATAAACTTTTTAGTTTAAATAGTTTTAGATTTACAGAAAAATTGCTAAATTAGTATATAAAGTTCCCTTATATCTATCTCTCACTGTTTTTCTATTGCTATTGTCTTATATTACTACGGTACTTTTGTGACAAAATGAACCGACATTGGTACCTAACCATTAGCTAAACTCCACATTCAATTTCTGTATCAACAGTTTTACCATAGTATTTGTTTTCTGTTTCAGGATCCTACCCAGAATGCCAAATTGCATATAGTTACTATGTTTCCTTAGCTTCTTCTGGTGTGTGGTAGTCTCTTAGACTTTCCATTTTTGATGACTTTGAGAATTTTAGAAGGTTGCTTGATTACTATTTATTGTGTGTTGGTCATGGCATTTGCAAACTTCTTACTAAAAATAGCTTGAGGTTTACAATAATATCTCCCACCATAGAAGATTCACATTCACCCCAAGTACCTGGGAGTGCAATCTGGGCTCACCTCAGAGTAATTCCCAGGACTAATATGGTTCAAAGTTGGGCTGCATCCACAGAAAGGTCTTGTCTACTTCTGATTCATACTTATGTATATGATATAACCAATACAGGTACTAATACCAAGAAAAAGAGGTTTACTGGATCTCTTCTCCTTTTGGCTCTTCTATCAGTTCTTGTCTTAGAAAGAAGGCTAAGCTTCATGACGCTGTCAGTTCATCTTCCAGTTTCATCATCTGGAAATGGCAATTGCCATTTTATTTTTTATATATTTTTTTAATGTTTATTCATTTTTGAGAGACAGAGAGAGACAGAGTATGAGCAGGGAAGGGGCAGAGAGAGAGAGGGAGACACAGAATCTGAAGCAGGCTCCAGGCTTTGAGCTGTCAGCACACAGGCCAATGTGGGGCTCAAACTCAGGAACTGCGAGGTCATGACCTGAGCCGAAGTCCGACGCTCAACTGACTGAGCCACCCAGGCGCCCCGGCAATTGCCATTTTAGAAGAAGTTTCTCCAAATGCAGCGTTAACTTCCTGTGTCTCTGCCTTTCTCAAGACCCTTGTCTTTAGTGGACATTGTCTTGTTGCTCACTGACTTGTTAGCCCTCTGATATCTTCAGGTAGATTTTTAAAAACCAGCTTTAGTGAGGGATAATTTATAAATAATAAGATGCTGTCTAGTTGGATTAGTTATAACAAATATATATACTTACTTGTATATAAACCATCATAATCAAGCTATGAAACATTATCATCATAACAAAAACTTCCCACATGTTCCTCTGTACTCATCAACCTCTCGCCTCTGGCCCCAAGCAATACTAATCTGTCTTATCACCATAGTTTAGCTTTGCCTTTTCTAGAACTTCATAAAAATGGAATCATATGGTATACCTACTCTGGTTCCTGGCTTCTTCCTTTAAGCATAATGCCAAACAGATTTTTAAAGTACATTTGGACCAATACTTCTAATTGTTCTAAGTTTTTTTTTTCTGAATTATCAAATCTGCCATTACAGAAATTGGAAGTTCCTTGTTCCTTTACTCTTGGAATATGAGTTTTAGGATTAGCTAATAAATCTTCACAAAATAACATTTCAGGATTTTGACTTATGACATTAAACTTATAGTCTAATTTGGAGACCATTGACATCTTTAATATACTGAATCTTCCTAGCTATAAAACCATCATCTTTCCATTTATTAAACTAAGTTGAAACTAAACAATGTCTTAAAACATTCTCAAAATAAAAGTCAGGCAATCTTTTGCTTGATTGACTTCTAGGTAGTAGGCTGTTGGTATTATGAATAAGCTACTTAAAAAAATTTGTACATAGTTGTTGAAATGTATAAAATAACTTCAATTAATATTGAATAGAAATTATAATAGTGAGAAATTTTATACTGTTCCTTATTTTAAATGGAATACCTTCAATGTTTGGTAAATAAAAATTTAATTTTTAAAAATATATCATACAAGTAGATGCATTAAAAGTGTTTGATGAAATTATATGCCAATTCATAGCACAGTTCTCAAAAACATAAACACAACCAAACAGCAACAACTAGGAGGGAAAGAGAATGGCTTTACTCACTCAAGTGAATATATGGAAAACAACCTACAAAATATTTGATGCTAAGAGCTAAACTCTTTCCCTCTAAGATTAGGAAAACGGCAAGGAAGTCCTCTCTCACCACTTCTATTCATTATCATCCTGGAAGACAAGAAAAAGAAATAAATTGTGGAAAGGATAAAATAAAACTATTCTTATTCTCAGACAATATGATTATGTGAAAAACACCAAAGAATCTACCCCCCCCCACACACACACACACAAACCTGTGGAACTAATTTGATGAGTGTAGCAAGCATGCAGGATATAAATTCAATATACCGAAGTAAACTGCCTTCCTATATACCAGAAACTGGAATTTGAAATTCAGAGTGGTACCATTTATGATACCACCAAAAAAAAAAAAAAAAAAAAAAAAAAAAATGAGGTGCTTTAAAATAAATCTTACAAAATATGTACAAGATATACAGAAAACTACAAAATATCAGTGAGAGAAACCAAAGAAGATATAAATAAATGGATAAATATTCCTTGCTTGTGAATTAGAAGAATTACTATTTTTAAGATACCAGTTCTTCCCAATTGAATTGTTGAATCTATAGATTCAACAAAATTCAGAGTAAATTCCCAGGAAGGTATAGGAGAAAATTATAAAACTATAAAACTGTAGGAAAAAATCCATGTGACCTTGGGTTTGTTGAGAAGTTTTTACATACAACACCAAAAGCATAACCCATAAACAAAACAAAACAAAATATTCGAATTTGTTAAAATTAAACTTTAAAACTTGTTCTGCAAGTACATTGTTAAGGCAATGAAAAGACAATTCATAAGTGGAAAACACTAATCACATACTTGATAAAGGACTTCTAAAATATACAAAGACTACTTAAAACTCAACAATAAGAAAACAAACAACATAATTTAAAAATGGGCAAAAGACGTAAACAGCTACCTCATCAGATACGATATATAGATAGCAAATAAGTATATGAAAAGAGGCTCATGATCATTTTTCACTAGAGAAAGACAAATTAAAACAATGAGTTACCACTACACACCTATTATAATGGGAAAATTACCAAAAAAAAAAAAAAAAAAGGTAATACTAATTACTGGCAAGAATATAATGCAACTAGGACTTTTCTAATTCCTGATGGGAATGCAAAGTAGTATGGCCACTTGGGAAGATAATTTGACAATTTCTTGAAAAACTAAACATTATGGATTGAATTGTACCCCTCCCCTCCATATGCTGAAATCCTAAATTCCAATACCTCAGAATATGTTTGGAAATAGAGTCATTGCAGACTTAATTAGTTATACTAGAGTAGGTCCTTAATCTAATGTGACCATTATCTTTTTTTTCAATGAAATTTATTGTTAAATTTGTTTCCATACAACACCCAGTGATCATCCCAACAGGTGCCCTCCTCAATGCCCACCAGTATCCTTATAAAAAGGAAATTTGGAGACATATACAGCACATTGAGAGCACCAGGCAGAGATGGAGAAAAAGATCATATCATGCTTCTAAATGCCAAAGATTGCCAACAAACCACCAGCAGATATGAGAGAAATATGCAATAGACTCCCCCTCATAGCTCTCAGAAGAAACCAACCCAAGCAACACCTTAATAATCAGACTTTTAGCTTCATAATTATGACACAAAAAATGTTCATTGTTTAAGCCCCTCAGTTTGTGCTTTTTTATTATGGTAGTGTTAAGAAACTACTACAGTGAACATAGACTGATCAGATGATACTCAATTACATTTATGATTATTTATCTAATGAGTTGAAACATTATGTCCACACATACCTAAAAATCTGGACTTGACTGGTAATTATGGCTTTATTCATAATTGCCCCAAACTGGAAGCAACCAAGATGTTCTTCAGTAGGTGAATGAGTAAACAAACTATGTTACACTCACATAATGGAACAGTATTCAGCAATAAAAAGAATTAAGCTACTAAGCCCTGCAAAAATATGGATGAATCTTAAATATACATTGCTAAATGAAAGAAATCAGTCTTAAAAGGCTACATATGGTATGATTCCATTTATATGACATTGTGGAAAAGGCAAAACTATAAGGATGATAAATGGATCAGTGGTTGCCAGGCATTTGGAAAGAGGTAAGATATTAACAAAGGAGTCATGGAAAATTTTATAGGACAGTGAAATTATTTGGTATAACACTTTAATGTTAGAGACATGATGCTATGAATTTTTTCAAAATCCATAGGACTTTATGCAAAATGAATGAACCTAAATTGATGCAAACTGAAAAAAAAAAAAACGTTTAGGAATTCAGGGATCCCATGATGGAATGGTGACTATGACAAAAATATCTAATGGTATTAAAAATATTTGAAATAACCTCAGTGAAAAGGTTGGGGGGAAAAGTACTGACATAGGTAACATTGGAAATGAGTGAAGACTTTAAGACAAAAGGCAAAAATGACTACATAAGCACTGTACTCCAGTTAATAATGCACACATCTGAAACCTTTCTATACATGTACTGGAATTCAACCAGTAAGTAAGCAGATGACAATGGTTGGAGTCATTTCTCACTATTAGAGTTGGAGGTTGTCCATAGACAATGGGGGATAAGGTTAGAATGATCCATGTGGTATTAGGTTAGAGTTGGAGATGTTAGTGTGAACTTATGTGTGGTTTTCAATAGATACAGATAGGTATGTGTGTATACATGGGTTAGATAAACACCTATCTCCTTCCTCTGACAGTTTCACGAGGCCTAGAAGCAACCTCACCAAGTAGCAACAAGCATGTCCAGTCCTCAGATCTTTAATTCTAATACCATTTTCAATCAAAAGAATCAAGGGATCCTTGGAGAAATGGCTGATTCTAGGACTGGGGCCAGAAATATTATGAGTCTGGAGCATCTTGTAGTGTTAGAAAATATGGGAATGTATGAAAGACTCCACAAGGGAATGTATGAAAGAGTCACAGGAATCAACTGTAAGAACTCCTATTGATCAAAGCTTAAACACTTTGAGCAAGAATATAAATAAAGTCATACTGGATTATAACTCAAGGTATGAAATAAATATCATTGAGTACACTGATATAAATAAGTGGTTGAATAAATAAATAAGTGAGGGAGGAGAGATAAATCATGCAGAAGGATTTAAAATATTTGTGTAAATACTTTACGGAGTACTTAAAATTTATGAGAACACTTTAAGGAGGTTGATCATAACTCCTCATTCCTTACGTGTGGGCTGTGAATACTGACATTCTTCAGTTAAAGAGCACAGTATAGAGAGGGAGGTAAAAAAGAGTAACCTTACAGTAGAGAAATCTGACAGTGTGTCAACCCAGGTGATCAAGGTCAACATCAACATTGGTAGGTCATGTTGATAGTATGTATCCTTGATATGATCTGATGAGAATGGCACCTTATCTATGTAGTCTTCCTCTCCAAACCCACAACCTCAGTTTAATCACAATAAAAACATCAACAAACCCTAATGGAAGGGCAGTCTGCAAAATAGCAGAACAGTACTCCTCAAAACTATCAAGCTCAGTGAAAACCAGACATGACTGAAAAACTATCCTGACCAAAAGAAGCTCAAGAAGACATGATATCTCAATGTGATGCTGTGTCTCACATAAAATTTTGGAACATAAAGACAGTAGGTAAAAACTAAGAAAATCTTAATATTTAAAGTATGGTCCTGGGGCGCCTGGGTGGCTCAGTTGGTTAAGTGCCCGACTCTTAGTTTTAGTTCAGGTCATGATCTCATGGTTCATGGGATCAAGCCCTGCATCAGGCTCCATGCTGACAGTGTGGAGCCTGCTTGGGATTCTCTCTCTCCCTCTCTCTATCCCCCTCCCCTCCCCCTCCTTCTCCTTCTTTTTCTTCTTCTTCTTCTTCTTCTTCTTCTTCTTCTTCTTCTTCTTCTTCTCTCTCCCTCTTTTTCTCTCTCTCTGTCTCACTCAAAATAATTTAATAAACTTAAAAAATAAAGTATGGTCTTTAGTTAATAATAATGTGTCAGTATTCTTTCATTAGTTGGAAAAACATTTACTGATGTTGGATGTTAACAATAGTGGATACTGGGTGTTGAGTATGAGAATTCTCTGTACTATCTCCACAATCTTCTTAAAAGCTAAAATTTTTCTAAATTTAAAAGTTTACTAAAACACAAAAACAAAAACATAATATTTGCTATAGCCTTTTAGAAGATGAACTTAGATTTAGAAGATGAAATTAGATTAAAGTAGCTTCCTTTAATCCTAGGTTGGTTATTTTTCAATGATAAATAAGAATTGAATTTTATTCAATATATGTTGACATGATGATATTTTTGTTGGCCTGTTAACATAGTAATGAGTACAGGGATACCTCATTTTATTGTGCTTTGCACATTTTTTTTTCTTATACACTGAAGGTTTGTGGCAACCCTACATTGTACATGCAGTGCAAGTCTATTGGAACCATTTTTCCAAAAGCATTTCCTCACTTTGTGTTTCTGTGTTACATTTTGGTAATTCTCACAACATGCTAAACTTTTTTTAATTGCTATTTTATTTTAATTGCTGCAATCTCATGATAAAACTTTAATGGATGAGGAGTTGCTGCTTATGGATGAGCAAAGAAAGTGATTTCTTGAGATGGAATCTACTCCTGGTGAAGATGTTGTGAAGATTATTGAAATGACAACAAAGGATTTAGAATATCACATAAAGTTAATTGATAAAGCAGCAGCAGTGTTTGAGATGACTGACTCCAAGTTTGAAAGTTCTACTGTGGGTAAAGTGCTATCAAATAACACCACATGTTATGGAGAAATTGTTCGTGAAACGAGAGTCAATGTGTCAAACTTCATTGTTATTTTAGGAAATTACCAGTCACCCCAACTTCAATAACCACCGCCATGAACAATCATTAGCCACAAACATTGAAGCAAAATCCTTCACCAGAAAAATGATTACATTTGCTGAAAGGTCAGATGATGGTTAGCAAGTTTTAGCAATCATGTTTTTCTTAAATTAAGATGTGAGGGGTGCCTGGTTTGCTGAGTCAGTTGAACATCCAACTTTGGCTCAGGTCATGATCTTGCAGTTGATGAGTTTGAGCCCTGCATCAGGTCCTGTGCTGACAGCTCAGAGCCTGGAGCCTGATTCGGATTCTGTGTCTCTCTCTCTGCCCCTCCCCGGATCATGCTCTGTCTCTCTCTGTCTCAAAAATAAAATAAACATTAAACAATTTTTAAACTAAGGTGTGTACACTAGTTTCTTTTTTTTTTTGAATAGTGCTACTGCATACTTAATATACTACAGTATATTGTAAACATAACTTTTACATGCACTGGGAAACCAAAAGATTCATTTGTCTTGCTTTATTATAATATCTGCTTTATTGGGATATTCACTTTACTGTTGTAGTCTGGAATCAAATATGATATATCTCCTAAGTCTGCCTATATTTCGCTTTCCTGGGATACACCCTTCTTACGAACTTTATTGTGTTCTCCCAGATTCATATGTTTAAGTCATAACTCCCTACTATGACTGTATTCGGATATAGGGCCTATAAGATGATAATTAAGGTTAAATGGGGTCATAAAGGCAGGACCCTAATCTGATAGGACTGTGTCCTTAGAAGAAGAGAAAGAAACATCAGACCTGTTTCACTTTCTCTCTGTGTGTGCACAGGGGAAAGGCAGCCATCTACAAGCCAGGAAGAGGCCTAACCAGAAACTCACCCTAATACCTCCTTGATCTTAGACTCCAGCCCCTAGAACTATGAGAAAATAAATTTGTTGCTTAAGCCATCAATACTGGAGTGTTTTGTTATGGTAGCCTGAGCTGACTAACACAATCCTATTTGATGATTATTAATTTTTATGTTTTTTTAATTTGGTTTGCTATTTGCAATGTGGTTTCTATTTCTAATTCTATAAGCTGTACTGTCCCAAATTTCTTTCTTTTCATAGTACTTAACTAGCTTTAGTAGTTTGGTTTGTTTTTCTATTAGACAAGAAAAAATTAAACATTAATGATGTAATCATTTAACTAAGAAGTTATGATAGAAATAAACTAGAAACTTATAGGCATGAAGGAATTTAAAAAGATATGAATTAATGAAAAAATAATCAAGTGCATAATAGTTATTTTAAAAACTAAAAGACTAAAATAGAGTAGTTAAGAAAATAAATAATGTACCAAAATAATATCAAGAATGAAGAGTAGGAACCATGTATATATATATATATATATATATATATATATATACACACACATATATATATATACACATATATACACACATATATATATGTATATATATACATGCATATATATTTCATTTATTTAAGAAGAACGTGTTTTCACTAATTGTTGGGTGTGCATGCTTTTATAAATGCCCACCAAACCAAATTTCTTAATTTCTTAATGTTTGTCAATCTCCAATATACTTTGTCATTTTGGCTGGTTGCATTTTTTTTTTCAGCAGATTTTGCCTGTTACCTGAATTTGCTGTCTTACAAGGGCCAGAAATGTCCTCTTCAATTATACCCTTTCGCTTCCAAAGTGTTCTTACTACTTAACAGTCATTGATTATTTAGATTTGCATTTAAGTTAATGCTCTTTGTCTCCTTTAAAATCTGTGTTTTATTTTTTTGCTGTTTAATAGTTTCACCAGCTTCACTATCTAATGATGAATCTTTTGTTTACTTAACATGATCACCACTTTTTTTTTTTAGATTTTATTTTTAAATAATCTCTACTCCCAACATGATGTCTGAACTCATGACCCCAAGATCAAGAGTCACGTGTTCTACCAACAAAGCCAGCCTAGTGCCAGATCATTGCTTATTGTACTTCCTCAATTTGATATTTATATTTTTTTCAGAACTGAAACTTCTTAGTCATTTTATCTTTAAATTTGTTTTTAATGTTTATTCATTTTTGAAAGAGAGAGAGAAAGAGAGAATGAGAGAGAGAGAGACAGCATGAGGGGGGAGGGGCAGAGAGAGACGGGGACAGAGAATCCAAAGCAGACTCCAGGATCCCAGCGGTCAGCACAGAGCCCAATGCAGGGCTCGAACCTGTGAACTGAGAGATCACGACCTGAGACAAAGTTGGACACTTACCCGGCTGAGCCACTGAGGCATCTCTTAGTCATTTTTTCTTTAAATAATTTCTCACGTATTCTTTTTATTAATATTTTTTAGGACTCCTAGTAGATGAGTTCTTATTCTATCCTTCTTATCCCTTAACCTTTCTTATCCAGGTGATTTTCTGGGTACATTTTTCAGCTCTTGCTCCCAGAGTACCAATGCTTTCTTCATCATTAGTCAGTCTCCTCTTTAACACATTTGCTAGATTTTCAATTTTAATTGTTATGGGTTTTTTCCTAGATGCTCATGTTTTATTTTCTGTTTGTTTCTTTTCCTCTGTGGTTTGTTCTCTCCTTATGCTATTAATTCCTATTTTATCCCCTGTATGCCATATTACTGATACTGCTTACCTTTGTCCTCTCTGCCCAGGCACAGATAAAAAGATTGCTTTCCAGCTTCTCTTGCTTGAAGTTGTGATCAAGAGACTTGGCTCTGGCCAGAAAATGTGGGCAGAGATGATACAAGCAACTTCAGTCCTGGTCCAGGTACGCCTCTACTTGTTTGCAGGCTGTGTAAAGGTTGAGGCTCCAGCAGACTTCAATGAGCACATTCCTCTGGTCCCCAGAACACAGTCAATCCAGTTGTTGAAAGGATCTTGTATCTTTAAAAGACTTGAGGAGCTTAGCCACCTAGGGAAGTCACTGGAACTTTTTGATTATGGTATGAGAGAGAAATAAACTTTATAGTGTTATGCCAACAGGATTTGTGGATTATTATTGCAGCCGATATTACTCAATAACTTTGGCATTGTAAACATACTTATTTTATAGTTTTTTTTCCCCCAAATCATCCTCTTATCTCAAATTGTGGGGTACTAACTTTTTTTGCCTGTGGTCTATGTACTTTCACTTACTATTGGCTATTGCCTCATAGGGGATGTAGTTTATTTGGGAGTGGGTTTTATATTTTTTAGTTGGAGTTCATTTTCATGAAAGTCATAGTTTTTTTTGAGCTCCATGTGTGTAAATTTATAAAAGCTGTTCCCAGAGGGATTCTTGAATTCTAAACCATGTGAGTTGTATATATTTGGGCACACACCTAAGCACTATGCATTTTTTTCGAAGTTTGTATTTACTTATTTTGAGAGAGAGAAAGAGAGAGAGAGAGAGAGGGAGCAGGGAAGGGGCAGAGAGAGAGGAATACAGAGAATCCCAAGCAGGCTCTGCGCTGACAGCACAGATGAACCCAATGTGGGTCTCGAACCCATGAATCACGAGATCATGACCTGAGCCTAAATAAAGTGTCAGACGTTCAACTGACTGAGCCACCCAGGCGCCCCTGCAATTTTGGTTTTATAAATGTATAGTTACCTTTTCCGCCTATCCAGACTCAAAGCAGAAAACATGCTTCCTCCCATTACCCTTGGTCATGTTTAGGGTTTGCTGGTCTATTTTTACATGAAAGGGGAGATTTTTGCAGGCTCTAGATTTATCTGGATATTTTTGTTCCAGTCCCCCACCTCTCATAGACTCAAGACCAGTTTGCTTCATTGAGGTTTGTTAAAATTTAAGACTCTTATCCTTGGAGCCCGCGTCTAGATATGCCCCTCTCCTGGACTATGATAATAGCACCAGCTTGTGAGTAACTATTCTGGGTTTGTTTCTGGTCCCTGCCTTTCTAAGCACAAGTATGTATTAATTTTCTCTTACGTTTTACTTACCATTCATGTTGGGAATGGGAGTGAAAGGGGTACCTGCAGTTCTGTCAGCTCAATCCCAGAAAGTCCCACTCCTTTCTTTATTTTACAAATGAAAAAACTGAGTCTTATATGGGGATGAACACAGCCACACTCACAGACCTATTTACTGGCACAGCACAGACTGAAATTTATTTATCCACACTCATGTTAGCTCTAAATTGTAAACTGTGTGAGTGGATTGTGCTGGTAGGTCCTACAGGCATCTAAAAGAACATAGGACATAAATAAAAACTCATTGACTGGTTGTCCCACTAGAGAAAAGTTTAATTCTAGGTTTCTGATATTATGGGTACAAGGGACAAAAGAAGTTTTTATGCTTTTAGGAAGGTGATCCTAATGGCCAAACTCAAGGTATATGAATTCCCTTGGCCCCTCTAGGCTCATGTCTCTCTAGAATGGAAGGCTGGGCTTTTAGACACTTTCAGGAAATGTGTTTGAGAGCTAGTGTTGCATTCAGATGACCAGTGGGGATGGCATGCCGGTGAGAATCTCCCTGTTGTGTCCTATGCCCCCTCTATTCTGATATATTATTTTCTTTCTCTGACTCCCTTTTTGCCAGCAGCTGAAACCCTTTAGTTCATTTCTTCACCAGTGCCAGTTCTGTGTGTATCCAGACTGCCAGATTGCAGAACTCAGGAGCTCGATTAAAGCTAAGAGCATACCTGTCTGCTCACCAGGAAATTCTATTCTGGTGTTCCCTTCTCCTGGCTGGACCCTTCCTTTGTGGCAAGCCCTGGTTGGCTGTCATGTCTATGAACTCTTCCCCAGAAAGAATCAATCTTTCTTTCCTCTAGGACCTTCTCTTAGTTCAAAGTTTACACTCATTATTTACTTATACATGCATCAGTTAACAGGTGTGAATTTGCTATCAGACACTTCATTGCAAGGCTGTCACATTTCTTTGTTTTTTTCCCAAATCAAATAACTGGCTCAGTCACCCATTCCTGCCGCTCCGGTAAATTCAAAGGCAGTCACGTTTTGGTGAGCTTTTCTAGTGTTCTGTTTGTTTGTTTGTTTTTAATGTCATCCAAAAATCCCGTGTCTTATGCAGTGCCCAAATGTGGGTTTTGCCTCTGCCGGTCCAACCTGCCTGAGTTCTTGGTGTAGATCACTTTGGGGCAGCGCCCCCTACGTGGGCTCAGGGAACCTGCTGCACTCAGCTTTCTGCAACCTTCTTGCAAGAGAGCTAGTGGGACAGAGCTTTCCGCCTCCCTATCCTCACCTCCTTCCTCTTCCAAATCCAAGCCCCCTCCTTAAGGTCTAGGACTCGACTTAGCCTCTGACCATTTGACTGATGTTTACTCTGAGCCTCCCCATGTCAATTAACTCTCTCCCGAGTTAAAAAGGAGAAGGAGAAGGAAAAGGATAAAAGCCTAAATCACACCACCAAGTTTTGGTTGTCCTTCCAGAAAGGGGTGGGAAGTAACTTTTCAATTTTAAATCTCCTTTAAAAGAGAACGAGGCATAAAGAGGGTGTCCACTGGGATTGCCATCACACACTTCTGCGGCGTTTCTCCTCCCGTATAGAATGTCTCCCAGGCAGAGATTTCCCCTCTTCTCCCAGCACCTAGATGAGAACCTAGATGAGAATCGGACTGGTGATGCCCAGCAAATGGTTGCTGACAGAACACCCTGGCGGGAGGTAGGAGGGGGGCTTCCTCTCATGTCTGTTTTGTCTGGTTGGAGAGACGTCCCAACCTGTGGGAGCCTGGTTCCTAGTCGCTGTCACCCAGCCACTGTCGTAAGGGAGGGGAGGACCCTGGAGGACTGGACCCCAGAATTGTCCCGCTCTCTCTCAAGGACCGGTGCAGCTTCTGTCTGAGAGCAGGAGGGAGCGGAGTGGGGACCAAGGACAAAAGGGAGAGACAGAACCTGGCCTCGGACAGCCCCTGGCTCGGCCGGAGGTGTGATGCAGAGGGACCGGGACAACGGTGGAGACGGAGGCGGGGCGGGGTGCCCTGGCTGTAACCAGTACTCCGGAGCGCACTTCCCACTTATACCAGCGGGCTGCAGTTCCCTGGGCGGCCGCCGAGCCGCCAAGGGCCCCGCTGGCTGGCTGGGGTGGGGGCGGGGGCGGGGGCGGGGCTCGTCACGTGGAGAAGCGCGCGGAGGCGGGCGGGGCGGGGGCGCGCGCTCGGCTCTTTAAAGGCGCGCGAGCCGAGCCGGGAGAGGCGGCTCCGCGGCCGCAGGCGCAGGCCCGGGCCGACTAGCAAGACGCTGGGCGCGCCGGCCGCGGCAGCTCAGAGTCCCAACATGCGCCGGTCGGTGTGGCTGGCGCTGGCCGCGTCGCTCTTGCACGGTAAAGCCGCCGGATCTCCCAGTCCTCTACTCCTCCTCCGCGGGATCCCGGGCGCATCCTGGCTGCTCCGTGCGCCCCGCGCCCGGGCCAGGTTTGGGGGCTCGCGCCAGCGAGGGACAGTGGGCGGCGCTGCCGGGGGCTGTCCTGGGAATGAGAGCCCCTTTCGTTTGGGGTGCTTGCTTTGGGCGGTGGGGGTCCGCGGGCAGGGGGCGTGGGGTGCACCCCCGGTGGCCTTCCCTGAGCAGCCCGCTGGGCTCTCCTCTCTTTAAGTGTCCCTGCAAGGCGAGTTCCAGAGGAAGCTCTACAAGGAGCTGGTCAAGAACTACAACCCCTTGGAGAGGCCCGTGGCCAACGACTCGCAGCCGCTCACCGTCTACTTCTCCCTCAGCCTCCTGCAGATCATGGACGTGGTGAGTCCTGGCCCCGGCCACAGGGCTGCCCTCTCCCCGCCTTGGGCTCTGAGGGGTCGCAGAAGGATCAGGCGGGGTGGCTTGGCTTGGACGCGCTAGTTGGCTCAGGGTGAGGCGGGCCCGCGCTCTGTTCCCGACCTGGGCCTGCCCTCTGCTTCCTACCTCAGTTTCCCCATCTGCTGCGTGCCTCGGTTTCCCCACCAATCGAGGAGGAACCCCGTGAAGCATGTTCCACTGCCCCAGCTACTTGTGCATGGGTACTTCAGTCCCACCTTTCCCTCAGCTTAGAAACTCAGGATGAAAGTATCCCCAACCTGAGCCAGAATCAGCAAGAATAAGGTCCAAATGATCACATTTTAGTGCTCCTTATGTGCTAAGCGTTAGCATGCAGTCCGTGCCAATTTAGCCATCTCTAGACTTTGCTGGTGCCTGAGGTATGTAATTTCTTTGGGTAGGGGCTTGGCCTTGGGCTTTGTAGTTGGTTAATGTGTCCAGGCAGTTGGCCAGCTGTGAGCATTTACACGCCCCTCACCACAATACCAGTAATGGACTTTCCCCGGCCCCTTACTGGTGAGAGTAGTGCTGGTAGTCCAGCTTTGGGTCCACACCCGAGATGCACTTGTCTGTTCCTTCAGGCAGCTGCTCTCAGCCCCATGGGGTTTTTTCTTTGTGGACTTGCTAGTGCTCATTTCAGTTGACAAATCTGTATCATATGTATGACAAGTTCTTTCTTGCTCTTCTAGACTGCTCTGAAGGTTCAGTTTTCATTGTCATATCCTTCATACAATACAAATATTTTACAAAAGCATTTCATTGTTAAAAATGGGTTTCTGTGCGGTGTCTGTACAAGGCATCAGATTCTGTTCTGGGGCACATGAGGGTAAGAGTGGGACACAGGGATGGTGGTGTTCAGGGAGGAAAGAGGTGTGCGAATGGCCTAAGTTCCACACAGAAAGTGCTAAGAGCCACCAGAGAGGTTCAGATAAGTGGTGTAAGAAGACATGTGATATTTCATAATTTTACAAAGAGTACCCACACTACCACACTGATGCATGTTGCATCACTTAACCTAGTTAGAATTGCCACAATGAAAGCCTTCCTCTCCCA
This sequence comes from Panthera onca, assembly GCF_046562875.1. NCBI lineage: Eukaryota > Metazoa > Chordata > Mammalia > Carnivora > Felidae > Panthera > Panthera onca. The sequence goes on from NC_138344.1 coordinate 22,278,918, forward strand.
TACTACACCTGTGTTAAATGTGTACTTTCTCCTACAGACAGAACTATGCTTTAAAATATTCAATGCATATGTGATGACATGGTCAACTTATCATGAAAGGAGGGCTGTAAAGAAAGACAAGTGCCATCATACAGTTTGCAAAAATTGCTGTTTACAGAGCTTGGATTACAGGAGAGGGGAAAGGATGAAGAGTTGGAGTTAGGGGAAGAGAGACTGAAAAAGAAGCTGTAGCATTGAATGAAGCCAGGTCAGAGAAATGCAAGTGCAGAGGTCTTGGGAGGGGCAAAAGTCTCTGGGTGTTTGGAGAGGCAAGTACTTTACAGAGCAACTTCTCTGTTACTTCAAGAGGTTCACGATTTGTACTTGGGAGCCTTGATGGTTTCTGGATTTGACAGTTTGTGGATGATTGCTATTAGGTAAGTTTTATAAGTGATCAGAGTCCGTACTGTGCATGATAGCATTTCATTGGTCACTGATGAGCTAAATATGTGAATGCACTTTGAGAGACCACAAAGTTAGCACATGACTGTGGTCATTTTCAGTAAAACATACCAAACCAAACAGCACTCCCCACCCCATCCCCTACACACACGATAAAGGACCAGTCAACACACTCCACAGTTGGTGCATGATAGGCTGGGAAGGTGAAACCCACCTCCCACTGTCCCATTTGCCTAGGATTGGCTCCAGCCAGCAAGACGGCCTTACCATGGGTATGCTACACAGTTGCCTCTCTTGAGTGGTCCTTGTGCTGGCTGGATGGTATGTGAAGTTACAGTGGCTACTTAGCCAAGGAGTAGGAACAGTGAGCAAGTGAAGCTGTCCTCCTAAGGCTGGCCATCTCTTTTGGAGAGGAGACCACTCACTGAGCAGCTGCAAGCCTTTCTGAGTGCTTTTGACTCTTTAAGAGACCCTTAAGGAATCAGGTTCTATAAGGGATTTGGGGGTCTTATGAGAAGTTTAGGCATAAACTTGAGTTACACAATGTGACAAATAATAAAACACAAACTTGTGTCAAGTTAGGAAGTTTAAAAAAAAAACAAAAATCATGAATACTGGATATCATCATCATTACAGTATTAGAGAAACACGTGAAGACAGCCATTAGCAGCGTGAGGTAATGGGAAGGTGGGAGGGGAAAAAGCCTTGATCTCACCTTGGCTGTCCAGCCATGACCCCATTGAACTTCCTAGGCAGGCAATGCTGCTAGCTCATGGTGTGGCCTTGAACAGATTTCTTTACCTCTTTAATCCCTGTTTCTTCATGTGTATAATGAGAATGGTAATACCCACTTCACCAGGTTTCAAGAGGATTAAATAAGAAAAAGTGCTTGACATACGCTAGTGATTCACTGAAGGTTTGCTCAATCTTAATTATGTAGCTACTCAACTCAGAGATTGGGAAGTTGATGCCTAGAAAGCTGTGGTCACTTGCCCAAAGTTGCTCATTGGTTAGAGGCAGGGCTGCAAGGAAAACCCACATCTGACTTGCAAGTTCTTTGCATCTCTTGCCTCCTTTAGAATTGATAACTACTTTTGCAGAATAGTTAGCTTGATTTATTTAAACTGGCTGAACTGTAACTGATTGAGTGTGACTGTCCTGAGATACTAGGTGAAAAGGAAGTCTCTGTATCAGAAGTAATGAAATATGCAAACATTTGTATTCCAGTTGGAATTGACTCTGCCTGGTTTTGAAGCAGGGCTTTCCAGCTGGAATCTTAGCACCCTGGACAGAGACACAGTGGCTCTTATAAAGGATTCATGTGACAGTCTTGACTGGTGCAAAATTCTCTTTATAAATCTGGTAACAGGGGTCATTTATGCACTCTGACTGAGCTGTTCTAGAGACCATTATCCCTCCCCCTAAGTCTTGTTATTGTTCCCCTTTTTGCCAGCAGAGGTTTCCTGGATGGAATGATGGAGAGTTGGCATATGATGTTGCATATCTTATTTTCATGAAAGATCATTTCTCTTTCACCAATTTATTCCACACATATTTACTGAACTTGTTTTTGTGAACATTGCTTGATTCAGAGGATTCATAAATGAATAAGAGATGGTTTCTACTTTTAAAACTCCTCACAATCTGGCTGGGGAGACCGACATGGAGATCCAAGACTACGACGTGTGTAATTTAACATACATGCCTATACAAAGTGCTACAAATACACATAGGAGAAAACATTTATTTCCAGCTAGCATGGCTGGGAATGGTTTCAAAGCGGAGGTAGTTAGATTTCTAAAAATGAGTAGGAATTTGACAGTTGGATAAAGTAGGAGAGACTTTCCAGGTGATGGGGGCAGGGTGAGGAAAGACAGATTTTGGTGGAGGGCAGCATATCTTCAGCAAGATGGGTTCTATGAAGCACTGTCTCCTGGTTAACCTTCACTACAAGTTTTACTGCAAGACTTCTTAGAATATTGAATGTCCTTATGTTTATTGAGAATTTCTAAAAGAGGGATATAGCATTGACCAAACCACTAATTTTTCTTTACAGACTCTTTTGTAAGAATTATGTTCTAGAAACACACCTTGCAGGGTGAAGGATAGGATTATTTTTTTGGTAGGATTATGAGTTGAGTTCAGAGACAGGAGGGGAATAGAGTGTAATGTGTCGTGTATGCTTTTGCAGAGTTGAGCTTTTGCCCTCGTCTGGGTATCTCAGAGGGCATGAGGAGGCAGTGTGCCAGGGGATTTGTGAAGCTGTAAGATCAGCTTGCCATAGCATATTTTCCTAGAAATGGAAACAATCCAAACTGTGATATTTGTATTAAATCCAACAAGTATAAATTATAGATTAGGATGAAAAAAAAAAAGATGCATACATTTTAAAGACAAAGCATGTGTTTTCAAAGGGATTGTTTTACCTGCTTTGGTCTGTTCTAGCTATTTAATAGGCTCCTTGGTGAAGTGCTAGGTGTAGAGTGGGAAGGTCTGGTGGATTTTTAAGGAGAGGAGGGATGTAACCAGATCTGTGTTTATTTAGATAGAGGATGTTGAGGGCAGTATGTCTACGGAATTGTTTGGAGAGGAGGTGAAGTGTATGTAGGCAAGGGATGAAGAGGTCGAAACTTCCCACGTTGTGGGAAAGTGAAAAGTGGACAGATTCCAAAGACACTTTGCATAGCTAATCTGTGATGTATAACTGTTTACATAAACTTCATGTAGCTACATAGATAAATTTGTTACGTAAAAGTGCCTGAGTTATTCCTAAATGCATACTCTGACTCACAGAGTTTATTAATTTACTTCGTGGGTTTGTAACTGGGCTGCGAATGAGATAAGACACAAGAAATCATTTTGAAGTGTTGCAAATGCAGGGTTCTAAACTGCCAACAGTTTCCATAATATTTCTCCTTTATTTGTGCCATTTAGTCATTCACCTGTATGCATACATCTTAAGGCCATTCTAAGTGTTGATTTGCATAAAATAAATGTGCACAGTTATGAAAGCCTGTCCAGAAGGCAAAGTATTTAAAATGAGTAATGTGAATCAACACATAATTATTATACAATGTAAAACACATAATTATGCACAAATGATTTTTGGTGTTTTATAGATTTTACTTTTAGATTCAGCCTTTTAGAAGCGTTAGTCACAAGACAGTTGAACTAAGTGGTCATGCATTTGGGGTTTGCTGCTACCAGTGGTGGGCATGGTTGTGGAGCCTGATATCCTAAGGGCTTGTGTATTACCTGACACATCCTCACGGGGCCTTTGCTTTTGCCAGGCTTAGAATTTTTCATCTACCAGCCACTATGTAAAATGCTATAACTCTAACTTAATGTTATCAAATATTAACTGTAAAAATTGTACATCTTGAACATCATGTGTGAAGAAAACCCAATGTTCAATTAAGTATCCTAATGTTTGTATACATATTTCTTAAAACTACAAAGGTAATATATATTTTGTGTAGGAAACAAACAAACAAAAAGGCCCGAGGGGAAAATCATCACCCAAATTACCATTACTCAAGCCATTCTGGTGTAGTTCATGGTCTCTTTTCTCTATAGAGTGTGTAGAGAAATATTTAAAAATTAAAAGTTTAGGGGTTCCTAGGTAACTCATTTGGTGAAACATCAGACTCTCAATTTCAGCTTATGTCATGATCTCATCATTCATGAGTATGAGCCCCACATCAGGCTTAGTGCTGGGGATAGAATCTGCTTAAGGTAACCTCTCTCCCCCTGTCCCTCTGCCCCTCCCCTGCTTGTGAATGCACTGCACACATGCTCTCTCTCTCTATCAAAAAAAAAAAGTGGGGGCTCCTGGGTGGCTCAGTTGGTTAATCATCTAACTCTTCTCCTCCCCCCTTTCAAAAATAAACTTAAAAAAAGTGTATAACCCCATTACAACACCTTAAACCATATTAACAGGCATTAATTTTAAAGTGATGCAAAGAAAGCCCAGGGTCCCCCAACTTCTCTGCCATATTAACTCCTCCCCCCAAATATGCCATGTAGTAAACAAATATGAGTTTTAAAATAAAATCAAATTCATTTTCCACTATCCTGCATTTCTCACATTAGTGCATGTTCAATCTCTGTCCCTCTTTTTATTTTAGAAATCGTTTAAAAAGTGTATATTGAAATGATTCATGATGTGACTTTTAAGTTACATGAAATGATTCATGATGTTGTTTCTAAACCTGGTTGCCTTTTTATTTTGTCCCAGTGCATATGAAGAATTGTAGGTATAATTTGAGGGTCTTGAGGATACTATCTTTATCAACTTTCATGTTTGTTTCTGGCCGACATCTGGGTCATGGCACCAGCACAAGCACAAACTGCCTTAATCCAGTTAATCATTGAGATGATGAGGGCCTGGACTTCCATCCCTGTAAGGGCTGCTCTGCTGTTGATTTTTGCTTATACATACCTAGATATAAATATAAAGAATTTGCTAGAGTCTTCTTTCTTTTCAGTGGAACTTGAACTCCTATTTGGTTCCCCTAGCTCTCAAGTCTGTCAAGATGTGCTTAATTTTTTGGTCTCTTAGGCATTGTTTCAGGAATCATCAAATGGTTCCCAAAAGGTGCCCCAAACTCTGTTATCTACCCAGGGCTTCCCTCTCCTTCTGGATCTTGGTGCTGCAATTTCTCATTGCTCTATTAATTTCTCTGGTGTTTTTATGCATGTGATCATTGCATTTTCCATCCTAATTGTTCTAACTGGAGGATTCGTGAGAACCACTTTGTTCATCATTGATAGTAGCAGAATTGAAATTCTAAATTAAGGCATGTTTATAATGCGTCCTTATAATTGATCCAAATTTATTATGGTGGAGATTTTATCCCTCTCAAACCTCTTTATGGCTTTGGGACATAAATAAACATACAAATTTTTTAGCTTTATAAACTGAGAAGTATGGACACTTTTACTAAAGGAATCTTTCTTGTAAATGTTGCTTTTCAGGTCTACCACTGAAGGTATTCCCCAAAGGGTTCAGTTTTCTCAGAGTTCCTGATTCATCCTTGACATGCTGTTAAAGGAAGAGAAATAGTCTTGTTATGGAGGGATGCCAACCAAAATCTCTGTTCTCTTATTGATTTATTAGGATTAGGTAGTGTTTTACTCCTCAGAGAAAAGGAGAGTCATTTGGAACCTTCTAATAGCAATTCCCATGGTATTTATTTCAGTAATTTATTGACAGTCAACATTAGCTATAAATCATTTTAGCAAAAACCAAAAACAAACAACTCCCCTAAACTAAAACTATTATAAAAATAGTGGGTCTGTGTACCTATTTATGTGTATATAAACACACACACACACACACACACACGTTCTTATCTCTCCTTGTCGAATATTTTCTTTGGGTACCTCTAAATGAGATATCATATAGTATGCTTAAGTTTCCATGAAAAAAAAGCTAGAAGTTACAGAAAAAGCTAAGGAATCACAGCTCTCAGATTGCCAAAATAATTGGATAAAACTAACATGATATTAAATAAGGAATTGTACAAAAACCCACATTCTGGGTTAAAAGTCACTGAAGGAGAATGGGCTGTGGGAGAGTGTTGGACATGTGCTGACTCCAGGCCCCAAGTCAGGTAGTAGATGAAGGAGCTGATCTGTCCCAGTGACAGGTAGAAGTTGGTAAAGGGGGAGGGAATTGTAACTGTCATAGTTAACAAATGCCATTTGTGTGAGATGATTCTCAAAGTGGGGAATTTACTCCCAGATCATTGTAAAGATTCCTGACTTGGGGTAAAAGAGGTAGTGTCTATATTCCAGGGAGAAGGCATATCGATAAAGTAAGAAAATTGCATTTATTTCTCACTGAAAAGTATGACACTGAGCACCATGATTTAGTTTTTCCCTTCTCTGGAAGTTTATGCAGGTGGAATAATGCAAGCACATGGTGTGTATTCTTTTGGGTCTGGTTATTTTTGCTCAATTTTATTTTTGTGAGAGTGCATTCAAGTTGTTGCCTATTATAATTTATTCATCTTTATTGCTATTCTGTTGATGGATATTCAGATTCCAGCTTTTGTCTATTAATAAGAACTCTGCCATGAATATTCCTATTGTACATATATTTTGATGCACATGTGTATGCATTTCTGCCTATCACATGCATATATGTATAGAAATGGACTAAGTCATAAAGTGGCAATATCTTTAAGTTTTCCAAATGAAGCCAAATTGTTTTATTTATTTATTTGTAAGTGTTTATTTTATTTATTTTGAGAGAGAGATGTAGAGAGAGAGAGAGAGAGCAGAGAGGGGCAGAGAGAGAGAGAGAGAATCCCAAGCAGGGTCCACGCTGTTAAGTGCAGAGCCCGATGTAGGGCTTGAACTCATGAACCGTGACATCATGACCAGAGCTGAAATCAAGAGCTGGCTGCTTAGCCCACTGGGCTAAGTGCCCCCAAATGTTTTAAAAAATGGTTATATACCAATTAATATTCTCACCAGAAGTGTATGAAAAATTCTTATTGCTCTACATACTCACCAACTCTTGGTATTTTCAATCTTTTTTATTCACCATTCTGGTGGGTGGGGATTTTATTATTTATTTATTTATTTACATGTTTATTTATTCTGAGAGAGAGAGGAGACAGCATGAGCAGGGGAGAGAGAGAGAGAGAGAGAGAGAGAGAGAGAGAGAGAGAGAGAATCCCAAGCAGGCTCAGTGGGGCTCAACACCATGAAACTTGAGATAATGACTGGAGCTGAGATCAAGAGCCAATCCTTAACCAGCTGAGCCACTCAGGCCCCCTTCTTTGTGATTTTAGTTTGTTTATTTTTGAGAGAGAGAGAGAGAGAGAGAAAGACAGAGACAGAGAGAGCAGGGGAGGGTTTGAGAGAGAGGGAGAGAATCCCAAGCAGGCTCCACAATGTCAGTGCAGAGCCCAATGTAGGGCTCGAACTCACAAACCGAGAGGTCATGACCTGAGCTGAAATCAAGAGTCAGGTGCTTAACAGACTGAGTCACCCTGGCAGACCTTCTTTGTGATTTTAATTAGTACTTCCTAGATTACCAGTGAAGTCAAGGACATTTTTATTTCCTAATTTTCAGCTTGATTATTTTCTTTTGAAAAGTGTCTATTCATGTCTCTTGCCTGTTTTTATCATTTCTATTTTTTTTGTTTTGTGTTGTTTTTCCTTTTTGATTTGTATGAGTTATTCTGTATTATGGATATGAGTCCTTAGGCACTTATATGCTTTTGCAGATATTCCCTCAGACTCTTGGCTTGTCTTTTTGGTCTTTTAATGTTTGTTCTTTCTGTCTTTTGTAAATCTTTAATCAAAGTATAATATACTTCTAGAGAGATGCTGTCTTGATGAACAGCAATTCATTATAATGTGGCCCAACTCATGAAACCTTATTTTCTATGTTTAATGCTTATTGTGTCCTATTTAAAAACTCTTTCTTTTTCTCAACATCATGAAGATATTTTCCCATAGAGGCGTTTTGTTGTTCTTGTTTTACCTTTCATATTTTATGTACCATCTACCTAGAATTGATTTTTAGTTGAGCATAGTTTATTTTTTTAATGTTTATTTATTTTATTTTGAGAGAGAGAGAGCGAGAGCGAGAGAGAGAAAGAGAGAGAGCAGGAACAGGGGACTAGCAGAGTGAGGGAGAGAGAATCCTAAGCGGGCTCTACACTGTCAGCGCAGAGCCCGATGCGGAACTCCATCCCATGATCCATGAGATCATGACCTGAGCTGAAATCAAGAGTCAGATGCTGCCCAGGTGTCTCTTAATTTAGTACAGTTTAAAGGGTATCACTTTTAAAGTAGTTTCGTGGAAATCTTGACTGATGATTAATTTCTTTTGTTTTTTAAAAGATAAAGGATTGTAGTGTATTTGCTGTGTGAATGTTGAACTATATCACACTTGGACATTGTGTATCCACTGTGTCTGCCTTCAGATAGATGTTTCAGTTATTTAATGTGTGTATAATATGGATAAAATGTATAGGCTGTGACATTTTTAAGTACTTAAACATGTCGATATGACATACAGCAGTTACAGAGCCAACAGTAAAGGATTTATAAGAAGCCCTAACCCCTAACCCCACATTTCCCATTGCTGTTCATTCCTCAGAGACCTCCAGTGATCTGTTTCTGGTTATGACTCCTGTTTTAATACTCCATTTATTATTCCTTGATTGATCAACTGTATCCACTTGCTATTGACTTCTTGTTATGACAGGATATGAACTTGGCTCACTCACCACAGCTCCCCCCTTCTACTCTCATACCACTGTTGTCATTTTCACTGATCACTTTTATACCTTCAAAAGATAATTCTTAAGGCTTTTTTTCATTTCTGTTATCCATAATTGGGTTTCCCTCTCTGTAAGCACTCTAGTTCTGTCCCTACTTTTCTTTAACTCCTTCTGTCTCCATGTTGGTAACCTTTACATTCTCTCTTTTAATCATATTTAATTTCTCTGCAATTTGATTCTGTTTTTTTAAAGCAGTCTTTATGATTTTGTGACAATGTAAACTGTATTGTCTGCAAAGCCATTTTTCTGAGCCTATACTTCCTTCTGTATGGGTCCAATGCTGTGGCTTCTGTGCCATTCAGTGGGGTGGAGTGTATCTGTTGTCTACTGATTCAAATGTTCTTCTCTTTTTAAATGTTTTATTTATTTTTATTTTTGAGAGAGAGTGAGAGAGAGCGCACACGTGTGAGAGAGCGCACATGAGCAGGGGAGGGGCAGAGAGAGAGAGACACAGAATCCAAAGCAGGCTCCAGGCTCTGACCTGTCAGCTCAGAGTCTGATGTGGGGCTCAAACTCCTGAACCACGAAATCATGACCTGAGTCGAAGTCAGATGCTCAACTGACTGAGCCACCCAGGCGCCCCTATTTGTCTTTTTTTATACTCTTTACCAAATCATATCATACCTTTCTTTTTCTAAATCTTTAGTCATGCAGTTTATTCTGTGGATCCTCCTTTTATTATTCTCTCTGTTCATTATACAGTTGATCACCTTTCTCAAATGATATCAGTTGAAGATTATTGTTCATTTCTTTAGTTTATGTGTTTTAAACTGGATTATATTATTTCTTCTAAGGTAATTTATTCCTTTTCTTTTAATTTTACTCATTTATTTATTTGTCTTTCTGTTTATTTTTACGGTTTGTTTGTTTGGCAAGCTTTCCTAAAATGACTTTTGATTCTTAGAATTCTTTTTGTATTTTATTTTTTATTTTTATTTTTTAAAATTTTTTAACTTTTTTTTTTTTTTTTTTTTTTTGAGACAGAGACAGAGCATGAATGGGGGAGGGTCAGAGAGAGGGGGAGACACAGAATCTGAAACAGGCTCCAGGCTCTGAGCGGTCAGCACAGAGCTCGATGTGGGGCTTGAACCAACGGACCGCGAGATCATGACCTGAGCCGAAGTCGGCCGCTTAACCGACTGAGCCACCCAGGCGCCCCATCTTTTTGTATTTTAAAATTAGGGAAGAGAAGCATTGGTGGAAGTGCTATATTTGAGAGTAGGATTTAGTGTCTTTCAGCTCTGGTTTTAGGGCCTGAGTGAGGACTGTTAAAATTTTTGAAGCCCCTACATGCCAAAGAGCTGGATGGTTTGCCTCAGGGGCATCTCTTCTCACATTAACTTCTTTATTCTCTGATTCATTACTATCCAATAGAAGTATAATGTTGGCTACAGATGTAATTTTAGATTTCCTAGTGGCCACACTTAAAAACATATAGGTGAAATTAATTTTAATAATATATTTTACTTAACCTAATGTATCAAAATTATTAACATTTCAACACATAGCAAATGCAGAAACATTGTTAATAAGATGGTTTATACTTCTGGGGGAGGGCAGAGCTGAGTCTTAGAAATCACATGTGTATGTTGCACTCAGCACATTTCAGCAGTGGTCACTTATCAAGGACTCAGTAGCCACCTTTTCCTAGTGGCTACCATATTAGACTCCACAGCTCTAACCAATCCACTTGTTTGGGTTTTGACTGTATTGAGAAGGAACCCTGGCTAATGGTTATTCTTAGAAGGGAGCTGGTAGCTCTCTTTTCCAGAGCTCTCTGTCATTCACCTGTGTCAGCTCCACTCCATCCACCTTGCCTCCTTCAGTTCACTTCTGAACTCAGTGAGGCTCCACTCAGCAAACCTGCTCCTCCCACCCTGCAGTCAGTCCCCTCTCCAGTATTTAGCAGCGGCTACCTTCACTCTACCTTTGCAGTCGCCAAGGCTCCATGCACATGCTGTTTTCCTGTAATGTATTGAAATATTTTTATTTATGATTCCATTTATGATTTAATTCCCATTCTCTTTGTTTGGGGGTTTTTATACCACTTCCCTCCTTTATTTTTTTTTTTTTCAACATTTTTTTTAATTTATTTTTGGGACAGAGAGAGGCAGAGCATGAACGGGGGAGGGGCAGAGAGAGAGGGAGACACAGAATCGGAAGCAGGCTCCAGGCTCCGAGCCATCAGCCCAGAGCCTGACGCGGGGCTCGAACTCACGGACCGCGAGATCGTGACCTGGCTGAAGTCGGACGCTCAACCGACTGCGCCACCCAGGCGCCCCCCTCCTTTATTTTAATTTCAGTGGTCTCAGAGGGAAAGGGGAAATAAATGGGTGTGTTTAGGCTGACATCTCAAACTGGAAACTTACAGGATATTCTTATCAGCAACTTAGCCAATGGCATAAATATGTTGTTTTGTATTTTTAATCCATTGTTTGATTCACATGTCCATGTTGATACTTCTGTAATACATTTTGATATTTAAAGGGATCCTTTAAACTGATTGGGCAGTGAACACTTGGGCACAGTTGTTTCTGTCATTTTCTTATATTAGTGCAGTTCCTTGGAATGCTGTATGACCATGCCCTTCAGATGGCGTTCTGTGACCTGTTGAATGTATGCTTAAAAGGTATTGTCTAAAAAATACAGGTAGAAGTTATAATTTCCTCGTCCTTGGCAACACCCTTGAATTTACCAAGAATGAGATAATAAGCATTTTCACATATGTATTACATATACAGTTTATTTAAATGTAAATAAATGTTTTCTTTTAAAGTAGCCACTGTAGAAAGTGATACATTTACTCTAACGAACTACTATATTATCGAATACTTTTGGACTCCTGTTAGGGTTAAAGCACTATTATTTGAAAATTTTCAGTAGGGAATTTTTAGTTTCAGGATAAGTTTGTTTATGATGAATGACAGGGTGTTCCTTAACGTGGGGTCTCATGATGAAGATTCATGGCTCCTAAATGAGATGGAAATGGATTTTCTGTTCTCTTTCTTTTGGATGCTTATAATCTGATACGAAGAAAAATCAAAATAAAGTTCCCCAAAGTGTCCTAAGCAACTTAAAATCTTTCTATACTATTTTCAAAGAGAGCCTGTAATGAGATAATGAACTTACTGGTACGTAAGCTTGAAAAATCTTTAGTTTATATTCATACCTTATATATTAAATGAAATGTTTTGTGGGTTTTAAAAATTAAATTAATTAATTTAAAAATTAAATGGTTAAAGCTTTTTTTAAAAAAAGTTTTTATTTATATTCCAGTTAATATACAGTGTTAATATTACTTTCAGGTATACAATATAGTGATTCAACAATTCCATATAGCACCCAGTGCTCATCACTACAAGTGTACTCCTTAGTCCTCATCACCTACTTAACCCATCCCCAACCCAACTCCTCTCTGGTAACCCTTAGTTTGTTCTCTATAGTTAAGAGTTTGCTTCTTGGTTTTCCTCTCTCTCTTTTTTCCCTTTGCTCATTTGTTTTGTATCTTAAATTCCACATATGAATGGAATCATATGGTATTTGACTTTCTCTGACTGATTTTGCTCAGCATAATAATCTCTAGTTTCATCCATGTCATTGTAAATGGCAAGATCTTATTATTTTTATGGCTGAATAACATTCCATTGCATATATACACCACTTTTCTTTATCCATTCATCATTTGATGGACAGTTGAGCTGTTTCCATAAAATGACTATTGTAAATAGTGCTGCTATAAATATTAGGGTGCCTGTATCCTTTTGAATTAGTACTTTTGTATCCTTTGGATAAATACCTAGTAGTGCAATTGGTGGATTGAGGGTAGTTCTAAAGATATTTTTTTTTTAATTTTTTTTAACGTTTATTTATTTTTGAGACAGAGAGAGACAGAGCATGAACAGGGGAGGATTAGAGAGAGGGAGACACAGAATCGGAAACAGGCCCCAGGCTCTGAGCTGTCAGCACAGAGCCCAACGCGGGGCTCGAACTCACAGACTGTGAGATCATGACCTGAGCTGAAGTCGGACGCTCAACCGACTGAGCCACCCAGGCGCCCCCTAGGGTAGTTCTATTTTTAACATTTTGAGGAGCCTCTATACTGTTTTCCAGAGTGGCTGCATCAGTTTTTTCAGTTTGCATTCCCACCAACAGGGCAAGAAGGTTCCCCTTTCTCGCATCCTTTATAATACCTGATGCTTCTTGATGTTTCTTTCTTGTATTCTTGAGTTTAGCCATTCTGACTGTTAATGAGGTGATATCTCATTGTAGTTTTGATTTGCATTTCCCTGACGATCAGTAATGTTGAACATCTTTTCATATGTCTGTTGGCCATCTGGATGTCTTCTTTGTAAAAGTGTCTATTCATGTCTTCTGTCCATTTTTTAATTGGATTATTTTTTTTTTTAGGTTTGAGTTCTTTATATATTTTGGATACTAACCCTTTATCAGATATGCCATTTGCAAATATCTTCTTCCATTCTTTTGGTTGCCTTTTAGTTTTGTTGATTCCTTCACTGTGCAAAACCTTTTTATTTTGATGAAGTCCCAATAATTTATTTTTTCTTTTCTTTCCCTTGCCTCTGAAGACATATCTAGTAAGATGTTGCTCCAACTAAGGTCAAAGAGATTGCTGCCTGTGTTCTCCCCTAGGATTTTGATGGTTTCCTGTCTCACATTTAGGTTTTTCATCCATTTTGAATTTATTTTTGTGTATGGTATAAGAAAGTGGTCCAATTTCATCTTCTGTGTATCACTATCCAGTTTTCCCAACAGCATTTGTTGAAGAGACTGTCTTTTTTCCATTGGATGTTTTTTCCTATTTTGTCGAAGATTAATTGACCATATAATCATGGGTTTATTTCTGGGTTTTCTATTCTGTTCCAATGATCTATGTGTCTATTTCTATGAATTGGCAAAACCTTTACAAATACTTAGTAAAATCCTCAACATTTAAAAACTTCTTTAAAAGGTTTTCTTTTTAAAACTAAAATGTAACTCTTAGATTTTTCATTAAATGTTATAGTTATACTCAGCAAATTGTTCCTGAATCACTTACAACAGTATTTTATATTTGCCTCAAATATCTGTAGATTGAGGATCAATACAATTCTGATTGATGAAAACTAAAGAATAACAGGTATGTTGATTAAAAATGGGCAAAGTCCATAGAATCTTGGTATTTGTGAACATTCAGATATTTCTGGTTATTTTTCAGGGGCATATCCTAGAGGCAATTGGAAGTCAGGAGATAGGTTTTTGGTTTTTTGTTGTTGTTGTTGTTTTTTGTTTGTTTGTTTTGTTTTGTTTGTTTTTTTTAAGTGACATAAAGAGCCAGCCATGTAGATAGCTAAAGCAGGAGAATTTATCTAAATTTGTCTTTGAGGCTTCCCTGTTCTTTATATTAGTAGTCATGTGTTTTATTGTTCCAGAATATTGCATCAAGGGCTTTTTTCTCAAAGTCATTAGGCCAAGGATTTGTATTTTCTGACTTAGGGTCCCAGGAATGAGAGAGGATTTTAAAGCAGCTCTCTGGAAGCTGGAACAGAACTGGAATACAGTCCATAGCCACAGGGAGTTTCTCCTTATCTTATTTCCCTCAGAGGGAGTCAGGACAGTTGGACCCTTCATCTTCTTCCCATGTATGGAGCAATTAATGTAACAGGCATGGCCTTGGATGATCCTTTGTCAGTAACCATTGGGTGTGTATTAAAACAGCAACATACAGATGGCACCTTCATTGCTTATGACAGAGAAAATTAGGGGCAGTGGATTACATGAAAAACTGCAAGGGAATATTCATGATAGGAAATGCGTTTCCTTTCCAGTAGTGGTTTGTACCAGTAGGGAGCAGCTGGTCACAGAAGTCTCTTCACAAACAATCTTTCCACTGGCTTCCTGCATTTTTCCAAATAGCATACCAGATTAGAGAGAAATGCTTATAAAGTGCTTGAAACTTAATCTCAGAGGAAATGAATAGCAAGATGGAATACATGGTGTAGCATTGTGTAGATGGGAAAGATTGCACTGATTTCAGAAATCTATTTTTTTTGAAAATGAGTGTCCTTCTGACATTATCATTGTATCTGCCAGGAAATCTGGAAAAGGCTGTGGGTAGGTGGGTAAGACCTGAGGTGGGTAGGATTCAGGGTCTGGTTCCCCTACCTATAAGTAGCTTTGATGGTTTGACTTTGGGTGTATAGCTCAATGTCTGTATTTGAAAAGATCTTTAAAATGTCATCATCTGTACGTATATAACTTTAAAGTTTCAAACACTGTCACACACCTTATTTTTGTCTCTTCAGTAATCATGTGAACTACATGTTATATTATTATGGTCATTCTTGTTTACGCAGAGAAACTGGGGTTCGAGCCCAGGTCTTCTCCTTTTTTTTTTTTTTTTTTTAATTTGGGGATTTTTAAATAATATATTATGCAATATTCAAGATTTTAAATGGGTGACCAATGAGATTTTGTTATCATTTTGAATTATTCTGGGGGATGTTTGATATGTTTTATTTCATTGCAGTGAATGTTTCTAAATGCTCAAAATGTCGGGTTACCTCCTGTGTCTTTTTGGCATGGTTTCTGTGACCATGGATATTTTCTCTGTTTCTAGCACAAAATAAAATGAGGTGTCACAAGTTCATTGTGTATCTCCCACTCTAGACCTAGATCCCCTTTTATCAAGAAGCCTGTCAGTGGGAAATTGTGTTTGGAAATCACTGATTGACAGTAGGTAATAGAATAAATTCTGACTTGAGTCTACTATATATCTCAGAAAGAGATAACTGAGAAAATGGGAAGTAAGAGTAATAAAGAAATGATTAAAAAAAAACCTTCTAGAGTTCAAGGAAAACATGAAAACTTAGATGAAAAAGTCACACTGAATACTTCAATTTTAACACGCCAAGTAAAGGAAAAGAAAATCTTTAATTCGTGCAGAACAGGCAAAAATCATTTTGCCAGAGGATGATTGCCAAAATGACATCTGTCATCTTAGGAGGAAACCTTGGATTTGAGAAGACAATGGGCTATAATGCCAAAGCTTAGATGAGAAACTGATTATTGTTATCCCCCAAATCTCTACAAAGTCAAGTAGAAAAGAAAAAAAAAAGTTTCAAATATGTAAGGATTCAAGGTTTACCACCCACAAATTATTTAAAAGAATTGCTATCCAATGCATTCTAGTTATGCAAAAACAAAAAGCAAACCCTAATCAAACCTTTATAGGTGGGGTATAAGAAATACACGTAGTCAGAGATAAAAAAAAAATAATCTCATTAAACCTAATTAAAGTGTCAGGCAACAACAATCCCTGCAATTTTAATAGCAGTCTATAACCCAGATCTCTCTTTTACTCTCTCAATGTATATATGAATGAAAATATTTTTTTCAAAAATTTAAATAAGCACTATAAGAAAATTATAAAATTTTCAACCTTGAATGGGAAAAATGAAGCAAAGAAACTTGAATATTCCAGTAATATATACAGATGGTTTCAAGAAACACACCAAAAACACTGTGGGGAAATTTTGATGACAGAATTTTGATGACAGAAACAAGGCCAGTCTTAATCCATAATCACTACTGTGAGATGGGTAGATGCACCTTTAAAAACAGGAAGCCCAGATTCATTTTTCAAAATTCCAGCTAAATGCCACTTCCAAATTAATTTCAAATTAATCAAATTATGCCACTTTTAAATTAAAACTACTCAGGTACTAGTGGATAAAAAGACATAGATAAATATTAGATGGGAAAATGCTGCAACAGGGAGATATTAACAGTGGACTCACTATTGTATCTTCCTCTATTGGAGGCTCACTGTGATGGTTAATTTTATGTCAACTTGACTGGGTAAGGGATGCTTAGATAGCTGGTAAAACATTATTTACAGGGATGTATGTGAGGGTGTTTCTTGAAGAGATTAGCATTTGAGATTGAGTAAAGAATATTACTTTCATCCATGCTGCTGGGCATCAACCAATTCATTGAGGGCCCTAATAGAACAAATAGGCAGATGAAGGGTGAATTTGTTCTCCATATTTAAACTGGGACATCCACTTTCTGCCCATGGACATCAGTGCTCCTGGTTCATGGGTTTTCCAACTTCACAGTTCTGGAAGGACTTATGCCGTTGGCCCCTAGTTCTTGGGCTTTTGAACTCAGACTCAGACTCAGACTGGATTATACCAAGATCTTTCCTTGTTCTCCAGCTTGCAGACAGCAGGTCATGGGACTTTTTGGCCTTTGTAATTGTGTAAGCCAATTCCTATAATAAATTTCGTGTGTGTGTGTGTGTGTGTGTGTGTGTGTGTCCTATAGTTACTGGTTTTTTTAGGGGAATGCTGACTAATGCACTCATCAAGGGAGGCCATCTGCAATTGGCCTGGGAGGGAAGGTGGCTTCAGTGAGGTGGGAAGGCATTGAAGCAAGTATTCAAAGTCCACTGGGAGGACAGAGCATACAAGTCAAGGGGTGATGGCAGAATTGTGTACCCTGAGGAGCATTGTGGGCCTTGAGGGCTCTGGATGCTCACTGTGAATTATAAGATCAGAGGGATGACAGCAGTAACCAATGTCAGTACCTGGCTCTGCATTTATTCCTTGCTGCAGCCCTGCAAATGAACTGCTATTCACTGTATTTTGTTAATTGGACACCAAAGTTGGTGTGAGTTCATGGTAATTGTAAAAGTGGAGCTGCCATGTGTTGAGAAACTACAAATGGCTTAAAAACTATTGAGAGCTCAGCAGCCCTTGCATCAGGAGTCATGCAGTGGACTGTACTTACTGCATCCTTCACCCAGCCCAGACCAGAAGCCAAGTCAAGGCAAGAGAGAAGGGAGGAACATTGTCTAGGCACTTACCCTGCCTGTAAAGAGCAGTCTGAAATGGTTCCTGGCCTAGTTCAAATGACATTTCTATAAAGAGATTTCCTGGTCTCTTCTAGTCAGAATTAATCTTTTTCCCTTTGGTGATATCAAAACACTTCACTTATTTATAAGTTGCTGCTAGGTAGATTCAGACAGATACACAAGATTTGACATCATAAGAAGAGAGTTTAAAACTGAGCTCAGGGGTGCCTGGGTGGCTCAGTTAAGTGTCTACCTCTTGATTTTGGCTCAGGTCATGATCTCACAGTTGTGAGATGGAGCCACCTTCAGCTCCACGCTGGGACTGGAGCCTGACTGAGATTCTTTTCCCTCAGGCCTTCCTCCCCTCCCTGAAAATCAATCAGTCAGTCTGAGCTCAAACCCTCCTAAGTTGTGTGAGCTCGGGAATGCTGCCACACCTCTTGGATACTGTCCCTTAAAATAATAATACTTGCTGTGATAATGTCACAGTACTGTTGTAGGTGGTGATACTTTTAAAAATTTGTATTTTTGTTAATATAATTCTTGCACATAAATTAAGCACTGAAATAAATCTCTGTGGCTTATTTATATATCTGCCTCCATTTACATTTCCCAGAAGCAACTACTTTCATTTCTTAGCTGTTTCTTTGAGATTCACATCTATATCTTTAAATGAAATGCTTGCAATAACCACTACCTTTTGGTTTAGAGTTATGTTCACTATCTAAGTCCTTCCCAATGCTGAAGTGAAGATTTATTTCTCCATTCACTCCCCACCCCCAAACAAGTAATACACTTCCCCCTTTCTTCCCATTTTCTCTCAATGGAATTATATCATCATTTTTGGTTAAGTTAATATACAGTATGAAATATAATTATGAAATTACTATTTACATCTGAGCCATGTAGTAGACTGTGATTGTATTTATTTTCTAGCATAATTTTTTATTTTCCTCAAAGCTAATGTTATTATCTTTTTCCAGTCATTGAATTTCTCGTGTAAAAAGCACTGTTTCATCCCTAAACGTTTTAGTAGAAGTATAAATTGTACTTCTTATGTTCAGACACGTTGTTTTTTATTTTTCAGGTTCTTAGAGACATATCTTTTGAAGCATTTTGTCTTCCTGTTTGAAACTAAATTGGTTGTTCCCTAGGTCTGCTGCATAGCTGTCACACTGGTATTTTCTTTAACTATTGGGTTCTGTCAACAAATCTCAAATACCAATGGGGTGTCCTACAATTCAATTCAATTCTCATCCCAACTACCCAGAGTTAGCATCAGATCTGACAAGATAAAGGCATAGAACCCAGCCAGACTGTTCTTCCTTCAGATACCAGCCACAAGTGGGGTCTCCAGGCTATCAGCACTTCTGCCAGGGCTTTCCAAAACCCCTCAGGTTTGATAATTTCCTAGAACAATGCACACAACTCAGGAAAATGCTACGCTTGCAATTATTGTTTTATTATAAAGAATATAAAGGAGTAGCCAAATAAAGCAGTATGTAGGGCAAGGTCTAGGAGGGTCCCAAACACAGAAACCAGATCATGTCACCCTCCCTGTACACCAACCAGCAAATTCTTCCAACCTCTGTTGTCTAGAATTTGTAATGAAATTCCATTTTGTAGGCACCCTTAATTAAATTATTAGCCTCATTATTGAACTCGATTTCCAGCATCTCATCCTCCTCCTCCTTGAAGGCTGAGCTGAAAGTTCCAGCCCTTTACTCTCATCTAGGGTTTTTCTGATGATCACCCTCCATCCTGAATCCTTTTAGGGAATCCCCTGCTTTTGCCTTAAGTGCTTCATTAGCATAATGAAATCATTCTTATCATTCAGGAAATTCTAATAAGTTTTAAAACTAATTTCAGGAACATGGAACAAAGATTGTGTGTGTGTGTGTGTGTGTGTGTGTGTTATTTTTTTACTATGCCACAACTATCAAGTACAGAATTTCTGTTGCTCATTCTCTAGTTATGTCCTTTTCAGGAACCCATGATGTATTTCTATGTTTCTGTTCTCATTCTGATGGATGGTGACCATCAGTAGCAGTTCGAGAAAGGGAGCATAGAGGAATATGCTTATATGAAGCAAGGTCTTTTTGTGACTTTATTTTTTGTTATACTTGATGGATAGTTTAGCTGGGAATAAGCTAAATAATGTTTCCTCAGAATTTTGTTGTTTCTTTGTCCTCTATCTTCCAATGTTCCAGTTTTCAAGAGCTCTGTTTTGCATTCTGAATGTTTCTTGTTGGTAGTGTCTGCTTCTTGTTGAAACTTGTTCTTCTTGCATTGATGCCATAGCTTCTCTTCCATCTCTGAAGTTATTTTTTTAAAGTTTTGAAAGTTTTCATCTGCTCCTCATATTGTCTGTTTCTTCAGAGTCTCCTTATTCCTTGCTTATTTTGGTCTCTGTTTTTCATGTTAGAGGCTTTCTTATAGTGAGGTGATCTTCGGTAAGAGTGGTGTTGTATGTATCCATGAATATCTTGGTGATGGTGGGGGAGTGGATTTCACTATAGCATGGTCTGGCTGGGAAGATATTTTGTGGACCTTAGTACTTTTAGATCTTTTCTTTGGAGCTTTTCAGTTTGCCACGAGAAAATATTTCTATTATGCAACCTGGACAGTATGAGCCTGACAGAGTTCTGGGAGCCAGGAAGGGACAGGGGCTAGGGAAGTCAAGTACTCTTAACCCCACAGCTATTTTCAGTGTGTTATCTCTGTTGAACCTATGTGTCTCATACAAAGCCCAGAGAGTAAAGTTCTAAAATTCTACCAGGACAGGGAGGAGCAATTGCCAGATGTGAATGTGAGTATATTGGGACATTTAAATGATTCTTATAAATACTTTGCTCCAGTTTGTTAACTTTTTTTTTTAATTTGGGAAGAAGAGAATGCATGCTTATATCCCAATTTCATTTTTAATAAGAATTTTCTGAATGGTGGTATTGAACCAGGACTATGTGCCAGAGCCCTATGAAGAACTTGGTCAAATATGAGTGCCTTAAGGGTATAAGTGAAAATGTAGAGTAAGGAACCCCTGAGAATTCTCTCCTCCAGAAAATCAAGAAGAAAAGTGAAATTTTTTTTATAAAAACAACTTCTTGGGGCACCTAGGTAGTTCAGTCATTTGGATGTCTGACTTCGGCTCAGGTCATGATCTCCCAGTTCACAAGTCTGGGTCCCATGTCAGGCTCTGTGCTGACAGCTCGGAACCTGGAGCCTGCTTCAGATTGTATCTCCCTCTTTCTCTCTATTCCTCCCCTGCTTGTGCTCTTTCTCTGTATCTCAAAAATAAATTAAAAAAAAAAACATTAAAAAAATTAAAAAAAGAAACTTCTTAAAAGCTTTGGAAATTAACCAAAGGCTTGTAGAAGTCTGGCGGAGCATTTATTAAAGAAAGTCAACTGTGGGGCACCTGGGTGGCTCAGTCGGTTAAGCGTCCGACTTCAGCTCAGGTCACGATCTCGCGGTCCGTGAGTTTGAGCCCCGCGTCGGGCTCTGGGCTGACGGCTCAGAGCCTGGAGCCTGTTTCAGATTCTGTGTCTCCCTCTCTCTCTGACCCTCCCCCATTTATACTCTGTCTCTCTCTGTCTCAAAAATAAATAAACGTTAAAAAAATTAAAAAAAAAAAGAGAAAGTCAACTGAATCTTGTTAGGAAGAGTGAGCTTTGTAACTTGCCCTGTTTCCCTCCCCATATTTCCAGCTGTCCAGGAGCCTTGAAACCGACAGTCTGCAATCATGCTCAAAGCCATCAGCTTACCAGCACTGAAGGGAACAGAACAGCATTAGGGTTCCTTAAAAGTCTCATTGTCAGAGAATGGCCATTATTTGATCCGTCTGGTGATTCTTTAGTAAACACTACTTTCAAGGCTATCTTTAACAGACCTAATCCAGATCTTTACAGTCCATAAGACCTTTTCCATGGGAGCATTTGTTGAAAAAAATTTTTTTTTCCTCTGACTTTCATTTCTATATTCCTTCGGTACCATCATAATTTCTTTGTTTTTGTATTTTTTTTTCTTTTTACCTATTGACTCCTTTTGCCCATTTCTCCCCCCACTCCAACCCCACATATTCTCTGTATTCATGAGCTTGTTTTTTGTTTTCCTTTTAGATTCCACATATAAGAGAGATCATATGGTATTTGTTTTTCTGTGTCTGACTTGTTTCACTTTGTATAATATCCTCTAGGTCTATCCATGTTGACACAAATGGCAAGATCTCACTTTTTTATGGCTGAATAATATACCATTGTATATATGTATCCCACAATATCCCTATCCATTCATATATTGATGGACAGTTACTTAGGATGCTATTGGCTATTGTAAACATATCTTGGCTATTGTAAACAATGCTGCCATGAACATGGAAATGCAGATACCTTTTTGAGTTAGGTTTTTCATTTTCTTTGGATACTCAAACATTGAATTGCTGGATCATATGGTAGTGCTATTTTTAATTTTTTGAGGAATCTCCAGACTATTTTCCATAGTGGCCGCACCAAATTATGTTCCCACCAAAAGTGAATAAAGGTTTCCTTTTCTCCACATCCTTGCTACCATTTCTTATTTCTTGTGGTTTTTTTGTTTTTTTGTTTGTTTGATTGATTTGGTAAGAGTTATTCCCACAGGTATGAGGTGATATTGTGGTTTTGATTTACATTTCCCTATGGTTGACCATTTTGAGCATCTTATAATGTACGTGTTGTCCATCTATATGTCTTTGAAAAATGTCTATTCAAATCTTCTCATTTTTTAAGTTGGATTTTTTTTTTTTTTTTTTTTTTTTTGCTATTGAGTTGCGTTTTCCAGTTTGAAAATTTTAGAAGCATTTGCTTAAGCTTAGAATTGCCTGAGTCAATGGATGGCATGTGGGGAAAATACCAATCTAACCAAAAGACTAATAGTAAAAGCTAGGGAATTAGATGCCGATAGGGTCTTTGAAAATCTCCAAAAAGCATATGTAAGGCTATGCACATGCTAAGCAAAGACCTGAGAAGCCCTAACTTTTCACCTTTGATTGACCTTGAGGCTGTGTGCAAGCAGGAAGTAAATGTCAAAGAAAAGTAGTCAGCTGCCTGCCTGACTGTTGAAAATTTACTTCAACACATACACAGAGCCTGTTGACAAAGATTAGGAGACTTACTTGTTACAGGTGTTTAAGGAAATCTCTATTCCATTATTAACTAGAACAGATACTTCAGTGGCCACACACAAGGATACAGACTAAACAAATAAATAAACAACAACAAGATCAAACCTGGGGGAGGGAAAAATGATTTCTAGAGTTGTGACATTATATTATATAAAGTGTCCACTTTTCAACAAAAATATACAAGATGTGCAGCAAAAGAAGAGAGTATGGCCCATATACAGAAACAAAGCAATCAATAGAAACTACTCTGAGGAAGCCCACTTATTGGATATGCTAAACAAAGACTTTAAATTAGCTGTTTTACATATGTCCAATGAACTAAAGAGAATTATGTCTAAAGAACTTAAGGAAAGTATAAGAATAAGAATGATGTTTCACCACATACAGGATAAAGAGATATAAATTATTAAAAGGAGCCAAATATAAATTCTGGAGTTGAAAATCACAGTAACTGAAATGATAAACTCACCAGGGAGTTTCAACAGCAGATTTGAGCAAGTGGTAGAATATAACTAGGAATCTGAATGTAAACTAATGAGACTATCCAGTCTGAAGAACTTAAAAAGAAAAAAACAAATGAAGATAAATGAACTAAACTTCAAAGACCTGTGAGACACCAACAAATGTATCAATGTATGTAAAATGGGAGTCCTATGAGGGAAGATAAAGGGAAAGAGATAATATTTAAAAATATAATGGATGAAAATGCTCCAAATTTGATGAAAAACATGCATCTATACATCCAAAAAGCTCAGTGAACTACAAGATCAACACTTCATAACTGATAAATGAATGGATACAGAATATGTGATATATGCAATGGAATGATATTTAGCCATAAAAAAGAATGAAATCTTTCCATTTGGAACAACATGGATGGATCTAGAGAGTATAATGCTAAGTGAATTAAATCAGAGAAAGACAAATATCATGTGATTTCACTCATATATGGAATTTAAGAAACAAAACAAATGAACAGAAGAGAGGGAGGGTGGGAGGGAGAGAGAGAGAGAGAGAGACCAAGAAACTAACTTGTAATTATAGAGAACAAACTGATGGTTACCAGAGGGGAGGTGGGTGAGGGGAATGAGTTAATTAGGTGATGGAGATTAAGGAGTGCACTTGTCATGATGAACACCAGTATGGAATTGTTGGATCACTATATAGTACACCTGAAACTAACTAACACTGTATGTTAACTAACTTGAATTAAAATAAAAACTTAAAAAAAAACCTTCATAATCAAACTATTGAATGCCAAATTCAGAAAGAATCTTGAAAACAGTAGAATGCAAAGTATCCTCAGATTAACAGCTGATTTATCTATACAAATCATGAAGGCTAGAAGGCAGTAGGATGAAATATTCAAAATGCTGAAAGAAAAAAGACTCAACTAAGAATTGTATATCTCTCAAAATTATCTTTCCAAAATGAAGAAGAAATTAATATATTTTCAGATTTCAAAATTCCACATCATTTTGTAACTATATATGGTGATGGATGTTAACTAGACTTATTGTGGTGATCATTTTACAATATATGCAAATATTGAATCATTATGTTGTATACCTGAAACTAATATATGCAATTATACCTCAATAAAAAATGAAGAATAACTGAATAATTGGAAAGATATCCCATATCTGTGGATTTAGTATTGTTAAAATGGGAATACTCTTCAAATTAATCTGCAGATTCATTGCAATTTGTATCAAATTCCTAGCTGACTCTTTTTGGACAAAAGAATCTTGAAAAAAATGTTGGAGGACTTGCTCCAGTAATCAAGACTGTATGATACTTACATAAAATTAGACATGAAGATCCAAGGATTAGAGTTGAGGATCTTGAAATCTATAAATTATTGGCTAATTGCTTTTTGATGAGTGTGCCAAGATAATATGAGTAAGAATTTTTTAATAGGGGTTTCTAGGTGGCTCAGTCCATTGGGTGTCCAACTCTTGATTTTGGCTCAGGTCATGATCTCATAGTTTATGAGATCAAACCCAGTGTTGGGCTCTGTGCTGTCAGCCCTCTCTCTTTCACTCCCCTGCTCATGCTTGCTCTCTCTCTATCAAAATCAAATAATAATAAAAAAAATATGTAGCTTTAAAAAAGAATAGTTTTCAATAAACAATTCTGAGACAATTGGATATCATGTTAAAAAAATAAAATTGGACCTCTACCTCATACCATATACTAATATTAGCTCAAAATGTATCAAAAAACTAAATGTAATTGCTAAAAACTATGTAGCTCTGGAAAAAAAAAATGGGGTCTATCTTTGTGACCTTGGATTGGGCAGTAGTTTCTCTTCATGACCTTGGATTAGGCAATGGTTTCTTAACGTCTAAAGCACAAGTAATAAAACCAAAAATACATTGGATATTGTCAAAATTAAAAACATGAGAAGTTACTATAAGAAAGTGAAAAGGCAAGCCCAAGGTCCTAAAGATTTTCTCCTATGTTTTCTTTAAAAGTTTAAAGTTTTGGGGCGCCTGGGTGGCGCAGTCGGTTGAGCGTCCGACTTCAGCCAGGTCACGATCTCGCGGTCCGTGAGTTCGAGCCCCGCGTCGGGCTCTGGGCTGACAGCTCGGAGCCTGGAGCCTCTTTCCGATTCTGTGTCTCCCTCTCTCTCTGCCCCTCCCCCGTTCATGCTCTGTCTCTCTCTGTCCCAAAAATAAAAAAAAAAAAATAAATAAATAAAAAAAAATTAAAAGTTTAAAGTTTTACATTTTACATTTAAATCTGTGATCCAATTTACTTTTTTTATAAGTTATGATATTTACGTTTAATTTTTAAAATATGATATCTAATTGCTACAGCCCTACTTGTCAAGAAGATTATCCTTTATCTCTTGAATTTTTGCATTCTTGTAAAAATCAATTGACCACACTACTGTGGGTCTACAAATATGTTCTTTATTTTGTTCCATTGATCTGTGTGGTAAGCCCTCTGCTAAATACCACACAGTCTTTATTAATGAATCTGTTTAATAAGAACTGAAATATAGTAGAGGATAATTCTTCACATTTTTTCAAAGTTGTTTTAGTTATTCTTGTTTCTTATTATCTTTCCATATATATTTTAAATAATATTGTGAATATCTACAACTATCTTTCAGAGATTTTGATATAAATTGCATCAAATCTATGTATAAATTTAGAGAGTATTGAGTCTTCTAATTCATGAATATGTTATGACTACATATTTATTTATATCTTTGACTTTTATCACCCATATTTGTAGTTTATAGCATATATGTCCAGCAGATATTTTATAAGATTTACTTCCTCCCTCCTACCTCCCTCCCTTCCTTCCTTCTTCCTTTCCCTTCCTTTCATTTATTCTTTCCTTTCTTTTTGTAAACAAATATAAGTAGTAATGTATTTTTTAAATTTTGTTCATGTTTTGTTCACTGCTAGTGTGTATAAATAGAATTGATTTTGGTGTATTCATTTTGTATCCTACCACATTGCTAAACTCATTTATTATTGGAGCTATTATTGTAGATTCCTTGGAGTTTTCTGTGCAGACAGTTATGTTTTCTGCAAATAGTAACACTTTATTTCACCCTTCTCCATATGTATGCCTTTAATTTTTTTTTTTTTTTTTTTTTTTTTTTTTTTTTTTTTTTTTTTTTTTTTTTATCTTGAACTCACTGTCCTGGCTAGAACTTCCAGCACTATGTTGAATAAGAGTATTGACAGCAGACTTCTTTGCCTTATTTCTGATCTGGAGGAAAAATTGTTTTGTTTTTTTTTTTTTGCCACTAAATATAATGTTAGCTGTAGATTTCTTATAGATGTTCCTTAAGAAGTTGAAGGCATTCCCCTCTACTCCTTTTATTTCTAAATTTATTATTATTTTTTTAGAGTTTAGTGCTTATTTTGATGCAGTAGATATGATTGGATGATTTTTCTTGTTTGCCTGTTAATATTTTGATTTTTATATTGACTGATTTTTAAATGTTAAATAAGCATCAAATCCTTGGAATAAACTGTGCATGGTCAGGACACATCATTCTTTTTTTATATTGCTGAATTCCATTTGTTCACGTTCTGTTACTGATTTTTCTGTCTATGTTCATGAGAGATATTGTCATATGTTTTATCTTTTGTACTTTTATTTTGTTTTCAGGGTAATACTAGTTTCATAAATATGTTGGTATGTCTTCCTCTTCTAATTCTGGAAGCAGTAGCATATAATTGCTGTTAATTCTTCTTCAAATGTTTGGTATAATTTAGTGAAATCATCTCAGCTTTGAGATTTCATTTTTGACAGTTCTAAAATTACAAATTCAATTTATTTATTAGTTATTGGGCTTTTTATGTTATTTTGTATTGGATGCATTGTGATAGTTTCTTTTTCTTTTTTGAGGGAGGTGGGAGGAAGAATTGGTCTATTTCTTCTAAACTTTCAAACTTACGTGAATTGAGTTCTTTGTAATATACTATCTTATTATCTATTGGTTGTCTGAAGGATCTTTTCATATCCTGTTTTATTCTTGATGTTTGTCTTCTTTCTTTTCTTTGTTGGTCTTGCTAAGTGTATGTTACTTTTATTGATCTTTCAAAAAAATTATCTTTGTTTCATTGATTTTCTCTGTTTTAAAATGTATTGGTTTCTGCTCTTTATTTTTTTATTATCTTTGCTTTGGGTGTTTTTTCTCTTCTTTTGATAGATTCTTCAGGTGGTAATATAGATTATTAATTTGAGACTTCTCCTCTTTTCTCATGTATGCATTCAAATGCTGTAAGTTTCTCTCTCAGCACTGCTTCATTTCTCTTCTACAAATTTTGATGTTATATTTTCATTTTCAATGTATTTTTTAAAATTTCTCTCGTATCTTCCTCTTTGACCCACTCATTATTTAGAAATATGTTTTGCAGGGGGTGCCTGGGTGGCTCAGTTGGTTGAGTGTCTGACTTCAGCTCAGGTCATGATCTCACACTCTGTGGGTTTGAGCCCCGTGTCAGGCCCTGTTCTGGTAGCTCTGTGCTGGCAGCTTGGGGCCTGGAGCCTGCTTTGGATTCTGTCTCTCTCTGCCTCTCTCTCTCTCTCTGTCCCACCCAACACTCACACTCTCTTTCTGTCTCTCTCAAAAATAAATAAACATTACAAAATTGAAAAAAAAAGAAATATGTTTTTCAGCATTTTAGCCTTTGAATAATTTCTTATTGTCCTACTATTATAGATTTCTAGTTTAATTTCATTGTTGTTGGAGAACACACACTTTGTATGATTTCAATTATATTAAAATTTTTAAGGTTTGTTTATGGACCAGAATATGATTTATCTTGGTATACATTCAATGGACACTTGAAAAGAGAGTATTCTGCTATTGTTGGTTGAAGTGTTATATAAATGTTGATTAAAGCCTGTTCATAGGTATTGTTGTTAAGTTCTTCTGTAAGCTTGCTGATTTTTTTTCTGCTTGTTCTTTCAAGTACTGAGAGAAGTATGGAGAGCTCCAACTATAATAGTGGGTGTTTCTGTTTCTCCTCTGATTTTTTTTTTTTTCAGTTTTTTTCTTCTATGTGTTTTGCAGTTCTGTTGTTTTGTGCACACACATATAGGATTGCTATGTCTTCTTGGTGAATTTACTCTTTTATCATTATGTAATGCCCTTATCTGTCTCTAACAATTTTCTTTGCCCTGAAGGCTATTTTATCTGACACTAATGTAGCCAGTTCTGATATATCTGGATAAGGTTTACGTGCTATTTATTTTTCTTTCTTTTTACTTTCAACTTTCCTGTATTGTTATTTTGATGTAAGTTTCTTGTAGACAGCATAGTTAGGTCACTTTTTTAAATCTACTTTGCCAGTCTCTGTCTTTAAATTGCTGTATTTAGGCTGTTTACATTTAATATAATTAATGATATGTTAGTGCCTAAGTCTGTCACTTTGTTTTTGTTTTCTGTTTCTCTCTTTTTTTCATTTTTCTGTTTTGTTTTACCGACTTTCTATAGGTTATTTAAACGTTTTCTTGGAATTTCATCTTGATTTATCAAAAGTGTTTTTTTGTTGTTGTTTGTTTTGTTTTGTTTTGATAGAGGTAGACAGCACAAGAGCAGGGAAGAGGGGTGGGGGGGGGCAGAGGGAGAATCCCAAGCAGGCTCCCTGCTCATTATGGAGACTGTTGCAGGACTTGATGCCATGACCCTGGGATCATGACCTGAGCCAAAATGCAGAGTCATGTGCTCAACTGATGGAGCCACCCAGGCACCCCATATCAATAGTATTTTTGAGCAAAATTATTTGTATAAATTTCTAGTGGGTGTCTAGGATTATGTTATGTAGAAATAGCTTATTGGTTACTGATGTGGTCATTTTACCTGCTTCAGTACAGCATAGAAGTCTTACCTCTGTTTGCATCCTTTACCATCGCTTGTTTATAATATAATCATCTCAAAGAATGAAATATGGCCTTTTGTAGCAACATGGATGGAACTGGAGAGTGTGATGCTAAGTGAAATAAGCCATACAGAGAAAGACAAATACCATATGTTTTCACTCTTATGTGGATCCTGAGAAACTTAACAGAAACCCATGGGGGAGGGGAAGGAAAAAAAAAAAAAAGAGGTTAGAGTGGGAGAGAGCCAAAGCATAAGAGATTGTTAAAAACTGAGAACAAACTGAGGGTTGATGGGGGGTGGGAGGGAGGGGAGGGTGGGTGATGGGTATTGAGGAGGGCACCTTTTGGGATGAGCACTGGGTGTTGTATGGAAACCAATTTGACAATAAACTTCATATATTGAAAAAATATATATATAAATTTTTAAAAATGAAAAAAAAATAAATAAAATAAATTGACTAGTGTAAAAAAATAATATAATCATCTCTACTATTTCTTCTTCATACATTTAGAGCCATCTCAGACAATTGTATAATTTTTGTTTCAACCATTAAACACAATGTAGAAAACTTAACAGGAGAAATAAAGCTGTATTGTATTACTTGCTCTGTTTTTTTCTCCTTTATGTCCAAGTTTTCTTCTTTCAGTGTCTCCTTTGTTTAATGAACTTTATTTATCCATTCATTTAAGGTAGGATAATAGGCAACAAATTCTTTTAGTTGCTTTCATCTGAAAATGTCTTGAGTTCTCCTTTATTCCTGACCAATGTATTTCACTTGATATGGGATTCTGAATTCACCTTTATTTTAACATATCAAAGTGTTATGCCACTTCCTTCTCGTCAGTATGGTTTAGGGTAAATAATACACTATCATTTAAATTACTTTTGCCCTATAGGTAAGTTATTGTTTTTATCTTGCTGTTTTTAAAGTTTTTTTATTGTCTTTAGTTTTTGATTATGATGTATCTTGGTGGAGATTTCTTTAGATTTACCTTGTTTGGAGTTTACTCACTTCTTGAATCTATAGATTTGTTTCTTTTGTCAAATTTAGGAAGTGTCCGACATTATTTCTTCATGTGCTTTTTCAGTTACACCTTCTTTTTGATTCACGACTCCAGTAGTACAATTATTATATCTTTGTTGTAGTCCCATAGGTCCCTGAGGCTTTATGTTTTCTTTTTCTTAGTTTAATTTTTCTCTTTTTTTTTTTTTTTTTCAAATTGGGTAATTTCCATTGGTCTATCCTCCAGTTCATTCATTCTTCAATCATTCTGGTGTTGAGCCTATCCATTTATTTAGGTTATTTTATTTTTAAGCTCTGAAGTTCTTATGATTCTTACTTACATCTTCCATCTCTTTGCTGAGAATATCTTTTCATTTATTACTGTCATGTTTGTAATTGATCATTGAAGTACTTTTATGATGTTTGCTTTAAAATTTTTAGCAGATAATTCTGACATATTTTGCTTGTCATCTTGTTGTTGGCAACATTTGATTGCCTTTTTAAATTCACTTTGAGATCTTCCTGGTCCTTTGTATGATAAGCGGTTTTCAATAGGAACCTAGACAATTTGTTATTATGTTGTGAGACTCTGGGTCTTATTTAAACTTTCTAGCTACCTGGCTTTCTCTGACACCATTCTAGCAGAGGAAGAAGGGGCATTGTCTAACTGCTAGGTGAGGGTGGAAGTTGAGATTTCCTGCTTGGCTTCTGTTGACATGAGGGGAGGCAAAAAGGATAAACTCCTCCTTACTCCTGGACAGATACGGAGTTCCTACTCTGCCCCCCCACCCCCACCCCGGCTTACTGACTAGTGGAAATGAAACTCATGGCTTCCAAATTATCTTTATGGGATGTAAGAATCAAAAATAAAACCCAGGAAAGTCACTGCAGTATTGTTCCATGGGTACTAAAGCTTATAGGCAGTCTACTTTCTCCTGTATACTTTTAAGAGTTTTCTTGTGTTTACTTTACATGTAATATCCAGAATTTTTAGTTGCTTTTAGTTTTATTTAGTGGTAATAATGGGAACAAGTATATCTATTCCATCTTTCTGGAACTTAAGCATTTTTATTGCTCTTGCTATAAGCATTTAAAAATTCTATAATAAGTCAAAATATATACTATCAAAAAATCAGATAAAAATCATAACTCCTGTAGTTTTGTATATGTAAGGTCAGTATCACATCCTGCATATATTTTATTTGGAGAGGTCAAGTAATTCTTAGTAAAGCAGGTTGGATGTAAAGAAAGATTTAAGAGATCAGTTCAATATTGAAATGATCAGATCATATTCATGACTAAACAGGGAGCGAGAAATATGAGGATCACAGAATAGAATTTAAACAATGGAAAATGTTATAAGTACAATTTATAGGGTGCTTTTCTCCCATTTTATATTTTAATGTGTTTTTCATATGATTACATTCTTTTTTTTTAACTTTTTAAAAATTTATTTATTTTGAGAGAGAAAGCACGCCCACATGTGTGTGAGCAGGAAAGGGTCAGAGAAGGAAGAGAGAGAGAATTCCAAGCAGCTCTGCACTAACAGTGGGGAGCCCTGAAGTGGGGCTCAATCCCAGGAACCATGAGATCATGACCTAAACCAAGATCAAGAGTCCAGTGCTCAACTGACTGAGCCACCCAGGCACCCTGATTACATTCTTTTAAAAACATTTTAATAATTAATTAAATATTCTTCCCTTTTATGGATGTGCTACAATTTATTATGGGCATTTAACTTGTTTATAATATTGTTGGCACTATCCATTACATAATCAATACCTTTGGACTTACTTGTTTATTATGATTCCCAGCTATTTCTTTAAGGTTATTTCTTAGATGTGGAATTAGCCCAAAAAGTTAATAGTTTTGTTTTTTTAAATCTTTTGACATAAAGGCAAATTTAAAGGTTTCTTTGAAGAAAGTACATAACAGTTTACAAACTGACTCACAGTGCTGGAAACTGCCAGTTTCACTATACTGTCATCAGCTTTTACATCTCATCATTTTAAAATACTTAAAAGGAGATTTGGTTTATTTTATATACATACACCTTTGCATTAGTACAGATTTAAGAAAATGGTCTACAGTTGTGGAAACCAATAATTCTTTCTTTCTCAGGATCATATCTTACTATCTACAGTGAAAAATCCATGAGCCCACACCCAGAGGAGGACGAGTCCAGGATGTGAACATGTAGCAATATTTCAAAGTTTTGTGCACTATTTATAAATTTGATGTTAGAATTAATCCAATACAATGGGAGAAAACAAGCATATTCAATGGCAACCTGCCACTTGTTTCCCCATTTGTATATTTTGGGAAGCCTCATTTTACCCCTCAGCCAAAACAGCAATGCATATTCATAATGTTTGTGATTTTATTCTTTCCCTCTTTATTTGTGAGTTTATTGGGCAAGATTTTCTGTCTTATTAGTGTGTTTATTCAGTTTTCAAAAGCAGAAAGAGAAGGTGTGTACTAATTATCTTAACCATCATTCCCCTAGGCCTTTCTGATGGAGTTGACCACCATCAGAGACTGTAGAAACACAGGAGAACAGAGGAGTGCCTTTAAACTCCTGGTAAAACAATTCCGGTTGCATCTTGGGAAGGTCCTTCTGGGGGCAGAGGAGGAAGTGAGTGTTGAGTCATGTGGTTGGTCAGGGGAGGGTAAGATGTGTCTTTGTGAACTAGGAAGACTATAGAGAACTTTCAGAAGTTACTGAAAGTTCTTAAGAAATGTCAAAGGGGCACTTCCCTGGGGATCTCTTCTTATTTTATAACCTAATCCTTTTTAATAATTTGTCTATGAAATCTAAGTTAGGGTAAATGCATTCCCTTGTTATATTGAAGAGAAACCAATTGTTGTTCTAGATTACAATGAGTACAAAATAGGTGCAAGTTTATTCTGATCTACAGGTTAAGGCATGATTGTAGATAGAGGTGAGGAGGTGGGAAATTGTGGAATAGAGATTCAGCTGTAATTGTAGATTCAAACTCAAGCATCCCCTGCACTGAGCATTTTCTATCTAGCTAATTCAGGGTTTATAATGAAAAAAATTTCCCTGACATATTAAGTGGCTTACACATAACAAAAGGTCATTTATTAAGGAAGGGCACACTTTGGAACTTCATGCAAACTATTTAATCACTGGAATTACAAAAAAGTTCCAAAGTCATTCTGTTCCTGATTTTGTGATAGGAACATTTTTCTTGGTAATTGGTATAGTGTGCTTTATGGCATGAATCACTTCATTGTACTTCCCAGAAGAAGAAATGAGGTCTGTGAATAGTCTGAATTTGGCTTATTTAGCTCCTCATTGTTCCTTATAGAATAGGACATCTGAATATGCTGTGTATTAGGAGAAATGGACTTTTGGGCTGGGGAAGAGGTATAGAATTTCCTTTCTTAGTGTTAGAACTCTGCAGTGATTAGTTAGAATGAATTGCCAAGTTATTTCTGGGCACTGGTAATTTATTAGCTTTCTACATACAAGTCTGTAAGAAAAGGATTAGGGCCTAAAGATCTGTAGAGGACTCATTATTTATAGATTGTATAGGATCCTATAGTTCCATTGTAAACCACAAGTTCTTCGAGACTTCTCAAAATCCTTGTGGTAACAGTGTGAACCAGGAATCTGTGAGAGAGCACTGTAGTGCTTTCTCTTCATTGATGTACATCTTTTGAGTAGTACTCTTTAGCCCTCAGGTTTCCACGGTGACCCTGATGAAATTTGAAATGTGGCTCATGAGCAAATGGCTAAGAAAGAATTCTTGAGACATTTTTGGTGCTAAAAGGTGGTTTTATTATAGCACAGGGACAGGACCTGTGGGCAGAAAGAGCTGCACTGGAATTGTGAGGAGTGACTGATTATATACTTTTAAGTTTGTGGAGGGAGAGCCAATAGAGATAAAGTAAGTTTCCAAGGAATTTTGAAGCAAGGCTTTGAATACCTTAAGGGGTAGCTGCTGTTAAGATAAAGACTTTTAGTCTTTAATAAAACAAAATCATTAAGGCACTAAGGCAGCCATGAGTTCCTTGAGGAAGGTCATGCTCTGTATGCCTCAGGTGTCTATCAGTGGGCTGCAAGCTGTAGGGAGATTTAATTTAAGCTACATTTCTCTTGCCTTTGTTTCCCTCATCAACTCCAGCCCAGTTTCCTTAAAGGGTGGAACCTCAAATGCAAAGTCCTCTGCTACTGTGTTCCTAGGCTCAGAGTTGGCACTGGGGGCTGCCTCAGTAGCAACATTAATGAGAACATTAAAAACTCAGAACAGGCGGGTTGGGCCACCTTTAGGTCAGTGTGGGGCCTGTGGAGCCTCTATAGAGGGTAAAGTGTTGCCATATAATGCTCAGTGCTCCTGCTACTCCCTCAGGTATCTATATGGCAGAGAGTAGGAACTTAATAAAAGTGCATCACCAGGACTGGGCATTTAGTCCCATAATTAGCTTGAAGAGGAAGACATTTTGAGTCAACTGCTGTGGGAGGGACCTGCTACTTCAATGGTGTTCACTCCCCCATGCTCATGTGTCAGGGACCCACTGTACAGACTGTACCCACCCCTGCTCTCAGATACCACCTGACCTCTGACTCCTCTGAAGGGGTCTCGGAGTAGATATCGGCTTCTCTTTTTACAGAAGCCCCCACTATCTTGCCTCTCTCTTACTAGATCTTTGCTTGCTTTAAATGTCCATCTTTTCTGTTCCTGTTGTATTTTGTTGAAATCTTTAGAAGAGGGAAGTATTCCCATTTTGCTTCTTATAATCCTTTTTTTATTTAAAACATTTTTTAATGTTTATTTATTTTTGAGAGAGAGAGACACACACAGAGCATGAGCAGGGGAGGGGTAGAGAAAGAGGGAGACACAGAATCTGAAGCACACTCCAGGATCTGAACTGTCAGCACAGAGACTGACGTGGGGCTCGAACTCCTGAACCATGAGATCATGACCTGAGCTGAAGTCAGACGCCTAACCAAGCCACACAGGCGTGCCTTTATAATCCTTGATTGAGGTGTGCAGGGTAACATGCTACTGGGGAATGGGTGACAAGGATTCTCAACTTCTTTTCCTGAGTTGCAGTTGTTTATTTCTCTGACATCACCACAATGAAATTCATTGTTTTTGTAATTCCTATAGTTTAGCAACATATTCCTATAGGTTATTCCCAATTAGCCTTCTCTGCTTGAATGAGTTTAAGAATATCTGCAAACTTAGAAATTTCTCTGCCTTTCAGATAATGTATAAAAATCTCCATGTTGATTCTGGAAGGAACTCCCATGTAGGCTCTTTGCCCCCACTTGTTTTTCGAACATTGGAGTGAATGATGTTGAGATGGATTAGAGAAGTCTCTGCTACTTTTCATTCTTTATCTTTCATTATTTGTAAAAATAACATTTTACACCATAGTCCATCAGTTATGAGATGTTTATTTTTTTCACGTTTTAACATTTTTGGAAAATATATATGTCTTACAGTTGAGTGGCGTTTGAAATTTGATGTCAGAGCCTTGTTGTGATCCTTGCTTTGTCTCTTTTGGATTATTTTTTTCTTATCTTTTAGTTGCCTTTTGGTTTTTCTGTCACAAGCTAGAAATGACCTTTAAGGTAATAGGAATTGAAGTAAATACACCTTTAGCATGAGAATTTATGTTTGTTTGACTACGGTTACACTTTACTGTTTGCTGTAGCTGTACATTCTTCTAGTGTCCATATTTTTGTCTCCCCTCCCCGAACCTTGGCCTTCCCTTGGCACTCCTGGGCAGAGAGTCTGTAACTCTTTCAGTTGTACCCACTGGTGTCCTACTGGAGCCTTCTGGTGTGGTGAAAAGGTGGGGAGAGGAAGCATTCTGTAATCTTATGATAAAATCTCAGTCTTTTGGTAGGCCTGTGCTCCTGGGCTTGAACTTCTCAGGTATTTCCTGGTGATACAGTTCTTCCCTCTCCCACTCTGGTGAGACAGAAAGACTACAGGGTACTGATGTGGGCAGGATGTCCTCTTCCCAGCAGGAATAAACCTCTCACAAAGTCTGGAGGATAGGCCTGTGCTGAGAAGGTGCTGGATGGCCTATTTCCCTAAAGTTGCTCCTTCCCTCCCCATGTCAGAGTTTCAAGATGATTTTTCTTGCATAGTTTTCATGAGAACTTGGTTGACGCGGGGGGCTCCTGGAGATAAAATCCATGAAAGTGTAGGGGTGTCCATAGGATTGTGGCCTGTGTCACGTGGATGAATGAGGTGTGGGGGTTTGGTTCAGCTCCCCTCTACCTGTGGAATCAAAGTTTGTCCTCAGTACCAACAAGGCACTGCTCAAACTCTCTGTGAACATAAGTAGTCACCATTCACATTCACTCTGTGACTGTAAGTAGTCACAGAGCTCTGCCAGCATCAACTTGTGCACTCACAATGTGCTTTTTACGTCCCTCTTGAATTTTTTGTTTTGGGGGATTTCTTGTGCTTTTTTTTATGAGCTTAGATTTGTATTTTAAGAGATTTCAGAATTTCTAGGTGTTTTATGGCACAATGGTGTTAAGGTTATGGAGTCTACCATTTCACCAGGACCAGGAGTATGTCTTCTGTGCATTATCCCAGAACCCTTACTATTTCTCATGTGTCTGTTCTCCATTTCAGCTCTAGTCCTGTCTTCCTGTGTCACCTCCATCTCCGACCTCTTCTTTAATTGACTTAATCTCTTTGTGTTTTTCCTCTGCACAAACTGTGATTATCTCATGCCTTGCTTTCATGCCAATAACTCAATTTTTAGCTTGCTCTGTTTTGTCCCTTTCTGTGTCTAATTTACTAGCTATGTAATCATGTTGTTTTGGTTCTAAGTTTATTTATTTAACTCTGCAGTTTCCCTTTCATTTCATTTGGTTATTTAATGATCTTGTCTTTGAAATCATGTTTAATTTGATTCAAGGCTTTATTAAGTTATATTGTATAAAGAACTCATGGGAAGCATGTCCTTGTTTGGGCTTTTTTTTCCAGACTATATTTTATATTTTATTTGTGCCTATCTGCTTGCCTTCCTTTCTTCCTTGTATTTGCTATTTTAAAAAAAGTGTATCCATCCATTCATTCATATACTGCTATATTTTGTTTATGCAGCTGTCATTCCAGATTTTTTTTCAACTTGCCCAGGACTTACCCTCATGATATGTATACCCATAATTTTTAATAATCTGTATTATAATGGTGGCGAGCTATTTTTTATATCATTTTCCTTATTTTTGGTCTTATTTATTTTACCTTAATTCATTAAACCAATTAATCTACATTACTTGTAGAAATATTAGAAATGCCAAATAACTGGGCACTGGATGACTTGGTTAAGCGTCCAACTTAAATTTTTTTTTTATATTTATTTTTAAGAGAGAGAGCATGAGCGGAGGAGGAACAGAGAGAGAGACACAGAATCCAAAGCAGGCTCCAGCCTCTGTGCTGTCAGCACAGAGCCCGACATGGGGCTTGAACCTACGAACTGTGAGATCATGACCTGAGCTGAAGTTGGATGCTTAACCAACTGAGCCACCCAGGTGCCCTAAGTGTCCAACTCTTGATTTCAACTCAGGTTATGATCTCACAGTTTGTGAGTTCAAGCCCTGCGTCAGGCTGTATACAGACAGTGTGGAGCCTGCTACAGATTCTCTGTCTACCTTTCTCTCTGCCTCTCTCCTGCTGGCACTTTCTTTCTCTCTCTCTCTGTCTCTGTCTCTGTCTCTCTCTCTCTCCTTCAAAAATAAATAAAAATTAAAAAGTTTAATAAAAATTGCACCTGGGTGGCTCAGTTGGCTGAGTGTTCAACTTTGGCTCAGGTCTTGCTCTTGTGGTCTGTGAGTTCAAGCCCTGCATCAGGCTCTGTGCTGACATCTCAGAGCCTGGAGCCTGCTTCGGATTCTGTGTTTCCCTCTCTCTCTGCCCCTCCCCTGCTCATATTCTCTCTCTCTCTCTCTCTCTCTCTCTCTCTCTCTCTCTCTCTCTCTCTTTCTCTCTCAAAAATAAGTAAACATTAAAAAATGTAATAAAAATGTCAAATAACAACAAAGAAAAATGTTACTGTTTTTACATCCTGCTCCTTCCCTTCACGTACATCATCCCCTTCCCTTCGGCCTTTTGAACACACCTTTGCACCAGTTCCACATGGAGTGTTATGTTGGGATCCCTGTATCTATAGTTCATGTCTTTAGAGGACCCCAATTGTGATAAGATGTGCCAGGACCAGTTCCTGCTTTTCATTGGAAAAGCCTGGTGTTGAAGCTGCACACATTTCTGTAATTTCTCAGGCATTTGTGGGGTCTGGCAGTGGGTGCAGTTGTTTACTCTTAGCCCTGTAGGAGATAATGTGTTATGTGTGTTGCATTTGTTGTAAACAGTGAAGGCAATGCTTGGACACTAATTCAGTTACAATGATGGTTTAAGTGTAAAAGGGAAATTTATTGTGTCTGTTCAAGGAGAGTTGAGATAAATCTTCATTCTGGGGTCACTGAGTGCATCTGGAGCCCTTCTGCCTCTCCTGCACTCCATAATCTTCTTCCCACGCTCCTGCTTCCTCCTTCCACCACCCCCTCCACCTCTCAGCTCTTCTAACTCAAGGTGCTGTGTCTTTGTTAGGTTTCACTCTTACAATCCCCTTTCACAGCTTTGTTCCTCCAGATTTGGGTCTTCTGGGGGAGATAAGGAGGCCCTTCCTTTTACAGAAGTGGAAAGAAGACCTTTTAGTCCCAGTTAAAAGTACACTTGAAACTCCATGCCTCCCTTGGGGAACCTGGGCAATGCTGGGTATGGGGTCCACCCAGCGGGAACCAAATGGCTACACCGTCAGGGTGGGTCACTCCCCTAGAATATCCCTCTCATACCTTCACACACAAACAGCTGGAGTGGCTCAGTGATGGGCCCTAGTCCCTTCAATATTGCACTGGGCAGTGGGTTTTATGGGGGAAAGAAAATCAGTTACCATAGGTGCAAGGACCTAAGTGCCTGAGACACGCTTGTCACTAGTTCACCTGGCATGCATACTTCCCAAAGGAGTCAGCCTGATGGGGTCAGTTTTGTACCCTTCATTATGATGTGTCTTACCTGGGATTAAGTCAGTAAAGAATTACACACTGACCTATTGGGAGGAAAAAAATGTGTATCTGTTATATACTCTGGCATGATTTTAGAGATTTCCTCAAGTCTTTTTCTGAATTGCTCCTGAAAACAGTGTTCTAGAGACATGGAGGATTAACTTTGGTAGCTAAAAATAGAATAAAAGGGTCCTAAATCACTTTGGGGAGTTCTAGAGACAATTTTCCAAGGACTATAGCCTGTCTCTGTGGAGTTCTTTGGAGCAGTATTTACGGTATCACGCTCTTCAGAGTGCTGTGTTTTAAAGGGACAGAGCACACACATTTCCTTTATTTGTTAGTACTTAAAAATACTGCTAGAAATAAGTGTATATCTCTAAACAGGTAAGTGATGATTAAGGGGTTCCAGAACCTGGGTAGGAAAATAGTGAGATTCCTTGGCCAAGCCTGCTGTGAGGCTGGGTAGCTGGTGGAGGGACGTTAGATCCAATGCTTGAAGGAAACTGTGTTGCATACATTCTTTTTGAAAAGATTCATATCTGAACATGCATACATCACAGAATAATCCTTAACCCATTAAGAAAATTAAGTGTTGAGAGGTGCCTGGGTGGCTTAGTCGGTTGAATGTCCTACTCTTGATTTTTGGCTCAGGTCATGATCTGACAGTTTGTGAGATCAAGCCCCGAATTGGGCTCGTCACTGACAGTGTGGAGCCTGCTTAGTATTCTCACTCTCCCTCATTTTCTGCCTCTCTCTCTCAAAATAAATAAACTTACAAAAATTAAATGCTGACATTGAGACATTAACCTCATAGGCCCAGATTTCAGTGAGAATAAAACTAATGTAATGATACACCACACTGAAAGGTAGGCAGTTGGAGGTAGAGAGATGTTACCTATTTGGGCCAAACTTTCTAAGCCTCTCCAGTACCTTTGTGTTGGAAGAACTTATTTCTGATAATTGAAAGTTGGAAAGTTTTCCTATGTTTTCGTCACTTTTGGTGTGGTACTCATTTAATCCTTGCAACTTGCTGGAGATGTGGCAATCAGTTTCCTATTTTTTGTTTTTATTTATTTATTTATTAATTTATTTATTTACAGAGACAGAGAGAGAGAGCCAACACAAACTGGGGAGGGGCAGAGAGAGGGAATCTGCTAGCACAGAGCCCAGTGCAGGGCTCAGTCTTGTGAACTGCAACATCATGAC
Source organism: Panthera onca (assembly GCF_046562875.1). Classification (NCBI taxonomy): domain Eukaryota; kingdom Metazoa; phylum Chordata; class Mammalia; order Carnivora; family Felidae; genus Panthera; species Panthera onca. The sequence goes on from NC_138344.1 coordinate 22,319,308, forward strand.
CTGAGCCGAAACCAAGAGTTCTATGTTTAAGCCAACTGAGCTACCCAGGTGCCCCTCAGTTTCCTATTTTTACATATAGGAAACCGAGTCTCAGAAAAGCTCAATGACTACTCCAAGTCTACACAGCTTGATGGTGACCCAACCAGGTCTGCTTGTGATAGATACCTAGATTTTTGATTTGCACTCCCAAGACAAAGATCATGAGCAACCCCAAATGAAAACAAAGATGGAATAGGGGTCTGCACCCTGAGAGGGCCAGGTCTTTAGGTACAAGAAACAGGGTGTCTTACGAATGCCTAGCCCTATACCAGTGGCTCTCAAACTTTTAAGCTTCAGAACCCCTTTGCTCTCATAAAAGCTATTGAGAATTCCCCCCATTTTTATGTGGATTATATCTATCAATATTTACCATGTTAGAAATGAAAACTAAGAAAATGTTTCAAGTTCATTAACTCATTTTTAAATTGTAATAAACAATTACAAATTGTTAACGTAACTAATATTTTGTGGAAATTAACCATTTTTCCCAAGCAAAACAATTTTACTGAGAATGGTGGCATTGTTTTATATTTTGTAAATCTCCTAAATACCAAGATTAATAGAAGACAGCTGGATTCTCTTATCTGCCTCTGCATTCAGTCTGCTGCTGACATCATGTGCCATATGGTCTCTGCAAAGCTCTCCCCACTGCTCATGAGGAAATGAGGGGGAAACAGCCTAAAAACTTCTAATGATTATGGAAAAAGTTTTGACTTCACTGATCCTCTAAAGCATCTCAGAACCTCAGAGGTTTCCATACAGTAATTGAGAATTTCTCTGCTATACAGATACCAAAGGGGACCATTTTTTTATTAGCATCACCAAGGTGCTCACTGTTGTGATATTCGGAGGAGTCTCATGGTGCCTCAAATACAGGTGTTGAGATAAACAGGTAAAGATAAGGGGTTGGATCTCAGATTCTACACTGAGCTGTGTGACCTAGGGCTAGGAACTTACTTTGTTTACAGATGCTATCTTTATTCACCCCTTCTCTCTTGATTATAAAGGTTATATATGCTCACTGCAAAACATTGGAGCAGAACGGAGACATATTAGGTTAAATTTGGGAGCCTTCCCATTATCTCAATTGGTAAATGAGAATAATAATAGTACTGATTTTCCTGGGTTGTTGTCACAAGACTGATATAGTTTAAAAAAAGTGTGTGTGTGTGTGTGTGTGTGTGTGTGCACGTGCATGCACACATCCACGCATGACATTTGCAAGAATCCAAATGTCTACTGAAGGTTTAGCTATGTTTTTTTTTCAAAAAAAAAAAATTAATGTTTATTTTTGAGAAAGAGAGAAAGAACGAACACTAGCTGGGGAAGGGCAGAGAGAGAGGGAGACACAGAATCTGAAGCAGATTCCAGGCTCCAAGCTGTCAGTACAGAGCCTGACATGGGGCTTAAACTCATGAACTGCAAGATCATGACCTGAGGCAAAGTCAGATGCTCAACTGACTGAGCCACCCAGGTACCCTAGCTATGTAATTACTGATATACTTTGTGGTGAAAATCATGTGCTTGTTCATCTTTTGCCCATTTTTCTCTTGGATTGTCTGCCTTTTTCTTATTGATATGTAGGAGTTTATTTCTTATTCTGGGTATGAGTTTTTTGTCAGACCTACGATCTCGCTGACTTAGGGGAAGTCACGGACTCTCGGTTTATTATTCTGTAAAACTAGGGCAAAAATATGGTTGGTGTAAAATTAAATTTGATAAAAGAAGTAATCCTTGCTATAAACTACAAAGACTACATGAATAGGAATTTATGTTATCCAGCAATTTTCTCTGCAAACAAGAACTTAGACAAAGTGAGATGTATTGTTATCTCCTTTTCTCAGTGTCTACACAAAAGCAAAAAGAAAGTGTTGGGAACTATGAAAAATAATTTTGAATAATGTTTCTGTATAACTTCCAGAAGAATAATTGCTATATGAAATGAAAGGTAGCACATTACACATTATCAGAACCATTGTACTCAAAACAGATACATGATTATTCTGGGAGATTGATTCAAAAAAGCATAGCTACTTAAATCAAAGTGTACTTTAAAAAAAAAAACACTAACATTATTGAAGTATGATTGATGTACAAAAACTGTACATATTTGATGTACACAATTTGACAGGTTTGGAGACAAGCATATACCTGTGAAACCCTCCCTAAAATCTGTATCATAAACATAGCCATCACTTCAAAAATTCCCTCCAGCCCTCTTTATTTATTTATTATCGTTATTAATTTCTGTGATAAAGTTTAACATTAGATCTACCCTTTTAGAAATTTTTTTAAATATGTAATATGGCATTGTTAAGTATAGGCTCCATGCTGCACAGATCTCTAGGAATTATTTATCTTACAGAGCTGAACATTTGTCCCAATGGACTAAGACCTTCCCTCTCCCCCTCCCCTAGCCTCTGGTAGCCACCTTTCTACACTGAGCTTCTGTGAGTTCAACTAATTTAGATTCCTCATGTGAGTGTAATCAGGTAGTACCTGTTTTTCTATGTCTGGCTTATTTCACTTAGGATAGTGTCCTCCAGGCTCATCTATGCTATCACAAATAGCAGAATTTCCATCTTTTTTTAAGGCTGAATTATATTCTGAAGTGCTCAGATTTTTTTTTTTTTTAAATGAGGCATTAGAATAGTTGGCTATGGGGGTGCTTTGTCACAAGGGCATCCTGTGATTCCATGGCGACCGTCGGTCGTGTCTCCTCTTGTGTGGTCCCAGGGGTAGGAAGGAGTGTGGGTCTTGCAAGAGAATCGTATGTGTGAGGGCAGCCCCACAGGAACAGCCACTGGCACTGAGTCACATGTCACAGCTTGTATGAGGCTGCCCTCGCCTCTCCCACTCTGGGCGGTGGTCAGGAAAGCTGTTGTCTCCTTATTTTCTGGGAGAGAAAATTGAAACCCACAGAAACTGAGTGCCTGAGATTAGAGGGCTGAGATTGGAGTCTGGAGGGTCTTCCTCTGCATGGGGTCTGCTCCACCATGCTGTCCTGCCAGGCAGGGTCATCACTGAAACCATATTCAGATTCTGTTCTGCTTGCTGGTTATTTATTCAGAGGCCCTTGGGCTGGGGTTTGGATTCCTTCCCACAGGAACCCCAGTGTTTGACCAGTGTGACATCCAACTCATGAGGAAAGAGACTACTAAATGCAGTTTCATCAGCTGATTCAGGATTTAAACAAGCTCAAGCGCAGTACAGGAGGCTGGTGGCTTTGCTGTCAGTGGAGGATGTTTAGATAAGAGGGAAGGAAGTTTCCCTCCTGGGTAGAATAAGTAGATTTTGGGAGAGGGAGTGGAGCCCCTGTATGTTCTTCCAGGAACATCCTAATGCCTGAAGCCAGAGAGACATCTGGGAACTGCAGATCCATCTGCCAGCTTTCTAAACCAAAGGCTCAGTCTCCATGCCCAGTTCTCCACATCACCTCATCATGCACAGCGATGTGTAAACCCTGAGGCATGGCAGTTGAATGCAGGCTGAAGTTGTGCCTTGGGCCCTCTTGCAGAAGGCTCAGGAAGCAGGACACTGGCTATCCTCAGGGTGGCAGGAAGGAAGGCCAAGTGGCTGGTGTAGGGGGTGTAAGTGTGGGCACTGGGGTGTGTAGGAGACCTGGCCACTGTAGACTGCACAGGCCCTAGGTCACCAGGACTACACCTTCAGAGGGCCACCGAAGGATGAAAGTGTCCTTTCCAGGTAGGTGGCTGTCCTCTGTGTTTATAACTCCAGGAGCTGGTTGCCACATCCTTTCTGAAGTAGGCTGAACTGTTCTAGGCCAGGGAGGTTCTTCCTCATGTTGAACTGAAATCTGCCTCTCCTCACTGACTTTCATTCTCCTATGCAAAGCCAAGGTCTGTCTGGGTTGCTGGCTCTGTGCTGGAATCCCTGGTGATCCAGGAGGCAACTTCAGTCCAGGGCTGCCTGCTGGGGGGGCCTGGCCTGGAGCAGGAGAAAGGAGGAAGGTGTGGGACAGGGCAGGCCCTGGGAGATGAGGAGGAGTGAGTTCTTAAAGGGCAAGTGGTGCAGGTGATGGCATGAGGGATCTGTGTTTTTCAGTATTCCAATATCATAGGGTGTAAAAGTGAAGGCTCATCCTTGGGACTCTACCCCTGTCATCCTCTCTGAAGGTGTCTCATTCCTTTACTATCACCTTTTGAAATTATATCATTGTTGAGTTGTGTAATCCCACCCCCCCACTCACATTTTGTATTCCATGAGCTCAAGAACAATGTTCAATTCCTACTCTACATGTCTGGATAGCATAATGCGTGAGACAGGAAGTATTCTGCAAACATTTGTTGAATGAGTGAATAAATGAATAAATGAATGAATGAATGAGCACATGGCTGGACTATGGCTTGTAGAAAAGGCTGTGTGCTACACTGAGAACCTTGGTCTTAATTCTTTGATCAGTGCAGCTGAAGGAGGGCAGAGAGCTCCATCTGGAGCTTAGTGGAGGTCAGACTGTGTGTGGTCTTCATCAGCTTGGGCTACCATAACTTAAATACCACAGACCGGGTGGCTTAAACAACATGCATTTCTTCCGTACAGTTGTGATGCTGTTTGTAAATCCAAGATCCGTGCACTGGTAGATCTGGTATCTAGTGAGAACCTGCTTCTTGGTTCATAGAGAACCATCTTCTCCCTCTGTCCTCATGTGGCAGAAGGGGTGAGGGAGCTTTCTGGAGTCTCTTTTATAAGGCACTAATCCTATTCCTGGGGGCTCTGCTCTCATGACTTAATCTCCTTCCAAAGGTCACCTCCAGATACTGTCCCAGTGGGGTTGAGTTTGAACATGTGAATTTCAGGGGAATGCTAACATTCAATGTGTAGTGTGGAGAGGACGCTGCATCTCAGGGGTGGTGAAGAGGTAGGACACCTTGTCTCTGTGCGGACTGAGAGAGCTGAGAGCCTCAGCCAGCCGGTGGCCCTGGGACAGAAGCTGGGAGGAAAGAGACCTACTCTGGGAATGCCAACAGCAGCCTCCTTGCTGATCTGCAGGCTGGTCCTCTCAAATCTCCACGGAAGGCTCCCTTACCTGGCATCGTTGTGCTCTCCAGCAGTGGCTGGCTGCTGCTCAGTGTTGATTACAGTTTGAAATGCTGGCACTTTAGTCCCATGCTGCTACACACCACAGAAATTCCGTTTCACTCTAATGAGGTTTCAGTTCAAATGTTGGAAAGAAGAAAGCCTTTTAATTAGATTGGTAGTAATTGAGCTCCCAAACCACAGAAGCCTTTTTCTCAGAAGCTGAAGACACAGATGCAATTAAAAGAAGGAAAGCCACCCAAGTGGAACACCAGCTAATTTTAAGTCCATTAAAAACAACAACTCCTTAATAAGTTGACACAACGGATGTATGTCCTAAAAGAGTTCACTGATGCTTTCAAATAATATTGGAGATTGAACCGGAACTAGAGTACTCATGCAGTTCAAATATATGGCTCCGTCGGGAACCATTCGCTTAGTACAGAGTACAGAGAAATGTTAGCTCCATAACTTTTTCCACCCAGAAGACTCTGCCATGTTTTATTTTGGAAAATAGAATGTATTTTTCCTGTAACCAAACTGACATCTACTTCTGGATTCAGCTGTGTCCTGAGACCCTACTAGGACATTCTTCCCTGTCCCTCCTCAAGTAGCCCTGTTCTTTCTTCAGGATTCAGATACCTCCCTACCTCCTAGTTTCACCTTTCAAAGGTGCTCAGAGTGTGAGTTGCTGGGCCAGGGCCATTGATGCATCAAGTAATCTTTGCCAACTCCTTACATGTTCAATACATTTTTTATTTTAATGAGAAGCAGCATTTGTTTCTCGTTTGCATCCCTCCCTATGACCACGCCCCAGCAGATGCCATGTTCTCTCTGCCATTGGGATTGTTTTTGTGTATGCCATAACAGGACCAGGTAATTCCTGCTGGAGGAGCTCACAGTCTCAGCTTCTAGGCACTCTGCTTGAGGGCATTAATAAATACTTTCTCTTAGAGAGAATGGCAGTTGTCAATTTGTAGAGTCCTTTGGGTGGGAATTGAGTGCTAAGTAGTGAATACCACTATCTCAGTATAAGTATTGCATGGAACTTGGTCGTTGGTGTGTGCACACTGGTTTTTGCTAGGCCATGTTGGGCTCAACCAGCTGTGGTAAAACACTGCTTGCATCCCAGTTGGAAAGGCTGTTGTTGACTAGAATTTTCTTTAGGTGTCCTGTGCTGGAACAAAGTCATGGTTAGTACACTATCCCAAGCTCTGATTAAAGCACAGACTTGGCACTCTTCTGGATGCCACCCGTAGGTGGTTCAGAAATGTGGAAAAAGGGGCTTTGGGTCAGAAAGATCCAAGTTTGAATAGCTCCTTCACAAAGTCACCTCACCTTTCTGAAACTTGGTTTGCTCATTAGGACAGAATTTACCTTGCAAGTGTGTGTCAAGGGCCAGGAATACTTCCTGGTAGATAAAAGGTGAGAGAAAAGGTAGGCAGATCCACAGGGACCAGGGAGAAATGTGGCCCACACACTACCATTGGCATATGGTACAACAGCTGTCATAGGTCATGCTCCCTTTCCTGGGGGAGGGAAGGATGAGATATTTATATTTGTTTAAAACTCTATACTTTCTGGTAATAAACTTGACTTTAAAAAATTGGAATTTGTACCCAACTTTATTTTTTAAGCATATAAATTATTTTAAAGAGTACAAAGGAAAGTAAGCTAAATCATTAGGAAGTGTCATCTCTGGGTGGTGGGGCTGTGGGTTTTAATTTTCTTCTTTATACTTTGCATTTTGTAAGTGCTCTATAATAAATGTCTGTTACTTCAGAATAAAGAGAACAAGCTTAGCTCTGGGGAAATGCTGCTTGAGTGTGTTTGGAAGTGCTTGGTTCCTCCTAGTTTCCACGCATTCCCACAGCCCCAGTAGTATGATTCCTGCATGAATAATGGCATCAGTCCCTCTTTTGTAAACCATATAAGCAATATTTATGGTTCTTTCTTTTTCTTTGAAGGATGAGAAGAACCAAGTTCTAACTACCAACATTTGGCTGCAAATGGTAAGTTGAGACAAGGGCAGTCCTCTCCCATGGGTCTTCCTGCTGTGGTTTCTCAGATGCTCCTGCTTGAAATGACCCTGAGAAGAGTCAGGATTGTCCTCCCTAACTCCACACATGCCAACTTATGTGAAGTAGAACATCCACTTTTGGGTATTTCTCATTGCGTCCTACAGGGCTCAGTGAATGCGTGTATTTCCTACAGGGTGATTTGGGGAAATTTTAAAAGCACTCATGCAAAACAAGTAATAAGATGAAGATCTACATTGTTGGTAACCTGTTTGTAACCTGCACCTTAACTGGTCCCCAGGGTTTAGGGGCAGCCGCCTCACTCTCTATGCCTTCTAGATGCGCATAATGGGAATCCTAGAGAGTTGCCTAAGCCAGAGGCTGTCACAGTCATGCTTAGTGCTCTGCAAGAGCACTAAGAATGCAAGAATTCTGAAATGCTGTATTCCATTCATGGATTTTTAGCTTGACATGTAAAATCCTCACCTAAATTTAATGAATTGCAAATGATGTCTTTTCCAGCAAATTGTAAATATTGGCATTTAAAAGTAAAACTGTTAGTCTCTATTTTAAGTGGAAACTAAATACCATAATGATTTGATGCCCGTCTCATTCATTTAGGAAGGCCTTCCTATATAAAGAAGGCCTTCTAGCTGCAGATGTCTTGCACAGTCCCTTCCTTTTATTATTGCACTTGTATTGCTATGCCACTTTTCACACAGAACTTATCCTAATGTTCTGTAATTTCATGTTTGCAGGTTATCAATCACTCTGTCTTGGTTCTCTGAAATGTAGATATTTACATAAAGTCATTCTTTTAGACAATAAGTGTTAATTTTTTTTCTTTTGGATTGATTTAGGATTACAATGATTATTGGTTCTTAATTCATCACGGTGGCATTCATGTCTCTACCAAAGATGGGGCTTTGTTTTAAATTAATTCATATGTTTGTAGACGATGATTTTTTTTATTACGAAATGAGACACTAATGCAGATTTCACCATCAATTCTATGACTTTTTTTTTATTTTTTTATTTTTTTTTATTTTTGAGACAGAGAGAGACAGAGCATGAATGGGGGAGGGGCAGAGAGAGAGGGAGACACAGAATCGGAAGCAGGCTCCAGGTTCTGAGCCATCAGCCCAGAGCCCGACGCGGGGCTCGAACTCACGGACCGTGAGATCATGACCTGAGCTGAAGTCGGACGCTTAACCGACTGAGCCACCCAGGCGCCCCTCTATGACTTTTTAAAATAGATGTAGTAGTGTATCGTTCATTATGAAAGACATTTTGTTAAAACATTAGTCAATTCCTTGAACTTCTTCCAGATTACATGACAAAAATAATATAGTTTCATTGGAATGTATTAGCTGACAGCTTGCTTAGTTTCTCATTCAATTTTGTTGAAAACAAGGAATTAAAACGTGCCTGATCTTTGAAAGTTTTTGTCACCTGATTTTTAACACAATTTACACAGACACTGGTATTTTGAATCTGCCTTTTGTTGTTTGCTTCTTGGGTCAATGTCCCAAGATAGGAGTTGAGGTGAGGGAAATTCCCTTTCTTTGTAAGGCAGAAATCAGAGTAGTAAATGTGGGGAAAGGAATATTGCCAGGTGGTTGTTGGGCAGGTGAGTTTTGGTGGGAATGCAAGTGGAAGTTCGGGAATAGAAAACAGATTCACTTAAAGCCATCTGCTGTATGTCCCCGGAGCAGGCTTTGCTATACAAGAGATGCCTCACAGAACCTGCCTGTAATGAATAAAGTAGAACCTTTGCAGAATTTCCCTGCAGGATTTAAAGCAACATTCCTTTTTTTTTTTTTTTAAGTTTTCCTTTGAAATGTATATACTACTTTCCCTTTTTTAAAAGACTTGATCTTTTTAGAGTCGTTTTAGGTTCATAACAAAATTGAAAGAAAGGTGTGGAGAATTCCCATTTACCCCCTGCTCCCACATCCCCTTTCTGTCTCTTTTTTTTAATATGAAATTTATTGTCAAATTGGTTTCCATACAACACCCAGTGCTCATCCCAACAGGTGCCCTCCTCAATACCCATCACCCACCCTCCCCTCCCTCCAACCCCACCCCCCCTCCATCAACCCTTAGTTTGTTCTCAGTTTTTAAGAGTCTCTTATGTTTTGGCTCCCTCCCTGTCTAACCTTTCTTTCTTTCTTTTTTTTTCCTTCCCCTCCCCCATGGTCCTTTGGTAAGTTTCTCAGGATCCACAAAGAGTGAAAACATATGGTATCTGTCTTTCTCTGTATGACTTATTTCACTTAGCATAACATTCTCCAGTAAAACAACATTCTTTAGTAAGCACATCCTATCTTCATCCTGTGCACATCTGCTCTAGCTTCCCTCCTTTTGTCTGGGCACGTGGGCTTGGGTCTGTTCTCCCCTTGGAGATGGCGCCTCCCTCCTGGGAAGAGGTTCCCTCTTCTGGGGCCTGCTGAGAGTCTTACTGTCACAGTTGTCCCTGTTGCTTCTAAAGTCATGTCCTAATAGCGTCTAGAGGTTGGCCTCATTAGCATACAAACTGCAGTTTGTTTGTCTCCATTAACTTTCCCCAGTGACTCTCCTTTCCTTCTTACCTTTACAGCAATGTTCCTTCAAGCAGCATCCTCCCCAGACATCCCCACTCTCTTCCCATGAATTCTCAGTTAAACTCACCCTTAGCTGACTTGGGGTGAGCAAACCACTAACCCCCAGGTTGTGAATGCTATACTCTAAATAATGTTTTCCCCCCGTTTTTCTTTCTTTTCTTTTTTCTTTTCTCTTCGTCTTCTTCTTCTTCTTCTTTTTTTTTTTTTTTTTTGAGAGAATGAGAGAGTTCATGCCTGAGTGGGAGATGGACAGAGGAAGAGGAAGAGGTAGAGAGAATCTTAAGCAGGCTCCATGCCCAGCACAGAGCCCAAACTCTTAACTCTGAGATCATTGACCTAAGCCAAAATCAAGAGTCAGACACTTAACTGATTGAGCCACCCAGGTGCCCCTTCCCTAATTTTTTGATGAAAATTTTCAAACATACCTAACATTTGAATTTATGGGGAGTCTATAGCCTCACCTCTTAGATTCTGTAATTAGCATTTTTTTTTTTAATTCTTACTTTATCCCATTTGGCTATTTATCCATCTTTCTATCAGCCTAGCTTATTTTTTTAGTTCATTTCAAAGAGGAATAGCAGACAGTGGTGCATTTTCACCTGCATGTTTCAGGCAGCTCTTTGACCAGGGTTTCTTTCAAGGTAAAAATTTTGTATACAATGTGATGTATAGATCCTAAGTGTATCAGTCAATGAATAGCCAGGAATGCTTTCAATTCCTCAGTCCCACCCCCATCAGGAAGCAGAACTTCGCCATCACCCCAGGTGATACCTGATGTCCCTTACCTGTCAATACCTGTCCTATCTTTCCACTCTCCACCAAGGATAGAACACCTTTATTCTGGTTTTTCCAGGGATCGATTTTTTCCCTCTTACCTTGGGTCTCTCAGGAACATTTGGCAGAGTGGATTGGTCCCTCTTACTGGAAATTCTTCTACATTTAGTGTTTGGCTACCTGTCCTTAGGTTTTCCTCCTAATTCTCTAGTGACTCCTGAGTTCCCCCTGCTAGTCTCTTCATCTCTGTGCAGTCATTCCTTGTCCCAGGAGTTGGAGCACCCAGTATCCTGGCTTAAAGCACCAACCCAACTGCCTTCCTGGTGCCCCTACATGGGCACCCAGTAGGCTCTTAAATCCAGTGTGTCCTTTCTTTCCCTTTCTCACTTGTTCCCTCTATAGTGAAGGGAAGGAAAAATTCTTCTCTACCCTTTGGGGTCTTCCACTTGGACTAAGATTGAATTTACATGAGACTGATTAACAGGAGAAAAAAAAAAAACTACAGAGTTTTATTATGTGCACACCGAGGCCAAATAATGACTTTGACAACTTTGACACCTAAAGAAATGACAAAGGCAGATAGTTTTTAAACTTTTCAGACAAAGACACGATAAATCTGTGAGGAGTTAACAGGACAAAAAGCCTTAACTTTGGGAGCTTTAATTAGTAAGGAATTCTAAGAGGAACTTGGGCTGGGGTGGTAAATTAGTAAAAAGTCACAGGGATTGTTTATATAGTCTTCTTGGCTCTAAATTCCCTATCTCTGGTGATAAGGATGTCTCTACATCCTAATTGAGGGAGGACACCTCTCACATGGTAGATTTATTTCCTGCTTTCAGGGGGACAGTGGAGGGTCTGAGTGTCCCTCTTGAACAAGCTGTATCGTAATTAACTTTTATTTAAAATAATCAGTATGACAAAGTGGCACGTTTTGGGCAGCCTGCCCTTGGCCCCTACAATTGCTGTCTCCATTTGGATAAATGGTAACTCCATGTATTCATTTGCTCAGATCAGAAGCCTCAGAGTCACCCTTAGCTCTAGTCTCTCACACCTACCTCCGATCTCAACCTTCAAAATAGAGCCAAGCTCTAACTACTGCACATCAACCCCATTGCTTCCACCTTGGTCTAAACCAGCATCATTTCTCACCTATGTTACTATGGAGATTCATAGCTGGGCCTTGTGTTTCAGCCCTTACCTCCACTAGTGATGTCTGTTCTCAATATAGCAGTCAGCGTGATCCAAGTAAGAGAAGAAGAAGGCTTAGCCACAAGCCTCATTGACCCAGATCCTTCCAGGGGCTCCTGTCTCACCCAGTAGCAAGCTGAGGTCCTTGAGGTGGTCTGTGACTTTGCATGCCAGGCCTTCACTTCTTCTACATGCTCCCCAGCCCTCTTCTTCTTGCTGTGCTCCTTGCCCTGCTTGTTGCCCTACACACATCATCTCCCTCAGGGCCTTTGCATTTGCTCCCCCTGCCTGGAAGCCTCTTTCCCCAAGAACCACTTGCTTTTCTTTCTCACTGCTTAGTAGTATCTACCTGAAGATCACCTTTTCAGTGAGGTCTTCTCTGAGTTCCTCTCAAACCCTACTATCTCAAACCCTCATTGCCTACCCCCAGCCCATACCATTCTCTTCACCTCAGTATCTTAGTCTTTCTGGCTGCTATAACAAAATACCATAAACAGGGTGACTTATCAACAACAGATATTTATTTCTCACAGTTTTGAAGGCTGGAAGTCCAAGGTGCCACCATGGTTGCGTTCTATTCAGAGCTCTTTTTTGAGTTGCATTTTTGTTGTGTCCTCACTAGGTGAAATGGGAGTGCTAATCTCTTAGGGAGGGATCTGTCCCATTGTATAAGGGTGCTAATCTCATTTGGGAGGGCTCTCTCCTCATGATCTGATTACCTACTAAAGGCCCCACCTCTGATATCCCTCACACTGAGATTAGAGTTCAACATAGGAATTTGGGGGAACACAACATGTATTCCCTAAGTCTACTTCATTTTGTTTTTAAAGCCCTTGTCCCATACTTTGTATTGTTTATTTGTTCTCTGGCTCTGAGTTCTCATCCCCCACCTGGAATGTGTCCTCTGGGAGGGCAGGACTCCCGTTGTATTCACTACTCTACCCCCAGCAGGCATGAGTAAGTTTTGTAGAATGAATGAATGAAACAAAAAACTCAAGGTGAACCTAGGAAGGGCTAAGATATTATGATACAAAATAAAGCCAACTCCACCTCACATTTAAACACTGTAGTGTAAGCTCTGGGAATTCTGGGAGATAGTACAAATGTTTCCTTTTTTATATAAAACCAGGCATTTCCCATGTTTTCTATGGTACAGAGCTGCTGTTGACATTTTTCTTATAAAGAGAGAAACACCTAATATGCTCACTACATATTAGGTCAGAGACAGGTCTGTCTTCCTGATGCCTATATCCTTATCCCTCAGTAAGCAAATGATCGTTAATAACATATATGATTTGGCATTTTTTTTTCAAAGAGTGTTGTTTTCTAGGAAAAAAGTAACTAGATTATTACTTATTGCATTGAGTTCAGGTGCTCCATAAATAAGCATGCTTGCTTTGGAGGATGTCACTGGAGACCTCTAAATTTCTTTCAAGCACAGCTTATTTCTAATTCATTATTGCACTTGCAAAAACGTCCACAGCTTCATTTGTTTTAAAAATCACCTTTTTATCTCACTTACCTATTCACCTTATCTTTTTGAATGCCTGCTACGGGGAAGACATTGAAGTAGGTCACATGAGGGGGAACCCAGAAATGGATGAGACCCAATTTCTTCTCTTAAGCCATTTACAATCAGGCTGTGCAATTTACAGCCTAACAAAAAGGTTAAAATATTGTGAACAAGTGACTCCCTTGAAGTATGGCAGGAGGCCAGCTGGTGGTGTGGACAGTGGAGTTCAGAGGTGGAAAAAATCTCTGCTTTACAGAAATGGAAGGGAGAGAAGGAAAGGCATAGACCCTTATAAATGTGAAGATCAGGAAGCATTGGTGTGTGTAGGTGTTGCATCATTAATTAATACTTGTTTCCACATGCCCACCACCTGGAAACATGCTGGGTGCCTTTTTAGCATGTGTCCTTACAAAGCAGGGGTGACATATTTATCTGGAAGGTGGCATCTGTAGCTCATGTAGCAGCTTTAACACTGGCTTCTGAATGAATTTTAAGGAATCATGGGCATCTTGGGTTTAGAACAGACCTTAACAGGTACCTAATCGAAGCTCTTTCCCCCTGGAAAGCCTTGGAATTCCTCTGAGGCCACAGCATGGAAATAAGGAACTTGAATGTCACCATGGCAGGCCTTGGAAGTTGCACCGGGGCCATTTATAAAGCCACCATCACCTAGATTCCTGCTTGTTATGTTCTCCAGCTGGTGACCAGCCTAGCCTGACCTAGCCTGAATAAACGGTATGAATAAGAAGTGAAGCTCCATATTGAAGACCAACAAGGCAGAAGACCCAAGGGAGGCAGAAATATGGACAGGAGAGGACAGAAAATCAAGGAGATTGCCTTCAACCACTTTTCTTCCCCAGAGCTTCATGTTGCTGAATTGCTGTTCTGAAAATCTGAATCTGAATAATCTTTTTCCCAGGGTATTTAAACTCTGAGGTCAATATTCTGCAAATTAGAGATTTTCTATACAGTCAGAATAGAAGGGCAGAAAAGTAAAATAAATTAAATTCTCTTTTGACTTACAGTTTGTTATTTTGTTTTCCTTTCTTTCACTTCCCCTTGATTTTGTAGGACTTTCTGGTTATTTAAATAACCCGAAGGAAGAGAAGGTTGCTGTTCTATATACCTCTTCTTATTCCTAGCAGGAAGCAATTGGGGTAGTTTCTCTGTAGATTAGTTTTATCATTTTGGGAGGCCTGTCAGATATGATCTGATTTAATCTATAAGAAGAAGTGGCAGCAGCATTTCAGTTTCTGAAGAGACGGTTGAGCCATCCAAAGACTTGCCTGTGCTTTTCAAAAGAATCTGGCTTCTCTTATGGAATTTTAACCATTCTTCTGACTACATTTTCCATCCTTCTTATGTTTATTCCCTATTTTTTGTTTCCTGATTATGGATTCTAATTATGGAATGAATAGCATTCACACTATAGAATGCTAGGTTGTAAACCATGTTTATTTCTAAAATACTTAATTGCTGCATTTTCTACCACTTCATCTCTGAGAATGCCACACCTTAGGTTCACACACAGGCTAGCCAGTGGCTTGCTTAGGGCCCTCATGATGACCCATAGTTAATGGTGATTTCAATCATTCTGTCACAATGAGAGAAAAAGTGTTGGGGGCAGGAGGAAGAAGGAGGCCCACTTTCTTCATCTGAGATCAAAATGGTTGACTGGAAGAATTTCCAAAACATGTTTATATGGAGTTTTCCAACACCAAGTACATGCTGTCTTTCACACCAGCAACTGATTCTCTGATTCTCTGGATACCAACTGGGTAGATCCTCTCTATTTGGAGTTAACATCAGATCCTACAAGTTAAGGACTCAATCCCACAAGACTACCCCATCCGATGCCAGGTGCAAAAGGGGTGTCCAGGCTGCCCACACTTCTATCCAGCTGAGTTTGAATGCTGAACAGCTCATGGAATTCAAGAAAACACTTATATTTACCAATTTATTATAAAGAATCCTGATCAGGAACAGCTGAATGGAAGAGATGCATAGGGCAAGGTGTGAGGGAGGCCCAGAACTTTCATGCCTTCTGTGGGCTACTGTCCTGGCACTTGGATGTATTCACCAATCTGGAAGCTTCCCGAATCTTGTGGTTCAAGAGTTTTTATAACCCAGTCCCCATTCTCTCTCCTCTCCCTGGAGACTGAGGTTGGGTGGGGCTGAAGGTTCCCACCCTGTAATCAAAGCTTGATCTTTCTGATGACCGGCTGCATGCTGGCAACCTGAGGTGATCTCGGGCCCCCACCCTAAGTCACCTCACCTCAATAGAATAACCTCTGGTGGGCTCAGAAGGTGCTCTATATGAATAATAAGAGACACTCCTATCCTCAGGAAGTTCCCAAGGTTTTAGAAACCATGTGCCAAGAACCTGGGACATAGACCAAATATGTTTCTTATTATACCATAATGTACTTTTTTTTTTAAACAAAGAAAATGTTCCCTTTCTTCTCTCTCATTATCCTGCTATAAATATTTCCATGCATGTACATGCACACAAACTTAAAGTTTCCTATGGCCTCAAGGTAGATGTTAATGGGGGCCAGTTCTGAGACCCATGGAAGGATTAGGGTTCTTATGGTACATCTCAGATCAAGGGCCCCTTCCTCCCTTGTATGTCCCCTTAAGAACCCCACATAGTCATATCTTGAAGATTAAATGAGAAGGGATCCCACAGAAATAGGGAGAGAAGGAAAATCACAGACTCTTCCAGATGGTCTGGGAGTATTGGCGTTTCTAGACTGACACTATCAGCTGCCCAACCTGCCACACACTGTCTGTAGGAAGATTTTGTGCAGGGCCTCTTGCCCTCCAGGGATCTGAGTGGGGAGTGAGTGCTTTAAGAGGATACAAAAGCTCCTTCTGGAACATTATTATTCACAAGCCCCTTTACACATCCATTCTTCAGAAATGCTCATGGAAACCTGTGGCGTCCTGGGCTCTCCTGCTCCCAGGGCACACAGCCCCAACATTCCTGCTCCGGCTCCCAGTGCCCAGTTGATGAGGCTTCTGCACCTTTAGCTGTAGCTTGGTTGTTACAGCTCTCCTGTCCTATAGTATCTTATGAAATGGAGGAATCCCTCTTTTTTTTTTTTTTTAAGCCATCATTTGTCATGGGCCTACCAGGGCCACATGACTTACCTGCTGCTGCACACATTTCATCCTTCCAGTGCCGTCCTGCCCTGTGAGGCAGACACCTGTGAGGAAGCTGCAGCTCCCAGAGTGGGTATTTACCTTGTTAAAAAACAAAATGCAACCAAGTAAACTTGAAGATCTAACTGGCTTAATTAAAGGATTTGTGAGTTGGGCAGCACCCTATCTAGCAAGTAGAGAGAGCTCACACAAGTTGTACAAAATGGAAAGTTTTTATAGGAAGGAGGGTGGGGCAAGAAAGTTATAAGCAAGGGAAAAGAAAGGATTGTTTCAGGCAAGGTAACCTTATCTTTGGGGGAGGGGCAGGGGGTTTTATCAAGCAGATTATATCTCATCTTCCATTGAGGGATGGAGAGGGCCCTGTGGCGACAGATGACTTCACAGAGGCTGATCAGAAAATTCCTGATTGGCCCTTTAAGACTTAGGTTTCTGTGAGAGGTTGAAAATACAGTTAAGTATTAAGCCTCAGTTTGGTGACTTGGCCTAAGTAATTTTGGGCCCATGTTTTTGTTGTTGTTGTTTGTTTGTTTGTTTTTAATGTTTATTTATTTTTGAGAGAGATGGGCGAGGGAGAGCGTGAGCTGGGGAGGGACAGAGAGAGAGGGAGACAGAGGATCCGAAACAATCTCTACACTGACAACAGAAGGCCTGATGTGAGGCTTGAACTCCTGAACCCTGAGATCATGACCTTAGCAGAAGTCCGACACTTGACCGACTGAGCCACCCAGGTGCCCTGGGTTGTTTGTTTTTCACAATCTTCTTGAGGGGTGCCTGGGTGGCTCAGTCGGTTAAGTGTCCGACTTCAGCTCAGGTCATGATCTCGCGGTTCGTGAGTTCAAGCCCCGCATCAGGCTCTGTGCTGATGGCTCAGAGCCTGGAGCCTGTTTCAGATTCTGTGTCTCCCTCTCTCTCTGACCCTCCCCCGTTCATGCTCTGTCTCTCTCTGTCTCAAAAATAAATAAACGTTAAAAAAAAATTGAACAATCTGCTTGAGCTCACACAGCTGGTCTCTGCCACAGCCTTGGTGTAAACCCAGATGTGCCTGAGTTCCACAGCTCTCTGCAGCCCCCCTTTTCTTTCCTGAGGGTGGGGGAGACCCAGGTTGGCTTTTGAGTGAGCAGATGGGGGGCTCCTTCAGAGAGGATGAACAGCCCCTAACTGCCAGTGCAGAGAGATTGGGTTGGAAGAAACATCAATGGTAGAGCCTACTGATCACTCTTCTTGAAGTCAAATAATGCAGTTCTGAGTCCTGACCCAGTGTCTGACTGAAAGGATGTTGCTTCTCTGTGCCCCGGTCTCCTCTTATAAATAGGAATAGTAATCATGCTGGCATCCCTGGATCATGGCAAGCAAGGTATACATGTGACTCTGAACAAACCAAATGGTCAGGATATATACTCATGGGACACATGCAGCTAAGATGATGGGTTGGGTTGAGGAGATGTGAAATTGCTGGGGAAGTATTGTGCAGCTCACACGTGCCATCTGAAGAGGTTGCGGTTTGACCAACCGAGGGTTTCTACTTCCCTGCTTTTCCTCCCTGCTCTGCCCATCATTTCAGCAGGTGGGGGAGATGGGCATTTGCCTGCCATGCCCACCTTCGCTCTGGGAGCCCTATGACCATGATTAGCATGGTGGCAATAGTGACAGTGACAGGCATCCCAGGGTGAGATATGAGATCCTGGTAAGGAAGGCACAGGTGTTGAGTGTGGAAGGGCTTATCCCCCTGACAAGGGAGAGAAAAGAAGGGAGCACTGGGCAAATGGTACAGAGACAGAGCAGGCTGGAGCAAACACAGTTTGGTTCATGCCTAGGCATTCCTGCAAACCAGCTTCAACAAGACTGGCCCTTCTGGGCACTGTCCTTCTCCTCCCCTTGCGTATCCTTCCTGCTCTTCTCCCCTCCTCCCTTCCCCTCTACTAACTACCCACATCAATTAGAAACATCAGTAGGGTGGCTCTATCCTAAATGTTCCAAGTGATTTTTCACCACATTATACATTGACGGATCTTCATTCTCAGAGGCCCATGGCTATAAAGTCACATTACTCACCTGGCTATTCCCTCTCATCTGACTTCATATGGTCCCAGAACTGGAACAGCCTTTTTGGATGCTTGCCTGTCCTCTCCAGAGGATGGTGGGATCTCTGGGACGTGCTCTGTGATCCACAACCCCTTGGCTACAATTCCCAAATCTCAATAGCTTTGAAAATTAAAGGGTTTTTGTCCCCCTTGATGTTGTTTTTGTAACTTTGCATCAAACTCACTGAGTCTAAAATCAAACCGAAATAGATGTGCAGTGGAGGCATTTATTTTTTCTTACTTAGTATCAGTATGCACGTTTTGCTGCAGAAATAATGATATGTTTGATTATGGGGAGTTGCCTAGATCCCAGCTGGAAGTGTTGCATCACATACCTTTCTAAATCTGAGGTCTGAGCTCCAGATCATGGGTGGCCCCAGGGAGACTGGGTACAGGATGGGGCCTTTACTGGGGGTCTGCCCTGATTATGGCACATTTGTAGGAGGTGCTGAGTCCAAACCCTGAAACCCTGGCTTGGTGGAGCTGTTTGTATAGCAGCTGTAGGTGGGATCTTACCCGAGCAGTCTTTACAGAGCTAGTGGACCCTAGGTAGGGCTGAGCTATGTGGTCCTTGGACAAGGGACCCCAGGCATGGGCCTTCCTCTGGCAAAGGTCACTCAAGAACCAATTTTGGACCTGACGTCAAGCAGATGCACCTGTGTTGGTGTGTTTATGACTATTTCCTGAGTCCCCATCTTCACCCTTGTCCTGATTCAGTGTTTTACCACCAAGGCCATGTGTTTGCATTTTGGGGTTGTGGCATCAGAAGCACTGTTCCTGCATGAAAATAAGAACTCCAGTCCAAAAACACATCCTCCTTAGAAGCTTCTGAGAGGTTCCCCAGCAGCTGCAAAAAGTTGTTTCATGGAAATAAATATTCTTAATTTTTCTAGCTTAGTTCATATTCCAATTGAAATAAGTGAATTTATTTTTCCAAAGTGTCCTTTCAGTGGAGAACTTTGAAAGCAAAACAGTTACTCATTTGGCTAGGAAAAAAACCCATCTGCTGTGGGAGGGGAAGCCTTCGGGGCATGCAGTGGACTGGAATTAACTTTAATGCTACTGTTTGAATGTGGTCATGGTGACAGCAGGATCTTAAATGTGATTTTTATGCTGTTCATGGTCATTTTGCAAGAGATTACTTAATTCTCAGTTTCCTTATATTTTATAGATAACAATTCAATTATGTAAATAGTATCTGGAACTCTTTTTGGCTTTGAATGTATCTAATAATCCCTTATAAGAAATATTAGTAGGCAAGGAAGCAAAGTGCTGCTAATGTCATTGTCTGTGTGTTAGTCTTGGACAGATCACTATTTACAATGGAATATGTCAGAATATCCGGGGGTGAAGACTGTTCGTTTCCCAGATGGCCTGATTTGGAAGCCAGACATTCTTCTCTATAACAGGTAAGCACACTGGACAAAAGGAGAAATGATTTTAGTTTTGCATATATATAACAACCAAGCATATTTGAATATTTCATCGAAATGCCAGACCCATGATCTGTAATTTGGGACCATTGCTGCCCATGATGCTTTGTAAATGGCCAGGCCTTTGAGAAACATTCTGTCCCCCTCTCCCATGTTCTCTGCCTTGGCATGAAGACTTGCATTACCCAGCACTCTGCCTGAGCACATGTCTATAGGGCTGTGCATTATAGGTACATATATACTTTTGTGCATATTGGCACTGAGGCATTTTTTACATGTGGAATTACCTTTACACCTGAATGGCAGCAATTATGGTCACAGCATAAGTTGCTGGCCCTTGACATGCATGACTGGAGTCCACTGTTTGGACCCAGGTCCTCATCTGATGTATTCCCATTGTGCATTGGGAGAGTCCTGCTGCCTATAGCTGAGTGCATGAAGACCATCACCTCTAGCTGTGCTCAGAAGCTTGTGATGCAGGTGGAGTACTTGATAGAAGAAAGACAGATAATAGTCATATTCTAATATGGATTAGGAACAGGAATCCTGCTCCTGAGGTCAAGAAATGAGGGATTCATTGTGAACCAGGACAGTCTGATTTGTAAACCAGATGCCTAAAAGGTATTCAGGCAAGGTAAATTTCTAGAAGCACTAAATCTTTTTCTGCTAAGCTACATAATCAAAATAAGGGGATCCAGAACATCTCTTCCCAGTAAGGTTTAGAATGTGATAACAAGCTTAATATTAAAGAAAGATAACTTCCTAATTACAACTGCTGCATTTGGTCCTACCAGGAAGAGAAGGAAGTCCCATGCCTTCCTGACTTAGAAAACAGTGTGACCATTGGCTACTGTCCTTGGTTGTCACCAGCTGATGTGTTTGTCCTACACTGACTGCTTCTAGGAGGCTGGGTGATTTCATTTCTTGTGTCAACTTTTAATTCTGTCTTTCCTGCTGGCAGTTACATTTCATTTGAATAATTGGGCTTGTTTCTAGAAGAATAGTATTCCCTTCTGATTTGCTGCCACTCTTCAGTTTCTTAAATTAGTTCAGACACCTGAGCTCTGAAACATGTCTAAAGTTAGAGTAAGTGGTCCCCAATGGAGTAGGTGAAGCACATGGAACCCCATGGCTCATCTTTGGATCATTAGTTTCCCAGCCACTGACATCAAAAGACCACAGAAATACATTTTATTTTGGAGGCTGGAAATACAAGATTAAGGTGTCTGCAGGTTTTGTTTCTTCTGAGTCTCCTCTCTTACAACTTGTAGATGTCCATCTTCTCTCTGTGTCTTCACATGGCCTTCCCTCTGCACATGTCTGTGTTCTCTGATCTACTCTTGTGCCAACTACCATCACATTGGATTAGGGACCACTATAACAACCTCATTTTAACTTAGCTACCTCTTTAAAACCTCCAAATACACTCACATACTGTGGAACTTCAACATACGAACTAGGACTTCAGCATGTGAATTTGGCGGGAGTGGGGGGGTGGGGAACACAATTCAGCCCATAACAGGGGCATTGCAGTTGACTTCTTAAGGACAAAGAGTCAGCATTGGAGAAGTCTGGGTATAAATTGTAGCTGTAATATTTAGTATGTTATAAACATTAAGTCTCAGATTCCTCCTTTGAAAAATGGGGGAGATGCCAGCTTCAGAGTTTGGAAGGGATAACTCTGCAGATGCACCTAGCATGCTTAGTGTGGTACTTGGCAAAGATTGAATGCTCAGTGATGGTGGTTGTGCATTTATAGACATGGTGATGAGGATTTCTGCTCAGAGTAATTCAAAAAGAAATGTCAATAATGTTTTTACATTGTGCCTAATTTAGTTCTTTTTCATTTGAAATCAAGAATAGATATTACAATGTGGTAGAAACTTCATGAGGTTATAGAGGTGCTTCTTATCACTTATATGTAGCACCTCAAAACCTAATAAATAAAATGTTTGATGCTTTTAATGTTCTGGCTAAGGAAGAGTTACCATGTATTCTATGCAAACTGAATTTCAAGGAGCAAAGATGCAGTCTCCACCTGCTGTCACCAGGGAGCGGGATCTCAGAAATAATGGTACCCACCCCCCCACACACACATCTGACCCAGCTGATGGTCCCAGAGCCCCTTTCCTCTCATGTTTCCCCTTGAGCTCTAAATAACTATTTTTCTCTTTCCTCTTTTCCTCATCTCCCCATTGACCACATCCACCAGCTTCTATCATGGAATCTGTACAGGCTGCCTCCTCTTCTGCTTTAGTTTTTCTGAAAAATGGGATATAGAACTTCCTTTCTGAAATAACTGTTAAATATATGGCTTGCATGTCCACACAGACATGATGTAGGATAAGCAGGTTACAGAATACATGTAAGCCAGTCATAGACACAGTGTCAGTTATTTTTTGCTGTTTGAGAGACTATCCTGAACTTAGTGTCTTAAAAAAAATGTATGCATATGACTTCTCACCACACTGTGGGCTGACTGACCCATGTGGTGGCCTGTCTGTTTAAGTCAGTTGTTGGCAAAAAGCAGGGGGCTGAGGCTCTGATGGGCTGGAATGTGGAGAGCCACACCCCCCAGCCATTGGTGGGAGCACAGCTGGGACAGTTACCTGTGCCACCTTAGCTTCCTCCATGAGCCTTTTCCACAGGATGCAGGCAACCCCCAGTGTGTGGCAAGAAGTGTTCAGAGAGGAAGGAAGTGGCAGCCACCAGGCTCCTTATGAACTGAGCATATGAATCCTAGAACAGCCCCTTCACTGCACTCTGTTGGACAGAGTAGGCAGGAGCTCAGCCTTGATCAGGGAAGCAGAAGTCAGCCTCACGTTTCTAGGGCACACAGGTTGGGGGGGAGGAAGGAAGATGAAGGTGTGCTCTATGGAAGGGAAGAGGTGAAACAGGAAGGCCAGATTAGAGTTGAGGGGGGAATGAAGGACCAAAACAAACATTTGTAATGAAGGAGCACTCAGTTAAGTGCATGCTGGAGGGACTGGTAGGAAGGAGACAGAGGGTAGGTAGGCAAGCAGACAGAGTTTCCAAACACAGAGTGATCTCCTTATCCCTTGCCTCTATTCGCTGGCTTCCCTCTACTGTCTGGACACAAGTCATGTGGCCTGGCTGGCAGGGATGAGTGGTCCAGCCCACCCCTGCAGCTGCCTCTTACACCTCCTGCTTCCTGGCTAGATGTTTGTCTTTCAACTCCTTGGTGTGTCTGGACTCTTTTTCACTACAGGACATTTCTGTGAGCTCCCCTCTTGGTGTGGAATGCTTACCCTTCTTTCATCCCTCAGACCTCAGCTTGACTCCCTGTTCCACTGAGTCCCTGTTGTGTCTTTTTGCCATGCCTTACAGAAAAGGCATTCCTGTCCCCTGTGGCACATGGGCTCTGCCACCCCCCTGGGGGTCTAGAGAGTGCTTAATAAATATATGTGCACAGACAGGATGGAAGGAGGAAGCAGGGATGCAGGAATTAAGAGAAAGGGGGAAGGGGATGGGTCTCTGTGACATGAGCACTGCTAAGAACAACAAGAGAAGGAAGGAAGGAAATCATATTGGCAAGCTGGAAAATATGAACCTGGGCCTGAGCCAAAAAATTGACAGAGAAAGTAGCAAAAACAGGCTTGAATTTAATAGGATCCTGACCTTCTGATATTCTGTTATTGGAGATTTTGAGAGATGTTGAGCTTAATACTTTCTGCCAGCTTCCAGGCACTCCAAATAGTATGTTCTCTCAGTAGGCTTGTGTGATGGTTCATTAAATTGTTGTGTTTGCAGGGGGAGCTTTTCCTTCAGGAGGGGAGCATGCCATCATTCTGCATAAGCCATGATTTTGAAGGGAGCATTGATTCAGGTTAGGGGAAGCATCACAAACATGTCCATCACGTTTCTTGCTCTATTCTGGTTTGATATTGGAGTCCAAGCTTGAGCCACTAATGGTTTTGGGGATATAATACATTTTTCTGTGCTTTGAAGAGGTTGGGTCATTGCAAAGCAGCCATCTCGGCATCATTTCTGGGATGGGCTGCTTTATTTCCCTGATGGATGGTGAACAAGTTACAGTGCTGCCAGCCAGCTGGCCGGGTTGCTCTGAGGAGAGGACAGGCGCTGATAAAAGCATCCCTGCCAGATGCTGATCCCAGTACTTTCTTGGTTGCTTTATTCTGCTTTACTTTAAGCCTGCAGTTCAAGGATTTTTCTGAACACAGTCTTGCTCAAAGTGAGTAGCAGTTGTGGATAGCTTTTCATGATTTTCCCATTTGGACGGAATGAAAGGCCTCACTCTTATCAGCAGTCAGCTTGCAGAAGAAAGCCTGAACTGCAGTGACACCTTGGCCACCCTGCCTGCCCTGTGAAACTGCAGGCAGCTACCTCAGCCTCTCTGGTCTTCTCCATTCTTAAGCTGCTCAGTCAGAAAATCCCGTAATAATAGTGGAATCTTTGTTGATGAGTGTATTTGAAGATGTTTTTGTTGGCTCTGTATTGGTAGGACATGAGGTATCAACCACCCCTTTCTTATAGCCTGTGCAAAGCTGCATTTGCACATCTGCAGACTCATGTTTGCCTCTGAGATTAGAGTCCTCTGGCTGTAACCCTCTTTCTGTCACAGATTCCCATGACCCTGTGGCTGACAGCAGAGCCTGGAGAGGGGGTGATGTATGCAGGACACACCTGGGTGGAACGTGGTGATCCAGCTGATAAGGGTTAATGATTGTGTGCTGATCAGTGACTCACTGATTTGGTTCACCCAGAAGTCAGCCTACAACAAGTACTTCAGCATATGGTTTATGGATTTTATTTTTTATTTTAGAGAGAGAGAGAGCACTGTGAGTGCTGGAGGGGCAGAGAAAGAGAGAGAGAGAGAACCCCAAGCAGGTTCCACGCTGTCAGCACAGAGCCCGATGAGGGGCTTGATCTGGTTCACCCAGAAGTCAGTCTACAAGTACTTCAGCATATGGTTTATGGATTTTATTTTTTATTTTAGAGAGAGAGAGAGAGAGAGCACTGTGAGTGCTGGAGGGGCAGAGAAAGAGAGGGAGAGAGAACCCCAAGCAGGTTCCACGCTGTCAGCACAGAGCCCGATGCAGGGCTTGAACTCACAAATGATGAGATCATGACTTGAGCTGATACCAAGAGTCTGATGCTTAACTGAGCCACCCAGGTGCCTCTCAGCGCATGGTTTATTTGGGACAGGAAGTGACTCAGAGAAGGGAGGGAAGATAGTATATGCATTAAAAATGCACTAAAAAGCAAGCTGCTGCTCTGGGCAGTGGGGACCCATTCCTGCTGGAGACCTCTGTGGTGTTTGTCTGTTAATTGCCTTCTGTCATAGATTGACAGTTGCTTCCAGGAATGGCAGCTCCCTGACACCGGCTCTGCTTGCCTGCCCCATGCATGGACCGAATGTGTGCTGGTGGCCAGAACCTCAAGCCTCAAGCTGGGCTGCTGATGGTTGGAAAAGGCAGCTGTCAGGGCCTTGGGTCTGATAAGGACAGCTACAGCACACATGGTTAGCTACAGCACACATGGGTTTCACACTCAAGTTTCAGTTGTTGTCACCTTTGCCTGATTGAAGTTCCAATCCTGACTCCTGATGGGGAGGACAGCAATGAAGTGAGTAGGAAGGAGAACATCATAAGGACTTAGGGGGTTTCTCAGCCAAAGCAGAGAGGAGACAGACAGGTAGCAAAGATAATGGAGAAGAGCCGGGACCTGCATCCTTGTGAGTGGCTGTAGCCCTATTGTGGGCTTCATGTCTTATCATGGTATCACATCAGTCCACATAAAGAATGGGATCTTAGGGAGCAAGTCTCTTATTCAATTTAATGCCTCTTGAAGAAGGTTAACCAGTTGGTGTTCAAGGGCCCAAAGTTCAATCATGTCTGGGCTGGGGCTGGGGATGGGAACAGGAGGCCATTACCAAAAGAATATGAGTTAGCAGCTCTTGGATGTGGCATGAATCTTCAGTTAAGCAAAGATAATTTTGCAGCTTTGGACCTCCCAGAGAATGAGGTTTTATGATGTGCTGTTATAGCATGATATGCATTATCAAATATTCAGACCTAATCTGGAGGGAGGCTGTTTCTAACAAGGTGTGGTGGGAAAAGAGTGGAGCAGTTACCTGTTTTTAAGTAGTGAGTGGAAGCGGCCAACCTACGTGTGCATCTCCAAAATCATCCTCTGAACTGTCTGTCCAACCCTCCCCTTTCTCACCCCTGCCCCTTTGATGTTTGTTTTTAATTTGTTCATTCACTGAACCAATATTTAGTGAAGGCTTATGTGCTGTTATCACACACTGTCCTAGGATCTGAGGACACAGAAGTGACCAAGCCAGACAAAAATCCCTGTGCTGTAGACAAATAGAAGAGGGGAGCACACATGCCAGATATCTGGGGCTCCAAGAAAAAGAAAGCATGGAGAGCATGTAGGGAGTGGTAGAGCCTAGGGTAGGAAGTGAGCCCAACAGAAGAGCCAGAAGGAGGTGGAGGAACAAGTCATAGAGCATCAACGAGGTAAACGTTCTTGATGGAAAGAATAACAAGGGCACAGGCCTTTCAGGGAAGGTTGTGAAAAGGCTTGAAATGTGAGAACAAAACAGACAAGAGAAAGATGCCCCAGTAGCCTATGGCATGTTATGTGTGGTTTCACACACCTTCCAGGTTATCAGAAACTATCTCGGTCTATGTCATGGTCTTTGAACTACTTTCCAACTCTGTAAGTTCTAGGAAACCAATAGTAATGCAAAGGACTCCAGTCCATAGAGAAGCAAATGGATTTTGTTTGGTGGACTGATTCCTGTTAACATATCTCATCCATGTTTTGGTTGCCTTTGTATGTGTCAGCTTTTTGGATGCTTCTTGGAATTGGTTTTTGACACCTTGCTTGTTCCCTCATTAACTAATGACTTAAGAAAAAACTTTGACACATGTTCATTTTATATTTGTGCGTCATGCTTTTATCTTTGAAACAAATTGATCTTTTTTGACCACCCTGAGATGGAAACATGCCATCTGGGTCTGCCGAGGAACACAAGGGGGTGATGTGGCTGGAGTGCGAGGGTGGAGAAGGTTAGAGAAACAACAGGGTGTGGCCCAAGTGTTGGAGGTCTTGGCTTTTACTATGAATGACATGAGAGAGGCTCTCATCCTTTGGTAGAATTCCATTTCTTTTTTTGCTCTGAATAATTGTCAAAATACTTATTCATATTCTTCATCTGACTTCTTCTTCTGCTATCAACTGATTCACATTCCATGGTTATTTTGTTCAGAAGTTATCTGTTCTTCTCTGCTTGTACACTTCTCCAAGATGATGGTGGTAGATGTGTTTTGTTTTTGTTATTTCCTCTAGCTTCTTGGAAACGTTGATGGAGGGTGGGCACACGAACACATGTCGTCATTCAGCCACTGTCAGCCCAGATACTTGTCTGCCCCAGGCTGACTCAGGGCCCAGCCTGTCTGCACTGGACAGCATGGACTGTCCCTAGTGAACCTTTAGCACCTCTGCCTGGTTCCACTCTTTCTGCAAAGGGCTGGATGGCTCCAGAGTCCGTCTTTACATCCACATTTCTCAGGGCTGGAAACTGGTGCTCAGAGAGGTCCAGCCACTTGCCCAAGGTCACCCAGCAGGGTGTGCCTGACTCCAGAGTCTCATGTCCCTAGGCTGGCCTGACTGTGGTCATACTTTTTAGAGCTCTTTTATTTTTCTGTAACTTAGAAAAAGCAAAATAATTCCTCTCTCACTCCCTCTGAGTTGACTCTGCTTTTAGACCTTCTCTGGGCATCTCTTTTGTCTTTCATTCTGGAAAGGTGAGTCTGTCTCTTCCCGGTTTCAGAGCATCTGACATCCAACTTTTCTTTCACCAAATCCTTTGCCAGCCAGAGTGGGATGACAAAATGCAAACCACTGTGCAAGGGTTTGAGCAGAATTTCAAACAGAGGGCCAGGTGCTGCAGCAAGCAGAGTTTTCTACGGACGGCTTTGCATCCAGATGGCCCAGGCAAACTGTCTTTCTGCCTATGGCATGGGGCCAGTCCACTGAGTGCCCGCTCCCTCCCTGCACCCTGAGGGCCTTGTGAGACTGATTGAGTCCAAGAGCGTGGCTTTTGGAGATGAGCTTATTGATCTTAGTGGCATCGGACACAGAGCCAACATGATTGTAAGGGTCTGTGTAATAAATATGTGAGACAGGAATTCAATGGAAAGTTCAGTCATCATCATGAGCTGCCTGAGAGAGGACTGGACAGGTAGCACAGTGGTGGGGGCCAAGATCAACCCTTGCCTGCACTTCTCAGACTGCTGTGGGGGTCCCTGCAAATTTCCACTGCCCACCCAGGGCTGTATTCAAAGCCACCTGCATGGAGGAGCACATAGGAGTTTGTTATTCACAGGAAGAGATGCAAGAAAGAGAAACTGGCTCTCCCCAGCAAGCCCTGGGAGGCTGACCTACAGAATGCACTGCCCCAGCAGAACATGCCCCATGGAGAGTATGAAAGCCTGGAGAAATGGGTACTTTAACTTGCAGGGCAGTGCCACAGGTGTGATGTGGTTGATGCTGTCAGTTCAGCTCAGGAGAATTTTCTGAGGACCTACTATGTGTGAGATGCTGTGCTTCTAAGAGGACACATATTCAGTGTCCTGGAGGCACTTGTAATCATTAAAAAATCACTTTACCCTGGGTGGCCTCATATGATTTGATTTGATGGCTGGGAATTAAGATCCCCAGTTCATCTGTTTCTGAGACTAAATGACCTGCACGCAGAACCACAGCCTTGACTCCAGGCCTTTTCACTTTTCCCAGTGCTTAACACCTTCTTCGTGGATATTGACGAAGGCTCAGAAGATCATTTTACAGGGGAGAAATGATGTGTGTCAGTGATCTGGCATCTTAGAAAGATCTGGAAGAGGGAGATCCTCATCCAGAAGGCAGAGGGGAGTAGTTGTTTATGGGATGGTGGCCGGGACTGTCTTCCTGAGACAGTCATGGGTTTTTAGTCTGCTGTCCTGGCACAGCTGTGAATAGTGCTCCTTTAACTTCTAAGAGTGACTCAGTTTAGACAATAATATATGTGGTATCCTCATTTTGGGACAGTGGCTATCTAGAGAGAACAGTTAGATTAAGACATGGGTGCCAAGAGAGGGCATTTTCGTGAGAAAAAAATGAAGTTAGGCCATAACACATACCTCTTTAAAAGAAGTGGTGGGGAAGAATCCTACAAGAGATCAAATGTTGCAGATATGTGCTTTGAATGCAAGGAAGGGGATGAAGAATAGGATAAGGTCAGGATGAACTATAATCAGGAATTCAGTTCAGTCTGGCCAGGCTTCTCTTCAGGGGCTGTCCCTACCTGGGCCACTGTGTGCCATGGGGACTTGGTGTTTCTAAGTAGCATGCCACATGGAAAAATCAGGTTTAACATTCTCCTCCCTCCCTGCTGGCTAGTGATCTCTGTCAGAGAGACCATGTGCTGTATGCATGCTTTATCCCCCAAAGTTAGTGTGGCAAATAGCACATGGAGAACATCAAATTACAGTGAACAGGTACACTATTGGGGACATTACCTGGGTCCCCAGTAGGGAATTTCTGGAGGTTAGAACTCGGGTAATAGCGCTAGGAACTTACACTGGATTGATTATTCTTCCCAACACCAAGTACATACATACATTACACATACATATATACATACATACATACATACATACATACATACATACATTCTGGTTGTTTGGGGTGGGAATGTTGGGTATGAGTCATTAAGATATACATGGATTTTAGCCTGAGAAACAAATTAGCCTAGAGATTATCATTCTTCTTTGTCCTTCACTTTCCATACCAAAATTTCATGAAGGATTATTCAATGATAATTGCTTAAGTTGTCTTTTAGTATGGTTCATGGTCTTTTATTTAAAACAAATTTTGCATTCTTAGTGAATGAAATCTATTTCGTTATTTTATTTATGTATCCTCTATGGCTTTGGGATCCCATACTAGAAGATTATATATGCATCCATTTAATACTTTAAAAAGTTTATATGAAACTAAACTACTAAGGTAAACCAAAGAGGTTCCTTTGTATTTTGTGGGGTTTTTTTCTTTAAATTTTCATAAATGGTATGAGGTAAGAGTCTCCCTTTATTTCACGTTCAAGACTAGGAAATGATTGAACATGATTTAATGAGCATTTCATCTTTTCCTCAGTGAATTAAAATAGGATGGTTGTATTTGTCTCTTCATGTGCCAATAGCATACTGAATACTAAGCAGGGTAAACAAAAAAGAAACATATATCTTGAATATCACACTGAAATTTAAAAACATTGAGGATGAGAGAAAAATCAAAGCTCTCAAAGTGAAAAA
Source organism: Panthera onca (assembly GCF_046562875.1). Taxonomy (NCBI): domain Eukaryota; kingdom Metazoa; phylum Chordata; class Mammalia; order Carnivora; family Felidae; genus Panthera; species Panthera onca. Next base: position 22,349,505 of record NC_138344.1, read on the forward strand.
TCATTGTAACAAGAAACAAATTTGCCCAAGTTAATAGAGCATTACTTTCTAGTATTAGAGAGAAATTCTTTTCAAAAGAAAATATTTTACTGAACTGAACTACCCAGGCAAAAACTAACGTAGTTTCAAATTTGTGAATACTTGAGTGATTTACATACTCAAGGATATACTTAGCAAAATGGGATGAAACCCAAAAAAAGGAGCGAGCATGGAACATATTCATGAATTGTTATCAAGGAAATACTAAAAGTCATAGTTAAGTTTAAATAAAATGATAATATGTTTAAATAAAATAATAACTAAGAGGTTTGGGTCAGTAGGAGATTGAGATACAGAGGAGTGTGGCATGGAAATTTGCTGTTCTGTGGTTTGTGTATGGTAAAGATACCCCTGTTAAATGTACAAAATGGCAAAAAAAAAAAAGTACAATTTGTGTGTTGCATATTTGAGTAGATATATTAGAGAAGAACTGGTATTATAACTTCCAAACCACTAGACATAAAACAAATAATGAGAAGAAATTGACTAGTACACCAAAATTCAGGAATAGAAAAATAAGAAATAATATAAGAAAGTATGGTAAAATGACAATAGAAAAGCAGAAATAAGTTAATGTAGTCACTAATCACAAAAATGCAAATAGTTTTAAATCCCATAACAGTCCCTAAAGTAAAATAGACCCTCTGATTGAGTTGGCATACAGGGGTGCTGGTGTGGCTCAGTCAGTTGAGCATCCAATTCTTGATTTTGACTCAGGTCATGATCCCAGGATCGTAGGATCAAGCCCAGGGTTAGCCTCTGTGCTGAGCTTGAAGCCTGCTTAAGATTCTCTCTCCCTTTCCCTCTGCCCCTCTCCCCCACTCATGCTCTCTCTCTCTCTAAAATAAATAAAATTAAAAAAAGAAAAAAAAAACAACAAAAACCCAATGGTGTGCTATATTCAGAAGACAGATTTTAATAAAAATGATCTAGCAGAATTAAAGGGATTGAAAAAGGTTTGTATTAAAAATGCCAAAAAAAGACACCTGATTTAGCAGTGTTCTTATTCAACAAATAAAAAATAAAACATAAAAGGCATGAAAAGAACAACATAACTAAAATTTAAATTAAAAAAAAGGCATGAACAGGGACAAAATTAATCTTTTTATATTGATTAAAGGAAAATTTACTGAGTAAACAAAGTGGTTATGAACAATTACATGGCAAACAATCTAGCTTCAAGATATTTGCAACTAATACTGATAAAATATATAGGAGAAATGGAGAAAACCAGAATTTTAGGAAATAAGTATGGTTAATAGGATTAAATAAAATAATTGATAAGACTGAACCAAGAAATATATTTGTACCCAATAAACAAAAAATATTAAAAAAAAATTTTTACCTTTATTTATTTTGGGAGAGAGACAGAGTGTGAGCAGGGGAGGAGCTGAGGGGAGGGAGACACAGAATCAGAAGCAGGCTCCAGGCCCTGAGCTGTCAGCACAGATCCCAATGCGGGGCTCGAACTCACAAACCATGAGATCATGACCTGAGCCGAAGTCAGACGCCTAACCGACTGAGCCACCCAGGCGCCCCTAAACAAAAATCATTTTTAAATACCCTTGAAATATTTATAAAAATTATTTTTGAGTTATAAATAATATCTAGTGTATATTCTAAAACAGATCTCCTACAGCTCATATTCTGTGATCAAATGCCATAAAAGTAGAAATAACAACAAGGGGATTATGATATAGTATTATTTTTGTATATGTATCTATAATTTGTACCTAATTTTTTTAAAGAAACTCTCAGATTAGTCTCAGTATATAGAACCTTTCAAGAAATATCTTTTAAGGAATGAATGATAATGAGAGCAAACATAGCAAGACCAGGGAGATATGTAAAAGTAATGCCTACAAAATAGGAAACAAGGAAGTTTGAAATTTGGTTAATAAGCCTGTACCTCAAAAAGTTAGAAAATGCATACCAAAAAACCTGAAGAAAGCAGAAGGAGGGAATTAATGAAGAGATAAGCAGAAAAAAAATTTAAAGACACAAAACAAACACACATTTAGAAACAAGAAAGTCAGAACTAAAATCTAGTTCTTTAAAAACATAAAAAAACCTAAATGACTAAATGAAAGAACACACACACACACACACACACAGAATATCTCATTTAAATGGGTGATTTTCTAGGGGAATACAAATTACTGAGTATACCTAAAAAGTAGAAAATCAGAATAGATTTAAAAATACATTTTAAAAATGTAAAAGATAGGCAAATATTTACATTTTAAAAAATACATTTTTACATTTGAATTTTAAATATTCAAAGAATAGGTAAATCTACATTATATAAATTATTCTAGAACATGGATAAAAGATGGAAAATTTATACCACTGTTATAAATTAACATGGCAAAGACATCTCAATAGAAGAGAACTATCAACAAATCTTGCATGTGAATATGGAATGCAGATATTCTAAATGAAACACTAGCAGATAAAATCAAGCAGTGCATTAAGTGAAAAAGACCAAATAAATTTTATCCCAGGTATGCAAAGATGGATTAACGTGATAGGCTTGCTAATGGAATTCACTACATATCCATGTTAAACAAGGAAACAAAGAAAAAAATCTCAACTGACAGAAAAATATATTAAGTTCAGCTAAATTCTTGATCCAAACACATTATAAACTAAGACTAGAAGAAAACTTTTATAATTGTATAAATATTATCCACAAGAAAACTCCAACAAACATAAAGTTAACTGTTGAAAAGTTAGACAGATCCACATTCTAGTCAGAGATAAAGCAAAGATGCCAGATATTCCTGCTGCCAGCGGTCTGTTGGAAGGCCCTAGCCAGAGCAAATTAAAAATAAGAGATCTAGATATTACAGAGCAAGACATAACACTGTCATTGCTACTAGTTGGTTATTTGTGTAAATATAGAATTAGCTGACAAACTTTGAGCTAATAAGAGAATTCAACAAGGAAGAGAGATAGCAGCTGAGTTACATATCAGCAGATAGTAAAAAGACCTCATTTACAATAGTAAAGATAACTGTGAGATACTGAGGGAAAAAACCTGGTAAAAATGTGCCATACCATTGTGAGGAAAACTATAAAATTCACCAAAGCATCTCAAAGAGAGTGAAATGGCATGTGTGTTCTTCCCAACCCTCTTTCCAACGTGGCCACCCAGACATTGAAAGCAGGATGCAGTAGCAGGACTGCTATGGAAGGTTCCTAGGTCAGGCTCTAGAACCATGTCTGCAGTCTTTTTGCACCCGGTCAAAGGGTCCATGATGAGACAGTAGATTAGCTTTGAAACTTCTCAGATTGTTCAGTGGTTCCTTTGGTGGCCCTCTGAATCCTAAGAGCATTCTACATTCTGCTGCCCACTTTGACTCTTCTGTTTTGATTCTCTGACTTCTGCTCTGACTTAAGAAGCTCCTTGAGTACTTGTTAACAATGGAGACATCATCTCTACCTCCTCAGGGTCAAATATAGCAATGTGAAGTACAGCTCAAGAATCTGCCACATATGGTCCCCAAGCCAAACTTTGGAAGACCCTGCCTGCTGAGCACTAATACCAGCTTGCATTCCTTTAATTAGATGGAAGCCAGCAGGGATTTGGTGGCTGGAAGTTATGAATTTCAGCCCATACACTAACCTCAATTTTATTCTTGTCTCCCTATTGCTGTTGAGAAAAAGACCAACTGAATGGTAAATTGTGCTCATGCCATTGGAGACTATGGCAAAAGAACCAATGAGAACTTGATTTTAACCATCTGAATGTTTCTTTCTGGTACTTACTTACTTAGTGCTTCTTATTTTTCCCAGGGATGCATTAATGCTAGACAATTTTAGTGACTCATTACAGGATTCCTTACTCATTTTTGTAATCAACAGGTAAGATGTGTTATGATTATAACATAGTCCTTTGATGTTCTTGGTAAGCAGAACATAGTGTGGATTCCATTTTATGGTCTTCCAGATGGTTCCTCTAAAAAGTTTACTGAAGGGACTCCTGGGTGGCTCAGTCAGTTGAGCATCCAACTCTTGATTTTGGCTCAGGTCATGACTCCAGGGTCATGGGATTGAGTCCATGTCCAAGCTCAGCTCCACACCTAGCACAGATCCTCCTTAGGATTCTTTCTTTCTCTCTCTCTCTCTCTCTCTCTCTCTCTCGCTCTCTCTCTCTCTCTCTCTCTCTCCCCCCTCTGCCACTCTCCCCTTAATGCTCACTTGCTCTCTCTCTCTCTTAAAGAAAAAAAAAATAAATAAATAAATAAAAGGCTTATGGAAGATCTGTGGCAGTAGCATCTAGGTGTGAAGGTTGCAGTTCTCTCTCAACTTCCAATACATGTTGTCACTTTTTATCTTGTCTTTGTTGACCCTTATTTATTATGAAAGCTAACTTCATATTGAAGGCAAATTAAAGACAGACATCTTCATATTTCAAAATACTATCATTAATGGCCATGACAAAGTCAAAATGCTTAATTTCTGTCCCCCCTTCCCTAAACAGCTAAATTTCATTTTATATGTCTTCCTTGAGTCCATCCACTTAATACATTTTTAGGTGATTGTAATGACTTCATCTTTCAGTCATCATAAACATTTTCCATGTTTCCATGGATTTTTCGTGATCATCATTTTAATGGTGACATAATAGTCCATTGAGAAGATGTATTTTAATTGACCATTGTTGGATATTTGGTAAAGTTTCTAATTTTTTAAAAAAATAATCCTACCTTGGGGCGCCTGGGTGGCTCAGTTGGTTAAGTGTCTGACTTCAGCTCGGGTTATGATGTCCTGGTTCGTGGGTTCGAGCCCTACATCGGGCTCTGTGCTGATAGCTTGGAGCCTGGAGCCTGCTTCAGATTCTGTGTCTCCCTCTCTCTCTCTCTCTGCCCCTCACTCACTCATGCTCTGTCTCTCTCTTTCTTTCAAAAATAAATAAACATTAGAAAAAAAATAATCCTACCTTGGGGCACCCGGGTGACTGTCGGTTAAGTGTCCAACTTTGGCTTAGGTCATGATCTCATGTTTTGTGAGTTCAAGCCCCCCATTGGGTTCCATGTGCACAGCTCAGAGCCTGGAGCCTGCTTCAGATTCTGTGTCTCCCTCTCTCTCTCTGTCCTCCTCCACTCACAGTGTGTCTCTCTGACTCTCTCTCTCTCTCTCTCTCTCTCTCTCTCAAAAATATACATTTGGGCTCTTTCCATACTTTGGCTATTGTTGATAGTGCTGCTGTAAACATGGGGGTGCATGTGTCCCTTTGAAACAGCACACCTGTATCCTGTGGATAAATGCCTAGTAGTGCAATTGCTGGGTCTTAGGGTAGTTCTATTTTTAGTTTTTTGAGGAACCTCCATACTGTTTTCCAGAGTGGCTGCACCAGCTTGCATTGCCACCAACAATGCAAAAGAGATCCTCTTTCTCCACACCTCGCCAACATCTGTTGTTGCCTGAGTTGTTAATGTTAGCCATTCTGACAGGTGTCATGTGGTATCTCATTGTGGTTTTGATTTATATTTCCCTGATGATGAGTGATGTTGAGCATTTTTTCATGTGTCTGTTGGCCATCTGGATGTTTTCCTTGGAGAAGTGTCTAAGATGTGGTATGTATATATATATATATATATATATATATATATATATATATATATATATACACCACACACACACACATACACAATATCTTTATGCCTTTTATTTCCTTTATTTTCCTTGTGAGGACATACAGTATTATGTTGACTAAGAGTGTCGAAAAAGGTATCTTTGCCTTGTCCCTGATCTTAGAGGAAAAGCATTCAGTCCTTTTACCATTAAGTATAATGCTAGCTTAGTTTTTTCTGTAAATGTTCTTTATTAGACTGAGGAAGTTCCTTTATATTCCAGTTTTCTGAACTTTTTTTTTTAATGGATGAGTATTGAATATTACCACTCTCTTTTCCATATCAATTGAGATAGTCATGTTCTTTTTCTTCTTTAGGCTCTTAAATATGATTGATGCCACTGATCAGTTTTAAAATACTAAACCAGCTTTGTACCCATAGACTAAACCCCTCTTGGTTATATATGTGTGATTACTTATACATGCTGCTGAATTATATTTCCTAACATTTTGTTAAGGGTTTTTGTGTCTATTTATGAGGGAATGTAGTTTGTAGCTTTCTTCCCCCCCTCCCCCCGCTTCTCTTTCTTTCTTTCTTCTTTTATTGTTTTGCTTTTTTGTTTTTTTTGATACTATCTTTGTGGTTTTCATTTCAGAATAATTTTAGCCTCTTAATATTAGTTGATAGACATTCTCTCATCCTCTACTTCCTGGGAGAGAGTTATAGAGTTAGTATTAATTCTTCTTTAATCATAGGATAAAATACTCTAGTAAAGCCATCAGGATCTAGAGAACTAATTAAAGAGTTTTTGGTGTTTATTAATTTAATTTGTTTTAATAGTTTTAGGACTATTCATCTTACTTGTTTACTCTTGGTTAAATTTTAGCAGTTTGTGCTTTCTGAGGAATTTGTGTATTTCACCTAGCCAGTCAAATTTATGTATAAGGAGTTGTTTATAGCATTCCCTTATCATTCTTTTGTTGTCTACAGGGCATATAGTGCTATACTCAGATTCATTCCTAATACTGGTTTGTCAATTTTATTGATCTTTTCACAGAAGTAAATTTTTGTTTCATTGATTTTCCCTATTTTTTTTTCTCTTCTCACTTTGTTTGACTTTTGTTCCTATCTTTATTATTTCCTTCCATCTACTTACTATAGATTTATTTTTCTCTTCTTTTTCCAGTTCCTTGGGGGGTGATCACAGATTATAGAATTGAGACTTTTTTCTAATGTAAGCATTTGCTACCATAAATTTCCTTGTGGGCACCTTACCTACATCTTATAGGTTTTGATATGCATTTTTTATTTTCATTCAAATCAGTGTATGTCTTGAATTCCCTCTAGACTTCCTCTTTGACTCAGAGATTATTTAGAAATTTGGTGTTTTGATTCCAAGTGTTTTGAGACTTTGCTGTTAACTTCCTGTTATTTGTTTCTAATTTGATTTTCTTGTGGGCACATGTCACACTCTGTATAGTTTCAGTTCTAACAAATGTTGTCAAGATTTGTCTTATGGCTCAGGATATGGTCTTATTATATGTCCCATGGGGTCTTGAAAATAATGTGTTTTTGCTGTTGTTAGGGAAAGGATTTTCTGTCCATTAGGTCCTATTGGTTGAGGATGTGTTAAGTTCTTTTGTATCCTTGCAGATTTTCTATTTGTCCTGTTGTCAGTTGTTGAGGGAGGAGTGTTGAAGTCTCCAACTGTAACTGTGGATTTGTCTGTTCCTTTTTTTTCACTTCCATATGGTTTTGGTTCACATATTCTGCAGCTTCTTTGTGGAAAGAATGTATGATTACTATGTCTTTTTGGTGGACTGAGACTTTATCAATGTGTAAATTTATGCCTACCCTTTGTAATGATCTCTCCTCTAATGTCTACTTTATCTGATGATAATGTAGTTGTTCTTGTTTTTTTGGATAATATTTTCTTGGTATATATAATTTGGTTGGAAGTCTAGAGTCCTCACTTGGCTGTTGTTGATGGGGTAGTAGTGGAACGTGATTTTCTTTGGTGTTTAGCTGAGACATAAATATTGTCTAAAAGTTTTCTGTGTGACTGGCTGCCCTTCTGATCACTGGGCTACACAGAGAAGGCTTTTTCTCAGGGCTTTATTGTTTTGTTTTGGTTTGGTTTTGGTCTATGCCCATTTGTGCTTCTCAAGTACCCAGTTTGGAATATAGGAGGCAAATGGAACACATAGGGACCTCATGTCATTCCTTCTGCCTTCTTCTATGCACTTTTCGTGTCTCCTTATATTTATTTATTATATTCAGAGTTTTTAGTCATAAATCATGGAAGGAATAGTGGATTAGTCAACTTGAGCTGCCATAACAACGTACTATATATCGGGTGTTTTGTTTTTTTTTTTTCTTTTTTGTACTAAAGTAGATATTTTAGACTGAATCCTGAAGCTATTAAATTTTATTTCTTATTTATTTATATACAGTGCTGCTCCCAAGAATAATTCAAAGTGATCTTAATGGATACATAAAAATGGAGACACTTATTTCTCACAGTTCTGGAGGCTGGAAGTCCAAGATCAAGGAGCAAGCCAATTCCGTTCCTGTTGATAGCTTTCTTCCTGGCTTGTAGATTGCTGCCTTCTCACTGTGTCCTCATATGGCATATAAATAGGAGTCGGGGTGGGGGGAAGGAAGATGGAAAGAGAGATATCTTCTTATAAGGTTACCAGTCCTATTGGATCAGAGCCTCATCCTTATGCCTTCATTTAACCTTAATGACCTCCTTTCAACCTTTAAGCCCTATCTTCAAGTACAGTCACATTGGGAGTTAGGGATTCAATATGTGGATTGGTGAGGGGTGGAGGGGGACAAAAATCAGTCGATAGAAAATAGTTAAAAGTATGTCTTTCTATAACTGAAAGTCTGAGCTCTATTTTTTATTCTATCAAAATGGTAATAAATGCATTTGTGACTATAATTGTTTTAATCTTAGATAACTTTCCAGACCAAACATGGAATTTTTAAGGCTATTAAATGCTCTTATTGTATTTTGTGAAATTTTTTTCCAAGCATGTTATACCAACTTGGTTTACTTCTAAAGAAAATTAGGTTCACTTCATTCCCAACAGCTGTTTTTATTTTACCTCTTTGGCCTAAACTTTGCACACTTTCAAAAAAAAAAAGAAAGGAAAGGAAAGGGGAAAATAAAGGAAAAGGAAAAGGAAAAAGAAAAGAAATTAGGCCCCTGTATTATATTCCACTTAATGTAAACCAAGTTTGGTTTTTATAATTCATTATAAACCTTTTTGCTTCAGTGTTTTGGTAGAAATAGTATCATTATGGGCAGGAAATCTTTAGATTGACTTCTTGAAGGCAAAAATAATGTTTTTTATCTTTTTTTTAATATGTCATAGCAAGTGGCAGTTTTTGAAAACATATGCTTAGTTTATTTAGGCATCTTAATCATTCAGATTAATGTTGATCAGTTTCTTTACTATCTTCAATCTGAAGAGAAAAGCTCCCTTAAAAAATTAATGTGGTCACTTTTTAGCCAGTTACGTTAGTAAGGACTCAGGCCCCCTTTTATTTAGGGGGTTCCCAAGCTCATAGAGATCTCTGGAGTACAGGTGGGCAGAGTTGGATATTGTTACCTTTACCATCGTGTTTTCTAGTCACCCTGCACACACACATATGCGAATTTCTGCATATAATTTATAGTCTTTTAATACATGGTCATACCAATGGCAGAACACTTTGTCTTCCACTGACAAGGGTGATTAATTTTTTCCAATTTTCTCTTTGTTTCATAGATCTAGAGTCAGAAAAGGTGTCATGGGCTACATAGTTCAGGAATGAAAAATCACTTCTTCTTTCATTGACTTCTTCACATCAATTTATATAGGCTACCTAAAACACTGTGTTAGAAGGAATGCCCAGGCCACAAGCAGACCTTGGAAAACGGAGATCATCTCTCTCTTTCCCACATGGGGCCCTGGAGAGTTCAACGAGCTGTTCTGTGTCACAAAACTAATCACCCACCGAGGCAGGAGTAATACATGTGCTTCCTCTCACTTGCCCCCTAAGAGGTGGGGTGAAACTGAGAAAGCTGGCATGGTGTGGAAATGCTGCTGTCAGTGAGAAGTGGACTAAGAAAGCACTTACTTTTCAGTGCAGGAAAATGAAAAAAGAAGTTTGCCTGTTTCAGGCTGTGCTGGGGGAAGCTGCCTTCTGGGTCTAGTGGGCTGAAGGTTCATTCCAGTCTGTCCCATTAGGAAGCTTCTATGTGCCCTCTTCAAGCTCCATAGGTGGTAAATCTGTGTTTGAGCCATGTGACTTCTGCAGTCTGACAAATAGTACAAGGCAGGACAAGGAGAAGTGTCCATGGACAAGGGCTGTACAGCTGTGACAGGAAAGCCACAGGACTCTGTTCTTTCCTCCCACTGTCCCCTCACTTCCCTGCCCTCCTCTCCCACCAATGCTGTTTCTGCATCAACACCAACATGAGCTCTTGTTCTTACAGAAAATGGTACAAAGACTCTATAAGGAATGAAACAGCAGAGAAAGTAAGATGGAACTCACTTAAAAAGTATACACATACACAAAAACAAAAACCCTGCTAAAGAGGAATTGAAAATTAAAATTATAAAACAAAGAAACCACTCACTTGGAACAAATGGAAAACACAGCAAATAGATTTAGATCTAAACTTTAGATAATTGAAACTAACAAATATTTTTAAGAGAATTAAACATGATTAAGAATTGAAAACACAAGAAAAGAGGAATGTACCATTTAAAAAGCAGCTTTAAGGGGCACCTGGGTGGCTCAGTCAGTTAAGCGTCTGACTTTGGCTCAGGTCATGATATCATGGTCCACAAGTTCGAGCCCTGTGTCAGGCTCTGTGCTGACAGCTCAGAGCCTGGAGCCTGCTTCAGATTCTGTGTCTCCCTCTCTCTCTGACCCTCCCCTGTTCATGCTCTGTCTCTCTGTCTCAAAAATAAATAAACATTAAAGAATTTTTTTTTTTTTTTTAAAGCAGCTTTAAAAAGTCAAGCAAGGGGCACCTGGGTGGCTCAGTCGGTTAAGCGTCCGACTTCGGCTCAGGTCATTATCTCACAATCCGTGAGTTCAAGCCCCGCGTCGGGCTCTGTGCTGACAGCTCAGAGCCTGGAGCCTGCTTCAGATTCTGTGTCTCCCTCTCTCTCTGACCCTCCCTCGTTCATGCTCTGTCTCTCTCTGTCTCAAAAATAAATAAACATTAAAAACGTTTTTTAAAAGGTCAAGCAGAATTAATAGAGGTGAGAAATTTAACCATCAAAATTAAAAACTCAGTGGAGGCATTGGGTATCATGAGACATAGTCGAAGAAGAGGCTATTTGCTGAATGAATTATAGCAAGCTAAATAGATGGAAAATATGAAAAGAATAGTGAATAATTGCAAAAAAATCTAACACTTCTGTGATGTTTCTGTGTGCCAGGTCCTAGTCCAGATGTCTTACATATATTAACAACCTTATGAGAAAGGTATTATTATTATTCCTATTTTGCAAATAGAGTAAAATAGGAATAAATAATCATGATCATAATCATATTAAAGCACAGTGTGTCTGAGGTCATGCAGAAAGCAGATATGCAAGCATGAATCTAAGGGATACCATGTACTTAATTCTGCAAGACATGGAGTATGGGTCCCTCTCATATGTAGGATTAGTGTTCCCACACATGTTTGCTAGTAAAATAGAAGGAAATAATAGAATGTGGGAGAAGTTTCATGAGATTATTCTGAAAATAATCAGAAGAAAGGTAAAATTGTGACTTGTATATAGACATAAAAAATGAACACATGTTAAAGAATTTATTTTACTTATATAACTGACAGATGTTAGAGCCAGTTCAAAGGAGAAGTTACATCAGGAAGATTTATATGGAGGAGGGGAATATTGAGAGAAATTGTAGGTGGACACAAAACTTGTTTATCTACAACGCACAGAAAGTAAAATCACCACCAGTTAAATCACTACCAGACAGCATATAATTTATACATCTATCAATTGCTTGGAGCTTACAAAGCACTGCTAAATAGCTCAAACACAATGACAGGGTAACTCAGAACCGTGTGTTAGCAAGGATACAGTTTTTCATTGAAACAACACTTTTTTTCAACATAAGCCGTGTTCCAAAAGAGTGGCTGAAAATTTAATAATATTGATGAAAAACATAAATCCTCAGATTCAGGACATACAAGTCTGAGGAAAGGTAGATAGTAGGAAATGAGCCCCTAGACATACCATTTCTAAAAGCTGCAGATCATTCAAAGCTAAGGAGATCCTGGGAACAATGAAAGAAAAAAGGGCAGCTTACTAACAAAGATGTGACAATTAGACTGCAGATCTTTTAGAAGCCACAGTAGAATCCATTAATAAAAACAAGAGAGAGAGAATATTGTCTAAGTACTGAAAGAAAATAATTATCCACCTAGAAGTCTTTCCCCAGCCAAATCATTTTTTACATGAGGGGCAAAATCAGACATTTTCAGGAAAACAAAGACTAAAAAAGTTTCCCATGCAGTGGGAAACTGCCAGAAATACTACTAAGGAAACTACCAGAATAAACACTTAGGAACAAGGTTTGAAAAGGAATGGTAAGCAAAGAAGTTGGTTAAAAAGTCAGGTAAATACAAACAAATTAGAATATATAAAATAATAATGATGAACTTGGAGGTATTAAAAGCAAAGAGATTAAATGCTGGAAATAATTATGTGGAAGGCAGTACTTGGAGAGCAAGTGCAGGTAAAACACTGTTGTACTTAAGTTGCTCTGGCAGGGCATAGAGTTGTCATTTTTGAGTAAGACACATTAAAAATATAAGAATAACCATCAGAAGCGTAAGAATATAGTGAACTTTCAAACAGGTAGAGAGCAAGTGGGGAGAAAAATAAGGAAAACACAAGAAACCCAAAGAAAGGAGACAATCAAAGGAGAGAGAAACTGAAAGCACAAAATTAAGTAAGTAGTAGAAATAAAACCAAGCATTAGCAACATAGAAGATAAAAGTAAATGGATTAGGTAGCTAGGTAAAAGTACCGAGTTTCCCAACTATATATACTTTTAAAAATCCAGCTATTGGCTGTTTGGATGGAACTAAAGCACTTAAGTACATGAGACAAAAATAAACACACTAATTAAAATAAAAAGTAAAAAATGAAAAGATGATACCTGACAAACAGGAACCAGGAATGAGAATGGCTGTATTTACAACAGGAAAACAACAGCAACAAACAAAACAACCCCCCCCCCAAAAAAAAAAAAAAAAAAAGAAAACAAAAAAACACAACACACACTGTAAGAAAAAAGAACAACTAAAATTCAAGGTAAAGTCAGTGATAAAAGAGAAACAGTTTCTAACAAATCATGAGGCACCTGGGTGGCTTAATTAGTTGAGTGTCTGACTCTTGATTTTGGCTCATGGTTCATGGGATTGAGCCTCACATCAGGCTCTATGCAGACAGTGCAGAGCCTGATTAAGATTCTCTCTTCCGCTTCTCCCTCTCTCTCTCTCTCTCTCTCTCTCTCTCTCTCTCAAAATAAATAAACATTTAAAAAAGGACTATATAACAAATCTCACATGTATGTATGCAATAAACACAAAATATCTTTGAAACAAATAAAGACAATTGACAGACAAAGCCATAATTATGGCAGAAGATTTTGATGTACTTCTTTCAGTAATTGATAGTTTAAGAAGAGGAAAAAAAACCAAGGATATCTAAGTTTTTAACTACACAGTTAACAAGACTTACCCAATATATAAATATAATAGTTAATAGAGATATACATAGACACAGATATAGGAATAGATTTATCCTTGTTTTACTAAAAGTAAATATCTGGAGAACTAAATATCTTTAGTGTGAGAGTGTATGCGTGTGTCTATGTGTCTTTGTTTCTGTGTGTATGTAGGGGGAATATGTAACCTTAAATATTTACATTAGAAAAGGTTTTATGGAGTATTGCTTGGCAATCAAAAAGAATGAAATCTTGCCATTTGCAACTAGGTGAATGGAACTGGAGGGTATTATGCCAAGTGAAATTAGTCACAGAAAGACAAAAATCATATGACTTAACTCATATGAGGGCTTTAAGAGACAAAACAGATTGACATAAGGGAAGGGCAACAAAAATAATATAAAAACAGGGAGGGGAACAAAACAGAAGAGACTTATAAATATGGGGAACAAACTGAGGGTTACTGGAGGGGTTATGGGAGGGGGGGATGGGCTAAATGGGTAAGGGGCACTAAGGAATCTACTCCTGAAATCAGTGTTGCACTGTATGCTAACTAACTTGGATGTAAATTTTAAAAAATAAAAAATAAAAATAAAAAAAACAAAAAGAAAACATTTTAAAAGGAAATTTGTGAGTTAATCACCAATCTCAAGAAGTTAGAAAAATATTAATATTAAGTAAATAGAAGGGACAACAAAGAGTAGAAATACATTAAATAAGTAAGATAGAAATCAAGAAATAAACTTTTTTTAAAAAGAACTAATAGGGATGCCTGGGTGGCTCAGTCAGTTGAGCGTCTGACCCTTGAATTCAGCTCAGGTCATGATGCTAGGGTTGTGGGATCGAGCCTCAAGTTGTGCTCCATGTTGAGTGTGGAACTTGCTTAAGACTCTCTGTCCCTCTGTCCCCCTCACCTGCTCATGCTCGCTGTCTCTCTCTAAAATAAAAAATAATAATAATAAAATAAAAAAATAAAGATAATTAAAAACTAATAAAATGAACACACCTCAGAGTAATTATTTAGGAAATAAAGAAGATACAAACAAATGTTTATTAGGTATGTAAAGGGTTTATAACCTCCAACAGGCATTTTAAAACAAGTGAGACTTTACAGAAGACCATGGGGGAGGGGAAGGGAAGAAAAAAAAAAGTTAGGGAGGGAGCCAAACCATAAGAGACTCTTAAAGACTGAGAATAAACTGAGGGTTGATGGGGGTTGGGAGGGATAATGGGCATTGAGGAGGGCACCTGTTGGGATGAGCACTGGGTGTTGTATGGAAACCAATTTGACAATAAATTTAATATATATTAAAAACAAAAACAAAAACAAGTGAGATTAATATAGACAACTTTATGCCAATAAATTTGGAAATTTAGCCAGAATTAACTTTTTCTAGAAAAATAGAAGCTGGTTCTAGACAAAATAGAAAAAAATAGACAAGAAAATTGAATCAATATATATTTCTTAAAAATAGACTTTATTGGGGTTCCTGGGTGGCTCCGTAGGTTAAGCGTCAGACTTAAGCTCAGGTCATGATTTCACAGCTTGTGGGTCTGAGTCCTCTGTCAGACTCTGTGCTGACAGCTCAGGGACTGCAGCCTGTTTCAGATTCTGCTTCCCTCTCTCTTTCTGCCCCTCCCCTGCTTGTGGTCTCTCTGTCAAAAATAAATCAACTTTTAAAAATAATTAGACTTTATTTTTTAGAGCAGTTTTAGGTTCACAGGATAATTGAATGGAAAATACAGAGATTTCCCCTATATTCTCTGCCCCCACATTTGCATAACCTCCTCCATTATCGACGTCTCACATCAGAGTGGTACATTTGATACAATTGATGAACTTACATTAACACGTCATTATTACCTAAGTCTATAGTTTCATTTAGGGTTCACTCTTCATATACATTCTCTGGGTTTGGACAAATGTATAATAACATATATCCACCATTGTGATATCACACAGAGTAGTTTCACTGCCCTAAACATTTTCTACCCCACCTATTTATCCCTCCCTCACCACAACCCCTGGCAGTTTTGCCTTTTCTGGAATGTCTTATAGTTGGAATCCTACATATGTAGCCTTTTCAAATTGGCCTAGTAATAAGCATTTAAGGTTCCTACATGTCTTTTCATGGCTTGTTAGCTCATTTCTTTTTTTTGCTGAATAATTTCCCATTGTCTGGATGTAACACAGTTGATTTATCCAATCACCTACTGAAAGACATCTTGGTTGCTTCCAAATTTGGGGAATTATGGATAAAGCTACTACAAACATCCATGTGCAGATTTTTGTGTATTACATACATAAGCTTTCAGCTCCTTTGGGTAAATACCAAGGAGTATGATTATTGGATTGTGTGGTAAGAGTATGTTTAGTTTTGTAAAAAAACTACCAAACTATAGCCCCAAGTGTCTGTACCATTTTGTATTCCCACTATTAATGAATCAGAGTTTTTCTTGCTCCATATCCTTGTCAGCGTTTGGTGTCAGTGTTCTGGGTTTTGGCCATCTAAGAAATGTTTCTCATTTTAATTTGCATTTCCCTAATGACATATGATGTGGAGAATCTTTTCTTATGCTTATTTGACATCTGTATATCTTTGTTGATGTCTCTGTTCAGGTTTCTGGCTCATTTTTTAATTAGGTTGTTTTTTTTTTCCCCCTTATTGTTGAGTTTCAAGAGTTCTTTGTGTATTTTAGATTATATTCTTTATCAGGTATGTCTTTTTCAAACATTTTCTCCACATCTGAAGCCTGCAATTTCATTTTCTTGGTTAATATGTTTTGAAAAAGAAAGGAAAAGGTGGGTTTTATAGGCAAGTTCCATCTAGTGTATAATGTCAATTATGAATATACATGTATAAATCTTAACTACAATATTAGCTCACCAAATCTAGCAATAATTAAAAATAAATCCTATCAAATTTAGTTTTCTGTTAGAAATATAAGTTTTGTTTAACTTTAGAAAAATCCATTTATATGACTCATCCTATTTACAGAATGGAGAAAAATTATGTGATCATCTTGGTAAGTGCAGAAAAATAAACTGACAGTGTTTAATATCCACTTGTGAAATAGAATAAAACTTTTGTTTTAAGTTTTTTTTTTTGAGAGAGAGAGCATACATGGGCAAGCTGGCTATTGGCAGAGAGAGAGGCAGAGAGAGAGAATCCAAAGCAGACTCCTCACTATCAGCGAGGAGCTCGAACACACAAACCATGAGATCATGACCTGAGCTGAGATCAAAAGTCAGACACTTAATCAACTGAGCCACCAGGCACCCTGAAATAGAATAAAACTTAATTTCACTTGATTTAAGGTCTTTACCCATTTAAAGTTCAAACATTTAGAAGTTTCTGTATGTGGAACAAATAAGGATAATCATTGTCATCACATATCTTAACAATGGTATGAATTTAAGTAGTAATGAAAACAAAGGAATAAAACATCAAGTATTAGAAAGGAATAAACTAAATTATCATCATTCATAGAATATGCAATTTCTTTACATAAAAAAAAAACTTTTAGAGACTACCTAGACAAAATATATTGGATATAAGACAAGTGTAAAAATATTGAATGTATTTCTTTACCCATGTGACAATTAGAAAATGTAATTTAACAAATTTTATTTCCAATATCTGCAAGTGTTTATAAGTACCAATAAAAATAAATATAAGAAAGACCAAAATAAATGATGAGTTATATCATATTTATATGAAAATTGAATATTGCAAAGATGCCCAATTTTCCCAAACTATTCTATAAATTTAATGTGATTGCAACTGAAGTCTCAACAAGGTCTTAGTGGGAGTGGACAAGTGGATCCTGTAATTTACAATGATGAGTAAAGGGTAGGTGATGCAACATTTAAAAAAATTTTTTTTAAGTTTATTTATTTTGAGAAAGAGAGATAGTGAGTTGTGGAGGGGCAGGGAGGAAGGGAGAGAGAATCCCAAGCAGGCAGTACAGAGGATGCAGGGCTCAAACCCAATAACCATGAGATCATGACCTGAGCTGAAGTCAGATACTTAATAGACTGAGCCACCCAGGTGCTCCAGTGATACAATGTTTAAAAGAACAAAGTTGGGGGACTTACTCTGCCAAATACCAACATTTCATTATGTTGTAGTGATTAAGATGATATTGTACTAGGTCAGACATAGTCATATAATTCAAGGAACAAAATAGGGAGCTCAGAAACTTGATACATACTGTAATAACATTTTCTTATTTATAACATGGTTATAATCCATCCAATGTTACATTCAATTATTATAATAACATCCATGTTACATGCCACTTAACATGTAAATTGGCGGATAAAGAACGGATTGAATATATTGCTCTGGAAGCTTCCAGCTGATGCCCAGATATCTGTCCCCTGGGATCTCTGACAGGTAGAAATGGCCATAAAATTTCAGTTCTGCTCAAGACTTTTTGTTCACAGACTGTGACTGGCCACATTGCTGGTAGTAGACCGTTAACATTTTAGAGTAAAATACAGAACTAAAAGTATCCCGAAAAAGGACTTACTACTTTTCTTTTTTTTCAATATAATTTATTGTCAAGTTGGCTAACATACAATGTATGCAGTGTGCTCTTGGTTTTGGGGGTAGATTCCAATGATTCATCGCTTACATACAACACCCAGTGTTCATCCCAACAAGTGCCCTCCTCAATGCCCATCACCCATTTTTCCCTCTCCCCTACCTCCCCATCACCCCTCAGTTTGTTTCCTGTATTTAAGAGTCTCATATTACTCTCTTTTGAAACAAAATTCATCTATTCTAAACAGACTGTTTTCCCCTCTGAAATCTAAACATACTTTATATCAGAGATGTCTTAACATGTAATTGATAGCTTTTTTAAAAAAGAGATTTAAAATAAATGATACCTTGATCCACTGTCTTTTGAGATAGATTGGCTCTCTGTTTCTTCCCCCTTTACTTTTTTTCCTTCCAATGTTTTTATTTATTTTTTAAAAAAATTTATTGAGATATAATTGACCTATAACCATATGTAAGTTTACTGTGTGCAATGTATTGATACAAATATATATTGCAATTTAATTACCACTGTAACATTAGCTAATACTTCTATCACATCACATAATCATTATTTCATTTTGTGGTAAGAACAGTTGAGATCATTTTTCATCTCTTCTGCTTTTCCATCCTTCTTTCAAGGACAATGTGAGCTCAGAGGGAATAGGGCGGATTGTACATGAATCCTTATTCATTAGAGTCTTCATGAGCCCACATACCTAGTGCCTACCCTCTTTGGTACAGCAGGGTGACCCTGGATTTTTTTTTCCTCTTTCTTTCAGAATTACCTGTATGTAGAATCATAGTTTAGTGAGTATGTGGCCTGTTGGGAGTTGACTTTCTGGGCTTTCTTGATGGCTGGTCACCCTGTTCTTCTCTCTCAGGGCACTGACAGCCAGACTCCAGGACCAAAGGATTCTGGGGGTGGCATGTTCAGTTTCTTTTCCCCGGCTTGAGGCTGAGCTCCTCCATGCTCCTCAGTGGGGGTCACTGCTGTAGGGCAGGCTAAGCAGGAGGCTGCACTGAGCTGGGTTCAGAGGCTCTGCTTCCCAGGCCAGGAGTCAGGGGTGGAACTAGGCACAGAGCAAGCCCTAAGGAATGGAAAACAGGAAGGAATCTAATCCCATACCTCCAGGGTTCACCTCTGCTGGCCCGTGCCTTCAATGGCTTCTGAAAGCACAGCTTGTAATTAATTCCATAAGCATTGATTGACTCCTGGATCCTGCAGTCATAGCCACCCACAGTTTGCTCTCAAGCCTCCATGCTAGCCTTGCTGCTGAGGCAAGTGCTAAGATAAGGTGTTGGGGCAATACCTCACTCACCTCAGGGTCTAGACGAACCACACCTTCATGAAGTTTCCCTCTGTCTAGTTAACCTCCAGATATGTGATCAGATCATGCCTTCTGTTGGGGATATAGCAACTTTCCTTTCCACCTGCTGGAGCTCTGCCCATCTTTAGAGCATATCCAGATGCCCTTTCTTCCTGACCACCCCACTAAGGACATAGGGCCTCAACCCTGAATATTTAGGTTAAATATCCCTCCTGTCCATGGTCACTTTTCAATGGCCAAGGCCCATTGCCCTTGTTGCCCCATCAGTGGTGGGGGTGGGAGCCTGTCTGCCCTTCGCTGGCTGGACAAGGACCCAGGCAGCTAGAGAGAGGAGCCCTCGAAGGTAATGAAGGGGCCATGTGCCTAAGTTGTCAAGAACTCTGTGAGCACATCGTGTTCTAGTATATATTAGTATATATATTCAAACTGTTTAATACAGAAAGGTTCACATGCACAACAGAGCAGAAAGAGGAATGAACTGAGTCCTTGGACCCATCCCAACCCATGGTTATCAGTTTCTGCTGGCTGCAAGGCTGTGTTACCACATGGCCTCATGGTCACTATCTGCTGCCCCCCCCATTGTACATCACTGAATGCACATAGTGCTGGGCCGGAAGCCAAACAGCACTGACACTGTCACCTCCTGTGTCACTGCAGTGGTTTCGGCTACTCATGTTTCATAGGAACTTCATTACTTGCCTTGGAGAGCTGTTTTCAGACTCAGTTTTTAGCAATAGGGCCCTTTTTCAAACTTTATCTCCAGTTATCATGGCCAAAACAGATAAGTGGTATTAACATACAATTATTACAGGAGTTTACTTTTATATCATTTATGTATAAAATGGAAAAGAATTCTAAAACTGCCAAAAAAATATTAAGATTTGAATTTTGATAATGATGACAGAGTTACAATTCTGTTTGTCTTCAATATTCTATTTTGGTTGGACCGCATTTAAAAATCAGTGAGTCACATAGGTAAACTGTTGGCTAATGGAAACAGATTTTTATCTTGATTTTACTCATTTGTCTTGTGATCTCAAGAGTCTTCAATTAAATTGATCCAAATGTATGGAGGAAGAGCTTGGAGGAATTTTTTTTTTTCCTTCCAGAACTGAGTCACTGATCTAACAGATGCTCACAGTCTTTGTTATAAATGTAAAAATCAGAGAAGAAACCCAAGCTTAAAATAAGCAAAACTATGTATCCTCTGTCATGAATCGCACAGTGCTCTCAGTTGTAGCTACAGAGGTGGAAACGTGCTGGTTCTGAGTTGGAATTGTAGGCTCAAATGTGAAGTTTGAAAAAGAGCAGTGCAAAACTGAAGTCTTACTGGGTAACTCATTCACAAGAGGTTTATAAATGCAGCATAACCATGCCAAGAGAAGTTTTAGCTTAAACTTCCACCAAAAAAGGAGTTAAATGGGCCACATGCATTAATCCACTGGTAGGTAGTCTATTCTGAAGAGTTAAAATTTTGTAAAAATTTGAGTGGGTTTGGACTTTTATTAGCATTTTTAAATACAAGGAAATGAGATGTTGGAATAAACATTTACAGAAACTCCAAAGCACATCCACAGAATCTCACGGTTCCTGAGAACTCAGTTTGAAAATCATGATATGATATAAAGTGATTTTGTGAAGGTCCACATTTTCAGCTATTTTGTGCCTAGTCCCTGTTTATCATGTGATTCATTGAGACAGTGGGGTACAGACCACAGTCAAGCAAAGAATATTTGCACCTTGAGCCTGCCCCCTCCTCCTTCTCCCTGTGTGTGCTCAGAGTTAAGGAGGTGGGTGTGTCCTTCATCTCAAAGGATTATCCTTTTGTGGTGGCTTAGTCTCTCTCTCTTCCTTCTTCCTCTGCACATCATCACATTTTTGTTTCATATTCAAACCCTGACTTTTTTTGTACAGTGTTTTCCGCAGTTTGTGGTTGACATTTCTTTTTCTTATTACAGTGATTTTTTTAATGTGTCTTTAATAGAATCTGTGGTGTTTTCCAGCTTATTTCTTCTCTCCATTGCTCTGAATCTACTTCAGTCTCTTCAGAGACACCTCATATCTTGCTGTAATGTGTAAACACACCCCCTCTGTGCCTTTTCTAGGTCTACTGCACAGCTCATCATGGAAATCCATTTTCTTGATCCCTAGTTTTATTTATTTATTTATTTATTTATTTATTTATTTATTTATAATTTTTTATTTAAAAAAAATTAATGTTTATTTTTGAGAGAGGGAAGGGGCAGAGAGAGGGGGAGACACCGAAACTGAAGCAGGGTCCAGGATCTGAGCTGTCAGCACAGAGACTGATGTGGGGTTCGAACTCACAAACCATGAGATCATGACCTGAGCTGAAGTCAGACACTCAACCAACTGAGCCACCCAGGCACCCCAATTTATTTATTTATTTAAATGTTTATTTATTTATTTTGAGAGAGAGAGAGCGTATACACAAGCAGGGGAGGGTCAGAAAGAGGGTGAGAAAATCCCAAGCAGGCTCCTCTCTGTCGGCGCAGAGCCCCATGCAGGTGCTAAATCTTGAGCCATGATATCAGGACCTGAGCTGAAATCCAGAATTGGACACTTAACCCTTTGAACCACCCACCTGCCCTGATACTTAGTTTTAGTTCAAAAGTTTATTTCTTCTTTTTCAGTATTCACCCTCATTTTCCTAGAGCTCATCCTCAAATCTAGCACGTGGGACACAAGCTCTGTAAGGCCTTTAATGTTCTTGAAGGTGCCTCTCTTTGCCTTCATGCTTGACTGGTTTCTTTCAGCCCTAGAATTTCTCTGTGTGATTTCTTTGACCCTTCCCTCCCACCCATTGCCCCTGTTGTTTCTCCAGCAGCTGTTGAGTTCCCCTGGCCTTGTACTCTGAAGGCCCTCTTCATCAATGTCTCACATTTCATCTTTGTAATTCTTATCAGCCAGACCTCCTACCTGTCTATAAACATTTATTTCATAAGCCAAAATTTAATTTTCGTATTGCTGTGTTTTACTAAATGCAATATCCTCTTGAATTTCTGTGAGGATATTTTTTAAGGAGCAAATTTTTTTTGTTCCTTTCATTCACTTCTTCTTCTTGGATCTTTTCTGTGTCTTTAATTGTGTCTCTCATGCTGAGTGCTGTCCTCAAATATCTTGTGACTCTGAGTTTCCCTTTCAGAGGACCTCAGGATTAGAAAAGGCTGCCCCAGCCTCTGCAGAAGTATGCAGCCTTACTACAGGTCCCCAGATGCTAAAAGGAGAGGAATTTAACTCCTTGGTGCTAGCGTTTTGACCCGGCTGCCTGTATTTTCTTGAGGGAATTCTGTTTCTTTTTATTTAAGGATAGCCAGGATTTGTTTTAATGAGGTATGCTAAGAGATGCAGACACAGAAGTAGCTGTCATGGAGGAAGCAGTTTTTACTCACAGTTCCCTAGAAACAGGAGGCATAGCACACCATGCAGACCCACACAAGAAAACACCGGGGTGGGTCAGGAGGCAGACGGAGTGAAGGGGGAACACGGGCAAGAGCCTTTGTTGTGGTTTCTGTGGAATGGAACTGGTGAGGCAGGATGAGCAGAGTTAAGATTGGCCAGTGTGAATAATTTCAGTGGGCTCTGGGTGATAGGGGCTGTCCCTAGCTGTCTGGTACCTGGCCCTCTGGTTATTAGGGCAGAGGGATAGAGGCCTAGAATATGAAACCCTGATAAAGGAGGTGGCTGGGGTGTGGGCTCTGGATTTGATGGTTTGCATTTGAGAGATACACTGGTGAACAAGTTGTCTGCTATCTCTGGGAACTGGCTAACCTGGGAGTGGAAGGGGGGCACACTTCATCCAGGGTCAGCAAAGCATCATAATACAGAAAATAAAAGTCATGGATAATAAGTGCTGTTGGCTTTAATTGTTGTTCTTTCTTCCTGTTTTGTGTCTTCTTCCCATCCCCTTTATAGAATTTGTTAACTGCTGGCTGCAGGAGTTTCTGAACATGGGCCGGGAGGGGCCTGGGGAGGATCTATCTAAAACTTATACCTAATTCTTCTCTCTTCACCTGCCCACATTCCCGTCATTGCTATTCATGGTGCCCAGTATGCCTCTGGGCTCTGCCTATGCCTGGCAACCTCCTGCGCTTGCAGCTTCAGTCATTCAAGATGTATTGGATAAGCATCAACCAAGCATTGGGCACATTCAGGAGACTGGAACTGGAGCTTTGAGGACAGTGGATCAAAATCCATGCCTGCATGGGGCTGTCAATGGCAGAGAGCTTCTACCCTACAGATAGATAGAAATTTCTCATCTGCTCCTGTCCCATGAAATTGTCTTCAGGATTGACTTTTGCTAAGAACTTTGTTTTATATGCATATGAAAATCACAGTTCATATGAAATGAGGGGGTGGTGGTGGACATTGACCTCTACCAACCTCTGCTCTGAGATCTCCCAGGCAGGCTGTGAATGGTGGCATGACCCAAGCGCGAAGAGTAGCACCTGCCAGAGCTATTCCAGCACAGTCACGACAGACCTAAGGGCATGGGAAACCCACTGCCTGGCAGTGCTGACTCATGAAATCCTTTTTGTGTTTCTAGTGCTGATGAGCGATTTGATGCCACATTCCACACCAACGTGTTAGTTAATTCTTCTGGGCATTGCCAGTACCTCCCTCCAGGTAAGATCCACTTCCTTTGTCCTCCTGTAGTTAGACAATTTCAGCATGTTTGGGGTGCTAATCCCCCAATGGTTGCTCACACTAGTGGTGGGCCTCCTTTGCCTCATTCACAACCACCCCTTCCTGTTTTCTTCCCTGTGTGCTTGCGTGTATTTCCTGAACTTGATGATGCCATCTTTCCCTTTTTTTTTTTGTCTTGGGGTCATGGCTCAAACTGTCTTTGGTGGCATGTGTCGTATGTTCTTATTGTGTGCCTCATGTTCTTTAAATTGAATCCACAGTGAATGCAAGTCCCCCTTGTCAGGTCATTTTCAGTTCTCCTTAAAACCTGCAAGCTGGGCAACCCTGGCCATTCTCTCTACCCATTTCAGCTCGCCATTTCCCCTCCCACCAGACTGCATATCTTGGCAGGTGCTGCTCTTCAGGTGTTGGGGCAAGATGGTGGACTTGCTGGCTTCTTGAGTGTGTGTGTTACAGAGGACTTGGGTGTTGGGTATAAGAGCAAGTGATTTCAAAGTGGGGCTCATCAATGACTTATTCCTAACTGAGCTTCTCTTCTCCTTCCCAACCAGTTGATGGTTAACTGCTTCCTGGAATTGATTTTTTTTTTCCCAAAAGCCCATCATTTCTGTCAATTCACTGGGCCCTGGGCTGTTCACTGAATAATATAGAGCATGAGGAACCTGGGTTTTAATGCTTTGAGGCATATAGGTATTAACAGAGTTTTAGAAATCTTTGAGATGATTTTTTACATGTTCTTTCCAGGATTATTTCCCCACTGCAACCATTTAACTTCCTGCTCCCAGGCAATCTGCAACCACCTCCCACCTCACCACCAACACACACACACACACCACACCACACCCACACACCTACCACCCCCTGCACAACACATACATGAATACACATTACACACCACCTACCAGAAAATGTCCAGGGTTGCCCAGCTTCCAGGTTTTAAGGAGAATGGGAAATGACCTGACAAGGGGGACTTGCATTCACTGTGGATTAAATTTATAGAACATCAGGCACACAAAACACCGCACATATATACCTCCCCCATACACATACACGCACCACACCACCCCCCACATACACACACACACCTACACCACACACACACCTACACACACCACACCACCCCCCACATACACACATGCCACACTATACCCACATACCTACCACCCCCAACACAACACACACCACACACACACACACACACACACACACATACATTATACACCATACACATACCACAAACCCCACATATACACCCCACACACATACCTCCCTCACACATACCCACACACATTCACACACCAATAACACACCCCCCCACATACACACACTGTACACCACACGTATACCTTCTTATTCATTTCACAGCACAGCAAAGCTGGCCTTGCCTCCTGAGTTGTTGCTTAAATGCTCTTCCTCCTTAGTGGAGGATAAGCATCCCATGGGCAGATTCCATGTTTATACACCTTAGAATCACCACTAATCAACCAGGTACCTCTCCATAAATGAATGTGTAAGTGATTAAATCCATCAAAGGCAGGTAACTCTCAATAATGTTTGTACAGACTGAAGAGCTATAGATTTTCAGGTTTTCTGTCTTAAAGCACGTGCTTCCATTTTACTTTCCCCAGTTCCTTCACCCCTCCCCCAGCCCAAGCAGGCTTTCCACCTAACAGTAGGCCCCTTGGAGACTGAAGCTATGGGATGAGCCTTCCATCACATGCACAGACATTCTTTTTCACCAGGCTGTGAGTTGCAGCTTTTATTATGAGGGCTATTTTAAAAAACGATCTCCAGTAGTCATCAGTATACAAGAATATGGTGTTGCAGATTGTTTTGAAGGCTGAAGCTATTTTCAGCTACAAGAAGCAGTACTCCTGAGCCCCAAGCTGCCTGTGTGCAATAGCCCCCTCTGAGGCTTCATTCCTGTGTCCCAGCCTCCATGGCCCCAGGAGCCTGGTAAGGACAGGCATGTTGTGCTGTGAGTGTGGGAGTCTTCCATACATTGGCAGGAGAAGTTTGGAGCTTTCTGGCCTGGGGCAGCAAGACTGTGCCCTGGGGGTCATGTAGAACAGATCTGGGATGATGTTCTGTTCATGTAACGAAGCACAGGCAAAAAAAAAAAAAAAATGTTTTGGGTACAAGATTTGAAATAGAGACTTGGTTATGAAATTACCTTCTTTTCTATTTCATATTTTTATAACAGCTTTATTGAAGTATAATTTACATATCATACAATTCACTGCTTTTAACTGCATGATTCAATGATTTTTAGTGAATTCACAGAGTTGTACAGCCATTACCACAATCTAGTGTTAGGACATTTTTTTTTAAGGTTATTTATTTTGAGAGTGAAAGTGCAAGCAAGGGAGGGGCAGAGAGAGAGGGAGAGAGACACTCCCACACAGACCCCGAGCTATCAGCGTGTAGAGCCAATATGAGGGTCCATCTTACGAACCATGAGATCATGACCTGAGCTGCAACCAAGAGTCAGACGCTTAACTGACTAACCCACCCAGGCGCTCCTAGAACATTTTTTATCACCCTGAAAAGATGCTTTGTGCTGGTCTGCAGTTAATCCCCATACTCACTGCCAGCCTCAGGCCACCATTGATCTGCTTTCTGTCACTAGAGATTCTCTTTCTCTGGCCATTTCATAGAAATGGAATAATTCAGTTATAGAGTTACATTTTCTACAGGCAATGTAGGTTTGAAGGGATCTAGCCCATTAATGGGAGGGCAGTGTCTGTATTGACTTCCAGATGCCCATGAACATTGGGTGTAACACTGAACATCATATTTAAAGGGACTTGAGGGGGGGCGCCTGGGTGGCTCAGTCGGTTAAGCGTCCGACTTCAGCTCAGGTCACGATCTCGCGGTCCGGGAGTTCGAGCCCCGCGTCGGGCTCTGTGCTGACTGCTCAGAGCCTGGAGCCTGTTTCAGATTCTGTGTCTCCCTCTCTCTCTGACCCTCCCCCGTTCATGCTCTGTCTCTCCCTATCTCAAAAATAAATAAATGTTAAAAAATTTTAAAAAAAATAAATAAAGGGACTTGAGGGGATAGGAAGTTATTACCCTCTCCTAACTTGGTTGTGGGGTGAGGGTTGTGTTTGCAAAGCTGTTACATCCCTTCCTCCATTCATTCTTTTTTAAATTTAGTAGCAGAAATGTACAGAGCTGACTCTGTCCGCAGGAATAGAGGCACCCTTAGTTAGCTCTTTGTGCCTTCTCTTGCCTTCTGGCCTTTCTCTGGGCAGGGAGGAGTACATGGGCATATAAATTCCTAGAAGGGTTTATCTGGTCTCCTCTCTGACCTGGAAGAAATTCACTCCCAACTTGTCTTAGCTTGGACTTACTCTTTTTCTTTTTTTTTTTTTAATTTTTTTTTTTTACATTTATTTATTTTTGATAGAGAGAGACAGAGCACAAGTAGGTAAGGGGCAGAGAGAGAAGGAGACACAGAATCTGAACCAGGCTCCAGGCTCTGAGCTGTCAGCCCAGAGCCCGACGTGGGGCTCGAACTCACAAACAGTGAGATCATGACCTGAGCCGAAGTCAAATGCCCAACCAACTGAGCCACCCAGGTGCCCCTGGAATCACTCTTTTCAATGGAAACTGTCACTTGTGCCAAAGCGCTATGCCTTCAATTTAAACTTACCAGTCTTTGTTCTGTTCTTAATCTAGAATTTAAACTAGTTAAAATTATTCCCTACATACATTTCTAGATAACCAAGTATTTTC
Source organism: Panthera onca (assembly GCF_046562875.1). Lineage (NCBI taxonomy): Eukaryota > Metazoa > Chordata > Mammalia > Carnivora > Felidae > Panthera > Panthera onca. Next base: position 22,377,161 of record NC_138344.1, read on the forward strand.
TCAATTTTTAACATAAGGAAAATGCCCACGCTGCGCCCCCCCCCCCCCCACCAAACAGAGACACACAAACACACACAGACACAGACACACACATACGTCCCTTTCATATTCTGCTTCTAAACCCTTTGTCATTTCTATCAATTTCTCTGGGATTTTTTTCTATTCTTCTTTCTTATTATTTAGAGATTGAAGATACACAGGCATGGAAATTTTACAGAACTTCTAATTCTTTGCACAGAAATCCCTCAGAACAGTCTTCGATGGAGCATAAAGGTGTTGTGTTTGAATTTTAAAAAAAACAAGAAAGCTTCACCCAAGCTTTCTTTCTAGACATCTCCCAAAAATTTCCAAGCTTATTCTGGACAGGCTAGCTGTAATTTGGAGGAGCAGGGGCTGAATGCTTCTCTACTCACCCCTAGTCTAGATGCCCAGAAGCCTACGTCACCTCCTCTCGAAGGGAACACAGGTGGGTCAGAACAATGTGTGCATGAGGCCCTCCTTAAAAAGACGTGCTGAAATCATAAGTAATGTATTGTATAACTCGTCAGCCCTTTCCTAGGCCATGAAGAATAGGCACTGCATATTATGAACAGCATATTGAGGATCGAAATCAAGGGATTGTTCTGTATGTATGTATTTATTTATTTGAATTATTTATATTTTAAATTTAAAAATATATTTTTTATATTTAAAAATTTTTAAACATTAATATATTTATTTTTGAAGGAGAGAGAGAGCATTGTGGGGGAGGGGCAGAGAGAGAGGGAGACACAGAATCCGAAACAAGCTCCAGACTCTGAACTGTCAGCACAGAGCTCAATGCAAGGGTTTGAACTCATGAACCACGAGTTCATGACCTGAGTTGAAGTCAGACACTTAACTGACTGAGCCATCCAGGCGCCCCTGTATTTTTTTGTATTTTAAAATATATTAATTATATTTTAATTTTTTTCCAGCTTCATTGAAGTACAGTTGGCAAATGAAAATGTAATGAGGTGTACAACATGATGACAATGTACATATACATTGTAAAATGATTTCCACAATCAAGTTAACATATCTATCCCCTCACATGGCTGAGTTTGGTTTTGCTTTCCATGAGAATGTTTAAGATCCACTCTCTTAGCAAATTTCAAGTATATGATATTTTTAACTAGAGTCAGCATGTAGTACATTTGAGCCTTAGAACTTACTCATCTTGTAACTGAAAGATTGTCCCCTTTGACCAACCCCTCTCCATTTCCCCACCACCCCCAGCTCCTGGCATTTCAACACTTCTGTGAGTTCAGTTGTTTCCTTTTTTTTTTTTTTTTTTTTTTTTTTTTTCAAAATCTACATATGAGATCACATAGTATTTGTCTTTGGTTTATTTCACTTGGCACAGTGCTCTCCATCTTCACCCATGTTATTGCAAATGACAGGATTTCCATCTTATTTTAAGGCTGAATAGTATTATCCATTGTGTGTGTGTGTGTGTATGTGCGCGTGAGAGAGAGAGAGAGAGATCTGATAATCTTTGCTTTTATTTATTTGTCCATCAATGAATACTTAGGTTGATTCTGTGTCTTGGCTATTGCAAATGATGCTGTAATAAACATGATGAACATGGGAGTGAAGATATCTCTTCCAAGTAATTATTTTGTTTCCTTCAGATATATACCCAAAAGTGGGGTCACTGGATCATATAGTAGTTCTATTTTTAATTTTTTTAAGAATCTCCATACAGTTTTCTTAATGACTGCACCAGTTTACATTTCCACCAACAGTGTGAGATGCTGTGTATTTAAAGCAGTCACCTTCCATTTTAGTCACCTTCCATTTCAGTTTTTCTGGCCATTTTCATTGTCCATGTAGGCATATTCAAGAGCTCCTGTTACATTGATGTGCGCTGGTTCCCCTTTGATGTGCAGCAGTGCAAACTCAAGTTTGGGTCCTGGTCCTATGGAGGGTGGTCCTTGGATCTACAGATGCAAGAGGCAGATATCAGCGGCTATATCCCAAATGGAGAATGGGACCTTGTGGGTAAGTCTAGCAAAGACATGAGACCAGTGGCCTTGTAGAAAGCCACTTTATTCCTGTGCTGACTTTAAAAGTTTGGGATTTTCCACTCTGCTTTTCAGTGTGAACATTTATTGAACCCTGCAGCAATCTCTGTAATTTACTGAGAGCTATACAATGAGAACAACAACCAAAAAAAAAAAAAAAAAAAAAAAAAAAAAACAATTAGAAAATTCAATGCTTTCCATGAAAAGTGTGTAGTTAAACAAGTCAGTACTAGTATCGGCATCTTTATATTAGAATCTGCTCCATTCCTAAAATCAGGCTGGACAGTAAATTGCAATTCGTGGGAAACTATATTTGATGATTTTAAATAGAAAAACAATAATTACATTTATAATGGTGTAAAGCTTATAATGTATTATTTATAATCCTGGTGTCTTAGTCCCTTCAGGCTGCTATAATGGAATACCATAGACTGGGTGGCTTATAAACAATAGAAATTTATTTCTCACAGTTCTGAAGGCTAGAAGTTCAAGATCAAGGCACTGGAAGATCTGGTGTCTGCTGAGGGCCTGCTTCCTGATTCATAGATGGCTGTCTTCTGGCTGTGTTCTTACATAGAAAAGACTAGGGAGTTTTCTGGGCCTCTTTGAATAAACAAATAGTTTATTCAAACACTGATTATCCAGGTTTTTAGCACTCAACAAACCCCATGGTTATTTGTGTGATATGCTCATTAAAATAAACAAGCAGGGTACTTTTATTCAGACAATGGTTCCTTCCCACCCCCTGCTAATGGAGGAATCCCAGGCAAGCGGAGTGAGAAGTTCTATGAGTGCTGCAAAGAGCCATACCCAGACGTCACCTTCACAGTGACCATTCGCCGCAGGACCCTCTACTATGGCCTCAACCTGCTCATCCCCTGTGTGCTCATCTCTGCGCTGGCCCTCCTCGTCTTCTTGCTCCCTGCAGATTCTGGGGAGAAAATATCTCTGGGTAAGTGTCCTGATCTTGGGTGGGAGTCTGCAACAGGACAGGAGGCCTTGCCTCCAGGTCAGTGCTGTAGGGATCACTGTGGACAGTGCAGGACTTGTCATGGCTCTGAGTGCAAAGATGTTGCAGAGCCTTCTTGGTGCATCACACACTGACCTGCCAGCCCAGGGCATCTTCCTGACACCACAGGCTCCTGATCTAGGCTCCATGCTGGATGTCCATGCCCTCCTGAGAATCTGAAGGATCCTGTGATCCTACATAGAATATAAAAATGCCCAGGGAGAGACTACTGAGTTCTGTCCTGAGGGGCCTTGCTTTCTCCTCTCCTGCCACCCAATCCTGTTCCTTGGTAGCAACTGACCAGCATTTGTTATGGACAGGGAACAGTTTAGTCTAGTACCAGTTTGCATCTGTATATTGCTGTCCACAGGGTGATTCCTTAAGATCCAATACAAAGATAAGAAAACTAAGATTTGGAATGGTGAGATGAATTTCTCAACATCTTAAAGAGTTACCAAGATCATATTTAGTACATGTAGAAATCATCCTCAAACCCCTATCTTAAGTGCAAGGCTCAGACACGTTAAGTGACTTATCAAAGTAAATAGCAAAGTCAAGACCAAAAGCCAGGTCTTTGGATAGCATGTTTTTTTTTTTTGTTTTTGTTTTGTTTTGTCATGCTATATGAAACTACCTCTAGATCCTAGTGTAATAAAGAAAATGAGACATACTTGTGTTGAGTTCCGTAATTCATTTTGTATTGTTGTTCTAAAATTCTGGCTCCTAAACTTATCTCTATCTAGGACTCTGGTAAATGATGAGAAGTCCCCAGAAAAAATAGCCATGCCTATATGTACAGAGAATTCTGCATCTGGTTTCAGGATGTCACTGACCCCTCCCCCATACCTCTGTAGTTATTTGAATGTCAGGTTAGGCACAGTTAAGTGGAATTGAGTCCCTATAATCTGTTCTATCTCAGGCACCTTTGTGTTTATGTTTCAGGGATAACAGTTTTACTCTCTCTTACTGTCTTCATGTTGCTGGTGGCTGAGATCATGCCTGCGACATCTGACTCAGTGCCCTTGATAGGTAAGCAAGTGTTGGGCCTCTCTTGAAGACACAGACTTAGAGAGTACCCAGGATTTCCTAGCATGGAAACAGAGCATAAATCTGTCCTCCGTGCCCTGAAGAGCCCCCAATCCTCTCTTTGCCATAAGGAGTGACTATACCTATAGTGACTATATACCTATAGTGACTATAACTATACCTTGAGTCATTGTTTTTCCACAAATTCTTTGTCAAAATGTAAGGATCTCACATTTTAACTCTTAGCCGTTGTTTCCTGAGATACCTCAATGTCTCTGTATAAAGTTAAAGCTTGTGAGGAAATGTAAACAGGACAAATATATTTTGGCCAAGACAGATGTAAGGCATGACTTTCTGCCCAGGGCAGGATAGCAGAAATAGAAGACAGCATCACTTGTTGCTATACCCCTTTCTGGATTGGAATAAGCAGGAACATGCAAAGGGGTGCTCAGTTGTCTAGTGGTTAGGATTGGTACTCTCACCAATAGCCAGGGTTCCATTCCTGGTTAGGGAATCAGACCTCCAGCCAGTTTTGAGAATGGGAAGCAAACGTTCTGACAGTGGATATTAGGTTTAATATAAGAATCCCTACTCTAGTTTGGTGATGGAGATCAGAAACAGGAAAGGAGTCTATGATTATTCCTGTTGACCCATGCCACCTGAGGGCTGCCATATGTGGTTAATTAGGGAGGACAGGAGTAGGGGAGCTTATATGGATACTCCCAGGCTTCACAAACTAAGAAGCCAAGGCTCATCTTTGTGGAGTTCCCTTAATGTGTAATAGTTTGGCCAGAGAGAGTAATTGTTGGTATGAAAAGCCTTTGTGGGTGTTCCTAGTTCTCTCAGTACCATCCAGAGAGCAAGGAACCATGTTTCAACTTGAGGGTCTGACCCCATTATTTCTACCTTCCAACGCAATACTTTCAATAGAGACTTTCAGCAGAAAGCACTCCCTGTGGGGCAGTTGGCAGAAACTGCCTTGACTGATGAACCAATGGGGAAAAAGCATGGTTGATGCATAGCCTATTTCTAGAAAGATGTGATGCTGTTGGCCTCTGACCTCTGTTGTTGAGACTTCAGCTGTGGGATCCTTTGACCATGGACACCTCCACAAGTCATTGTATTAGTCTTCTAGGGAGACCACAATAAAATTTCACAGACTGGGTGGCCTACACAACATAAATATATTTGCTTACAGTTCTGGGGGTTTGGGAGTTCAAGATCAAGATGCCAGAAGGTTTGAGATCTTCTGAAGCCTCTCTGCTTTACTTGCAGATGACCCCCTTCTTGCTGTGTCCTCACATTGGTCTTGCTGGGTGCATCCTTGGTACCCCTTTGTATGTCCAAATTTCCCGTTCTTATAAGGACACCAGTCATAATGAATCAGATCCCACTCTAAGGACCCCATTTTAACTTAATCACCTCTTTAAAAGGATGGTCTTCAAATACAGTCACAATCTGAAGTACCACGGGTTAGAGCTTCCGCATATAAATTTAAGGAGGCCACAGTTCAGCCCATACCAGTAAGAGTTTTGTTTACTACCCTTCCCTTTCTTAGAAATCCCTGATGCTAACTTTAAACCTCAAATGTCCATCTCTGGCAACTCCTCACCAAGGTACCTCTTGGTCTCCACAGTGGGGTAGTTAGTTCCTTCCTGCCTGGAGAGAAGGAAGTGTTCTTAACCAGGTGTGTGGTCACACACTTAGCCTCCGCACCAGAATGTCTTCTGCTTAAACCTCACCCCCCTTGAGCTGAAAGCCACACCAAAGTTCTAATAATCAGAGTTGCTGATCAAGGAATGTCTTCCTTGTGTCAGACTTTTTCCTAGATCCTGGGCTCATATAATTGCTAATTCTTGCACCAACCCTGCAAAGAATGCACTGCTTGCTATCCCTGTTATACTGGTGAATAACCAAAAGCCCAAACAGGCTGAGTAGCCTATGTAAACTCACAGATGGCAGCCACTGGATGGGGGCAGGGGGTTGGGGGACGGCTGTTTTGGATGCTGCATGCTGCTTCTCCTTGGGGCCAAGATGGAGAAACCCATTGTTGCCCATTAGAGCTGAAGCTAATGTTCTCCTGGAAAGTCACTGCCTTCCACATCTTCCTCACACAACTGGCACCTCCTCCTATCTCTCATTAGATGGGGCCAGACTCATTTTCTTAACTTTTTTGTTTTTAAATGTTTATTTATTTATTTTGAGAGAGAGAGAGAATGAGCAGGGGAGGGGCAGAGACAGAGGGAGAGACAGAATCCCAGGCAGGCTCCCCACTGTCAGTGCAGAGCCTGATGTGGGTCTTGAACTCACGAATCATTAAATGAGCTGAAATCAAGAGTCAGACGCTTAACCGACTGAGCTACCGGGTGCCCCAGCCTCGTTTTCTCCCTAATACTAGCTATCCAGGCCTCATAAGACAGCCGGTGATGCCCAGGTTTGCCCTTGTTCCATCCCCACCCCCAGCACGTTCACAGCCTGTAGTCATCCCTGTGGTGACCACACCCTCACCACCCAAGTGTTTTCAGTTCCATGACAGTCCACATCCTTTATCCTGGGAACAATCATTTCAGCATCTGGTGAGTCGCTGTTAACCCTCAATGAAGGAGGCAATGGACGGAGTTCAAAACAGTGTAGTTAGGTAGGCCAGGCTGCTTTCGTGGATAGGAAACCAGGTCTCTGTGCTCTGGGCTGGCCTCTGCCTGCCAGGAATGTGGACAGGAGTCTGCAGGCCTGGAGGTGGCCCTGCCCTGCTCTTGGCTTCACCATCCAGCCCCAGGCAATCAGTCACCGCCATCTGGGTCTGCCTGCCACCCTGTGATAATTGTGCCATGGAGGCCCCGGGTCTCACCCTGTGTCTCTTGTCTCTGCAGCCCAGTACTTTGCCAGCACCATGATCATCGTGGGCCTCTCTGTGGTCGTGACAGTGATTGTGCTGCAGTATCACCACCACGACCCCGATGGCGGCAAGATGCCCAAGTGGGTGCGTTCCTCCTGTGCTTCACCACAGGGAGTCAGTGCTCCTCCCCAAGGGAGGCTCTAGGAATGATTTATCTATCTGAAAAATCCCACACACAGCCCAGCATTCCTAAACAGAACCATATTTCTCATAGCACCCCACCCATCTACATTATTGCATGATCTGTATGTAGAGGACAGTTCTGGTGAGCATGCTCTTAGGCTCCCATGGCATTGTTCTTACAATCAGACGTTCCAGAAGAGGGCTCACACACAGACTGCTCTGTACATTTTGCTACTATAGTGTTTGTGAAACTACTTTTTGCATGTACACCACAGAGAACTGTGCAGTGGTTGGAAGCAACAGACAAGATAAGCACACAGCCATGTGATTGGATCTTCCAAACAGAATGAGGAGTAAAAGGGTAAGAAAGAGTGAGCCATGTAATAACCTGTGTAGTCAATATATGTAGGAATGTAAACTTACCACAGGCCTATAAAATAAAGGTTAGTAGTTACCAGTGGGGAAGGGAGTATAGGATGAAAGCTAAAGGATGAAAACCAAATGATTGAATACAACAGCCTATTGTGTCAGCCCAGAGCATGCCACACCTTCCCAGCACCTGCTTAGCACTGGCATGCAGGCTGATGCTTACCTACTCACATGCTGTGCTCCTTAGGAGTCCAGTATCTGATGCTCACCTGACACTCAGGAAACCTTGATTAAGGCCACATGGGTCCTGGGCTTTCGTCACCTCACACCCAAGGCAGGGGAGGGATGCCCCCCACCCAAGATACTTACTTGGACCCTGCAATCCTTCCAGTCTTCTTCCCCAGAGAGCATAGCCTAAGGGCAGTAGGAGCTAAAGGAGCCTCTTATGTGAAAACAAGATTGTTTTTCTTTGGAGATCTGTAACCTTGCATCCAAGTTCAGAAAGGAGTCTAGGACTCACCAACTTGCTAAAATGAAGCTGCAAGAAGCAAGATGCATTTTGTGAACCTCCAGCAACAGGGAGTTTCCAGGCCTTCTAAAAATATTCATTGTGCAATAATTTACAGTTACCCAAAAGTGAACTTAAGAAAAACTACTTAAAAAAAATGGCTTTACCAAGTTACTGTGTCCTCTTAGATTCTCTTCCATAGGAAATTCTTACACTTAACAAAAACTTTCCTCATAGCTCATTGCATCAGCAGTAGAGTGAGCTCCCAGAAATGGTGTTATCTCCCACACACGTCTAATCACTGCAGTCCATTGGCTTGTTTTCAGAAGGTGCCCTCATTAAAAGCTTGGACACATGTGTCCACATTCACCTGCATTCTCATCTGACTTTTATAACCCTGACACACTTTCTGTCTACCCATCCTTCCATTTGAAATAAGTAATACAGTTACGTGTTCCCAAAGTCAAAATAAAAGTAAAATTATAAGGAAGGATATCAGCTCTCATCCCTGCCCATCACTCTGCTTCCACCACCAATATTGATGGCCATTTCAATTAATTCTTCCATTATCCTTCAAGTGTTTATTTATGCAAATGTAAAGCTAAAAATATATATTATTATTTCTTATGTTTAAGACATGAAGAAAAAACAATTTTACCAACCTGGTAGTACTTTAGTATCCAGAAAAAAATATTTTTTTAAAATTGTTTTTAATTTTAAATTTAAATTTTGAGAGACAGAGAGAGAGCACAAGCAGGGGAAGGGCAGAGAGAGGAGACACAGAATCTGAAGCAGGCTCCAGGCTCCAAGCTGTCAGCACAGAGCCCAACATGGGGCTTGAACTCATGAACAACAAGATCATGACCTGAGCTGAAGTTGGACGCCTAACCAACTGAGCCACCCAGGCGCCCCCAGAAAGAAAATCTTAATTAAGACGATATGCTAATTATTCACCTCTCAGCACAGATGTGTCCAAACCAATGGCTGCAAATGAAACATGAAGCTTGTATGTCTCGCTTTCAATTTATATACCCTACTGCATTTTTCTCTTTCTGTGTGTATTTGAAACATAAACAGTCTCCAAGGAACTTTTATTATGATGTGTTGCTATGAAGAAGATACTGCCGGTGCAGCGGCATTATGTGACATTTGCACAGCCAGACACAAAACCATAACCTAATAGAAGAGGTCATGAGCACAGTTTGATAAGTGCCAAGAGGATAATTTCATCTTTTGAGATGCTTTAGCCTTGAAAGCTAATGATTCAGGCCATGGAATTCAAAATAGACCTGGCAGCATGGATAATATTAGTTTGAAATGTGCCCCAGGGTATGCACAAACACCCCCTGTCCCCCACCCCCCCCCACCACCACCACAGACACGCCTGGCCTTAGCTCTCCATGTGCACAGTTGCCTCTGGGTTTGGACGCATTCATTGCCCACTGCACTCCCTTGAGCTCTGGTTCAGTCTTCCCTGTGCCTTCGAAGTGCGGGTAGGGGGTGGGCTGAAGTCACAGGTGTTTTGAGGAAGACATTGTAGACCCTTTTACAGATGAGGCTGTGGAAGTCTAAACACATAAGTAACTTGCTTACTATGTGACCTTGAGCCAATTTATTAGCCTCTTTGAAGCCTCTGTTTCTTTGTCTGTAAAGTGGGGAGATTATACTCACTTCACAGAACCTCTGAGAGGCCCAAGTGAAATGACGTGCCTTAGGAGCCTCCTGTGGAGGGACACATGTGGGGCCATGTGGCCCTGCCCCTTAATGATCACAGAAAAACCTCCAGGGTCTGCAAAAAGCCCTTTCCAGGCTCTGGAGGTTTGTCCATAGAGTGTGGGCAGGATATATAGACTGCCATCTGCTATGAACGAAAGGTTATCTTTACAGCTTAAGTGAACCTGCTCTTATGCCTTCTTGTTCTTTCATTACCTTTCTCCAGACCGGTCTATTGCAGTTATCTCTGATAAGATGTTATAAAAACAATTACCAAGAAAGTGCTGCAGGCATGAACTTTACAACTTACTGCCTAAACTTATAGATGTGAAACATACCTGCTATGTTGCTGATGGAGTTTGCCCACAATCATAAACCAAAGTTAAAATCAATATCTGGATAATTTCAGGGAAAGAGCCTACTTTTCACACACTTGTCTAAATAGGCTTCCAAGAATTTTTTTTTTTTTTTAATCTGGATTGAGTCTTCACATGGCTCCCTTCTTTTCATTAAAGGGAAAAACAAAGATCAGTGATTTCTCTTGAGCATCTTGTATGCATGTGGGCGATATATGTTGATAAAACACTTTAAACCAGAAATTGACAAACTATGGCCCTGATGGTCAAATCTGGCCCACCAATTGTTTTTGCAAATAAAATGTTATGAGAAAAAAGCCACGTTTGCTTCTTTACATGCTTTCTATGACTATTTTGTACTTGATTAGCAAAGCCGAGTAGTTGCAATGGAGACCTTATGGACTTTATTGTGTGGCCCTTTAAAGATAAAGTCTGCCAACCCCTGCTTTAGATTTTTCCAAGTATTTTCCCACATACCATGTTACTCAGTCTTCACTGTGTCCTGATGAATTAGGTTAGAGATTCCTAAACTTCCCTGGTTCACAGCACCTTTAGTGTCCCAGGGATTTTTTTCACAGCCCCCGGAGCAAAACAAACAAACAAACAACCTAATGACTCTATTACATTGGTCAAAACAACTTAATAAGTATTTATGTCCTGACCACTTAGCACCTGTTGGTACAGCACAACCTCTCAAATCTTAGGAGTACACTACCCTAATTTCCTGTCCCATGTTGACTTTCTTGGCACTTGCTTTTCATCAGGACAACAAAAACTGCTTTGTAATGATATGTCATCACCGCTAAGGGATCTGGTGTCTCAGTCTGGACTGCTTCAAGTTAGGCGTTCATGCAGCATCTGATAGGTGTCACAGGGTCACCCTTGAAAATCTTTAAATCTCCAAGGGTGTGCCATGGGACACTGGGGTGCCTCACAGGCAGTTAGGTATGATGGCTGTTAGTTACAGTTGAGGAAAGATTGGAGAGGGAAAATGACTGGTCTTATTCACACAGCTCAGGCAGGGCTCTCCTAAGATAACCCTCGCCTCCCACCTGCTTATCTGTCCAGAGATTGCTGTGTGTCTGCCACTGAGAATTCACTCCATCCTGGGGGGCCTTTCTGCATTGCCTTCATCTGCGTAGCTCACATTTGACTCAACCATTGTAAGGCGTTGGCACTGCCTGCCTGTGGAAACTTAACCCGAAGGAGCAGGGGCATGTCACCCTTGGGGTCCACTAAGTAGGGCTGAGGTCCTAGGATCACCTTGCTGTTAGGATCAGCTGAGGCTCACCACCCACCCTGCTAACTGCCCCGTTGTCTCCCCAGACCAGAGTCATCCTTCTGAACTGGTGCGCATGGTTCCTGCGCATGAAGAGGCCCGGGGAGGACAAGGTGCGGCCAGCCTGCCAGCACAAGCCGCGCCGCTGCAGCCTGGCCAGCGTGGAGATGAGCGCGGTGGCAGGGCCACCGACCACCAACGGCAACCTGCTCTACATCGGCTTCCGCGGCCTGGACGGTGTGCACTGCGCCCCCACCCCTGACTCGGGCGTCGTGTGTGGCCGCATGGCCTGCTCCCCCACGCACGACGAGCAGCTCCTACATGGCGGGCAGCCCCCCGAGGGGGATCCCGACCTGGCCAAGATCCTGGAGGAGGTCCGCTACATTGCCAATCGCTTCCGCTGCCAGGACGAGAGCGAGGCCATCTGCAGTGAGTGGAAGTTTGCCGCCTGCGTGGTGGACCGCCTGTGTCTCATGGCCTTCTCCGTCTTCACCATCATCTGCACCATTGGCATCCTGATGTCCGCCCCAAACTTCGTGGAGGCTGTGTCCAAAGACTTTGCTTAATCTGGTTCTGGTCCCCAGCATGTAGGAAAACGCACAGACAGGTGATGTCATTAGCTTGGGGATAATTTGGGGTGCTAATCCCACAGCCACACTAAACGTGAGGACACTGATGTACCCGTAGCTGTCAGTCATGTCGTTACAGTCTCCTTGTTCCTTTCAGTAATAGGATCTCAGCACGTTTTTGTTTCATCCTCTCAGAGGGGCTCCTTGATATCCTTGGAACATCCTTAGGGTCCCCAGAACCACTGAGAGGTCATTTTGCCCATTCCCCAGTGCCTGGTGAGCCCTTTAGAGAGGTCAGAGTGGCTCAGGACTGCCAAGGGAAGCCTGTACACCTGGTTTGCATGCCTGCATGTCACTTGCCAAGAAGGCCTACATGAAAATTCAACATATGCTTTTGCCTGTTTACAAACCTAGATTGAAAATAATAATAATAATAATAATAATAATAATAATAATAAGCCGCAGTCACTAGATCCATTCAAATTATTGGTCAAAGGAAACAAAACTAAAACTAAAAACCTAACTGCTGGTGTTTTCTGCAATTCAGGTTTTATTTTTCTCTACCATAGACGGTAGAAAGAAACAGTTTTATGCTGTTCCTACATTTTAAAACACACACACAAACACACACACACACACACACACACACACACACACACACAGTTGATCTTATAAATTATGCTTTTACCAGCCTGAGTCCTGCCAGTCTGCCCTGTGGAGGGAATTAGGACAGACACAGATGTGTGTTGATTCTGAACTAGGACTAGACCCAGGCAAGTCAGAGGGATTGCTATAGCTCCTAGTGACTCACATTTCCTGTGCTGCCCCCAGACACTGGGGACTTGAGTCTGCTCTATTCTGAAACACCCAAAGGACAAATAGAGTTCTATTAGAATTACCAGCCCAGTGTAATAGCTAGAGGTTAAATTAAACCAGCTATGTATTTCTTTTTTTTAAATAATATATTAGATATTTCACATGTACTAGAGTTGATTAGTGTTAGAAACTTGTGGGTCCATACAAGTGCACAACATAAAATGAAAATATGCCAAGCTTTTCTTTATGTGTCAAGGCCAGGGGCAGGGTCTGGGACATCTTCTCGTTCCCTTGTGTGGCAGGAACTGGGAAGGGAATGATGTGGCCACTGGCTTTCCTGGATGAAAGGCCAATGGAAGTCAACAGAAGGGGCTGGCAGGCTAAAAATGGCTATACAACCAGTAACTCCAGTCTCTGATTTTTAGGGATCTGCTTACCCACAGCTCATCTACCCCAATGTTAGCCCAGAAAAGTGGCTTGAGCAGGTAGAGTCCCTGGAGATAAGTGTTTTGAAAGCCAGGGAAACTTTAATTTTAAACCTACGTGGTGACATGGTTCACCACTTAACATAATCCAGCTGACAAAAGTCACTTTGCCTTTTCCCATTCTCCTTATTTTTTAATGACAGCGGAGGGAAACACAACAGAACCTCTCCTGTTCTATTGTTTCATATAGTAACTGCTCGGAGCTCAAAACTACAGAAGGCTTTGAGCTCCTGGGGATCTTTAATTTGCTTCTAACCCCTGAGATGGGTATATATTATGAGGGAAGATTAGATTTTCAGAGGAAAAGAGATTGCATACCTTTCTCCAGCCATTTATTTCACTCATTTCTGGGTAATGAGCATGGATTGGTTTGCACTGAGGAATATGGAGGCTTGGTGCATGCTCTGTGGGCACGTAAGCTCTGTGGAGGCTTGTGCATGTGGGCGCGTGAGCACTGAGTGCAGCTGCAGAGAGGATACCTTGTTTATAAGGCGGTTGCTAAATAAAAGCATTCCAGCATCACACCATTGGGAGTATGGCTGTTCTCAGAGTTTACCCATTCTACATGGGATAGATGAACAATGCACAATCTTTTCTTTTTGTGTTTATTTTTTTTTCTATTTTAGAAATCAGTAGAGGTGTTTTGATATCTAAGAGAATGCTTCATTTGTTACTGCTATCTGAAAATTAATGTCTACAACATTTTTCCTTGGAAAAAACTTTTTTTGGTTTTGTATTTTATACAAAAAAAACATAAAAAGGCAAATAAAAGTATGTTGACCACTAAAATAATGCTCTGCCATTTTAAAAAGTAATAATAAGGAAAAGATGCACATGTAGTAAAAAAAAAAAAAAAAAGAGAGAGAGAGAGAGAGAGAGAAAGAAAGAACGAGCAAGAAAAAGAAAAGAAAAGCATGAATGGCCACAGGGACCACCTATGAGTGAGCTTCTGAGGACTAGGAGGCATTTCCAGAAGGGAAGAAAAAGAAAGGGAAGGAGGCCAGGAGAGGGAGAAATGGGGTGTGGAAAGAGACTCCTTTTTTTTTTTTTTTTTTTTAACCACTCATGGTATGCACACAGCACTCTGCACTTTGCTTTCTGCACTTAGTGTTTTATCTTTACATAACAACATATAAAGATCTACCTCATTCTTCTTAATAGCTGCTTGGCATACCATTGTCTCAGTGGATATAATTTCTTTGGTTAGTCTATTAGTGAACATATAGAATATTTCCAGTTTTTACTTTTATACACAAATCTGTAATTAGCATCCTTGATTTATATTTTAGCATACTTTTGTGACTATACCTTGGTGTAAATTCTAAGTTGGAAATGGAATTGCTGGATTTAAGGACATGTGCATTTAACATTTTGGTAGGTATTGCCAAATTACCCCCCAAAGACCGATCAATGGATACACCTACCAAGAGTGTAATGAAAAGGCCAATTTCTCAGCTTTCTCAACACTATTATCAAACTTAATATTTTTTTTCTAATCTGGTGACAGATTATATTGCAATGTTATTCTGATTAAGTTAATTTTATTATAAATGGAGTATCTTTTCAGATGTTTTTTGTAAATTTCAGTTTTTGTAAATTTATGTCCTTTATACAATTTACAGTTGGGTTATTTGGCTTTTTCTTAATTTGCCTGTGTACTTTGGAACTTTTCTGTCTTATGTCTTGAAAATATTTTTTTATTTGTCTAGAAACATTTTTATTTGTTTATTATTTGTGTTTTGATGTTATTTATTTTGTAGCATATATAAAGTTTTAAGTTTTATGTTGTCAATTTATCCATATTTGCCTCGGTAGATCCTGGGATTTGTTTCCAGTTTTAAAAGGCCTTCCCCATTCTGATTATAAATAAATTTACTCATATTTTCTTCTAAATTCTTATGGTTTCATTTGTTTACCTTTACACCTTCTTACTCCCTGGAATTCATTTATTACAGGAAATTAAGGTAAAAATGCATTTGTTTTCTCTCCCAATGGTTGGTCAGTTGTGCCAACAAAATATATAATGGGGTATCCCTGTAAGGCAGTTAGTGTTTTCCCCATTTTGATCAAAATGCCACCTCATTTGTAAACTAAGTTTCTCTAAGTGTCTGGGGCTATTTTTACTCATGATTTGTCTAAGAATTCCTTTCAAATCTGAAGCTTTATCCATGTTAATATCAAATATTCAAATATTCAAATATCAATATTTTCAAAACAACCATCCCCTCCACCATTCTTCCCTCTCCCTTCTGCTCTCTTTCTATCCCCCTCCCTCTGTATTCTCTAACTCCCTCTCTCCTACACACACATTTTTTTTTAATTGAGGTCACAATGAATTTATAGATTGAGTCTTCCTACTTAAGACTGCTACAGTCTAGGCTTGTATTCAGTCTAAGTTTATACCACTTGGTAAATTTTTATGGTCTTGTTCATACAGGCCTATGAATTTCTTGTTTATTTCTAGATATTTTATCATTTGGGTACCATTTTCAGTGGAATGATTTCTTCCATTTTATTTACTAACTGGATGTGTAGGAATGTAGTTGATTTTGTATAGTAATGTCATAATCAAACACTTTAATGGTAATTTCTTACTGTTTCTAAGATTTTCTTTTGCCTTGTCCTTTCCAATAATTTCCCTTATTTCTTTCTTTTAGGCAATTGCATTTGGGAACAGTGTCAAATAATAGTGATTCATGTGGCATACCTATTTTGTTCTTGACATTAATGGGATGGTTCAGTGTCTCACCATTCAACTTGTATGAAGACATGTATTTTCCTTGTCATAATAAAAAAGTATCCTTGTATTCTCAAACTATTAAGGCTTTCTGGGGAAGTTAGATTTTTGTCATAGCCTCTCAGTATCCATGGAGATGATCAGAAGGTTTTCCTCCTTTGCTCTAGTAGTTGTATTATATTAATAGATTTAAGACCAAACCACTATTATGTTCCTGAGATGATCCCTACCTGTGATTTTTCCTACTAATGTTGATAATTGAAATTAATCATTCTGCTGCTTGCTTTTGTGTGCTAAACAAAAATCTCTACATTCTGCAACCAGATACTTGGTTTTAGAATCATTTTTGTAAGTGAAAAAGAAAGCACCTAGTGGCTGTCTGGGCATCCCCTGGTATGTTTCTGAATTCCTCCCATGGGGCCAGTTAGGTCCTCAAGCTCTTCTGAAGTCACCTTTAGTTACATATTTTTTTAAAGAAAAAAATTTTTAATGTTTATTTAATTTTGAGAGAGAGACAGTGTGAGTGGGGTAGGAGCAGAGGGAGAGGGAGACACAGAATCTGAAGCTCCAGGCTCTGAGCCGTCAGCACAGAGCCTGATGTGGGGCTTGAACCCAGGAACTGTGAGATCATGACCTGAGCCAAAATCACACGCTTAACCAACTGAGCCACCCAGGGGCCCCTAGTTACATATTGTTTTAAGAAAACTAGTTAAGATCAATTTTTTTAAACATATTTGCATAGATTTACAATACAGGCACTTAGAATTTTTTAATTTCCTCTGTATTGGTGGCTATTCCTTAGTTTTTTATTTCTAACTGTGTACATTTCTCCTTTCTTCTGATTTTATTGATTTGACTCACCAAGGATTTTGTGTTTGTATTTTCAAGCACCGAACCCTTAGATTTATTCATCAGTTTGGGGGAACTGGCCGCAGCCCCTGTTGGATTTGCACTGACCTGACCTGTTCTGGAACAGCTTACACACTGTGCAAGGAGGAGCCACAGGTGGGAGAAACTGCCACCCTCGCTGGCTTCCAGGCCCAGGACAGGAGCTTCACTTGGCAGAGGGAGCCAGAGGGTCAAACAGGCCAGGCAGCACAGATATGTCAGACATGATTAGCCATTGTATTGATATGATGGCCACAGTTACTTGGAGAACAGACCAACCTAAAGCTTTAATTAACCAGAAGCCATCTTGAGGCACATGCTTCTGGAGGTAACTCTTTCTACATAATTTAATATTCTCTCATTACTACATTCTTTCTGACCCAAACCCTCCTGAAATTCTCCCTACACTTGACTTCACTGCTCTTGGCTCCTTTTCTAATTACCACTTACTTCATTTGCATATGGGTTTGATTTTCTGATATCAGAACTTACCATAATATGGTTAGGAGGTCCTGATGTCTCACACCTGGGAGGAGGGAGGTACTGTCCACAATTTCAGCCTTTTTGAACTCTTGGGGTCAAATATCATTGTATTTTCAGCACACCCCATTTAGGAATCACAGGATTGCAAAATATTCCACAATTCTGCCCAGTTCTTCAGACTTTCTTGTCTGACTCTTCAATATCTCATTTAAAATTGTACACTCTCGTAATTTTTTTTTCTCCAAAAACCTTGTTATCAGTCCCACTTCTGGTTGTGTTGGATTTTTATGAATTTGCCTTCTAACAAATACTGCCCATCAACAAATTCTGCTGTTTTATAATTTTTAGATTTCTGCTTTTATTTTAATATTTCGGTCCTTTTCCTTTATTTATTTATTTATTTATTTATTTATTTATTTATTATGTAAGATTTATTTTTAGAGCAGTTTTAAGTATAGAAAAATTGGGGAAGGTTCAGAGAGTTCCCATATACCCCCACCTACTCGCATGCATAGCCTCTCCAAGTATCAACATCCTCTACCAGATTGGCACATTTGTTATAACCAATACATTGGCACAACATAACCACCAGAAGTTCATTGTTTACTTTAAAGTTCACTCTTGATATTACACTTTCTATGGGCTTGGACAAATGTGTAATGACATGTACCCACCATTACAGTAACACACTGAATAGTTTCACTGTCCTAAAAATCTGTGCTCTGTTTATTCCCTCATCCCCACCAATATCTGGCAACCACTGATCTTTTCCTCCATAATTCTGTTCCTTTTTTTACCCCAAAATGCCATATAGTTGGAATCATACTGTATATAGCCTTTTTAGATTGGCTTCTTAGTAATAATGAATTTAGGGTCTCTCCATGTCGTTTAATGGCTTGATAGCTCATTTCTTCCTACAGGTGAATAATATTCCATTGTCTGGATGTATCACAGTTTATTTATCCATTCACTTACTAAAGGACATCTTGGTTACTTTCAAGTTTTAGCAATTATGTGTAAAGATGCTATAAACATCCATGTGCAGATTTTTGTTTGGAAATGACTTTTCAACACCTTTGAGTAAATTCCAAGGAGTACGATTGGTGGATCATATGGTGAGAATATATTTAGTTTTGCATAGAATACATAGAATGCATTTTGCATTCCTACCAGCAATGAATGAGAGTTTCTGTTGCTTCCCTTCCTTTCCAGAATTTGGTGTTGTCAGTCTTCCAGATTTGGGCCATCTAGGAAATTAGTGCTATCTCACGGCGCCTGGGTGGCTCAGTCGGTTAAGTGTCTGACTTTGGCTCAGGTCATGATCTTGTGGTTCATGGGTTCGAGCCCCGCATCAGGCTCTCTGCTGACAGCTCAAAGCCTGGAGCTTACTTCAGATTCTGTGTCTCCCTCTCTCTCTGTCCCTCCCATACTCACACTCTATCTCTCTCTGTCTCTCAAAAATGAATAAACATTAAAAAAAAAAAAAAGGAAAGTAGGGGTATCTCATTGTTGCTTTCATTTTCATTTCCCTGGTGACAAATGATATGGAGCATCTATCCATATGCTTCTTTGTCATATGTCTATCTTTGAAGAAGTGTTTGCTAAGGACTTTGGGCCAATTGTTATTTAAATGTTTATTTATTTTTTAGATAAAGAGAGCACAGGAGCAGGGGAGGGGCAGAGAGAGAGGGAGACAGAGGATCCAAAGCAGGCTCTGGGCTGACAGCAGAGAGCCCAATGCAGGGTTCCAACTCATGAACTGCAAGATCATAACCTGAGCTAAGTTGGACACTTAACCATCTGAGCCACCCAAGCACCCTGGCCCATTTTTAAATCAGGTTATTTGCTTCCTTACTGTTGAATTTTAAGAGTTCTTCGTGTATATATATTGGATAACAGACCTTTATCAAATGTTTTTTCAAAATATTTTCTCCCAATCTATGATTTGTCTTTCTTTCTCTTAACATTGTTTTTTACAGAGCAGAAGTTTTGGATTTAAATGAAATCTAGGAGCACCTGGGTGGCTCAGTGGGTTAAGTGACCCACTTCATCTCAGGTCACGATCTCATGGTTGGTTTGTGAGTTTGAGCCCAGTGTTGCACTCTGTGCAGACAGCTCAGAACCTGGAGCCTGCTTCAAATTCTGTGTCTCCCTCTCTCTCTGCTCTCCTCACTTGCACTCTGTCTCTGTCTCTCTCTCTCAAAAATAAATAAACATTAAAAAAATTAAAAGTAAATATATGAATGAAATCTAGCTTATCAATTATTTCTTTCAAGGATCATGCCTTTGCTATTGTATATAAAAAGTCATTTCCATACCCAAGGTCATCTAGGTTTTCTCCTACATTATCTTCTAGGAGTTTTGTAATACTGTGTTTTACATTTAGGCCTGTAGTTCATCTTGAGCTAATTTTTTGAGCAGTGTAAAGTCTGTATCTTTTTCTCTTTTTTTTGCATGTGCATATCCAGTACGATTTATTGAAAAGACTGTTAGCTCCATTGTATTGCATATGTACATTCAGTTGCTCTGGCATCCATTGTTTAAAAAAAAAAAAAACAAAAAAAAAAAACAAAAAAAACCTATCCTTTCCCACTGAATTACCTTTGGTCCTTTGTCAAAAATTAATTGAGTATATTTATGTGTGTCTTCTACTGGGCTCTATATTCTGTTCCACTGGCTTCCATCTGAGTTCTCTATTCTGTCCTGTTCTTTTTTTTTTATATGAAATTTATTGTCAAATTGGTTTCCATACAATACCAGTGCTCATCCCAACGGGTGCCCTCCTCAATGCCCATCACCTACTTTCCCCTTGCCCCCATCAACCCTCAGTTTATTCTCAGTATTTAAGAGTCTCTTATGGTTTGCCTCTTTCCCTCTCTGTAAGTTTTTTTTTTTTTTTTCCCTTATCCTCTCCCCTGGTCTTCTGTTGAGTTTCTCAGGATCCACATATATGGTATCTGTCTTTCTCTGCCTGACTTATTTCACTTAGCATAACACTCTCCAGTTCCATCCATGTTGCTACAAAAGGCCATATTTCATTCTTTCTTATTGCCATGTAGTATTCTATTGTGTATATAAACCACAATTTCTTTACCATTCATCAGTTGAAGGACATTTAGGCTCTTTTCATAATTTGGCTATTGTTGAAAGCACTGCTATAAACATTGGGATACAAGTGCCCCTATGCATCAGCACTCCTGAATCCCTTGGGTAAATTCCTAGCAGTGCTATTGCTGGGTCATAGGGTAAATCTATTTTTAATTTTTTGAGGAACCTCCACACTGTTTTCCAGAGTGGCCACACCAGTTTGTATTCCCACCAATAGTGCAAGAGGGTTCTCGTTTCTCCACATCCTTTCCAGCATCTATAGTCTCCTGATTTGTTCATTTTAGTCACTCTGACTGGCATGAGGTGATATCTCAGTGTGGTTTTGATTTGTATTTCCTTGATGAGGATTGACGTTCAGTATCTTTTCATGTGCCTGTTTGCCATCTGGATGTCTTCTTTAGAGAAGTGTCTATTCATGTTTTCTGCCCATTTCTTCACTGGATTATTTATTTTTTGGGTGTGGAGTTTGGTGAGTTCTTTAAAAAAAATTTTTTTTTACATTTATTTATTTTTGAGAAACAGAGTGAGACAAAGCATGAGCAGGGGAGGGGCAGAGAGAGAAGGAGACACAGAATCTGAAGCAGGCTCCAGACTCTGATTGAGTCTGGTCAGCACAGAGCCTGATGCGGGGCTCGAACCCACAAACTGTGAGATCATGAGCTGAGCCGAAGTTGGATGCTCAAGGGACTGAGCCACCCAGGTGTCCCTGGTGAGTTCTTTATAGGTTTTGGATACTAGCCCTTTCTCTGATATGTCATTTGCAAATATCTTTTCCCATTCCGCCGTTGCCTTTTAGTTTTGTTGATTGTTTCCTTTGCAGTGCAGATTTTTAGCTTGATGAGGTCCCAATAGTTCAGTTTTGCTTTTAATTCCCTTGCCTTTGGAGATGCGTCAAGTAAGAAATTGCTGCAGCTGAGGTCAGAGAGGATTTTCCTGCTTTCTCCTAGGGTTTTGATGGTTTCCTGTCTCACGTTCAGGTCTTCATTTTGAGTATGTTTTTGTGAATGGTGTAAGAAAGTGGTTTAGTTTCATTCTTCTGCATGTTGCTGACCAGTTCTCCCAGCACTTTAAAGAGACTTTTTTCCATTGGATATTCTTTCCTGCTTTGTCAAAGATTAGTTGGCCATACTTTTGTGGGTCCAATTCTGGAGTCTCTATCCTATTCCATTGGTCTATGTGTCTGTTTTTGTGCCAATACCATGCTGTCTTGATGATTACAGCTTTGTAGTAGAGGCTAAAGTCTGGGATTGTGATGCCCTCCCGCTTTGGTCTTCTTCTTCAATATTACTTTGGCTATTTGGGGTCTTTTGTGGTTCCATACAAACTTTAGGATTGCTTGTTCTAGTTTCGAGGAGAATATTGGTGCAATTTTGATTGGGATTGCATTGAATGTGTAGATTGCTTTGGGTAGTATTGACATTTTAACAATATTCCCTGCTCATGGGTTGGAAGAATAAATATTGTTAAAATGTCAGTACTACCCAAAGCAATATGTCCTGTTCTTTTGTTAATACCATACTGTCTTGATTACTATAGCTTTATAGTAAGTCTTGAAATTGATCCTATTTATTTATTTTAATGTTTATTTATTTTTGAGAGAGAGAGAGACATAGTGTGAGTTGGGGAGGGGCAGAGAGAGGGAGACACAGAATCTGAAGCAAGCTCCAGACTCTGAGCTGTCAGCATAGAGCCCGACACTGGGCTTGAGCGCACAAACCACGAGATCATGACCCAAGCCGAAGTTAGTTGCTTACCACTGAACCACCGTGGAGCCCCATGATCCTCTTTTTTTAAGAAAATTATATAGGATATATAAAATTTAGGAATTTAACCATTTTTAAATGTACAGTTCAGTGGCATTAAGTACATTCACATTGTCGTGCAACCATCTCCACCATCCATCTCCAGAATTCCTTTCATCTTGCAAAATTGAAACTCTACACCCAACTCTGTGCTAACTCCCCATCTCCCATCTCCCCAGACCCTGGCAGTCACCATTCTACTGTCTCTACAAATGTGATTATTCTAGGTACCTTATACAAGTGAAATAATATAGTATTTGTCATACTCTGACTGACTTATTTTACTTATCATGATGTCCTCAAGGTTCATCCAAGTTACAGCTTATCTTCTATTTTTATTGCTTACTTTGTTGTTGTTCTAACTTATTCAGTAGATATATAGTTCATTGATTTTCATTAGTTCTGATTTAAT
Source organism: Panthera onca (assembly GCF_046562875.1). Taxonomy (NCBI): domain Eukaryota; kingdom Metazoa; phylum Chordata; class Mammalia; order Carnivora; family Felidae; genus Panthera; species Panthera onca. Next base: position 22,399,785 of record NC_138344.1, read on the forward strand.
TACTTAAGTACCTTTAGCTCTGAATATTCTCACCAAAGCTTTCACAGCAATCCATGTTTTAATATGTAGTTTTTTTAAACCTTCATTTTCTAGATATTCTATAATTTCAGTTTTGATATCTTCTTTGAACTGAGGTTTTTTGAGCATTTTAAAAATGCCCAGATTTTTTTAAAAGTTAAAATTTAATTTATAATTGTAGCACACTGTTCTTTGAGCACCATGCATTCTGTACTATTTGTAATAATTATAACTTATTGAGGTATGGTTTGAGTTTTTCTTAATATAATCAGTTTGTATAAATGGGTCCTTCCCAGAGTACGACCTTGGAGTTCTACCCTTAGACACTGACCTGTTAGAGTCAGGCAGGAGCAGTCGCTCTCCCCATTTACAGTACTTCTCACTCAGTTTTCTTTTCTGTCCCTATCTGATATTGAACAATTAATATATCATATTTAGGTTCTATCCTAAATGTCTAGTTTGAATACACAAAATTGTCTGATCTTAAAATCAGATCCCCAGATTTCCTTTCCTGAGCTAATGCCTCATATATCCTCACTCATAACTTTATTTTTAACTGTTTTTGAGTCACTTTTTTGTAGGTCTATCTTGAATGTTCATTTACATTTTAATACAACTGATATGTTTGTTTCTAATATTAATTTTCCTCAAATGATTTCTGTAGTTAATATTTCTTTTGCATCCTATGTTTTAGGTTTTCTTTCCCCTCTTTTGGGCATATGGGTATTCCTTTTGTTAAAATTGAAGATTTATTCTTTCTATCTGTTTAAAGTGGCTACGTATATACTTTTGCATACCATAACTAAATCTATATTTCATGATTTATCCATCTGAACCTGTCTCCAGTCTTCTCACGTGTTCTGAAATGGTGGGTTTGATTCTCAATTTGTCTCCCAAGCTCTGCAATTTGCCTTTCATTTTATTCACTGATATCTTTTAGATCTTGTTTTATTGAAATCAATTTTTCATTAACTTCTTATATTCAATTTTGGAGCATTTCCTTCTGTTCATTTGGCTCTCTGTCCCTACAGAGTGGAATCTTTGCCTCTCCCACATGCCATGGCCACACTTTCCTTTCTGTTCTCCAAGAGCATGTTTGCATGGATGCCTTGCCATTTATTTTCATCTTGCTTCTGCTTAGTTTGGGCAGCTCTGGGTGGGCTTTCTATTTCCTCTAATTGAGAAGGTCTCAGACCCTCTTTCCCAAATCTCTAATTATTCTCTCATTCAAGCTTGAAGTGAAGGCCCACTCCGCCCCCTTTTTCTGCTATTCTGCCCTGAGGTTCTGAGAGGAAGGATAGAGGATCTAGGGTTTATGTTTCCTTGTTGCTGCAGTTGTTGGTCTGTTAAGTGCCAGTAACATTTGAGGTACAAGTCTGAGAGAAGACTTCATTTATTTCTTAAATTCAGCATGAATTCCTGGGGCCTCCCACCAGCTCATCTCTGCAGCAGCTTTGCCCAAACCTTATCCTTACACCCACTCTGCTCAGGACAGAGAGAAGAAAAGATACTCATGGATGGAGCTGCTAGTCCCACCAGTGGGTGGGACATGGGAACATTCCCTTTTTATCTGATTGTGCCTTGTAGGTGGTTAATATCACATTCCTTTTTTTTTTTTTTTTTTTTTTTTCTGTCCATCTGGGAAAGACAATGTGAAGACCTCTGGTGGGTTTTCTGCTTCTGCTGAGATCTGCAAGGGGTCAACAGGACATTCTGCATTCATGGGATTTCTAGACGTGTTCCCCTCTGGATTACAATTTCCCTTCTCAGTCAGCCTCACTCAAGATTGGTGTGGCAGGGTCAGGGAAAGTGGAGTGAGGTGTTTCAATAGGACGTGTATGTAGAAGCGTCTCACTGAGGCAAGGTCTGTGCCTTGCAGACCCACACCGCTCTTGTCTCTCTTGTCTTGGCTGCAGTATTTTGAAGAGTGTGGCATGCAGCTTTGTCACTTCACTTACCTCCCTGTTGCTGTTTAGTATTCTTGCTGTTTCAGCAGGGAGCATATCTGGTCCTGCTTTCCTCCACTCACAACACCTTTTTAAGGCGCTTGACCTATATTCAGAAAAATGAGTGTGGAGAGTAAGTGTTCTACTTAAATTCCAAAGCTAGTGGAAAATTACATTCTCAATATTTTGAGAGTATCCTGACAGGTGTTTTTAACTTTATGTTGAAGCTGTTGATCTTTATGTTGAAGGAGCATCTGCAGTTGTGGAGCTTAGTATTCCTCCACTGTGTTTGCCCATTTTTCTCCCCATGGTAAATGAAAGTAACCAAGAACTGGTCATGTATCGTCATATATCTTTCTATTAATACTAACTACATAGCTGTTTTTTAAGACATGCCATACTGACCTATCTTTTAAGATACAGACAGTCTTGCAGGAATGAATATTTCAGAGATAAAATGAGTCTTATGGGTCCTCCTGTGCATTTTGGTAATTACTATACAGTAGAAACTGTTGTTACATTCTTTAAACATAATAAAGGCTCAGAAAATGACTGCCCACTGTTCATGCCTCAGCCTGCTCCCTATACCCTGTCATCCTTGGCCTTCTGGTTCCTCTGTGACAACCTCAGGCATCTGCATTTGCCAAGGCCCACATGCTTTCTATGTAGAGGGAAGAATGGGTGTGCATTTGAGAAAGGAGTGTCTTAAATCCTTTGTAGAACGAGGTTAAGTTTGTCATCAACTAGACCCCAGACCTGACCTTCACTGCCTACCTGCTTGTACTCATTGACTTTTGTCCCACATTTTTCCTTAAGCTCTCCTTTCCAGCTTATCTCTTAACTCAGGCAAATGGACAGTGAAACTTCCCCTTAAGCGATAGCAACTGCCCAGACCAGACCTCCTACCAGCCCAGACCACCCAGACCAGTTTGAGTGTCACCCATGACTCTTACCTGTGCAGATGGACCACAGAGTGATGTCTAGAATGACCAAAAGCTACTTACTAAAATCTCCACCCAGGGAACCTCAGCCTCATTTACATAACATGCAATATATGTATAGGCATGTTTCCTTAAGGTGCATGTGTGACCTTAAGCCCACCTCTACATATGATGACAAGCCTTTTATATCTAAATATTCATCCCAACCCTAAATAAAAGGAACCCATCCACCTTTGCTCGAGGAGTCAAGGCTTTGGAACTTATTCCTCGTGATATCCTTATTTGCTGCAAATAAAGGTTTTCTTTGTGTGACAGCTCAGCCTGGTGCAGTTTCTGACTCACCAGAGAGCAAACTCACATTGGTTAGATTACAATATAGGTGGGCCCTAATCCAATCTGACTGTTGTCCTAATAACAGATGATTAGAACACAGACACCCACAGAGGGAAGACCATGTGGGACATGTGGAGAAGAGGGTCAATTGCAAACCAACTGGAGAGGCCTCATAAGACACCAGCTCTGCTGGCACCTTGATCTCATACTTCTAGCCTCCAGAAGTGTGAGATAATAAGCTTCTGATGTCCATGGCAAAATGCCTAGTCCATGGCATTTTGTTACAGCAACCCCAGCAGACTAATAAAGACAGCTTGGTATGACATGATGTCCCCTCTGCCAGGCTCTGAGGAGCAAAGTAGATACAGTCATGTGAAAAAACAGTCCCTTAGCTGGAACAAGAGCTCTTTCTCAGTAAGAGACTTAGATATAAGAGAAAAGAAGTAAGGTATCCCGGCCTTGGGAAATCATGGAAGACTTCCTAGAGAAGGTGGCTCCTTGGCTACAGACAGCAAGACTGAGGCCAAAACTGGTAATTTTCTCAGTCTCTCACAAATGCTTGTTTTTGAATTAGGACTAGAGACTCAATGTCCCAACATTGTACTCATTAACCCCAAACATGTCTGCCTGCCTTGGAAACGGCAGCAAAGAATGGTGTCCTCTCTTTCAATATCTGGAATTATAGGAAATGTGAAGATGCTATGGCTGCTTTGTCAACTCAACTTTATTTCCATTCAAAGTATTTATTGTTTTTGTTACTGGTGAGTGCTGTCTTCAATAGCTGTGAATGAAATTTGGTGCTGAAACCATTTTTCTTCAAAAGATGTATCTTCAATACCATGATTTTTGAGGCATTGGTCATTCCTAAAAGTGCTTTCAGTTGGAGCCTGGGCAGTAGGGGTGGCTGAGGATAATGCCCTGAGGCCACGTAGTTAGAGCTTTCCAGGAGTATTCTAAGGCTGTGTTAAGGCACTGCTAATCTAGTAAATTTGGGTTGGCAATGATTAAGAAAACCCCTCCAAGGCACTTTGTGGCTTGTAAATCCATTCCCTTCAAACCCTCAGTCATTTCTCTAGTGAAGTGGTTAGAAATGGCCACCCCAGGTCAGCCCGTCTTACCCGCAAACCCAACTCTGCCTCCCACTGACTGACTTCCAGCACACTCTGTATAGGCACCTAATTGAAACCTCAGTGTCCCCATCTGTAAAGAGTAAATGACTAATAGCAGAGCCTGCTGAGACAGGTGTCTCGATACAGTCCAGGACAGAGGAAACACTCAGAAATGTCAGCTAAATTTATTTTCACCAGGATCAAACATCATCTCACACAGGGAACACTCCATTCTTGTTTTCAAAGGCTTATAACAGGGGCTCCTGGTGGCTCAGTCAGTTGAGCATCTGACTTCGGCTTAGGTCATGATCTCACAGTTCATGAGTTCGAACCCTGCATTGGGCTCTGTGCTGACAGTGTGGAGTCTGCTTGGGATTCTCAGTCTCTCCCCCTCTCGCTGCTCCTCCCCCACTCATGCTGTCTCTTTTTCTATCAAAATAAATAAATAAACTTTAAAATAAATATATAAAGGCTTATAACAAACAGCTTCCCAGCTGTTCTGTCACAGGTGTCCCTTTCAAGTTTAACAAACTGCTCTTGACCCCATGGGCAAGGGCCTCTAGCCACATGTTTTCTGGTGAGAAAAAACAAAGTTTAGAGAGACAGTGTCAGTCGTCTCTTCCAAGTGGTATTTTCCAAGACCCCAGTACTGTAAAGCACAAATCAAAAATAAAGAAAAGGGCTTTGGCAGTGAACCCCACGAGAAGCTGGCAGGTCAGCAGGGGGAGATCATTACACATGAAAAGCGGCAGACCCCCTCATAGAATAAGTACTTGAATACTACATGTTCTGCACATTCCCACATGGAAAGGGGGAGAAGCAAATCTATGTGGAGCTGGGAGGCTTTCAGGGAGGGTGGGAAACTCCTAAATGGACACGGACATGATTGAGACAGGATATGTGTGACAGGGTGAAGACCTGGGAGAGTGGAGTGGAAAGAAGGGGCCAGGGAAGTGTCTCTGGAGGCAACCTTGTGCAGCACATGGAGAATGAGCAGAGTTACCCAGAAGGACAGATAGGAGTGGCAGTAGCTCAGCAGAGGCCCCTGACCATGTGCAGCACCAGACAGACAAGCAATCAAGTAAGGTTAAGAGCTGGGAGGTGTGACATTGGGGTGTCACCGCTTTTCCTCAGAGCAATGTAGGGGGCATTGAAAGTTATCAGCAGGGGCGCCTGGGTGGCTCAGTTGGTTGAGCGACCGACTTCGGCTCAGGTCATGATCTCATGGTTCGTGAGTTCGAGCCCCGTGTCAGGCTCTGTGCTGACAGCTCAGAACCTGGAGCCTGCTTTGGATTCTCTGTCTTCCTCTCTCTCTGCCCCTCCCCCACTCATTCTCTGTCTCTCTCTGTCTCAGAAATAAACATTAAAAAAAATTAAAAAAAAGAAAGTTGTCAGCAGTGCAGTGGTATAATCCAATTTGTCTTCAGATTCTTGAAGACAGAATAAAGGGAGACAGCATACCCGCCTCATTTCCACCTCAGAGGGCAGGTGTTGAGGACTATGCTGAAAATCTGAGCAAGTTTGAAGGCAGGAGCTGAAGTCCCCCCAGTTTTTAAGGTGAGATACTGTGTGAGGTTTGCAGGATGTGGGATGGAAGATCACAGCCAACTAGGTTGATGAATTAGTAACCTACAATCAAAGACAGGACAGAAGGACTCAGATGAAAAACAAAAACAAAAACAAAAAAACAAAGTGAAAAGAGGATTTTGAGGCATTTTCTAGATAAGTATGATATAAACTCTCTTCTCCACCTCACTAAGTGGTATTTTCTAAACTTTGCAAAGCTCCCTGTGCCAGTCAGTGCAGACAGGAGGCAGAAATGCGAGCATGGAAGATTTCATAGGAAGAACCATCGAACAGACAAAAGCAGGCAGCTGAGACTGAAGGAGTGATCAAGGACTCTAAGGTGTAGAGAGGCGGGAATCACAGAAAGCAGCTGCCAGCCTGGAGCTGAGGGGAAGGACAGATTTTCCAGTGTTTCATTTATTTCAGGGAAATGTATCATTGTAGAAGCATTTTTTGTAATGGCTACTTTAAAGTTCTTGTCAGACAGTTCCAATATCTGATTCACTCTGTGTTGGCTGCACTGTCTTTTCTCATTCAAGTTGTGATTTTCTTGCTTTGTGGTGTGGTGAGTGATTTTTTTCCCTTGTGTCGTAGAAATTTTGTCTGTCATGTAGGGGACTGTGGGTCCTTTTAAAATCTTTTAGCAGACAGTCTCCTGTTTAGGCATGCATGCCTTGGCATATTTTGTGGGCTGTGGTTTCAGTGACAGTGTCATAGTCTCTGCCGTGTTATTTTCCCCTGCTGGGTTTATCTGGTGTCCCTGGAGCTCCCGTAGTCCCTGCTGATGCTGCCTGAGGGGCAGAGGTTTTCCCAGGTCCAGCACTGGGTGTCTCTCAGTGAGGCGGGGTGTCCTGTGCTGCACAAAGAGGCTTCCCAGGCAGGGTCCTTCTGCAGGTGCTATTTATCCACCAGGTATTTCTAGGTGGGGAGGAAGTTCTCAGCTTGTGAGAAAGAAGAGTGCAGGCTATTCACACTGGCAGGTCTCAGGATCCATCCACCTTGTTAGTGGTGTTGAGCTAGTATTGTCAAAAGGACCCTGTTGAATCAGAGGAAGAGCAAACTCATCTGGCCACCTTCAGACACTGTGCTGGGATCTTCTGTTGGATGGGAGAGACACCAATTTTCCTGCCAGTGTTCCTTCCTTCATAGGGTCCCAAACCAGCCCTCCATCCTCTGATCACCTTTTACAGTTCTTGGATTGCCTCTTGTGTGTTATTCTAGGCTTCTGGTTGTACTTGGAGCAGCAGGAAGGGGTCTACCCATCTTGCCCAGATAGTAGATGGGGGGAGTGAAATGGACATCTTATGTCTTTATCATACACTGTCCTTGAGGTGGGAGGCTGCACTGCCAAGGACTGTTGGGGAACATTCCATGGAGTCCAGGAAGTGTGAAGGTGTTGGATAGATATCCCTGGGGCTATGGGCAGAGAGGCAGCCCAAGTGAGGGAACCACAGTGAGAGAGGCACACTCAGGAGAAGGGTGTGCCTGCACTGATAGGGACAGATGTACCCTCTCTGTAGTCTCCTGGGGTTTCGTTCAGTGGCTGCATCACAATGGAATCTTTGGATATTGCATTGTCTTTAGCCCAAGAATTTTAAATTACTTTTCCTTTATGTATCCCATAATTTCAAATATCATACTACCCACTTAATAACATTCCAGTGTTTCTAAAGAAAAGAACATTGATATCTTATTCATCAATAATAATAATCCTGCAGTGAACAAAAACAAAAGAGTGCTAATGTAGTCATATTTTGCATTGATTATTATTGCTTGGGTTTGAGAAAGAGAAAAGCAGCCCCAGTTGATGGGCAGGAACCTGCCTGGCACTCACAGCTGGGCCTTCGTGCTCTCCCAATGAATGCAAACAACTATACCACACACAAAGTCAGGCAAGGCCATTCCAAGCATGTGATGGATCAGGATGAGAGAAAAAGCAGTACATCATCATGTCTGAATACCAACAAAACAGGAACACTGTCCAAACCACAAAATTGGCCAAATATCCGCCTCTCCCAGATAGAGTGAGAGAGTGCTGCTTCTTTATAAGTAGAACAATGCCACCTCGCTCTAGTCTGCCCTCCTTCTAGATGTAATTTATTAGGATACCTGAGTGCAACATTATGCTTCCTGACAGCACCCGATCCAGAGGAAAGCCCCACTTCTTTGAACTCCTCTAGAGTCATTCAACACAAACCCTAGTCCTGTAATGAGTCCTTTCTGACACCCTCTTACCCAGATGCCCCGTGACTCCCCATGGGGTGCACTATGTGTGGTTTCTCTAGCTCCAAGGGACAATAAGCCTACCTTGCTCACCTGCAACCATGTTCCTGGGGGTCTCCGGTTGGAGGACATTTTCATTTACAATATATTCAGGTAGCATTCATGGGCTAATTTCCATGAGGTCTTTGGCATATATAAAACAGTTTATATATTCCACCCTCACCTGGCCACCAATACCATTATAGTATAACTTTTGTTAAACCCTAGGATTGTGGAACACTCAGGATTTTAACTTCTGAACTAAGAATATCCTTGCATATCTTTGTGGTGTCTGGATAATAACAGGGGTAACTTTGTGAGAGAGGAGATCATATCTTCTTCACCTATCAATCTGCTGATTCTATTAATGACTAATGAGAACCACCTGGGGCCTGTAAACTCTCCTTCCCACCTCTCCTGCTATTTGTCCCTAAGACGCACACTCCATTAGTTTTTAATTACTGTGTATCTGCTTTCAAAGAACATTTTTTTCAGAAAACAAAACAAAACAAAAGGCACAAAAATGGATGTTCACCACCAGTTTTCTCACTGAACTGCACAAAAATTGTTAATTTTAAATGTTAGCAAAAAGAAACAAAAAACAAATAAAATTTACTTAAAGTTTCTGGCTACAGACTTTTAGCGAAATGGCTCAAAGGAAGATATCCAAAGTCAGGGAGACTTTGTACATCATATGGAGCCTTTGACACACATGCCTGAGCCCCCTACATGTCCTCTGTGTCTGGAGTTGATGATGGAGTTAGGGAAGCTTCCAGAAGACATCTCCAGCTGTGCATAGTAATTCTTTTCACCCCTCCCAGGAGTATAAGACATAGAGGAGATCTGAACACGTACGGTTTATACTACTGGATGGCCCCTCCCTCATGGAACTCACTGTGTGGGCATGAAACAGTTACCACTGTATCCCTCTTCACACACCAGTCTAAACAAACAAGCAAATAAAGCTTTTAAACATGTATTTTTGATATTATACAACCATGATATGATTTTGGAAAATATCTCCTTGAGTTTGGGGGAGGGTAATGAGGGAAGGTAGGGTTAGTAGATTTAGAAAATAAAAATACAGGATGAGATAAATACTGCATGAGACATCTTTACACTAAAAAAATGTTATTCAACTGAAATTAAAATTTCACTGGGTATTCTGTGTTTTCTCTGCCCACACAAGGGGGAAGGAGTTCATCACACACAAAAAAAATATTAAAAACCTGACAAGTGGAAGTGATGTTCTTTTTTTTTAATGTTTATTCATTTTTGAGAGACAAAGCGTGAGTGGGGGAGGGGCAGAGAGAGAGGGAGGCACAGAACATGCGACAGGTTCTAGGCTCTGAGCTGTCAGCATAGAGTCTGATGTGGGGCTCAAACCCACAAACTGTGATCTCATGACCTGAGCCGAGATCGAATGCTTAACCAGCTGAGCCACCCGGGCATCCTGGGGTGTTCTAAATTAAGAATGGTCTGGTCTGTGATGGCATTCCAGATGTGTGATTCTGGACTATTCTGCAAATGACCCAGAGGCTTTGGCTGGCTCTTTTAGGAAGTAGGAACCCAATGATTGGCCAAAAGAGAACTTGGGAGCAGTGTGTGTGGCACAGGATTACCTGTTGATGGGTTCTAGAGAACCCTGATCTCTACAAAGTTCTGGTTGCCCATCGGAGCCTAGAATGGTAGGATGGGACGCTGGGGTATGTGCTGCTAAGTTGAGACAAATTTCTTGACTGTCTGGTTCTAATCAGATGGTGTTCTTGGTTAAAGGGAATGAAGAGGACAGTGTCCTGCTTCTCCACCCCAGATCCTTGGGGGTCTAAGGCTCTCCTGGAAGCCTAAGACAGCCACAGGTCTGTAGTGTTCAGTGTGAATGAGAGAACACAGAAGCCTGACAGAAGGACCACCTGTTTTTATTTTCCTTGTCCCAGCTGCAGTCCCAGTCTGGACTGGTCATGCCACTGTCTGGTTGGAGCTTGCCAATTCCAGCAGATACATTGTCTCAGGTTGGCAATGCTGCTTTTAATGCAGAAGTGTCCTGCTGTGAATGATAAATTACACCATCATCCTATTCTTAGCCCAGGGGCCTCTGTGCATTGAATGGATTGCATCAGCTTTGTTTTAACCACAGAATCAACCTTTTCTATAGGATGAGGAAAAACAGGACAAAAAGGAAACAAGGTAAAGATAGCCAGTATAAAAAATGGTAGGAATGGGGAGAAAATATCCTACTCTTCCCTCCTGGGTCTCCTTACCTACAGAGGCCTCAAAGAACAGGGTCACGGGAGCTGACCTGAGAAACTCCAAAAAAGCTTCCAAAAAGCTGATTCTGGAGACACTGAGGCCCAGCTCTAGCATAAACTGTGCCAGCTCATAAATAGAGCTCTGGCTCTATCCTAGATCTGAATTTTGAAGAGGTAGTTAGCATTTTTTCCAGAGATGCTTCATTCAGGTGGGGCAAATGGACTGGGGAAATGGACAATTGCAGATCATGTCAGGCTGATATTGAACTGCAGTGTGCTAGGCACTTAGTGAGGGTCTTGTCAATGTTGGTGGAGTAAATATATATGAGTTCAAACTGCCTTATTAGAGTTTCAGGTACTTCTCCTCTGTAGATTATTAAAATATTTCCCTTACTTTCTTAGAAATAATTTTATTTAAAAACCCACCTGTGTTAGTTTCCTATGGCTGGTGTAACAAATGACCATAAACTTGGTGGCTCAAAATAATATAAATATATTCCCCTACTGTTCTGATGGTCAGAAATCTGAAAGGAGTCTCATGAAGATAGCACACTGAGATATCTGCAGCACTGGCTCCTTCTGGAGCATCTCAGGGAAGATCCATTTCCTTGCCTTCTCCAGCTTCTGAAAACCACTTGCATTCTTTGGATTTTACACTTTCCTTGCAGAACCCAGTCCTTTCTTCCCCTACTTCTCTGTCATATTGCTTTTCCTTTCTATTGTCAAATCTCCCTCTGCCTTTCTCTTTAGAAGGCCACCTATGATTGGATTTATGACCCACTTGGATAATCCTGGATAATCTCCCCATCTCAAAGTCCTTAATTTCATCACATTGCAAAGTCATTTTGCCATTTAAGCATTTACAGATTCCAGGGATTAGGACAGGGACATCTGGAGGGCTCATTCATCTGACCACACATCCCTCAGATTGAACTGGTGTGGTGGTCTTGTCACTCTTTCAAGACAAGGGAAGGAATTCAGGGTTCTCTGCTCCTGTGGAGCTATCTTATCTGTAGAGAGTATCCTTCACATACAACCAATGTGATCTTCAAAACTACCCACCAACCAGGAGTCACTTCCATGATCAGTTTGCAAATGAAAAATTGAGAGGAAAACTAACACTTACTGAATTAAATCAGATATCATTATATACAAGGTCCTGTCCTTTCATTGCTTCAGTCAATCACTTTAAAATCTGGAAAGGAGTTTTGTTCTTTAGTGTGTTTGTTCCCATTTTATAGGTAGAGAACCTAACAATGGAAAGGTTAAGCACAATAACTCATGACTGCAGAGCCAGACATTAGGTTCAGACATGAAGATTCATAATTTCCAGCCCTCATATATTCCACAAACCCATTTCAACTTTCCAAGCATTCCTTAGCACAGTCCTGCAATGGTCTGAGGATGGGGTGGTTGATGGCTGCAGGGAACTTTGTGGCTGCTCCTCTGTGGTATGCAGTAACATCTTTGGATGTGTCCAGAACTACAGAACATTAAGACAAAAATGTGTCTTGATGAAAACTCTCCCCAAGTGCTGTCAAACTATAGCATATACAGAACTATCGGGGGGGCTTATAAAACATAAAAGTTTCTGAGCCCAATTCTTAGATATTTTTAACCTAGAAGGTCAGGTGTAAAGACCAGAAATCCAATTTTTAACACACCCATAATATGCCCTGATACAACTGGATGGAAAAGAAAGACACCAAGATGAGAGGATAATGCATGTTTTCTAGAATGTAGCATTAGCTTTTCTTCTGAGAGCATGGATTTGTTTGTTACCAAAGCTAATCATGGTAGGCCATACAATTAGAAAATGGCAAAAAATTCTTAACAGCTTTCAGATTGTTTAGCAGATTTAGTCAGGTAAAGAATTTTGGCAGTCTGGGGTCTTATTTGAGTAAGAGAAACAAGTGAAATGTGGATTCCTAGTTGTGGAACAGGACATTTGGGGATGCCTCGGGTCTAACTTGTGCATTTGCTGTAAATAAATCTGGAATGGCCACTAGAATTTCTACATTACAATCTTTCCAACTGTACTTTCCAGAATATGGGATCAACTGACTGCTGAGGAATATTCCAAATCAGGGAGTAGATGGGCAGTATCCAGATGCTATGAATTCACCAGAGATGTCAGCAAAGACTTGAGGTTTGTTACTGCTTAGAATATTGAGAAATGGAGCATCAGAACTTAATGTTTAGGGCTGGGAGAGTATGCCCTAGACCAAATTCCTGGATATCTGGTTGTCGTAGGCAAATTTGCCCTATAGGCATCTGTTTTCTTTGTATTTATAAACTTACCAAGTCACCTGTTCTCTATGTTGCATTTCCCTAGCTGAATTACCAGGGACATATATACAGTGAATCTGCTCGACTGGTGTATTTGATGTCATGCAAATGAGACACATGAATGATGATTCATGGCCTATAATGAATGATAATATAACTTCTCACACTGGGATCTGACTTTGCAGTTCACTTGGGCTTACTACAAGCTGATTTCTTGAAAGAGCTCAGATTCCTGACTCTAGCGGGCCTTTGCTAGAAGAGTGTGCTCTGAATGGAAGAGAAGCAATAGTTCCATTTTTTTCTCAGTGGACCACTTCTAAAGCGAAGTCAGAGTTTTAAACAATGTTCAATGTCTCTTTTTAAAATCCCCACCTCTCCATTTCCCATATGAAAATATCCAGGCCAGAGTTTATGCAGACATTATTTTTTTGATGTCAAGGTCAGCAAATTGTGCTAAGTATGTGTCCTACGATCTCCATAAAAGGGAATCATTGAATTTTCTGTCCACTTAGTGGCGTCTTTTGTTAATGATGGGCAAGAGGCTTGCATTATTTATGGAACACTTTGACAACTCAGCAGTTTATAGAATATATATGAAGAAAGGGAGCTCTTTATCTTCCAATAAAATGCTGCATAACAACTTCAGTATTGAACTGAAAGAATCCTGTATTATCATGCAGCGAAGTATAAAGGACTTACTTTGGTCTCACATTCAAACTAACCTTCCAACTTTTATGACTATGTCCCTGTATGTCTGCTGGCAAAAATGAAGTACTACTTCAAAGATAAGAAGATTTATTTTATCCATTATAAATACTTCCCAAAGCAAAAAACCATCTTGTTAAAATGCTGTAAGTCCGTCCACGTGGGACTTAGGTGAAAGCAATTTTGGATAAGTCACTGTGTACCAGTAATGAAAACAGAAATGAATTCAACCCTCTAATGGGAAAGTGACAAGCAAATAAATTAGTCTTCAGGTTATCCAATGTTAGGAAATTATCTAAGACAAAAATATGACCACAAATTGAAATACAAAGTTAAAAGAGTCTCCAGGTTTCTATACGGATAATTGGTAATTTAAAACAGTTGGGGGCAGGAAGGGCAAATTTGGATATCAGGATTTGCCCCCAGTCTCTCTGCTGCTTCTTAAACTTTTACTGCACCTCTACCTTCTCCACTTCTGCATAAGTGTTGGCAAAATTCACATGTAACTATCACCAGTCTGAAGTACACGTAGTCTGCCCGCTGCCTGAGACTGGCCAGAGACCCCCCTTAGTTTTGTCTTTTACATAAACAAGTTATCACCTCTGCTTAATTATAACATAGGTAGAAGCTGTATGTTGCAAGTCCAGGACATATGACTAGCATTAAGTTACACCTTGATATTTAGGAAACAGAGTGGTGAAGGACCTATCCTGGACATGTGTTGCTCTTTTTCCCTAGAATTCTAACACACTTATGTCACACTTCAGTCCTAAAAACCCACCCTCAAAGTCTTGCTTTCCTCAAAGTACACCATACCCCAGAAGTAGCACTTGATCCTCCTCCCTCTCCTTTGTCCTACCTCCTCATATAAGGCACTATGCCGGGAATGTGGGCTTCTATAAGCAGAGTCATTGTACTGGCCTCCAAGATAGTGTGGCAAACTCTCAGAAAGTAAATAAGTCATTATGGAGATGCAAAGTATAGCTTGGGGAATATAGTCAATAATATTGTAATGGTTCGGATGGTGACAGATGGTGAGTACACTTATTGTAGTAAACATTGAGTAATGTATAGAAATAATGAATCTCTGTGTTATAAATGTGAAATTAATATAACATTATATAGTAGTTATATATCAATTAAAAAAATTACTGTTGAGACAGTTGCATAGAAAGGAGGCGGATGTAGGGCTCCTGTAGTTCCCCCAGCTCTTGTTCTGGGATAGTGGAACAGAAGCCATGAGAGGTCTTATTTTTTAACCCAGGGGTTCAGCCTGAAACTCCTTGCCTGAAGCCAAACAGCTGAGATGTTGAGGAGCCTGGACTGATCCCAGTTTTAAGATACTTAAAGATTCTTCTTCCTGCCTCCAGGTATTTATGAAACCCACCCCATTCAGGTAGGCAGAAAAATCAATGATGTGTCCAGTCACAAAGAAAACCCTATAAATTTCTGAAAGTAAAAATGATACACGCCGTATCTCCTTTCATAAAACAATGAAATTAGAAATTACATATAAAGGGATAGCAAAAAAGAATATGATCTATCCCCCTTTAACAAGCCCAGCCTTCTTAATAATTCTCAAATTAAGGAGGAAATCATGACAAAATTTTAGATTATTCAGAAATATACAGCTGTGATAACACCAAATCCAAATCCATGGAACATGGCCCAGGCATCAGCTAGAACACATCTATTGTCTTCAAGATATACACTGAAAAGGACAAAAATATGAACAGCATATGAATTATGTATGCCAGTTAAAAAAAAGCTCAAGAGATGCTTGTTTGTATAATAAATGGAGCTGATGTGGATGAAGTTCACTTTCAGTTCAAACTTCGAAATTCTAGATAAAACATCCAAAGAGAAATATATATATATATATATATATATATATATATATATGTGTGTGTGTGTGTGTGTATATATATATATATACATATATATATATGTGTGTGTATATATATATATATATACACATATATGTGTGTGTGTATATATATATATATATATATATATGTATATATATTTCTTGGTTCTGGCTGTACTTGGAATCAAACTGATTATTGTGGTCATGCTCAAAACAACTTGGCTTTGGAGAGGTGGGCCTTAGATTTTCAGCCTAACAATGTCTCATTGCACATGCTCTTTGAAGTATTTAAGTGTTTAAAGTTGAATAAATGAAGACCAAGAATGTTGTTGGAAGTTCAAAGTCTCAAAAGGAAATGATAAGGCCATGTAACCACTGTTAGTGCATGTCAGAGGGGCCCCTGTTTGGTCACATCAGCTCCTCACAGTTTGGAATGATCAGAACAAGAAGGCCACTCTTTGATGAGTCTTTTTCTTGGCTAGGAATCTTTCCTGTTTTTGTTGGCTATCACACACTGGTTTTGGGGTGCAGGCAAGGGGGTTAGAGGTATCTTTGGTGGAGGATAAATGTGTAGGGGAGGGAAAGAGAAAGTGGGAGAATGGCTTGCAGAATTAGCCTGCCTCCAAAATTGTGACCACAGGTATGATTTAGGTTGGGCCCAGAGGGAATAAAAGATGTTTTCTCTTGTGACTCTCATGTTAAAAAAATAAATACATAAGGTTATATATATAAAATATGTATATAGTCAATTAGTTTCTCTAAGCTGAGGCCCCCCAGATGGTAGAAATTTATACACATTTTTCAAATACAGTTGACCTTTGAACAACACATTGCTTTCAATGCCTCCTGGGGATTGCCATCCCAGGTGGGAAGGAGGGGGACGGACCTTAGAAGAAAGTGTGGGCATATTTTAAGGGTCTGGCTTGGAAATAACACCCATAACTTGTGTTTACATTCTAATGACTAAGATACCAGTTGCATGACCCTACCTAATTGCAAAGGATGCTGGGCAGTAAGTCTAGCTGCTTGCCCAAGAAGAAAAGCCAACTAGATTTTGAATGGCTAGCAAATTCTGCCACAAATGTAAGAAAGAATCTACAAGGTGTATGTGAATAAAATTTCAAAGTCTGCTGAAGGACATTAAAAAGTAAATAAGAAGAGAGATAGATATATTATGTTCTTATATGAAAGATATAGTTGTATAAAATGAAATTGTCCCAATATTAATCTAGCATTCACGTGAAATCTCAGTCAATATCTTAACTGAATTCTATGGAAGCTGATAAAATGATTCTAAATTTCATATGATAGAGAATATCTAAGTTTTTAAACAGGACACTGTAGGGGCACCTGGATGGCTCAGTCAAGCATCCAACTCTTGATTTTGGCTCAGGTCATGATCCCAGTATAATGGGATTGAGCCCCACATTGGGCTCTGCACTGAGCCTGGAGCCTGCTTGAGATTTTCTCTCTCTCTCTCCCTCTGTCTGTTCCTCTCCCCTGCTTGCACTCTCTCCTCTAAAATAAAATAAAATAATAAAAAAAAAGAGGACACTGTAGTGTCATTATCACTATAGGTCTATTATAATTAAAACATAGTGGTATTGGTAAAAAAAAAAAAAATAGATACATAGAACAGATAAACAGATTAGAGGACCCAGAAATATATTTTTAGTATTATTCAACTTAAAAGGAAGGAAATCCTATCACATATTACAACATGGATGAAATCTGATGACTTATGTTAAGTGAAATAAGCCAGTCACAAAAACAAAACAAAACAAATACAGCATGATTCCACTTATATGAGGTTCCTAGAGTAGTCAAATTCATGGAGACAGAAAGTAGAATGGTGGTTGCCTGGGGCTGCAATGAGAGGGGATGGGAGGTGGTGTTCAATGGGTGCAGAGTTTCAGTTTTGCAAGATGAAGAAGTTCTGGAGATCTGTTGCACAACAACTGTTGTTAACACTGCTGATCCACACACTTAAAAATGGTAAATTAGGGGCGCCTGGGTGGCGCAGTCGGTTAAGCGTCCGACTTCAGCCAGGTCACGATCTCGCGGTCCGTGAGTTCGAGCCCCGCGTCAGGCTCTGGGCTGATGGCTCGGAGCCTGGAGCCTATTTCCGATTCTGTGTCTCCCTCTCTCTCTGCCCCTCCCCTGTTCATGCTCTGTCTCTCTCTGTCCCAAAAATAAATAAAAAACGTTGGGAAAAAATTAAAAAAAAAAAAAAAAAAGGTAAATTATGTTATTTTTTCACGCCATTAAAAAATTATTAAATTATTTTAAAAACAAATATCTTGATAGGATAGTGGCTTATGATAATAAAAAAGGGGTGTTTCAAGTTAGTGGTAAGTGGATAGCACATTCAAGAAATAATTGGTTGTTAATTCCATACCCATATGGAAGAAAAATGTCCCCATACATTATAAAAACAACAAAGTTCAAGATAAAAGGAAGAATTGTAAACTTAGAAAAAATATTAAGAGAGTTTTCATAATATGGAAGTGTTACGATGGCTAGATAAAAATCAAAAGTGTGCACTTGATAAACAAAATACAGGGAGTTGTTGCATTATGTTAGAGTGTTGTAAAAATATTTCTAAGCGAAGCGTAAAACTCAGAATTCATAAATAAATCTAATGAAATATTTGCCCTCATAAAACCTTAAATCTTTTTTAGAGGAAAAAAAAGCCACCATAAAGCTAAAAGGTAAGTGATAGACTGGTAGGAGATATTTGCAACATATTTACTCAATAAAAGGTTAATATCCAGAATGTACACAGATCTAAAAATCAATAAGACAGGAAAATATTTTAATAGAAATACTTAGAATATGAACATGACTCCCACAGAAGACTGAAACAGCCAGTAAGCATATGAAAAGATGTTAAGTCTTACTCAACATCAAGAAATAGCCAATTATAACCATAATAAAAATATTTCCTCATATATTAGATTGGAATTAATTAAAAATATTCAGAGTAGTGGTTGTTCTTATTCATCTTTGGTGAAAAACTAAAAATTTTCATCTTTCAGAAAAACTGGATATATTTCTCAAAGTATAAAATCTGTGTGTATTTGATTCATGAACCTTACATTAGGCATCTATCTTAAATATTCCTATATGTGAACGCAGATAAATATATTAAAATGTTCATTGAAGCATCTTTTATTTAAGGAAACATCAGAATTTAAATATTTCATCAATAGGGGTTTGGTTAGGTGGTATTCCACAATATGAATGTAGTACAATTATTTATATAATTAAAACAGATTTGATATATGTAATTATATACATATACATACATATATACATATATATACACATGCACACACAATAAAAATGTTCTGGATGTAATAGCTTTTTCTCAGTCTTTTAAGTATCAAAAAACTGGGTGTCAGTAGGGAGTTCTTCTACAAGACAAAATATTTTTCCATTGCATTTAAATGGTAGTGCATTTTACCTAATTCCTATAATTACCATTGATGTAGTAGATGGAGAAATCTATTAAGTCCTTGAATTTTAATAACCTCATTGGTACAATCCACATTAACAATATTAAGATTGCTCCTTCTAAATAAACAAGTCAACCAGGTTTGCCCTTTCGGACCTCACAAAGACCACAGACTGCATCCAGCCAATGCTGTTGA
Organism: Panthera onca; assembly: GCF_046562875.1. Lineage (NCBI taxonomy): Eukaryota > Metazoa > Chordata > Mammalia > Carnivora > Felidae > Panthera > Panthera onca. Next base: position 22,418,723 of record NC_138344.1, read on the forward strand.
GTAAGGGTACTGGAGTCTGGCTGTAGGCAGGTTCCCAATATACAGCTACAAGCCAGGGGGTGATGTGGTACACGGTGTAGCCAGCCCTCCAGATATTACCAAGACAGATGTTTACTGACCTATAATACAGCTCATACTATTCAAAGACACTGAGGTGGGGATGAAGTCAAAAGGGCACTTTTAAGTACTTAAAGATGAGTCTTCATGGTAATATAGCTAATAGTAATAGCCAGGAAATCTACAATAACTAAAACATACCCCTACATTTATACAGTAAGTAGTGTTTAAACCTTTATTTTTAAAGCTTAAAAATAATCATGAACTCCAAAAGCAATGGGCCTCCTACCCTAGAGCTGTCCCCACCTCCTTTGCCTTTTTTTAAACTATTTTTTTTAATTTCAGTATAGTTAACACACAATGTTATAAATGTAAAATACAGATAGTGTGAGCCTGTTATTAACATCTGATATAGGATTTCAGGATTTTGATTTGGTTATGTCTTTTACCTTGAATGGAATGCCGAGTGGAAAATGGAATTCCAATCACCCACAGTGTGCAGTGACATTAGGATTCAATAGTCACCTGGTACAGTCACAATATTCATTCTTTTTTTTTTAAATGTTTATTTATTTTTGAGACAGAGACAGAGCATGAATGGGGGAGGGTCAGAGAGAGAGGGAGACACAGAATCTGAAACAGGCTCCGGGCTCTCAGCACAGAGCCCGACACGGGGCTCGAACTCATGGACCATGAGATCATGACCTGAACCGAAGTCAGACGCTTAACCGACTGAGCCAACCAGGCGCCCCCAGAAATATTCATCCTATAGAAGAGCACACTCATCCCCTGGTATGATGAATCTGATGAGCAGGAAAAGCAAGAATCTTAAATGTCTTAATGAGACACATGTGTAGCAGATGATGAGCTATAAACCCCATGAAACCTCAGGGGCCCAGGCAGTGGGAAGTTTTCTAGTGGCCAGATGTTCTGAAATATTTTGGAACATTCTCTCCAAAGTGAAAGAAAAGTTGCTACTTCTATGGCCTTCCACTCAAAAATGGACAGTTTGGGGTGGGTCTCCTTGGAGACAACATATACCATATTTGAAAGTGCTGCTTGAACGAATGTGTTGAATAATCTTCAAAATTCCAGATTTTGAATGGGACCTGGAGCAGGTGTCCTGGAACTAATGGACCAGCATAATGGTAATTGAAATGGCTGTTTCCAACAGGGATGCTGTATGGAGTTTCTGGCAAGCTCAAGTGAGAGAATTACAGTGTAAATATCCAGGTTGGGGAGCAATGCCATGTCCTATGTTTATTATTATTAAGAATCAGGTCTTAGCTTGCTGTGCTACTAAATTTTGTATAGATAGTATGGCACCCAGTGACATGTGACCTAAGCTGCTCATCATGAAAGGCTGTGTTCTGACATACCAGGCCACAAGGTGGAAGTTGTTTGTAAGAGAATAGGTTTGAGCAAGTCCAGAGGGTACAGTAGATTTCATGGTCTGGTACTCCAACTCCTACTGAATCTTGTGCGCCTTCTCTATCTTTCTCACAATTTACGTTTATGACTTCATGGGGATTCCCATGACAGTCAGGTTTACAGATGGTTCTGCCTGTTATGTTGGCACCAACCATAAGTAGACTACTCAGCCTCACTCAAGAGTAACCCTAAATAACAAGGGAGAGGAATATTCTCTAAGTGAACAAAATTTTGAACAGCACATTTAGTTTTTCACTTTGACTATCCAGCCAAAGAAATGACCAAAAGTAGAGATCTACACAAATTCATGCACAGCACTTTGACTAGATGGGCAAAGATGGGAAAAGAACAGAACTGGATGATAAGTGATGAATAGACTAGAGAAGAGGTATGCAAATGACTTCTTAGAATGGAAACTGGGTGCCATATTTGTGTCCTATGTGAAGGTTCACCAAAGATTCAACTTCTCTGTAGAGGGAAGTTTCAATAATCAGGTGGGCAAGTCGACACATTCTATGGCTGTCATGGAAGGCTCCATGAGGCCATGTACAAAGTGGCTAATGCAGGAGTGACAGAGGCCATGCATGGGCTCAACAACATTTACTTCCTAAGGGGAACCATTTAGTTGCATGGTAGCAAGCATATTACAATATTGATTTCTCCCAAATTACTGCCTTGTTCTTGTTGGAGAAAATACTCATTCCAGATATCAATTATGATTTTTTCCCCACATTGGTAATGTTTCTCCCAAACCTATCATTTCTGGATCTAGAATGCCACATTCACCATCAGTTATTTCATATAACATTGCTTCTGATCAAGGAACCCACTTCATAATCAAAGGAGTGTGGCAATAGCCTCATTCCCAATTTACCTACTTTATTCCCTGTCACTCAGAAGCAGTTGGCTGGATATAATGTCAGAATGGCCTGTGTTATGCCACCAATTGGAAGACAGCACTCTGAAAGTGGTATATGCTTTGAGATAGCAACCAATAATCAGAATATGCACATCTGGAAATTAAAGAGGCATAATTGGAAATGGTTCTTCTCACTATTATGTCTAATATTCTTTCTGCAGAATTTTGGCTTCCCACCCCTATAACTTTGTGCTTTGCTGGTTTGGAAGTTTTAGTTCCAAATGGAGAAATGCTTCTGCCAGAGAACACAATGATATATCCATTGAATTTGAAGTTGAAGCTGTATCCTGTTATTTGAGTTTCTTTATCCCACTATAAAGAAGAGAATTACTGTCGTGGCCAGGGTGATTGATTATGATTACTAGGGAGGAACTGCTATACAAAGGAGGTAGGGAGGATTCTATCTGGAACACATAGGATGCTCTGTAATGTCTCTGCCATGTCCAATAGTAGATATTAGTGGATAATTTTGTGAATTAAATTGTGTCCCTCACAAAGATAAGCTGAAATCCTAAACCCTGGTACCTGTGAATGTGATCCTATTTGAAAATAGGATCTTTGCAGATATAATCAAGTTAAGGTCATACTGGCTTAAGGTGAGCCCTGATCCAATGTGACTTGTATGCTTATAAGAGGTGTAAAAGAGGGGCGCCTGGGTGGCTAACTTGGTTGAGCATCCAACTCTTGATTTCAGCTCAGGTCATGATCCCAAGGTCATAGTATTGTGCCCCATGACAGGCTCTGTGCCGTGTGTGGAGCCTGCTTGGGATTTTGTCTCTCTCCCTCTGGCCCTCTTTCCTGCTTTCTCTCTCTCTCTCTCTCTCTCTCTGTCGAGAGAGAGAGAGAGAGAGAGAGAGAGAGAGAGAGAGAAGTGTAGAAGAGGCACAGACACACACATGGGAAGAATGCCATGTGCCAATGGAGGCAGAGGTTGGAGTTATGTAGGAACAAGCCAAGGAATAACAAGGATTGCAAGCCACCACCAGAAACTAGGAGAGAGGCATGAGATAGTTTCTTGCTTAGAAACAACAGAAAGAATTGCCCCTGCTGACACATTGATTTGGGGCTTTTGGCCTCCAGATTTATTCTGTGACAGAATAAATTTCTATTGTTTTAAGCCTCCCAGTTTATGATAATTGTCTGGCATCCCTTGGAAACTAATGCAAACAACAACGGCAATTTTATGGGACAGCTAAGGACTCAGACCCTTCAGGAATTAGCTATTTGTCTATTTGACCCTGTGATCAGTTACCAAAATGAGGGCTGTAGCAACTAGGGGTATTTTCTTTCTGTGTGTGTGTGTGTGTGTGTGTGTGTGTGTGTGTGTGAGAGAGAGAGAGAGAGAGAGAGAGAGAGAGACAGAGAGAGAACCCATTTGACCCTTTTGATGGGAATATGTGAATATTTAGCATGGAAATGCAGTATAAGTTCAGGCACACTTTAAAGTACAAGTGACACAAATTATCATCAATTTTGCTAGAAGGTGCCCACCCAATGGGGAACTAGGGGGTCATCATTGTTTCTTTTGAGCTGCTTATTTGCTCAAATCTGGGTGAGATTTGCAAATCTGGGTGAGACCACTGCCCTCCCTCACTCAGTCCTGAACCCAGCCTAACAGAATTCTTGCCCTACTCAGAGGTCAGGCTCTACCTTCGGTCTGCCCCTTACAGGCCTTCAGACATCCAACAATGAAGCTCTCACAAACATCTCTCATCTTCTCATTGATCTGACTACAAACTATCCCTTTCATAGTGCAAACTCCTCAAGTCCCATGAATTCTGTGATAATCAGGAGCTTTGATTTTAATCACAATTTTCCTCCTCCAATACTACCTTCCACTTACCAAAAAGCCCCCTCAGTTTCTAAATGTTCTGCTCACATACCATACCTCCCCTGAGATCTTCACATGGCTCCAAGCTATTAGTATCACATACTGAAGGCTTAGTGCCTCTTCACTCATTTGATGAGCTTTTATTCCATCACTTTATGCTTCTGTATCCCTTAAGATGTCTTCCATCTGGCTTGAAAGGCTTCCTTCTTTCTCTTTTTCCCAATAAAGTTGATAGGTCACTAACTCATATTTACTCTCCTTCAAAAATGTTTTTATTATTGTTGCCAGCTGCTCTCTTACCAGTGCTGCTAGCACTAGTTCTTTTACCATAGCAGGAACAGTAATCTGTAAAGATGAGAACATCCAGTAAGTGTTTACTGTGTTCTACACACTGTGCTAAGTCTTCTCCATGCATCAGCTCTACAATCCTCACCAAAACGTCATGAGATAGGTGCTCTCATTATTCTCATTTTACTTCTAAGGAAACTGAGGCTTATGGAAGTTAAGCAATTTTCCTAAAAGCACAAGGAATAGAAAACTACACTTTATTTGTGACAAAAAGTGCTTGAAATATATACCGTCCACGCCAAAGATATTTTGGAAGGTCTAAAGACCCTAAAGGTATGGGGTGTCCAAGGCCCACAATCACTGAACTCTCTAGGTTCTTAAAGGAAGTTTGTTTTTTTCCAAATGTAATTCCTCAAAATAGAAGAATTGTCCCTTTTCCTTCAAGAGATTTTGGCTCAGGCAGCACTGATTCATGTGAAGGTCCACATTTTCAGATTCACTGGCAAGCTGGTTTGTGGGGACAGGTCTTTGACTTTGAATTGTAAAGCTTGGCAGTTTTGGACCAGAGTTAGGTGGAGCCCAAGAATTTTGTGATAGTGCCTAGGGTCACCATGAAGACTAGCCTGGGAGGCAAGGAAGGCAGAAACTGAGTCTCACCCAAAACAGCTGTGCTTTTATATATCCATGTGCCTATGTATATCTACTTATGTGTACATATGTGCTCTTATGATATGGTATTCATATATATATATATATATATATATACACACACACACACACACACACACACACACACACACATATGATATATATGTATATGTGCATGTGTGCATACCTATGTAAGTTGAGTACATATGCATATTCTTGGTTAATTTTCATTTGGAAATAGAACTCTGATGCTTTAGAAACTGTTTAAAATCCATTCTTTGCAATGAAAGACAAGGATAAATAAACAACTGAGGGTCAGGGAGATTAAACCTATAGCCAAAGACAACATGAAACAACTACTCAAATTCAAGTTTCCTCATTGTGATAAGGTGATGATTGTGCTCTTGGACCTTCTCTCTCAAAGACCAAGTGGGGCCCCCAAAGGATAAGGATGAGTAATTGGTACATTTTGGGCCCAGGGCTGGGCTGTAAACTGTAGGTCTGTGGTCCAAGAACTCCTCAGTGAGTGGCCTCATGATATGGACCATGCCAAAGCATGCTGCCTGAGGCAATGACCTCAAACCTCTCTGTCTAGATGAGTTGGGGAGGAGGGTCATGCTGCCTTCATTGTTGTTCTATCGCTGGCCTGGGGATCATGGTATCTTGGGGCTTGGTCATCTGTATGATGTACCTTTTATTGTCTGGAGAGTTTTTATTATTTTGTTTGTTACTTGCAGACAGATTTGAGTGGCCCCTGTGAATACAGCCAGGACCTGCAACTTTACTCTTGAATTATGACCTTTTTAAGAAAACACGTCCCACAGAATGAGCATAAGGATGATAGAAGCCAATATTTCAAATTATAAAATGTTTAGATTTTTTACACAAAATTTGCCTCTACAGCCTCCATGAGGAGAAGAAGAAAATAACCCCAAAACATGCAACCAGAAATGAAGATGAGTCTCCTACCTCAATTATGTCTACATAGCCTGACCTTTAGCTAGAAATGACCAGTCACTTCTGGATCCATTAGCAGAGAACTGAAAGACAGGGGTTAAATGTAGAGGAGGCAGTGGGGAGCCCTGCCAAGGCATGCCCTCCCATCATTCTAGGGTCAAAGGAGTTCTATCCTGCTTTACAAATTAGCACACTGAGCTCCTGAAATCAAGTGTTCCTTTCTAGATTGCAGCCTGCTTGGTGCTGTTCATCAGGTGGCTCTAAACCTTTTAAATGTTTGCTTGGGCAATATGACTTCCTCTAGACTCAGAGCCAAATACAAATTAAAAGCTTGGTGCAGACTTTTTCTTTTCAGCAGGTTACTAACAGAGCCTTAGATACTCGGCAAACATTTATAAAAGAAGGCTTATTCCAGTACTGATCTGGAACAGAACTTTTTGTATGATGTAATGCATAAACCTTGTCCCAGGAATAAATTAGCATTCTGGGTAAATGCTTTAGCATTTTAATAAAGAATTTTGATGGACTAAAAATTGTTCTAGATGCCAGCTTCACATTCATTCTGCTGACTGTCAGCCTTGAGAAGGGCCAACAACCCTAACCAAATTCCCCTTCTGCCTTCAGAAGCTGTGCTGTTCCTTGCATCCATGCCTATAACCATTTAACCTTCATTTTCTGTAAAATTTCCTACCCGGAGTCAATCTTGAATTGATTTGTTGGAAGTCTTGTCTCTTGTAGCATGCATAACTAGATTTATAAGAAATGTAAAATATAGTGCAGAGGGAATGGAAGGCATAGTAGATGTAAATTATGTTTTCCCTCATGTCTACAATTATTTGAAAATACCCATTCTCTCCTTTGATTACACCCATGTTTGGTGTAAGTGTCACTAGTCCCACTTCATGGGTGAGAAAGTATAAGGTAAGAAGGTGAAGTGGTCTGCCTGTCCCCAAACTCACAACTAACAAGGAAAGGCTCAGGTCTTACTTTGGCCTCCATTTGTTTTTTAAATTCAATGGTCCCATGTCTTTTCCCAACACCACAAATGCATTTGGAAGGATGCTTATAAATCATCATTGACTCCTGGAATGGAAAGAAACAAGTGTGCAGACCAACATATAGATTTGCAGGGAATCCAAACTGCCTGGAGTATACAAACCTGCCCTAGAACTCTCCTCCTGCCCCCTCCTCAAGGACAACAGAAAGAGACAGATGCCTAGGTGGCAGTATGAGGCATCTCTGTGCCTGGGAACACACAACACCTGAAAAACACATGATGCTGCAGGAGTTTGAAAGTGGAGAGTCAGGGTACTTTCTCCAATGTGTGATTCATGTTCCCACCCGCAGTTGCTCTGAGGGTGCGATTAGGTTTGTGTTTATCCTACTTTCCCAACAATATGTCCAATCTGCACCCTCATGCCTCACTCTGGAAGGAAACATGAAAAGGGTTGTTAACTTTTTTACTCTTGGTGCTAATAGACATATTGATAGCACACAACTAGCACGGGCTTCCTAGATAAGCCGTTTATGAAGAATTGGCTCTGGAAATTCCAGAATAAGAACACTGATATAATTATGAAACCAAGTATTCCAAATATAATACTCTAGGAGATTGTTAACAGAAGGAAAGTCTTTGAGTCAGCCTTTTAAAGCTTCTTAATTTGTGCTTTTGAACTTTATGGTAGGAGTAGAAAGAAGCAAAATCTGCTGGTCAGAGAGAGAGAGCATATCTGATTTCCTTCCACAGACTTGGAAACTGAGTAGAAATGAACCAGCCTTTAGAGACTCTATACAATTGCAGTTCTCTGAGAACCAGGCTTATATCATCATCATTTGAGTCCTGAGAAAGGGTGATAGCAGTAAGAAGAACCTTGAAGGACGTTGCTATTCAGGCAGGCAGACTGTATAGTAAGAATGCTGAATGAGGCAGAACTTCCTTGGAAAAGGGTTGAATCAGTGAATTTCAATGAAACAGCCCTCAGAGGCATAATATTTAGTGATTTCAGCTTGCATTATTTATTGACTAGTGGGGAGTTTGTGGGTTTAACATTTTATTAATATGGCACCAGGTCATCTGAGAAAGTTGTAGCCACTGGGAAAGCTCCCCAGAAACACATTTTCATATTATCAACAGTGCACTTTAAGGATTGAAGAGATTCTCCAGTGTGTCTCTGGGGACAGATAGAAAGTGCCACATCTTACACAAGCCATTTCTTCTCCAAGGAAGTCAAATGCTAGTGAGCAAACTCCACAACTACTTTATTTCTTTCTTGATGATCTTGTGTTTCTTACTTTGTGCCTTCAAACCCATGAAAGGCTGGGAAAGCAATCTCTATGACCTAACATAGCTTTGAACAGCTAAATGAGTCCCTCCTGTTATCATTCATTAAGTGACCCCAGGATATTGGCATCAAATAAAACTTATATGCAATTGCTCATGGCCTTCTGTCTCACTTAAAAATGTGATGGTTAAGGGGTGCCTGGGTGGCTCAGTCTGTTAAGCGTCTGACTTCAGCTCAGGTCATGATCTTGCAGCTTGTGGGTTCAAGTCCTGCATAGTGCTCTGTGCTGACAGCTTGGAGCCTGAAGCCTGCTTCTGATTCTATCTCCCTATCTCTCTGCTCCTCCCCTGTTCATGTTTTTTCTCTCTCTCTCTCAAAAATTAATAAACATTAATTTTTTTAAAAAATGTGATGGTTAATGCCTAAGAACTCAGATCCACTACGAAACCTGACATTTAATCATATGATTATGGAACACTTTCCCTCCTCCACTTCATGTCATTACATTAATAGGGCTACAATATGTTAACAGTGAGTTACAGCTAAAAGTACTAAAATTGCTGCAAGGATCAGACCCTATTTAAAAAGGTCTTAGGAAAACTCAAGCAGTAAGAGAAACAGAAACAAGAAAACTAGGCAAATTTAAAACCATTGACATCTACAGCTACAGCAAACATTAAACATTTCTAACCAGATTAATTTAAAACCTTATACTAAAGGCAAATCTGAACAAAACTCACACCTGACACAGACTTTGGACTTATCAGAGAGGGAATTAAAAATAACTATAATTAGTTAAAACATAATAATGGAAAAAAGTAAACAATATTCAAGAACATATGAATAATGTTAAAAGAGATATGGAAGATTTAAGAGAGAATCAAAAGAAAATGCTAGAAAAAATAAAAGTTGCAGAAATAAAGAATGCCTTTAATGGGCTCATGTGTAGACTGGAAACAGTCAAAGAAAGAATTGGTGAGCCTGAAAATGTGTCAATAAAAACTTCCCAAATTAAAATGCAAGGAGAAAAAAAAAGAATAAAAAAAAACCCAGAACAGAATATCTGAGAACTTTGGGATAATTTCAAAAGATGTAACATGCTTAATGAAATAATAGAAGGAGAAGAGAGAAGGAATGGAGTAGAATAAATATTAGAAGTAATAACTGACAAGAGCTTTCCAGAACTAATGGCAGGCATCAAACCACAAATTTAGGAAGCTCAGAGAAAACAAAGCAGGATAAGTAACCAAGAATCTGCACCCAGACATATCATACTCAATGTATTGAAAGAAAAAAAGTCCTGCAAATCTAGATTCTATATCCAGAAAAATAATTTTTCAAAAGAGAAGAAGAAATGCAGACTTTTTCAGAACAAAAGTGAAAGGAATTCATCATCAATAGAATGCCCAGCAAGAAATTATGAAGTTCTTCACAGGGAAGGAAAATGGTAGACTGGAAACTTGGATCTACTTTTTGAAAATACCAGAAAGTATATTAAAGAAGGAATAAATGAAAGTAAAGTGAATTTTTTAATTCTTAATTGATATAAGAGAAATGTTTAAAGTCATAACAGTACTAGAACAGTATGTTATGAGATTATATAATATGGACAAGGGAAATAAATGACAGCAATTCTATAAAGGAGGCAGGAAGGAATTAGGAATATTCTGTTATAAGTTACCTGTACTACCCATGAAGAGGTATCTATCATGTTATGTAGATCTATATTAGTTGTAATTAATGTATATTGCAAACTGTGTGGCAATAACTAAATTAAAAAAATAATTTGAGAGTGTGAAAGCAGGGGAGAGGGGAAGAGGAAGAGAGAGTATCTGAAGCAGGCTCCATGCTCAGCATGTAGCCCAATGTGGGGCTCAATATCATGAACCATGAGTTCATGACCTGAGCCAAAATGAAGAGTCAGATGCTCAACTGACTGAGCAACCTAGGTGCCCCCCCCCTTAAATTTTTTTAAGTTTTAAAGTATAACTTACATGCAAAGAGAGAAGGAAAATATAATTGAATGAATGCTAAATCAAAATCAGAGAAGAGGAAAAAAAAACATAGAGAAAGAACTATAATAAACAGAAAACTGTTGTAAACATGGCAGGTATTAAATCCAACTATATCAATAATCACATGTAAAATATCTTAATAAGCAGGTTAAAGGACAAAGATTGTCCAACTGGATTAAAAAATAGCCAATTATATATTTTATACATCATACTCCCTTTAAATATGAAGAAAAAGAAAAGGGGTGGAGGATGATGGCAGAATATGGAACACTAAGAATCTGTCTCCCACCCTAGACAACATTTGCACTCCAGAAATTGTCTGATGTATCTATTTTGGAACAAAATGACAACAAAACAAAATGAAGTTGGAGGTTTTCAACTTCCAGGAGAATATTTGGTTGGTAAATTGCAGTTAATTTCAGTCCATTTCAGCTCATAGTACAGCCCTACTCTCATGTAGGCAGCTGTGCATGTGTTTGTAGAGTAACTTGCATACAGCTTATGGGAGGCAGGATAGGCAAAAGAGATATTCCAAATACCAGGAATCAGTGCTCTTATTGCTGCTTCTGCTCACAGAAGTGCAGACAAAAAAGTGGTGGCCATTGTTGTTGCATCTAACCCATCTGTTTCAAGCCCCCCTCTTTCTGGCTGAAGTGAGCTCCATGGCTCTTACAAGTCTGGCACTCTTTTCTCTCTCCTTTATTTTTTTTTTTCTTTTTCCCCTTGGGAGAGCCAGATGTTAAAGACGAGAACTTCAAAAGCACCTGCATGTACAGGGAAAATGAGAAAGTGATTGAAAATGCCCAGGGAAAAGACCTGAGACTGCTCAGGCTCAGGAAAGACCTGAGAATACCTTGAGTTTATATCTTGAGCTGATTTTGGCACAGAGAGGCTACAATTAAAAACAAAATGAACAAAGGAATAACAAAAAACAACTAGCAAACTCTAGAAAGGAGGGTTCTAGCAAACTCTAGAAAGGAGGGTATTTGATTTGCAGTGTTACCATGTTATTAGATTTAAATATCTAGTTTTCAACATCCCCCACCCAAATTCACAAGGCAAAGAAACAGGAACATATAGACCATTCAAAGGAAGACAAAATAAGTCAGCAGGAACTGTTCCTGGGAAAGACCTGATGGCAACTGTACTAGACATAGACTTTAAAACAACTGTTTCAATGATATTCAAAGAACTGAAGGAAGATGTGAGGAAAGTCAACAAAATGTTGTATAAACAAAATGGAAATATTAATAAAAAGATACAAAACTGAAAAAGAAATTGCATTGTAAAGTACAGTAACTGAAATGAAAAAGTCACTAGAGGAGTTCAAAGGCACATTTTAGCAGGCAGGAGAAGAGAAACAGTGAATTTGAAGATAGGACAATGGAGATTATCTATTCTGGAAAAAAAAATTGAAGAAAAGTGAACAGAGCCGAAGGGACCTGTGGGGGTCCATCAAGCAGATCAATATACATGGCGAGGCAGTCTCAAGAGAAGAGAGAGAGAGAAAGGTGCAAAGATAATATTTGAAGAAGAAAGTGTTACCAAGAGTTAGATGGAAAAGAAAAGAAGTCTTTGTCTTTTCACTGCCATAGTAAAGAATTACATGACAACAAAACAAAAGTAAAGCAGAGAAAAGATTTTATTAAAGTACACTCCAAGGGATGGGGCACCTGGGTGGCTCAGTCAGTTAAGCTGCCTACTTCAACTCACAGATCATGATTTCATGATTCACAAGTTCGACCCCTGTGTTGGGCTCTGTGCTGACAGCTTGGAGCCTGGAGCCTGTTTCAGATTCTGTGTCTTCCTCTCTCTCTGCCTCTCCCCTGCTGGTACTCTATCTCGCTCTCTCTCATTCAAAAATAAATTTAAAAACATTTAAAAAAAAAGTACACTCCAAGAGTAGCCAGCCAGTCAAGAGAGACAAAGGCCCAGAAGTTCCGAGGTGTGGGGTTATATCATTTTTTTTTTCTTCTGGGTGGGTCCTTTGAATGACAGGCCTGGATTATATAATAGTTAGCCAGAACCACGTATGCTTCACCGACGGTGTTCTATCAAATGTTTAAGAAAGAAGACACCAACTCCTACATTATCTCCAAAAAAATAAGCAGAGATAACACTTTCTAACTCATTCTATGAAGCCAATATTATCCGTATATCAAAACCCGGTGTATTATTTCAGCAATAAAAAGAAATGAGCTATCAAACCAAAAAAAGACATGGATGGACTTGAAATGAATATTGCTATATTTAAAAAAAAGCCAAATTGAGGGGCGCCTGGGTGGCTCAGTCGGTTAAGCATCTGACTTTGGCTCAGGTCATGATCTCATGGTTCGTGAGTTCAAGCCACGTGTTGGGCTCTGTGCTGACAGCTCAGAGCCTGGAGTCTTCTTCAGATTCTGTGTCTCCCTCTCTCTGCTCCTCCCCCATTCACACTCTGTCTCTCTGTCTCTGTCTCTCTCTCTCTCTCTCTCTCTCTCTCTCTTAAAAATAAATAAAAACATTAAAAAAAATTTTAAAGCCAAATTGAGAAGATTTCATATTGTATGATGCCATCTGTGTAACATTCTGTAAAATGAAAAATTATAGAGTTAATAAAAAGATCAGTGATTGTCAGGGGCTCAGGAGTGTGAAGTTTAATAGTTGAAGCAGAGGGAATTTTTAGAGTGGAGAAACTATTCTGGTGTGCTTAAATCCCTACTCCTTAAGTGTGAGCTAGTTACAGTGACTTCATTCCAAATACCAAAGTGGGAGAGAGAGTGCAACTTGACAGTGGAGAAACCTGACAAACTACCCCAGCCAGGTCATCAAGGTCAACATTGACAGTGATAGGTAATATTGACTGTATGTACACATGATATCAAGTGATGAATACGGCAGTTTACCTCTGTGGTTTTCCTCTTAAAAATCTACAACCCCAGTAAAATCATGAGAAAAATTTCAGACAAATTCCACTTGAGGGACATCTTATAACATGCTTGACAAATGCTCCTCAAATCTTTCAAGATCATAAAAACAAGGAAAGTCTGGGGCACCTGGGTGGCTCAGTCAGTTGAGTGCTGACATTGGCTCAGGTCAGGATCTCGAGGTTTATGAGTTTGAGCCCCACATCAGGCTCTGTGCTGACAGCTCAAAGCTTGGAGCCTGCTTTGGATCCTGTGTCTCCCTCTCTCTCTGCCCCTTCCCCACTCATGCTCTGTCTCTCTCTCTCTCAAAAATGAAATAAACATTAAACAAATTAAAAAAAATAAAACAAGGAAAGGCTGAGAACATGCCAAAAAATAAAAAAGCCCAAGGAAATATGATAAGTAAATGTAATGTGGGATCCTGAATAAAATTCTAAAACAGAAAAAGACATTCTGGAAAAACTAAGGAAATTTGCGCAAACTATGGACTTTAGTAATAATAATAATAATAATAATAATAAATATTGGTTCATTAATTGTAACAAATGTAAGAAACTGGGTCTGAGGGTATTGTGGGAGCTTTGTTCTATGTTCTCAATTGTTTTTATAAATCTAACACTGTTCTAAAAATTGATTATTTTTTAATGGTTCTTCATGCTGCCTCTATCTCACTTAACACAGATACAAAGTCAAATCACACACAAGTACATTTAATTGGCAGACCTAAGTTATACTTGTAACCAAAGGAGCTTAGCAAATATGGTCTTGATCTTTCTAGCCTCTGTAGTACAGGGAAACATACAAGAAGTTTGGAAATGATGATGACTGAGCCTGTCCACAAGAATTAAATACAGGTGGTTGTATCAAAATTCAACTGACTATTGTCTTGTTGATGCACCTCTAAACCCTATCCAGTTTTTCTCTGTTATCAAGGTTTTAACAAGTTAAATAGAAGGCAAATGAGAGGTCACAATATATACATATATTAATAGATACCACCAGAAAAAAACATCAAGTTCATATGCCCATCCAAACTACTGCCAACACAGATTACTATCAATTGTTCATAAATTTGTGAATCTGTTGGGTAAAAAATTTCATGTTGTTTCATTTAATGTTCTTCTAATTACAAAGGTAATAATGCTTCTGATCACCTGCTATTCATTCCGTTGGTGAGGAAGTGATCATCTGTCCTAAATAGGATGAGACTGAGGACACCTGACATTGGGCTGATGAGATTTACAGCAGTTGATTATTCACATATGCTCATGGCCTTGGGGAGGAGGACACTGAGTACGACACAGGTCCACATCAGTTCTTGGGAAAAGAGTGAATATCAGGCAGACTGTTGGAGACAGGATTTTTGGAGGATGCAGTTGACTTGTTTGAATAATTGTCGTAGGCTGGCAGGGAAGTGAAGGCCAGTAGGGTGAGGACCAGGTGGAGTGCATCCTGTCCAGCTGAAACAGGAATTCATTGGGTAAGGAATCTTTCCCACTAGGTGGGGGGCATGTCTAGTGAGAGTGGGAGAACCCACAGTTAGACATTTGGGGCCCTGTGAAGTTCAAAGATGTCAAGGTAGCACATGAAATTTTAGGCTTTTCAATGTTTATCAGTGAGTTATATTTCCTTTTCTTTGAATTTCCCATTTGTATTGTTTCCGGGATTTAATTTTTTTTTTTTCTGGTTATCAGCTCTTTTTCTCATACTCATATTATAAATATTTTCCCCCAGTCTGTTTTTTTTTTTTTTTTCATTAAGAACATTCTTTAAAAACTACTTTGTTGTGGTGCTGCTTAGAACACTTCAGTGACTTTCAGAACAAATACCAAAATTTTTGATGTGGCTGGCTACCCTGAATGAGCTGCCACACTCTCTTGTGCTCATGCTCCTGTCCTCATGTCTGTTTTCATTTCTTCCCATGCTCCTTTATCCCTTCATATACCTGATTCTTTCGAGGCTTCCTGCTGCAGATTTTCTTCTTCTCACGCATTACTATGACAGACTCATGTGTATTGAAAAACAAACAGTAGCAGGTACAGTAGGTCTAATCAAAGATGGTCATAAACCACAAGCATTGTGGGTGCTTGTATTTTTCTCCACTGAGCTTTCCAATAGCCATTTTATTTGTTAATTTTAAACTGGAAACATGTTGCATGGTACAAAATTAAAACAAAATTCTGTGGTGAAAAGGTCATCCTCCCTGCTTCCCAATGTTTTTTTTTTGTTTTTTTTTGTTGTTTTTTTTTTTCAGGAAGCAACATCTGAGATTGGTTTCTTGGGTCTTCAAACTTCTAAGCATGTGTGCTCACACCAGACACATTGTTTTGTACCTTCTCACTATTTTTTTACTTGTTTCATTCCTTTGCAATATATGTAGATCTTTGTCCTTTTTATTTGCTTCATAATATTAAGTCACATGGATTCACTGCCGCTTAAGCCACAAGCTCACTATTGATGGATATATATGCATTAGTGATATATTTTTATTACAATGTTGCAAAGAGTAATCATGTTCATACCTCATTTAGTCAGGTGTGAGTTTATCAAAAGTAGATGTGTTAGTCAAGACTATGTGAATTTTTAAATTGTGATAAGACAGGATGTTATTGTTTCTTATAGTGGGTGTGCCAAATTGTACTCCTACTGGTAGTGTATAAACCATAGCTTCTCCAATTGTTTATTGAGTCTGATAAGCAAAAACTATATCATTGGTTTCAGTTTGCATCTTTAAATGTTAAAAGAAACACAGCAGTTGTATTCTTTTACTATGCACTTTAATGTTTTCTTATCTTTTGCTGACTTTTATTAGGCATTTGGTCTTTGTTCTCATTGATTTATAGTTATTCTTTATATATTATGGGACTGTAGAGCCACTCTTTTACAGTCCTATAAGTTGCAAATATCATGCTCTGTTTTTCATTTCTGTTTTTAATTATCTATTTTTAAGGAGAATTTATCTACTCATATAATTAATTAATCAATATTTTTATAGGTTGGGTGTTGTGAAGTAGTTTAAGATGGCTTCCTTATTCTACTTCTTAATGGAAAATGTCATTGCTTTTCTAGTATTTTTATGTTTTTTCTCTGAGGATTTGAGACTTAAATAATTTACAATTTATTTGTGTGTCATGTCAAGTAGGGCTTTAACTCTTTTTTTTGCCTCAGATAGATCCAAATTGTCAACATCATATTTTGAAGAATATATTTTTTCTTACTTAAAATGTTGCCATAATAACTGACTAATTGTCTTTACATATTGTGCTGTATTGTGGACTTTTCATTCTGTTCTGTGGATTTCTTGATTTATGTACCACTAGTGTACTTTTTATTAAGTGTATATTTATAATACAGTTTAATACCTGAATGTGTTTTCCATCCTCATTATTTTTCATATTCAGAATTTTCCTAACTACTTTCTTTTTTTGTTTTTCTCTTTAAAATCTAGAATCAACCTGTCTGGTTCCAAAGGAAATATTCTATTGGTACTTTTATTGGATTTCAAATACAGCTTAATGTAATTAATGTCTAATTACTGTCTCAGTTCAACATAATTGTATGGTTTTCTATTTGTTTAAGACTTTTTTAAGTCCCTCAATAGCACTTTACAATTCTTTTTTCATAAAAGCCTTACAGATTTCTTATTTAAATCTTGGTTAATTCTATCTGTTGTTCTTGTTTTATTTTATTTTATTTTATTTTATTTTATTTTATTTTATTTTGTTTTATTTTATTATTTTCCCAGCCCCTTTGCCAGATTCTTTTATTTGTCTTATATCAGTTGATTTTCTTAGGTTATCCAGGTATATAATCACATTAATTGCAATCAAATATAACTTTATCTGTTCGTTTCCAGTTTCCAAATATCTTCTTTTTTCCTAAAATTTTCAGGTAATGCCACCATAGCAGTGTTCAATAGCAGTGATACTGCTTGATATACTAATCTGATTTATGCCCTTAATGGGAATGCTTCTACTGTTCTCCCATTATAATAATAATGGATTTTAGGTTGATATATAGATTTCATCAGTTATAATTTTTTTACAAGTTCCTTTTTAAAACCAAGAATTTATGTCAAAATTTATTAACATATCTTTTTGGAATTTGTAGAGATGACTTTTTTCATTTTTCATTTAAAATAATACATCATTTGAATATATAATAAATTATATAAATGGGTTTTGCAGTATTAAACCATTCTGGTAATCCTGGAATAATGCTATACTGCTGGCTTCTGCTTCTAATATTTTATCTAGGACATTTACATTCAGTCATGATAAAGGTGGATATGTATCTTTTTGTTCTAACTGGTTGAGATTACTATAAATTTTGTTTGGTTTATTTAAAAAATTACCTTCTTATACTCTCCACTGAATGACTTAAAAAGAGCATTTTATGCAGTTCTTAAAGATTTGGTAAACTTTTCTCTATGTAAGCATTTGGGGCTGGTATTTGAATAACTTACAAATTTTTCTAAATTTTCTATGCAAATTGTTCTGTTTGAATTTTCAATTTCCCCTGAGATCATTTTTGGTGTTTTTCTAAAAATTTCTTAGGAAATCATCCACCTAATTCATATTCTTCCAAATGTTTTCATAAAATTGAGCCAAATAGTCTTATTTATTAATGTTTTCTTTTTGGTATTAAAATAACTGATTTTTTTTTCCTCCCCTTGATTATGTTAGCTAATAGTTTTGAATTTTAGCCTTAAGAATATGATTCTGAAATTTTGGTTCTACAATTTTTCCTTTTTTTAATGTTTATTTACTTATTTTTGAGAGAGCGAGAGACAGGGAGAGAGCATGAGTAGCAGAGGGACAGAGAGAGAGAGATAGAGATAGAGAAAGAGAGAGAGACAGAGAGACAGAGAGACAGAGAATCCCAAGCAGGCCCTGAGCTGCCAGTGCAGAGCCTGATGTGGGGCTCAAACCCACAAGTTGTGAGATCATGACCTGAGCCGAAGCCAAGAGCTGGATGATTAACCAACTGAGGCACCTAGGCGCCCTGGTTCTACAATTTTTCTATTACTATTTTATTATTTTTAAAATCCTTTATCTTAGGGGACCAGGGTGGCTCAGTCAGTTGAGCAACCCACTCTTGATTTTGGCTCAGGTTATGATCCTAGGGTCTTGGGATTGAGCCCCACGTCAGACTCCATGCTAAAGCATGGAGCCTGCTTGTGATTCTCTCTCTCTCTCTCTCTCTCTCTCTCTCTCTCTCTCACTCTCTCGCTCTCCACCCCCCCTCCCCTGCTCCTCCCCTGCTCATGCTCTCTGGCACTCTCTCTAAAATAAAATTTTAAAAAATCCTTTATCCTTACTAAGGACTTCTTTCCACTCCAATTAATTTTGTTGCATTTTGTGAATTTTACCCTGAGCATTGTTCTAGCTGTATCCCATAGGACCTGATATGTATATTTCATTATCATTTTCTTTATATTATATATTATTGATTTTAATTTATTTTTGAATCCAAGAGATTTTATTTCCGGTTTCTGATATTTGTGTTTGATATTTTTGCATAAGATTTTAGTTTCACAGGAATGGTTCAGAAAATAATTTGTCTATGTTTCTTTTACTTCTTGGAACTTATTTAGTTTTACTTTGTGGCTTAATATGTAGTCAAATTTTGTGTATGTTTCTTAATCACCTGGAATAATGCTGATACTCTATATCTGAGTGTGGAAGGATGGTGGTACATTCTTTATAGTCTGAGTGTACATTATGTATACACACACATACACACACACCTTACTCACATAAGTATATATTTATATATGTAAGTATCAATTAATTATACATGTGTGTCTATATATATATATATGTACATATAAATATGTACATGTGGTATAATTCACCTAATACTTATATGTGTAGTATATAGTGTCACTATGTATATAAATTCCAAACTCCACATTGATTAATTTACCTCGTCAGTTGTGTGATTTAAATGTTTTCTAGTCTTTTTGGTGGCAACACTGCCCTCTCAAGGACCAAGTGCAAAGCATTCAAGTCTCCTACAACTCTTTCCTATATTTTCTATGCCTTTGTTTTCTAAATGTTGACATTATGTAATTAGATACAGGTTTTCATGACTGGTAGATCTTCACTGAGAATTATACCCTTTTTCATCATAAGGAAACTTCCTTTGACTTAAATGAAACTGAACTTGTTTTCATTCTAGATCAGAGCCACAATGGCCAGGGCACTGACCAGTGTGGAGAGAGACATGAAACATGTCAAGAAAATATCAGAACAGAAAATGCCAGCTTTCCTGGCAAATGACACTCTCTGCACTCAGGGTCAGTTAGGGGCAACTGGGAGGTTAAAGGCAACTCTGCTGGTGGTCACTGAACCAAAGGATTTAAAGCTGGAAGGGAACTTTGAGATGAGCTGTTTTCACTGCCCCTGCAGAGGGCATGGGGGTCAGAGTTGGCAGGGAATATTTCAAGAGAAAATTATTCAAGAAAATATTTGGAAAGCAAAGGATATTATCTGGCAGAGAAAGCAGGGAGGCCAAGTCCAGTAAAACAGCTTCATCCAAAAAGGGATACACAGCAGTTAAGGTAGTCCTGGGCATTTGCTTGCCCCACCAAGGCCCGTGGTGTGGACCATGGGGTTGGGAAGCTTCAAACAATGAAGTGAGAGCTATGTCACCCTTGCATGTTTTGCTTCTCTGCCATGATTTTTCTAAAAGCATTTTCAAAATTCTCTAGTTCTCCAGACTTAGTTTATGAGATTTCTTCCAGGTCTATTTGTAGAGACCTGATTGTATCATCCACCTTGTATTTGTTTTTAAATCTTTTTTTGTTGCTTTGTACAAATTTTTCATTTCTGCAGTGTTCTTCCTCCTTTCCATTTCCTACTGGATTCTGAACCTTTGTTCACATCCTTTCCCATTGGCACAGGCCTCTTATCCAAACATCCTAACTTTTACATGAGCTCTTATTTCAAGGACACTGCATGCTGTCTGCTACACATAATATTTTTGGCAGCAATGAATAACTATTGGTCAGAATTCTTTCTGCTTCCTTGAATAATAGCTCTTGTGATCTATGTTTTTTATATACCTCTGTCTTGTCTTTTCCCCCTTCATCAAAGGATGCAGCTGATTGGCTGCTTGATGGCAGTTTTTATCCATAGGCTCAGGCTGTTTATCTCTGCCTGACTCATCTCTGGAGAGAGCAGTCAGTAGTATTTATTTGTTTATTTATTCATTTATTTATTTATTTATACCCTGAGGATGTTTCTCTCCAACACCCACCACCAGGTCTAGCCTCTCAAGTCCTTCCCAGGCTCTCCACCTTGACATTGGTAATTGTTGCTGCCCCCCCTTTGTGTCCTGTACATCTCTGGCTCTCTTCTAATGGTGAAAGCATCTGAAGCCCGGAACTTATAGATGGACCATGGACTCTCCCTTTTAGAAACATATCTAGGCTGGTCTGGGGTTTCAGGTAGCAGAGGTCAACGCCTTTATATTTGCTCCAGTCAAGGTGCCAAAGCTTTTCCTTTAAAATTGTGACTATTTAGGAAATTGTTCTCTATTTAGGAAAGATATGTTTTTCTTTATTATTTTGTTGTTGTTTATGCATATTTTTGATGAGCATTGAAGGACAGTGAGAGTAAGAAAAGTCATCTTCAAACAGAAGTCAGTTTATGTTTTGTAATGAATAAATTCTTATGCTCAGCCTCACGTTTCCCTGACTTGTAATGGAGGAGGAATAAGATTAGAAGAAATCAAGAATGCTAAACTAGTCTTACCCCTTTTTAAAGAAGATTTAAAGGCTATTTTTATAACCATAAAATAAGCATGAACTAAGTTTCTCCACTTACCTTAGTCCCTAAAGTTCACTGGTCATTTACAACTGTAACTGCACTTGTCCATCAGCTGCTGGGTTTGAGTCTCAGCTTCCTTGCCCGTAAGATGAATTGACTGCACTAAATGCAGTGAGATAAAAATATAAACTCTATCATTTGTTTTTGGAATGATTCTCAAAATATGAAGGGAAAAAATAAAAATTTCTAGAGATACTTATTTGGCTTTCTTTTTTTCTAGAATAACTGAATTCTTAAAAAGCAAGCTCTCAGGGAGAAATAAAACCAGTCAGGTCCAGGACTATGAGACCTGATACCTCAATATAGAGGTTAGTTGGTGGTTAATAATTGAGAGTCTGTTCTGGCAATTTCCAGGAGCATCCTTGTTCCAGAAGACCTTGAGAGCACCCAGTAAGTGGGTGAGCCTGTGCTATTAAGTTTTTTATTAGGCTGTCAGCCTTGCATATCTCCTCCAAAAACATGTAGTCCATAGAAACACACTTCAGTTCTCTTCACCTGATTTGATATAATTTTCTTCAGTGCTGTCTAGTTATATTTAATTCCTTTTTTATGTTTACACGCAAAAAGTAGGGGGGGAAATGCAAAGACCATATTTTCAAACGAGAAGAGGGTGTAGTAATTGAGGTCTTGGGTCCCTCCAAAAAAGAGCAAAGCAGAGCAGACCTTACCTTATGCCGCATCTATCAGAAGCACTTTTTCTAAACTTTGTAAAGCAATAGGAAACTCGTTAACTTTTATGGCCATACAAAAAGATAATAGCACTTGTGGCTATGGAGATATAATTGGGCTTTTATTTAAATGTGGCAGGGAGTTTGTGCTCATTATAGGAAACAAATGAACAACAACAAATCATCCTTTGGATTAATCCCTCATGAGGTATTGGTGTTGGAGGACCAGAGAATTAACCTAATGCCACTTATTTATGTTTCAATCAAATGAGAGAGCCAAGGCTTGATAGAAACTAGCCTTCTGCATGTTTGAATAGTCAGTAATTATTGTCGTCATCATCATCATGAAAAAGAATTCTCTTTTGCCATTGTTGAATTTAAATAGGAAAAGGAAAGATTGCAGATCATAAATGCAGTTGTTAATTTTGCCATGGGAAAATACTAAATTTGATCATCCTCTTGTCTCTGCTATACCTAAGCCCCTTCCCTGACTTATACTTCCTATTTGTCTCCCAATCTGGCAATTTACTTTTACCCTTATTATCTCCTTACCCAATTACATAGAGGAACATGGGATAAAACCTATCTGAAAAGTCCCATGGAGGGTTCATTCAGATTCCTAATATATAATGAAGGTTAAAAAGTCCTTGATGTGTCTGTGCACTGCACCACAGTAGTGCTTTGCAAAGATACCTGGAAGGATGGATTTGAGCCTGGTGCACAATGAAAAATCTACAGGGTTTTGTAATGGTTAAATGAGAGGCTAAAATACTCAGCACAATGTTTTTAACATTCACTGTTTACTGAATCCCATGAAGAGGCAGGAACCATGCCAGTGGCAGGAAGTTCAGAAACAAAGAAATTGACCAGCCCTCAAGGGGCTCTCCTTCCAGAGCTGGGCAGTGGAGGTCATAACCAACCAGTGAACTTTGAGGACTAAGGTAAACAGAGAAATTTAACTGTGGCTGAGCTAAAGTCTGAGCTAAAAGTGACTGGTTGGAGAAAGGGGAGGAACCTGGGGTGCAGGCTGACAGAGCACCATTTGCTAGTGCTGCAGACTATGAGTTGTATGTGAGTCTATGTCAGGGTGATGACTGGTAAGAGTTGAGGCTGAGTGAATGGGCAAGTACCAGAAACTTGACATGAATTCATTGGGTTTCAATCATATCCCATAGCAAATTGGGAGATAGGGAGGAGTTTAAGAGGAGGATAGTATAATTCAATTTACATTTTATAATCATCACCCTAACTGCAATTTATAGAAGGACTGGAATGTTTTAGGACTGAATGGAGGAGACTTGTGAAGAATAAGCTAGACAAAAATTTATAAGGGCCAAATTTTGGTAGCCATAGCAGAGGGACTGGGAGAGAAAGAGGTCATTGATGGGGACCCTTTTTCTAGGTGTGGCTAGGTCATCCCTCTGTGCCACTCTTGGTCAGGGAATGAATCTCTCAAGGATTAGCTATCTCCTTAATCTAAGCACCCTATCATTTTGAAGTCAGGGCTGAATCAGTGGATGTTTCCTTGGCCATTTCCATTACCTATCACCACCTGCCTTGCTTAGACTCATCTGCGCAGAGGCTGGTAAAAAAAGAAAAATGAACTTAACTGTAGTGAGAAGTCCCAGAGCCCACACCTTAAAGCTGTTCTTCAGGAGTATGCACATTTGTGCCAAACCCACATCAACCAATGGATCCTAAAACCATCCTTTAAGTGAAACATGGATTTGTTACCCAAATGTTTACTGAAGATACATACAGAAACTCTGCTTTTGTCTTAAGGCTATTATCTTCTATACAAATTCTGAGTTTCCTGTAGATCTTCTGAGTGATCAGTCAAAGGACCATATTATATCAGTGCAGGGAGATATAGATTCAAAACTATTTTAAGTGTTATGGGTTGGAATCAGTGCCCTTTTTAAAAAATGTTTTTAATTGTGGTAAAATACATAAAATTTACCACCTTAACCATCTTTAAGTGTACAATTCAGTGACATTAAGTACAATTACATTGTTTTGCAACCATCACCATCATCCTTTTCATCTTCTCAAACTGAAACTCTGTACTCATTAAACAGTAGTTCCCCACTCCTCCTGTCCCTGGAAACCATCATTCTACTTTCCATGTCCTATGAACTTGATGACTCTAGGAACATCATATAAGTGGAATCATACAATATTTGTCTTTTTGTGTCTGGCTTATTTCACTTGATACAATGTCCAGAAGTTACATTCATGTAGTAGCAGGTATCAGAATTTCCTTCCTGTTTAAGTTTGACTAATATTCCATTGTGCACATACCACATTTTGTTCATCCATTCATCCATTGATGGGCACTTCAGTTGCTTCCTCCTTTGACTATTGTGAATAATGTTACTGTGAACATGAAATACTGTTTATTTTTAAACATAGGTGTTGGTCCTAATCTTGGAGACTCATGAAATTCCTCTCTAACTTCTCTCTTCTCTCAGAATTCCTCCTCTTCTATGTTCTGTGATATTTTGTCTCTACTAAATGAAAAGATATGATGGATATGATATTTCATTTAATGAAAGGCTAAACACAAACCTTGAACAAATCACTTAATTTCTTTATGATTTAGTGTTATCATCTATAAAACAGAAATATCATTACCTACCTCCTAGGCTTATAAGAAAGACTAAAGGAGAACATTTTCTGTAAGGAACACACAGTCTGCCACATGGTGTCTACTCAGAAAGTAGAGACTGGTACTTCATTCCCTATAGTTAAAGGCAGAGGGAAGGGTAGAATTCATTCATCTGGGGCATGAGGAATGTAAAGAAACACATACTTATAGTCAGAAATATTGTGAGGGCAGGCATACACTTACAGATCTTCATGAAAAAAGATTGGCCTTAGTCACTAGAAATTAGAATTGGAATTCAACTGGCAGCCGGTAGGGCTTCAGGGGAATTGCATTCAAGAAAGAAACCCAAGCCCAGCAAATAAGGACCCACAAATTCCTCGGCTCCCTGACCCTGGTACCCTTCCTGAGATAGTATGGGTAAAACATCTCCCAGAAGGGGAATCCACCCTGTTATAGACTGAATTTTGCACCCCCCTTCATATGCCAATGTCCTAAACTTTAGTACCTCAGAATGTGATCTTTTTCAGATATAAAAGTGAAAACTGAGGTCATTGGAAGGACCCTAATCCAATATGACTCTTGTCCTTATACAATGAGGAAATTTGGACACAGATATGTGCACACATGGAGGGAAGACCATGTGAAGATACACAGAGGGAAGACAGTCAAGGAGAGAGGCATAGAACAGATTCTCCCTCATAGCTCTCAGAAAGAGCCAACCTTGCTGACACCTTGAATTTGGACTTCTAGCCTCCAGAGCTGTGAGGCAATACATTTTTGTTGGTTAAAGGACTCAGTTTGTGATACTTTGTTACAAAAGACTTAGGAAACTAACACACACTCCTAAACCCTTTCAGGGGTGGCTATAGAAGACCCTGGTGGAAAAAAACCCTCAAAGTCAGCAGAACCTAAAGAAGCAAACTGGCTGATCAAGGAAACTTCTCTTCAAGGACAATTTAATGCCTGTTTGGCATACACATAAATACCCATCTGGCAGGGGTACGGGAGGGGGGTGGTGATTGAAGTATTTTATTAAACTAAGTATATAATTTGCAAATGGTTTTATAAGAAATTTAAAAAAACAAATTATAAAAGAAATCAATAAATTGTACAGAGTTGACAGCAGGATTTTTTTTTTTCTTTATAGTACAACTAAAAACATTTTGTTTCTCCTATACTGGCTAAAATTTTTATAATGTATTCCCCAACTGATAGCTTCAATATTACATTTTAATGAGTAGTCTCACAGTTAATACATTCATTTATTGAAAACAGTTTCACCATTTGGACCATAAGAATCAATTGCTCAGTGTTAAGGAAAATGTTAATAGAATTTGTCATATATAACATGAAGTCATAAAAGGCTCTTCAAGATGCAGATGTATTCTGCCCTTGTTTCTCTATTAAATCGTTTACATTTCTAAATCAAGAAAATTTCTTTTACTTGAGCATGACTTTCTAGCAGCATGGTCTAATTTTAGAGAGCCTGAAGTTGTGGCTGGGAGGAATTTACTGAAGACTGGCTCAATGCCAATGACTACTCACTGGCTATGCTTTTCTCTCCCTGTAATCACAGACAGGTAAGAATTACCACCATTGTGTCTGAATTCTTCAGTTTTTGGCTACAACACTAACATGCAGCGGTCTCTTGCTTTGTCCGCACACAGCCCGTGGATGTCTGAAACATTGTGTGGTAGCAATGAGGCAGTGACTTTCTCAAAGAACTCTGCAGTAGGAGGCAAAAGACTCTACTCTTCTGCTCCTAGGGACTTCTGGTGGACATAAAATGTGCCAGCACTCCGACCTCCCCCCACACTTTCCATTCAATGAGCTTCTTTTGCCTTGCTGTTCTACTGCCCCATCCTCTTTTCTGGGTGCTGGAGAGCCACTGCCCTGTAGCCATCCTCCTCAGGGATATCATCCAGTAGGTATAATTTCAGTTTCTTTCTCTTTCCTCTTTTCTCTTTAGACTCTATGCAGAAGTGACACATTTTAGTGAAAAACTCTTGTGCTGTAATGTTTTTTTATGAAGTCCCTTTCAAAAACACACTTTAAAAATTTCACTGTGTATCCTAAGAAATAGTTATGGTCCTTGAAAATGTCTACTAGAAAATTTTGGTTAATGGCTGGAAATATCTTGAAGAGCTGCTTCTTTTTAGTTTGGTGACACAATCCTTTATCGGCATAATTGGTTTCCTTTTCAAATCCTATTTTTCCTGTAAGGCAATTTCTTCTGACATTATTTCTGAATGACACTTTTTTAAATTGAAGTGTAATTAATATACAGTGTTACATTAGCTTCAGGTGTATAGCATATTTATTCAACAGTTCTATGCATTACTCAGTGCTCACCATGATAAGTGTAGTCACCATATAGCATTATTACAATATTATTGACTATATTCCCTATGCTGTACTTTTCATCTCCATGACTTTTTCATTGTATAACTGGAAGTCTGTACCTTTTAACACTCTTTATTTGTTTTACTCATCCCCCCCTGCTTCACTTACCTTCTGGCAACTAGCAGTGTGTTCAAAGAAACAAACACATAAATAAAACAGACAGAAAACAAGCATGTAAACAACAAAAAAAAAATACAAAAAACAATCTAAGTGACACTTCCTAGGTTTGAGTATTCCAATAACAGTAGCATATCAAGGGCTACTAAAATCTTCAGTAACTTTTTGTTCTCTTTTCTCTGAAATGATGTTTGTTCAGAATTATCAAGATCAAAAAAAATTAACAAGATCAATATGCCCAACAAGAGGAGGATTTAGCATATACTTGTCAGAGGACACTTCTGTTGTTGCTCTAAACACAAGTGCAGATCAGGGAACTGGCAGAGCAAGGTAAATATTGGTAAATATCCATTGGTAAATATTTATATTATTTTTGTCTAGAAATCATTTCCCCTTGTATAATTATAGACAAATCATTCTGAGTAAACCTAAGTAAATAAATAAAACTAAATAAATAAAATTATAAAGTATGGATACTGTTGTATTATCTTTCCACTTATAATAGTTCTTCTGATTTTTTTAAAAACTTCTAAAATAATAAATCAGCATTGCTGTCTTTAACATAGGGAGTGGAAAACTCACTGTAGCTGTTTTTATCCTCAAAACTATCAACAATCACATTAAGTTCCATCATTAATCATATAATTTGGCCTGTCTGGAAATAATTTAAAAATCTGGAAGGGGGGGAATATCAGCACTCTGTTAACTGGTGAAAGTTAACTCACTTCCCCAATAAAAGTTCAACAGGATTGTGTCATATAATGTGGTAGATTTTCTTGGAGTGAAGGTGACAAAATGGACACAAAGGGAGTTCTTTAGAAAAAGAAGCCTGCAGGCCATTAGATTCTTTTAATTTTTTATGAATCACTTTTTCTAGACTCAGATCTATGAGCCACGTTATCTTCAACTGTGAAAGACTCTGAATCAATACCTACAGGGGAAACTAATTCATTGTGCTGAAGAACCATTTCAGCAGGTAATGGCAATTCCAGACTCTCTGATAAGAAATTTGGCCGTCCCTGGCATGAGATTCAACATGATGGTTTTATTTTTATTATTTTTTTTTACTGACAGCAGATAACAAAGTATTCCAAACTATTAGAAATTAGAATTTCCCCCATTTCTTGTGTATCTTCATTCATAAATTATTCTGTTTGTTTGAAATCTCACACAATCCTCTGGAATATTTTTATTTTTCCTTATTTCAAAAGAGTTAGTAAAATTAATTTCCTCATTTAATTCAAGATTGTATTTCTCAGTACAGACTTTTTTTTAAGTTTATTTATTTATTTTGAGAAAGAGAGAGAGAGAGAAAGAGAATCTCAAGCAGGCTGTCAGAGCTGAGCAGAGTGTGGGGCTCGATCCCAGGAACCATGAGATCATGACCTGAGCCAAAATCAAGAGTCAGACACTTAACTGACTAAGCCACCCAGGCACCCCTTGATACAGACTTTAAAACATCAAACCTATTCAAAGAAGATTGTAGATTATCTCCAGTGTCTGTAGCCAATATATTTTCTCCATTTCATTCATGACTTTAGGGTCGTAACTTTTAGATACCTAGGGAAGATCGCTTGATGCTATATAAAACTGTTAAGATTGGCCTAACCTTTAGGAAGTGGCTCATTCACATTTAAAAAAAATTATGTTTATTTATTTGAGGGAGAGAGAGAGAGAGAGAGAGAGAGAGAGAGAGAGAGAGAGAGAGAGAGAATAAGTGGGGAAGGGGCAGAGAGAGAAGGAGACACAGAATTCGAAGCAGGCTCCAGGCTCCAAGCTGTCACCACAGAGCCCGGTGAAGGGCTCAAATCCACAAACCGTGAAATCATGACCTGAGCATAAATCAGACACTCAACCGACTGAGCCACCCATGGGTCTCTCACATTTTTTGTCTACAATAGTATTCCAGACCTACAACAGCATTAGGAACAACATTAATTCAGCTTTTTAAGGAGTTATAGCTCTTATTTCTACCTGTCTGATTTTCCCCTTTCTGCATCACAGGTAGGCTATGCACATATTTGTATTACTCATTCAAAACCCAAATGTGAAGTTAAGGAACTCAAACTTAATGTAGAGGAGGAATTGTCTAAATTTTCATTGTTCAAGTTCATATTTTGGGTATAAAGAATGAGAGTCATAAAACTTACAAAATCACTAGGGTCACTTAAACTATTAATATCTCTTAAAGGCAAAAATGAGTCTATATGGTCATCAGAAGGGTTCAGTTTCTGAAAAGTCCTTCTGCATTAAGGCTAAGCCTCCAGTTAGTTATATGGCCCATAATGAATCAATTTTTGAATCTTCACTCTCTTTTTAAGAAAGACACTTTTCCATTATTTCATATAAAGATGATTCTTCTTTCAGATAATCTTAGTAGAAAACCCCCTGCATTTTCAATTCAGGATTGTTGTAAGGATTCAATGATGTAATCTACGAAAAAAAAAAATGCTGTGTACAAGGCCTGGCACTTACTAAACGTCCAACTCTGTTCCTTGTGAAATCACATTCACAAAGCACACTGCCAGTGCATCAAGTGCACGTCAATCAGGTCTGGCTTAGAAAGCATTCTGAGATTGCTGAAGAGTTTGAAGAGTTCTAGCCTCATTGACTTCTTAGCTGGAAACACTGGTCATGATAACCCCCCTGGAGTTTGCAGTGTTCTAGTAAGGACTGACCCCAAGATTTTTTTTTCTCCCTGTCATTCTGATTTCCAAAAACTGAAATTATTCTCCTTTCTTATTTATGATATTTGATATTAAAGTCATACCTGAATGAAAATGGTTACAGTTCCTTATAACTCAGCAGTGTTAGGATTTTTTGAGAGGACACACATTGTATTGTATTTCTTTCTATCTTCTAGAAATGAACTGTCCAATATGGTAACTACTAGGCACATGTGCCTTTATGCAAAAACATTCAGGAAATAATAAAATCCTCCCTTCTGTGTGGTAATGATGCTATACACATACTAAGAGCAGAGTGGATATTCCTGTTACTCAGTATAATATCTTTCTGTACCTGGAAAGCTCAGATCCATTAATATAGGACATCTTTTCCCCACAAATAAAGTACCTATGCCAGACACAGACTATCTCATGTAATCTTCTCTTAAAACAAACTGGTTTATAACAACATGATATATTATCCTGAAATTATAGACCCCTAGAGATGGACACAACCTTAGCAGCATTGTCAATTTTTATAGTCAGTGGAGAAATTCCCTCATGACTTCTCTGACAGGTATTCATCCCCTGCCTCAGTGACAAAGAGCTCACACCTCTCAAAGTGCATCTTTCACCTATGTATGATTCTTCTGCTTTTTTAGCTTTAATATTATGAAACTTTTAAACATGCAAAGAAGTTGGAAGGATAGTACATTGATAAACCATGTACTAGATAAGCATTGGAATTAACAGGTGTAAACATTTTTGTTGTATTTTCTTGTTGTGTTTTTATGTTGGTGAACTATTAGAAAATCTTATAATCACATAATGTCATAATCAAAGATAAGAAAATTCAAGGTAATTTGCTAATGTTATCTAATACATAGTCCATATTCAAATTTTTCAGTTGCTTCAAAAATGACTTTTACAACTTTTGTTAAAGCCAGAAAAAAATCTATATTCATACAATACATTTTGTTAATATGTCTCTTTAATCTAGAAGTTTATATCCTTTTTTCTTTTTATATTTTTTTTAGTCTTTAATTTTTTGTAGTTTTATCGAGGTATAATTGACAAATGAAATTGTATATATTTAAAGTGTACACTGTCATACTGTGTCACATTATAAAATGATTACCACAATCAAGTTAACACATCCGTCACCTCACTTCACGTGTGTGTGTGTGTGTGTGTGTGTGTGTGTGTGGTGAGAATGCTTAAAATCTACTTAGCAAATTTCAAGTGTATAATACAGTATCATTAACTACAGTCACCATGCTGTACATAGATCTTCAACTTATTCTGAAAGTTTTTATCCCTTGACCAACATCCCACCATCTCCTCTCCCCTGCCCTGTCCCTGGTAATCAACATTCAACACTCTGCTCCTGAGTTTGATATATACATATATGTATATGTATATACATGTATATATACATGTATATATATGATATATATCATATATATGTATATATGATATATATGATATATATATCATTTTGATATATGTGTATATGATATATATATCATTTTGATATATGTATATATGATATATATCATTTTGGTATATATATCATTTTGATATATACATATATATGATATATATATCATATATATGTATATAAATATATAATAAAATATATATTTTACATATAACTGATAGCATTCAGTATTCATCTTCCTCTGGTTTATTTCACTTAGCATAATGCCCTCCAGTTTTATCTATGTTGTCAAATGGTAGGATTTCCTTCTTTCTTATGGCTGATTAATATTTCATTATATATATATTAGTATTATATATTTATACAGTATGATTATATAAAAATGTATAATTAATATAATATTATGTTATACAATATATATGTTGCATGTATACTATATATATAGTATATTGTATAATATACAATTGTTATATTTTATATGCACATATCCCAATATATGTCACAATATTTATCTCATTTTCTTTATCCATTCATCCATCAACAGCCACTTAAGTTGTTTCCATATCCTGGTTATTGTGAATAATGCTGTAGTAAAAATGGGAGTAAAGATATCTTTTTGAGATACTGATTTTATTTCCTTCGGATATAGACCCAGAAGTAGAATGGTTCGGTCATTTAGTAGTTTTATTTTTAATTTTTGAGGAACCTCCATACTGTTTTCCATAATGGATGCACCAATGTATGTTTCTATCAATAGCACACAAAGGTTCCCATTTCTCCCCATTTTTACCAACACTTGTTATTTTTTGCCCTTTTGATAATAGCCATTATAACAGGTGTGAAGTAATATCTCGTTGTGATTTTGATTTGTATTTCCTTGATGATGAATGATGTTGGCATCTTTTCATATGTTCATTAGCCATCTGGATGTCTTCTTTGGAAACGTGTCTATTCAGGTCCTTTCTCCATTTTTACTTGATTATTATTTTTTAATTACTAATTATTTTTGCTAAGATTTGTATGAGTTCCTTATATATTTTAGATATTGGTCCCTTATCAGATATATGGCTTGCAAATATTTTCTTCCATTTTGTAGGTTATTTTTTCATTTTGTTGATGATTTCCTTTGCTGTGAAGCTTTTCAGTTTGTTGTATTTCCTCTGTTGATTTTGCTTTTATTGTCAGTGCTTTTGGTGTTGTATCCAAAAAATCATTCACAAGACCAATGTCAAATTACTTTTCTATTGTTTTCTTCTAGATGTGTTATGGTTTTAGGTCTAAAATAGGGGTCCAACGTCATTCATTTGCATATAGATATCCAGATTTTCCAATACTCTTTATTGAAAAGACTACCCCCACCGTGTGTTCTTGACACCTTTGTCAAAGATTATTTACTGTATGTGCATGAGTTCATTTCTGTACTCCTTAATCTGTTCCATTGATCTATGTGTCTCTTTTTTATGCCAGCACCATACTGTTTTTGATCAGTTTGACTCTATAATGTAGTTTTTAAAAGGAAGTTTGATGCATCCACTTTTACTCTTCTTTTTCAAGTTTGCTTGGGCTATTTGGAGTCTTTTGTGGTTCCATATGAATTTCAGGTTTGTTTTTTCTATTTTTGTGAAAATGCCATTGGAATCTTGATAGGGATTGCATTGCATTTGTAGATTACTTTTGGTATGATGGATATTTTAACAATATTAATTCTCCCAATCCATAAATATAGGATATCATCCATTTATTTCTGTTTTCTTCAATTTCTTTTATAAATGTGTTACACTTTTCAGTGTACATATCTTTCACCTCTATTCCTAAGAATTTTATTATTTTTGATGCTATTGTAAATAAGATTGTTTTCTTAATTCTCTTTCAGATAGTTTGTTTTTAGTATATAGAAACACAACTTTACTGAATTCATTTATTAGTTCTAAAAGTTTTTTCTTGGAGTCTTTAGGATTTTCTGTAAATAATATTATATTATCTACAAAGACAATTATATTTCTTCCTTTCCAATTTGGATATTTGTATTTTTTCCCCTTGGTTAGTTGTTTTGGCTAGAGTTTCCAGTATTATGTAGATAGAAGTAGCAAAAGTGAGCATCCTATCTTCTTCCTAATTGGAGGGAATGTTTTCAGGGTTTTACCATTAAGTATTATGTTAGGTGCAGGTTTGTCATATATAGACTTTATTATTTTGAAGGACATTCCTTCTATACCTAATATATTCAGAGTTTTTGTCATGAAAGGATGTTGGATTTTGTCACATGCTTCTTCTCCATCTGTTGAGATGATAATATATTTTTACCTTTCAATCTCTTAATGTGGTGCATTTTTTAATTGATTTGCATATGTTGAAATCCTTGCAACCTAGGGTTATATCCAACTTGATCATATTATATAATTCTTTCAATCACTGTTAAATTCTGTTTACTAGTATTTTTTTTGATAATTTTTTCATATATGTTCATCAGGAATATTGACCTACAATTTTATTTTCTTGTCCTTGTCTGGCTTTGGTATCAGAGTAATATTGGCCTTGTAAAATGAGTTTGGTAATATTTCTTACTCTTCAATTTTTTGAAGTGTTTGAGAAAGATCGGCAATAATTAGTCATTAAATGCTTGGTAGAATTAATCTACCATTAATTCTAGCCATCTAGTCCTTTGATGGAAGAATTCTGATTATTGATTCAGTCTTCTTATTTATTGTAGATCTATTCAGATTTGTATTTCTTCATGATTCAGTCTTGGTTATATGTTTCTAAGAATTGATCCATTTCTTCTAGGTTGTCCAGTTTATTGACATATCATTGTTCATGGTAGCCTTTTATATCTATCATATGTTTGTGGTATCGATTGTAATGTCTCCTCTTTCATTTTTAATTTTGTTTATTAGAATCTTATCTCTTTTATTTCTTAGTTTAATAAATGTTTGTTAACTGCATTTATCTGTTTAAAAAAACAGCACTTAGTTTCAATCATCTTTCTTTTTGTCTTTGGTCTCTACTTCATTTGTTTTCACTGTGATCTTTGTTATTTATTTCCTTCTACTAACTTTGGGCTTCACTCATCCTTCTTTTTCTAGTTTGTTGAGGTGTAAAGTTAGGTTGTTTATTTGAGATTGTTCTTATTTCTCAATGTAGGCATTTATCACTATAAATATCCCTCCTGGAAGTGTTTTTGTTACATCCCATAAATTTTGGCACATTGCATTTTCATTTTTATTTGTCTCAAGGTATTATTTTTATTTCTCTTTTGATCCTTTTAATTTTTACCCATTGGTTGTTTAATTTGCATATATTTGTGGGTTCTTCAGCTTTCCTCCTGTTACTGATTTTTTTTGTTTTACACCATTGTGGTTGGAAAAAATACTTGATATAATTTATTTTTTTATGTTCATTTATTTTTGAGAGAGAGAGAGAGTGAGAGTGGGGGAGGGGCAGAGAAAGACAGAGACACAGAATCTGAAGCAAGCTCCAGGCTTTCAGCTGTCATGTCAGCACAGAGCCTGACATGGAGCTTGAACCCACGGACTGCTAGATCACGACCTGAGCCAAAGTTGGACGCTTAACTGACTGAGCCACCCAGGCACCCCAGACACTTGATTTAATTTAAATCTTAAATTAGCTAAGACTGTTTTGTGGCTTACTATATGATGGGTCCTGGAGAGTATTCCATTAAGACTTGAGAAACATATATATTCTACTACTATTGGATAGAATGTTCTGTATACATCTGATAGGTCCATTTGGTTTAAAGTGGTGTTCAAGGGGTGCTTGGGTGGCTCGGTCAGTTAAGCATCCGACTCTTGATTTTGACTCAGGTTATGATTTCACAGTTCATGGATTGAGTCCCGCATTGAGCTTCATGTGGATAGCATAGAGCCTGTTTGGGATTCTCTGTCTCTGTCTCTTTTTCTCTCTCTACACCTCCCCCAGTCTCTCTCTCTCTCTCTCTCTTTCTCTCTCTCATAGTACATAAACAAAAAAAAATAATGTTTATTTATTTTCGAGAGAGAGAGAGAGGGAGAACAAGTGGAGCAGGGGCAGAGAGAGAGGGACAGAGGATCCAAAGTAGGCTCTGCACAAGAGACAGAGCCCAATGTGGGGCTTGAATTTGCAAACTGTGAAATCATGACCTAAGCTGAAGTCAAATGCTCAACTGACTGAGCCACTCAGGTGCCCCATAAATAAACTTAAAAAAAAAAAAAGAATTTGAAGTGTTATTTAAGTTCAACATTTCTGTGTTGATGCTGTAAGAATGCAGGGTATTAACGTCTCCTAATATTACTGCATTGTTATTTATTTCTTCAGATGTGTTATCTATCTATTATCTATTATCTATATCTATCTATCTATCTATCTATCACCTTCTATATCTCTTCTTACAGTTTTTTACTTAAAATCTATTTTGTCTGATGTAAGATTAGCTACTTTGCTCTCTTATGGTTTCCATTTGCATGGAATATCTTTTTCTATCCCTTCACTTTCAGTCTGTGTTGTCCTTAGAGCTGAAATGTGTCTCTTATAGGCAGTATAGATCATGTCATCCATTTATCCACTCCATCTGTTGATTGGGGATTTGATCCATTCCATTATTAATAGTTAAACACTTACTGTTGCTATTTTGTTCATTGCTTTCTGGGTGATTTGTAGTTTTTTGTTCCTTTTTTTCTCTCTTGCTATTGTCCTTCTGATATGCTGTAGTGATATGGTTGATTGAATCTTTTCTTTTATCTTTGTGTATCTACTAGAGATTTTTTCCATATAGTATGGTTAAGTGATTTGTATATCATAATTATAGTAATCAAGTATTCTGAATTTGACCATATACTTGCATTTATCAGTGAGTTTTATCCTTTCATATGTTTTCCTCTTACTATTTAGCATCCTTTCATTTCAGCTTGAAGTACTTCCTTTAACATTTCTTGTATAGAAGATCAAGTGGTGATAAATCTCTCCACTTTTATTTATCTCAGGAAGCCTTTATCTCTCCTTCATTTCTGAAAGACAGCTTTGTCAAATAAGTATTCTTAGTTGGCATTTTTTTTTCTTTTAACACCTTGAATATATCATTTCATTCTTTCTTGTCTTGCAAGATTTCTCCTGTGATATCCACTTATAGTCTTACTTTGGTTTTCTTTTCTTCTCTGCTGCTTCAAAAATTCTGTCTTTACCTTTGGTTTTTGACAGTTTGACTATATGTGTCTCAGTGAAGTCCCTTTTGTGTTAAATTTGTATGGGTATCCATTAGCTTCATTAGCTTGTATGTCCATCTCTTTCCCAAGATTTAGGAAGTTTGGGGACTTTTTTAATATTTTTAAAGTAAGCTTTCTGCCCCGTTTTCTTTCTCTTCTTCTGGGACCCCTAAAATTCAAATATCGTTTGTTTTAATAGTGTCCTATATTTCACATAGGCTTTCCTCATTTTTTAAATTTGTTTTTCTTTTTTCTCTTCAATTGGATAATTTTAAATGACTTATCTTTGAGTCTATAAATTCTTTCTTCTGCTTGACCAAGTCTTATGCTGATGCTTTTTATGGCATTTTTCATTTTATTCATTGTATTTTTAGCTCCAGATTTTCTGTTTTCAATTTCTTTCTGTTTGACCTCTTGCTTCATTCATGTATTGTTTTTCTGATTTCACTGAGTTGCCTATGTTTTCTTGTGGATCATTGAGCTTCCTTTAAACAATTATTATTATTTTTTTTTTAATTTTTTTTAACATTTATTTATTTTTGAGACAGAGAGAGACAGAGCATGAACAGGGGAGGGGCAGAGAGAGAGGGAGACACAGAATCCGAAACAGGCCCCAGGCTCTGAGCTGTCAGCACAGAGCCCGACGCGGGGCTCGAACTCACAGACTGCGAGATCATGACCTGAGCCGAAGTCGGACGCTCAACCAACCAAGCCACCCAGGCGCCCCTAAACAATTATTTTGAATTATTTTAGAAAATTCATAGATCTCCATTTCTTTGAAGTTAGTTACTGGAAAATTATTGGGTTCTTCTGATGATGTCACGCTGTATGTATGTATGTATGTATGCATGTATTATGCTCTTTGAAGTCTTGCATTATTGTCTTTGTGTTCAGAGAAGCAGTCACCTCCTCCAGTCTTTCTTGACTGGCTTTGAGAGATAACTTCACAAATCAGTCCAGTTAAGGATTTTGGGGTGTTATCAGAACTTTTCTATGGATATTCCCACTCTAGACATCTTGTTCCTTCTTGGGAAATTCTTGACGTTATATGCTTTCTCATAATACCACAAAGTCATGCTAGTTGCTGAGAGCGTTCCATTTTTTCCCCCTAGGATAGTGCCCTGAAATGCTCAAGTTTATAAGCCTTCCTCCAATTCCACGGAGTTGAGCTGGCTTTCTGGGTTTGATCACTAGCTGTCTGCAGTTGGTTCCACTTGGCATCCACAATGAGTATGTGCTGGTTAGCTGGCCATGATGAGGAGAATGATGTGGCTGGGATGAGGTGTGCAAACTATTGGGGATTGGGAGGTTCTGCAAATGAGATGTTCCCAGTGGCTCATGGGTGGCCTTCTTGATGGAGTCCACAAATTGGTTAGTAGGAAGAACCATGAAACAGTTAATAGCATTCTTCTGAGTTCCAAGCCTGACTCTTGTGCTCCCAGCCTCTGTCAACCCCTCAGACTTGTAGATCACCTCAATAATCTGAGCGAGGCAAGAAAAAATGGTCTTCTTGGGAAGCATCTTATATGGCTTTTCACTCATTCATATGCCCTTATTTTCTCTGTGGGAGAAATCACTGACTGAAGAGGCTTCTCTTGGCACTGAGTTGTCTGCCTTGGGGAAAGGGTGATGTGGGCAAAGCGAAACAGTTCCTCTTACCTTCCTTAGTGTGTCTATTCTCAGTGTTTTTTTTTTTTCTCCATCAGTGTGCTAGAATTTCTCTGCTGGACAATCTCTCAGATTCTTGTCCATAGGCATTATCAAA
Organism: Panthera onca; assembly: GCF_046562875.1. Taxonomy (NCBI): domain Eukaryota; kingdom Metazoa; phylum Chordata; class Mammalia; order Carnivora; family Felidae; genus Panthera; species Panthera onca. The sequence goes on from NC_138344.1 coordinate 22,456,755, forward strand.
ATTGATGATCTGTGGGGGAAATGAAAACAGAGAACTACTACTATTCTGACATCTTGCTCATGTCATTTTCTCTCTCTTTCCTTTTTTTATGATACGATTTATTGAAGAAACAGTTTATGGAATATTTCATATTCTGGATTTGTATGGTTGATTCTTCTCTTTTCCATATTTTGTGAAACTATAAAATTAAATTCAAAAACTTGTTTGGATTTAGACTAAAGATTTTTGGCATTAATACAGCTTCCATGTATTTCATATCACATCACATCAGGAGGCAGATAAGTTAGGAAGTCTCTTTTAGTCATGCAAATTTGATCAAATAGCTAAGTGTAACAGCCTACATGCTCCATCATAAAGGTAGTTTTTTTTTTTCCTAATTAGCAAATACTTTATGGGGTGATTTTATGAAAGTAGAAGTATGCTGTTCCTCACCACGTTTCCTCTAGTGCATTTTAGTATCTCTTGATGATCCTTGTCTGAAACATTTATTTTATTGAAGTTTACAAGATGGTGATTTTTCTAATTTGTTCATTTGTTCTGCCTGTCTGTCTCTCTGTCTTTCTCTCTCTCATTCTGTATCCCAATCTCCAACACCTATAATGACTACCAAAATCTGTCTATTAAAATATCAACTCTTGGGGTGGCTCAGTCGGTTAAGCGTCCAACTTCAGCTCACATCATGATCTCGTGGTTGGTGAGTGTGAGCTCTGCATCAGGCTCTGTGCTGACAGCTCAGAGTCTGGAGCCTGCTTTGGATTCTGTGTCTCCCTCTCTCTCTGCGCCTTCCCCACTTGCACTCTTTCTCTCTCTCTCAAAAATAAATAAACATTAAATTTTTTAAAAAAATTGAAAAAATCAACTATCAAAATCTTTCAACTCTGCCCTTCCCTCATTCCCACGTTTGCTAAGCTGTACCCTAAACATGAATTTAGGAGGTAATTCATCCTCATGAATGAACCTAACTTTGTTAACAGACATCCTAGCTATGTTCTTAGATCTTGATTTCAGAGACAACTTCTGAGTCATCCTTAAATTTTAGTTGCAAACTTGGAACCAGGACATGTCAAGTTTATATATTTTCTAAGTCTTCAGTTTGAAATAATTGTAGATTTACATGCAGGTCTAAAAAATGGTAAAGATCCCATTCACCTCATTCCCCCCCCCCCCCCCCGATGATAACTCAATGCTCAACTATAGTTACAATATTACAGGCAAAGAGATTGACATTGATGCAATTATTTGATCTTATTCATATTTCATCTATTTACATGCACCTACTGGTCTATGTGTAGATATTTAGTTCTGTGCAATTTTACCTTATTTATCTTACTTATAGATTCATGTGACTACTACCACAATCAAGATACAGAGCAAGTCCACTATAAGAATCCTTTACTAGTCTTTGTAGCCACAGCCTCCTCTCTCTGTCACTAACCCATGGCAACCACTAATCTGCCCTCAATCTCTATATTTTTTGTCATTTTAGTAATGTTATATTAATACAATCACAGCATATGAAAATTTGGATACAGTATATGAAAACATAAACCCATACAGTATATAAGAGCTTTTGGCTCCTTTTTTTCACTCAACACAATATCCTTGAGAGCCATCCAAATTGTTTACTTTGAGAATAGTTTGTTCCTATTTGTGGATCAGATAATTCCATGCTATGGATGTACCATAATTTAACCACTCAACTAGTAAGGGACATTTTAGTTATTTCTAGTTCTCAGTGATTACTAATTAAGCTTCTATGAACATTCATATACAAATTTTTGTGTGAATATAGTTTTTATTTCTCTGGAATAAGTGTCCAAGAATATTATTGCTGGGTTGTATAATAAACATATTGTGTTTTGCAAAAAAGCTACCACAGTCTTTCAAGAGTGACTGTGCCACTGTATCATTTCACATCATGTATGAGTGATCCACTTGCTCTGCATTCTTGCCAGTGTTTGATGTTATCACCTTTTTTGTTTGTTTGTTTGTGTTGTTTCTGCTTTCAGCCACTCTGATAGGTATGTGGTGATGTTTCACTGTGGTTTCACTTATGTTTTCCTAATGGTTAATGATAATAACATTTTTTTAGGTGTTTATTTGTCATCTGGATACCCTCTTCAGTGAAATATCTTTTGCTCATTTTCTCATTGATTCTTTTTCTACTGTTGAGTATTGAGGGTTCTTTTTATGTTATAGTTATAAGTCATTTGTTGGATATGTGGTTTGCAGACATTGTCTCTTAGTTCTTATCCTCTTCACATGGGCTTTCACAGAGCAATAGTTTTGATAAAGGCCATTTATCACTTTTTTTTATCATCCTTTTGATACAAGTCTAAAAAATGTTTTCCTAGCTGTATATCCAAATTTTCTGTCTTTTTTTAAAATTATATTTTGCATTTATGTCTGAAACCCATTTGACTTAATTTTTGTGTAATCCATTAAGTTTAAGTCATTTTTTTTTCCTATGGATGCCCAATTGCTACAGTCCCTATTGTTGAAAAGGCTATCCTTCCTCCATTGAATTGCCTTAGCACCTTTGTCAAAACTCAGTTGGGCTTAACTGTGTGAGTCTATTTTGGGGTATCTATTCTATTCCATTGATCTATGAGTCCATTCCTCTGTCAATAGCATAGTGTATTTATTAATGTAGTTATATAATACTTCCTATCATATTGTTGGATATATATATTCCTAATATTCCTGGCACAGAGCTCCTAAAATACTTGCAATTTCCCAAATAATACAAAATTGATGAGAGGGCTAGAACAATTAGTATCATTCTTTGACCTCTGAGGAGGGAAGAGGGTCTGAGATTGAGCTCAATTCCGTGGCCAATTATTTCATCAATTATGTCTACATAATGAGGCTACAATAAACATTCTTTTTTAATTTACATTCAAGTTAGTTAACATACAGTGTAGTCTTGGCTTCAGGAATAGAACCCAGTGATTTATCTCTTATATAAGACACCCAGTGCTCATTCCAAAAAGTACCCTCCTTAATACCCATCATCCATTTAGCCCATCCCCCAGCCCCCTCCCCTCCAACAGCTCACAGTTTGTTGTCTGTATTTAAGAGTCTTCTATGGTTTGCCTCCCTCTCTGTTTTTATCTTATTTTTCCTTCCCTTCTGTGTTCATCTGTTGTGTTTCTCAAATTCCACATATGACTGAAATAAACATTCTTAAACAGCAAGATTTGAGGAGATTTTGGACTGGTGAACACATCAATATTCTGAGAGATCATGGAAGCTCTTTGCTAACCTCCACCTCTCCATACACTGCCTTATGCATTTCTTCCATTTGGCTATTTCTAAATTATATCCTTGTAATTAAATATTCAAATACAAACAGATTTATGGAAAGTTTGAACAACTTAATAATTTTAGAGAATATTGGCTTTTCTGAAATACTTTTTTGAAAAAAATGCCATTTCATCAATAAATCGCAAATCCATTGTTCTATCATGTCTTAGTTATTTCTCATTAAAACCACCTTAAAATTGTAGTCACAAGAAATAAGAAACACACCTGTAAATATTTAGCTGAGATACTTGCCAAAAAGATAGTCATTTTTGCAAAGCAAACAATAATCACATTGTTTTATATCATCTTTAATATGTCCAACAATTCCCTTTCCCAGGAACCTTCCAACAATAAAGTTTATGGTCAACTCAATCCTACTTGCCAAAAATAATCAAGGAACAGACACAATTAGAAACAACATAAACCCTTCAAATTATCTGTCACTTCCAAACATGAATTTTTTCCTCAAAACTTGTAGTAAATTGCAGGCCAAGGTCAGGTGAAAGGATGCTACCAGAAGCAGGCCTTCATGCTTACCAGACAGGCAATTTTCCTGTAAGTCCTGAGTTGTGTCATGGCATTTCAAGGGCTGACACCTTCTTTGCCACATGAAAACATTTCTCCATTCCCTAGCAGAGGCTCAGTCTCATCATTGAAAGGAATCCACAATAACAGACAGGAAACCAATATATAAAGCAAAATAATTATTCATTTCATAATACAAAGGCATTAACTATCACAGAACTACATATTCATATAGACTTAAGAGAAGTCAAATGACAATTTGAAAGTTTTATGGTGAAAAGAGAAAATGCACACTGGACTCTTTCCTTCTAAATGATACATTATTCCTTCAGTGGATCAATACTATCAATTGGAATGCAATTGTGTCTTGTTCTTGCCTGAAGCCAGACTTTTCCTTTAGTGTAACTTTGCATACCCATTCTGTAAAACTGTAATTCATTAAGTTTGCAAAGTTTTTGGTTTCCTTGCTTTTATGCCTACTATACTTGCTTCAGGTGTGCTAAAAACTCACAAAATAGTACATTTTCCCTCTATGTTCTTTTCTTCTTTATGCTCTAGAAGAACTAACGATGAGGAAATAAAAAGTGAGCAGTAAAAGAGTTGAAGAAGCAAGCGTTAAAGACTTGGCCATTCTCAACCAGAGTAACTGGTCTTTGGCCAACAGACTTTGCTATTTCAAAAAACCCAAATCAGGGGCACCTGAGTGGTTCAGTTGGTTAACTGTCCGAGTCTTGGCTTCAGCTCAGGTCATGATCTTATGTTTCATGACTTCAAGCCCCATGTCAGGCTCTGCACTGTTGCCCTGCAACCTGCTTGGGATTCTCTGCCTCCCTCTCTCTCTGCTGTTCCTCTGCTTGTTCTCTCTCTCTCTCTCTTTCTTTCTCTCTCTCAAAAATAAATAAATAACATTAAAATTAAAAAAAAACATTTTCAGAATGTGTTTTGTTACTTTTCCATTGGCATAATGAAAAACATATTTAAATTTTATTTATTTATTTTGAAAGAAAGAAAGAGAGAAAGAAAGAGAGAGAGAGGAGGGGCAGAGAGAAGGACAGAATCCCAAGCAGGCTCCATGCTGACAGTGCAGAGCTCAATGCAGGGTTTGATCTCATGAACCATGAGATCATGACCTGAGACAAAATTAAGAGCTGGACACTTAACCAACAGAGCCACCCAGGCTCCCTTTTCTTTTAAATGTTTATTTATTTATTTTGAGGGAGAGAGAGAGAGAGAGAGAAAGAGATGAAAAACATATTTATATTGGGCTTCCCTTGACAGCATTTGGCAAAGGGCCTATAATGTTAGCTCTCTCTTGGAAACACTGGAATGTATATTCAATCTTATTATTTTATGCATAAAAACTTGCATTTGGACTCCCTGAGACCAAGTGGCAGTAATTTTTTTTTTTTAACGTTTATTTTATTTTTGAGACAGAGAGAGACAGAGCATGAATGGGAGAGGCAGAGACAGAGGGAGACACAGAATCGGAAGCAGGCTCCAGGCTCTGAGCCATCAGCCCAGAGCCTGACGCGGGGCTCGAACTCACGGACCGTGAGATCGTGACCTGAGCTGAAGTGGGACGCTTAACCGACTGAGCCACCCAGGCGCCCCAGTAATTTCTTTATATTGCCCCTGATTTCCAAATTCTTTGATGAACACAAATATATGTTTAATAACAATAGATTCAAGTTGTTTGAAATACTTAGGATCTCCTCATGTTATAGGTGTCTTATATCCAAGACCCTATCAGAATAACTTTTTGATCAGCTTATTTGTCCCACATTTACTCACATGGATTCCTACCTTGATATGGCTGTAACTCCAGCATTGAAGAACTCCTTGTGGCTGTAAGTCTCTGATCCTTCCCTGTTTTATGTAGGCTGAGGCTTTGTCCAATCTCTTAGTTCTGGAATGCCCAATATCTGCCAAATTCTTGTCTTGGTTGTCATGTTGTCCCTTGGCCAGTTGGGTTAAAATCATATTTAAGCTGTCATAGGCTCTAACCATGGCTTGCTTTTTGAACCTAGTTTCTTTGGCTATTGGATGCTTTTTAATCCCATCTAGCTTCCCCAATCTGTTCTGCTCCCTTTGTGTGTTAGCTCAGGCTACCATAACAAAGTACCACAGACTGGGTGGTTTCAAGAACAGAAATTTATTTTCTCACTGTTCTGGAGGCTCAAGTCCAAGATCAGGTGTCAGCAAAGTTGATTTCTACTGAAGCCATTTTCTTGGCTAAAGATGTCCATCTTCTTCATGTATCTTCATATCATCTTCCTTCTGTGTGTGTTCCTGTGTCCTAATCTCCTCTTCTTCTATAGATACCAGTCATATTGGATTAGAGAACACCTTACTTAATTACCTCTTCAAGACTCCGCATCCAAATACAGTCACATTCTAAGTTACTAGGGGATAGAACTTCAACATAAATTTAGAAGGGATGCAATCATCCCTTAACACCCAGGATTGCCTTTATATCTTTCCTCAGCCATGAGGGTTCCCGGTTTCTTTTACTTGGGGTGCTACATATGAAATTTCTGATTGTCCATTAGGGGTATCCTCTGTTCAGTTTGCACCCACAGCCATGCTTTGGCTTCCAGGCCCATGTTGAATTCTTCCCCTGGCTCTAGATTAGGAGAAGGAAAACTTGGTAGTTTTCTCCAGTTTGTAGGTAAATGTCTAGTGCCTTCTGAAACATGATTCCACTTGGACCTATCTTCTCACTTCCTTCTACATTATGAGCTTTGGTTCTTTTGGTCTTTTGGTGACTTTCCACCAATAACAGCACTGAAATATTGTTTTATAAAGTTTCACAGAATATTATTTTTGTTGTTTATAAATAGATTCTATAAAGGAAACCAAGAACTTTTATGAAATGATGCATTAAACAAAGTAAAATTTATTTCATGCAAAATTTGTTATAGCCTATGTCTCCAAAGGTTGGATGAGTGGGAAGATATACTTTATGTGGTTTTCCAAATGTTATTGCAAGCCCTTTGGGGAGTGTGAACCATGAACTCCCATCCAGCACAAAGAACTTGTTTAATCACAGTGCTAAGAGGCTTAATCAGACTTTCCATCTGCATTAGGCCATCTTCCAAGATGTGACCCCAGATCCTGTGCTGAGGTTTTGCTCAAGAAAATGCAACACTATTTTCCCAAAACACATTGCCAAATAATTTTTAGTAATTCTACATACTTTGTGGCACATCCATTCTGCAGGCAAATGTCTGATAGGTGTCACTTGAGCATATACTGACTTTGGCATTCAGTGGCAGTCAATATATTCATCACTGAATAGACTGCAGGGAGGTGTTAGAGCTCTGTACATGATCATTGACTTGTACACATACATTCTTACATTTGCATTGGGCAGCAGTCTGTCATTCAAGGGTGAGGGAATAAACTTGTGGATCAGTAAAAAATACATGCTATGTTAAATAAACCTGATTGCAGTTGACACTTGAACAACACAGGTTTGAACTGCATGGGCCAATTATATAAGGATTTTTTTTATAAATACAGTACAGAACTGTAAATATATTTTCTCTTATGATTTTCTCAATAATACTTTCATTTCACCATCTTTATTGTAAGAATTCAATATATAATACATACAACATACAAATACTGTTTATTTATTGGTAAGGTTTCTAGTCAACAGTAAGATATCAGTAGTTAAGTTTCATGGAAATTAAAAGTTATATGGGCATTTTAATATGTGTCAATACTCATAACTCTTGCATTGTTTGAAGGTAAACTCTACCTACAAAGGAAGGGCCTTAATAAAAAATATAGAAAAGGTGACACAGGAGGAAGAAGGTAAAAAAAATAATAAAATATAATATACTTAAAAAAATCTTAACTTGTGTCCTTGGAGAAAATCAGGACAATATTGTATCCATAAAACAAGGTCATATAGCAACAAAAATGGAGAAATCAGACAAGAACATTTTCCTACACATTATAATTATGATTGTTATAGTAAAAAGAGATATGATGTCCAAAAGAAAAAATTAAGGAAAACACTCAACCTGTAGATCAAAAAGAAAAAGTGAAGAGACATCTTAGAAGAAAAGTTTGATAGCCGAATTTGAATCCAAGATGTCCAAGGAGTTCCAGAAAGAAAACAGAGAAAATGTTGGAAAGGAAATGACCAAAGATTGTCTGATTAGGAGAACATTTTCAGGAGCCTGGGGGAGGATTGTGAATACTTCTACACTTTCAAAGACACTGACAGTTGAACATAAGAAATTAAAAAAGAATCTACTCTTAGATTTTTTTAAGTAATGTTTATACCCAACATGGGTATTGAACTCACCACCCTGAGATCAAGAGTCACATGCTCTACAAACTAAGCCAGTCAGGCACCTCTAATCCTAGCTGTTTTAGAACAGAGAGGACATAATACCAGACATCTGTAAAGAAAGAATCAAAGAGTCATCAGATTTGTCTCTAGGAACACTGGATGCTAGAATACAATAAGGCAATAACTTCAAAGCCTGGAAGAATTCAACTTAGAATTCTATACCTGGTCAAAAATTTCTATTAACTAGAGTGCTAAAGTAATACATTTTCGGTCATTCTAAGTTTCAGTATACATCTCATGAATCTTCAGTGAAAAAGTTAATCCTTGGTGATGTGCTGTAGCAAAACCAACATAAATCCAGGACAGAAGGAAGAAGGCACAGAACCTGTGTGAAAGTAGCACCTCCTAGAGAAAATAAAGGACAGTTTCAGATTACTGCTAAGCAACAGACTCAGAGAGCAGCTGGTCTACCAAAGTTCATGATTAGGGGTACTGGGAGGAAACATTTTAAGAAAAAAAAAGTTTCATAAAATAACAAGTATGATGATGATGGAAAATCTTGGTGACAGGTTGCATTCAGGTGCCAAGTACAAAAAAAAAAAAAAAAAAAAGACTATCAGGAATGTCATGAATATATGTACAGATGTGTACGAGAGGGTCATGCTCTAATCCAAAGCAACAAGCATGTGGTGTGAACCAGCATCACCAGCAATTCCCACTTGGGAACTTGCTAGAAATCCAAATATCCAGGCCAATCCCAGATCTGCTGAATCAGAAACTATGGAGGTGGCATCCAGCCATCTGATTTTAGGAAACCCCATAGAGGATTCTGATGTAAATTAAAGTTTGAAAAATACTGCTTTAGATCAAGGGTTGGCTGTGGCTGTTTTTGTTTATAGTTTTACTGGATGCAGCTAACTACAAAATAATGCAGTTTCTATGGTTCCTTCCATGCTGCACCACTGGAGGGTAATAGCTCTGACACATGGGCCTGCAAAGCCTAATATGTATTATTTGGTTCTTGACAGAAAATATTTGCTATCTTCTGCTTTAGAGTATTGGATAGGCTACTATTATGTTGAGACTTGATTTGACCTTTATGGTACATACATCTCAGATTTATCAGTTCAGAAACCCAGTTCCTTCTCTCTGCATCTGACTACACTACTCATGTTTGCAAAGATAGTCATTAAGATCATGCTAACACTGTGAAAGCTGCTTCTTAGTTAATATCTAGAGCAAACACACACTAAGGATTAAGAAACAGGAGTGTAAGTGTTAAAGCATCGTAAATGTGAAAGTCATGCACAGCAGCAGAAGCTAGAGGTGAGAGGGAGGTACAGGGATGAATATTTCCTCATCTCAGGTACGAGGTAGATGAGAGAGATTGTCAAATTGATGCAATAAGAGAAATAGGCTTATAAGACTTATACAAAGTTATAAAGGTTACCAGTAGAACTAAAAATCACAATACAACTATGAAAAATTTGGAAATGAGTGAAGGGAGAGAATAGATGAGTAGTAACAGAAAGTGTCTAAATCAAGAATTGTGGGGTAACCAGATCCTTTAGAGGAATAAAATTTTTAAAAAAGTAAATAATAGCTGCCTTTGAGCAGGTGTCCCAGAAGTTGGGCAGATGAGGGGTACACTTTAATTTTCACCTCATTTCTTTATTTTGTGCTTAATTTTCGCATGTAAATGTGTATTTTACTTCAGTAATAATATATATTCAAAAAATTGAGGAAAAAAACATTTAAGAGACCTGGCCTACAGAATTAGGAAAAATTTGATCAGTTCACTTAGCCACCTTCCTCACTGGCCTCATTTGGTAATCTTCCTCCTGTGGGCCTTTCCCCTTCTCATCTGCCCTGGACTTCGTGCTCCTGACTCCAGGGTTCAGCTGACAGCAGCTTCTATAATCTCAACCACCCCAGGCTCAGTACAATCAGTCCACCTTCTAAGGCTACCTTTGTAGCTATGGCTCCTGTGCAGCTCATATTTACTCTTTTCTCTCTTTCCTCAAAGGATTCCTGGTACCTTTGCTATTCTCAAATTCACTCAATTTCACCAAAACAATGTGTGCCTACTCCAAAGCCTTAGCCCTGGCTTACAAGCAGCTACCTGCCCCCTTTGGTGAGGAGAATAAAGGCAAGAGAAATGTAGATAAAATCAAATTTCCTTACAACTTGCAACCCATTGATAAATACCTGAAACAAGCAGAGTGTGACATTCCTCAAGGAACTTACAGCTGCCTTGATGTTAATGTTTTGCTAGAGACTAAAAGCAACCTTAGTTTGACAATAGCCAGACCTCCAGGATCCTATAAACCTTCTTTAACATACAGAAATCCCTTTGGAGACTTCTGTTATCTCTACCCACCCCCCACCCCCAACTTTAAAACATATAATCAGTCACACCTCAAAATCACAAGTGTTGCTCTTTCTGCCAAGGGTGCTGTCCCCTGTGCTATAACAAAAGCAACTTTTTGCATCATAAAATGTCTCAAGAATTCTTTCTTGAGCTCAACAACCTTATACCTTCATGGCCTCTATCCCTGCCACCCCAGCCCCCATTTCCCACAATGTTCTGGGTTTGATCCACTGCAGGGTCCAGTGTGGAGCACCTATAGTTTCTGGCTGGCATAGGTCCATTATCTCTGGATATTCTAAAATGTCACTTCCCGGAGAGATTCTTTCTGGACACCCCACCTCCACTCCACCCCAATCCAGGAAACCATCCTATCGTATATTTTATGACAACACACACTTCTTTTTTCTGGTGCTTATCACAAATCTAATTATTAATGATTCATGCAATTATTTATTGAATGTTCTTTACACGTAGCTAGACTATAGAAAGACTGTCTGACTGTAGGCCCCTGTACCTGCAATGACTTGTCCAATGCCTGCCATAAAGTACTTAATTAATGCTTGTTACAGGAAGTGGTGAAATTTGATGGCAGGTTTTCACAAAGGGCCTGCACTTTCCTCTGCTAGGCTGAGCATCTATACACAGGCACAGGAAGACAGGTCATCAGGATGTTCACAGGAAGATGATCTTTCAATCTCAAGGGGAAAGTTTGTCCGGATTGCTAATGACTATGGCAACAGGAAAGGGGAGGATGCAGGCTGGCCCAACAAGTTTGGGTCTGTCTGCCTTCCTAATGACATCTACAGATGTCTCCTGTCATATCCTTCATGTGGGCTGCTAAAACTGGTAGTTTCCAGGGACATGTCGGAGGCATTGCTTTGTAATTTAGTGAAAATTACCTTTGAGATCCAACTTTGAGCTGGGAAATAATTTGACAAATATCAATGAGTACTTATGTGTCAGCACTTCAAAGACAAGTCAGGTAGATCCCTGGGGCCTGCACAAAGAAGCAGCTGCGATGGGATACCAGCCCCCTGCTGTGCTGCACGACTGCTGGGTTGCCATAGTAAACCACCATAGTAGGCTCATTTTAGGGATCTACTGGGGCAAAGTTTTGAAGAGAATGAGCTAGAAAGAAAGAACTGCAAGGAGACCTTTCAATTGTATGCAGAATTATTTACTGTTCTCATGCATAACACTCTGCAAGCAGAGAGTTCAAATAAGGTCATTGAAATAGCTTAGGAGAGACTAGTATAAAAAGGAACGATTGACTGGAGGGTCATTTTTGTAGAGAGAGGTGAGGTGCAAGCCAGGAGAGAGGAAAAACTCTCAGAGAAAAAGGAGAGACAAAATCTTGAAAATTCTACCTGTGAGAATAGCAGCATAGCATGCTTCCCAGATGGCTGAACACCAAACCTTGAACAAGAAAGATGTTTTTCAAGCATCTCTGTGAATGTGAGGCTGTGGGTCCAGCCTTCCCCTTCTAAATGTAATGATTGATCATCCCAGGAAAGAACTTGGCTCTCATCCTTTGGGCCTTGTAATTTGGTTGAAACAGTTTGTAAAGTCAGCAGCAATTTTCTTAAGCCTTTACAAACCTCTGGAAATTTTCACTCAATTCAGAAAAGAAAGGAATGAAAGTGTGATAATTTGTGATCAAGTTTAAATCTGCTCAATCAACATCATGACAAATTAACCCAATTCATGGAAGAATAAAAAAGAGGGTTTTCACGCACTAGTCACAAATACAGCTTATAAATATGACTTTTCAAAAAATCCACATAGTACTTCAAATGTTCTTTCTCACTTCTGTCAGTCACAGGTTTTTCAACATCAACCAACCAAATCCACTTGATTTTTATAATTCTGATACCACATTTTTGGGAAATCTTGTGCTTTTGGTGGGTTGCTAATAAATTTGCTATCCCTATGGTGACATGAAAACTAAGAAACTTATGGAATTTTAAAGGAATACCATGTGGAGGGTATTTTGGTTACCCAATATATTCTAATAGGAGAATGTACTGATTAAAAACAAACAAACAAACAAACAAACAAAACAACAAGTCTTATCTCAGAGTGGTTAGAGCTCTTTATGGACCAAAAAAAAAAAAAAGGAGGTTGGAGACTGAGGCACCTCTGCCCAAGTTTAGCCTCTTAAAACAGGTGATGGGTTTTAAGGAGGGCACTTGTGATGAGCACTGGGTGTTATATGTAAATGACGAATCACTAAATTCTACACATGAAACCAATTTTCCCATACATGTTAAGTAGTTAGAATTTAAGTAAAAGCTTGAAAAAATCCTTTAAAAATGAAGTAAACATAATTAAATACTTGAGTTTTTTTTTTTTTTCAACAGATAGTAATGTTTAGGTAGAACAGACAACACAGTAAAGCTGCAGCAACTTTGCCCTCCGTGAAATTTGTTCCTGTTGTGATGTTTTGCCCCATCGGTAGCTCTGAGAACCTCCTCCAGCCAGGGGGAAGACAACTACTCTCTGTGTTAGGTTAGAAAGAGTAGACAGAAGTCTTAGGGATAAAGAGCTTAGTTGGGGTTAGGTTTTACAGACTGATGCTGCAGTGGGGACACCTCCTGATGGCAGTCACAGATGGTTCTGTGGTTGAGTGGACTGGGAAATTGAGTAAGGGAGCCTAGAGATTCCCTCCTGCAAACTTATCTTTTGAAGGACAAAAGTAGGGGAAGAGATAATAGCACTGATAAGCAGATCTGACACACAGCAGGTGCTACTGTGGCCTATTTGTTAAAAGAATGAGATTCCCCAGGACCTTCTGGTCAATCTGGCTTTCCTCAAAACCTGGCCTTACTCACCCCACACCAATGGTATGGAAGGAGCCCTGGGACCTGGTTGGTGTCCATTTTGCTCTGTTAGTGTTGCGGTTGGTGCTTGTTCCACATGGTTAAGAACTTGGAACATGAATCCTTGGGGGAGCTGGTGTTTGGACGGCTTGAAGAGGAGGAGGTGAAGAAGGGAGGGCAGGGACATTTACCTTCAGAAAGGGATGTGACAGAAATGTAAAAAAGGGTTGAGAGTTCCTCATGTTGAGTCATTTGAAATCTGGTGTATGTGGTGCCAGTCTTGACTTGCAGCAAATAGAGGAGAGTGATGAAGGAGAGCCTTATTCTCAATGTTTCCAATGCTACAAGAAGAACCCAGAAACACCCAGATGTGCAGCAAAGTGGCTATTTGCTGGGCTGTATTGGATAAACCTACCAGTGTCTGTGTCCACAGGTCTCCATCTCCCATGGTGAGAAGCAAACTGCAAGAAGGGGTAGAGGAGATTAAAAAGAGGAATGAAGATAAAGAGCACTGACAGAAAAGGAAAACAGATTCTAGGCAAAGGGACCCAGGACATGTCCTTCTGTAATGAGGATGAGGATGAAGAGAACAAATGCTTAAAAAGGGAAAGAAGGAAGGAAGTGGGATGATACAGAAATGATAAGTGGGCAGAGAGGTGAGAAAGGAAGGGGTTCTAGGCAGAATTCTTAAAACTAGAATGATGGGGGCACCTGGGTGGCTCAGCATCTGACTTCAGCTCAGGACATGATCTCACAGTTGGTGAGTTTGAGCCCCGCGTCAGGCTCTGTGCTGACGGCTGGGAACCCAGAGCCTGCTTCAGATTCTCTGTCTCCCTCTCTCTCGGCCCCTCCCCTGCTCATGCTCTGTCTCTCTCTGTCTCAAAAATAAATCAAAACATTTTTAAAAATTAAAAAAAAAACTAGAATGATGATATTGACCACATGTTAAACTGTCCATTCAGGTAGACAGCCTTAAGCTGGTCTCTAGGTCTGGGACACTGCAAGGGCAGCCAGCATTTTGACAGAACAACTTAAGTAAGGGAAATGAATCAAGTGCTGGAAAAAAAAGCATTGGGTTTAGGGTCTCATTTTCATCTCTGCCACTGACCAGATACATGAAGCTTGCCCTGCTCATGTCACATTACTGTTGGCAGAATCACACAAAAGAACATAGAGAAAAGGTACTTCAAAACAAAGTACTTTATCAATATAAGTTTGTAATATTTTCAAAGTAGATACTTTACACACATGTAAGTAATTTTTCCAAATATAAAGAAACTGTATTCCTTGATTTTTTTTTTTTTTGCAATTCTACCACCCTTCCCCAAACATGACTGTTTCCTCCTTGTCAAGTTGAATATCTTCATATGACAGCTGCTAGCAGAGTCCAGGCACCTTCAGGCTGTCACCTCTGGGTCCCAGTGCACCAAGATGAATGACCCCAAGAGTCATTCCAGCTCACAGCTGCCTTTGCAGCACCAGCCACTTCTCCCAGGACACTGTGTGAGAAGGTTGGAAGGGCTGTCATATAAAAGATAATTCCATTTGTTGTAGCATTTCCAGAGCCTGGGGCTAGGACCCACAGGTCAAAATAACACGGAGGAAATATTTCGCTCCATACAAATGGAGCTCTGACTGTTGGAATTTTCTAAACCTGGACAAGGAGTTCTCTCTGCAGCTTATGAGCCCCATGTCAGGAGCAGGCATCACTTGGAGTCCACACAACTGTATAGCTTGAGCTTAGTGTTCACAGCACTGTCAAAGATTCACAATAACTAAAGTATAACCAATGAATCACGAAAGTGTACTTAGTAAAATGTATTGCACACACACCAAGAAGACAGTTTGCAAACTGGGAGTACTCAAGCAAGAACGTAGAATGAGGCTTAGGGGTATACTGTTTTAAAACAGCTTAAATAGTGAGAAAGCAATGGCTGTTTATTCTTCATAATGATTGATTACAATATTACAGTTTTGAGCCAGTTATGAGTGGCTCCCTCATAACAACCTTGGGAAACAGTTCAAGTTTTACTCATCATTTCCAGATGTACAAGCAAGAAATGATCCAGGTCAAGTTAGTTTTGCAAAATAATCTCAGTTAAGCTTTTGCTGCATGACTACACCGGTTCTGTCTGTTCAGTGAAACTTCAAGGCTGGTCTCCATCTGTCCTTGATTGTAACAATTCCCCCCTTTCAGTCATTCTATTAGCAGGCTGAGAGCATGACCAACTATTACAGTGTTTTTCTCAGTTACCACTGTTGATGACATCAGGCTGAAGATTCATGTATTTGCTGTTTCTATTAGTTGAATCATCAGGCTGGAGGGCCATGCAGTCACCATCTTCATCATTCATGTGGTTATTGTTGGTTTTGTCTAGTTGTCTGATCCTGATGGATACCATTTGCATGTGAGTAGCTGCTGACAGACATTTAATGCATTTGAGAGTATAGAACACAATATGGTGACTATAAAGAGAATACATAATAGCCAAGGATTGAACAATTCCCCAGAACAGAGATTCCCAGGAGCCAAGATTTAACCAATCAAATAAATCAAGTAGGTTATAACCAGATTCAGGTTTTGCCTTTCTAAGTCAATTTACAAATTGCTTTTCAAGTTATTTATATAGGCACAACATGATGTATTAGCAAAGACATACACTCATGATTACATAGGAAAGAATGAATATCAGGGTGCTTCTTTTCAGGAGGCAATGTTGCAAGTGGGCTTTCACTGAAATTAGACCGTTTTATGATGGGAGCAATCAGGTTATTTAATGAGAGGCATCTCTACGGAAACAGAAAACCAAAGGTTAATAGTTTGAGCAAATTGCAAATTGAGTTTTCTAAGTTTGGAGGGCAAGCCAGTTGAGAAGCTTTTTAATGTTGGATTCTAGGGCAAGCAGTGGGCATCACACAGATCTTCCTGGTTAGGATTGTGAATGTCTCTGACAATTTTTCTGAGTGTCACATGGCAATCACCATAAAGATCATCTATATGTGTGCTGTTGTGACACCTCTGAGGAGTGTGTCAAAAGTCCGGCTTAACTTGCTTGGCTTTGGGAAAAGAGCAGTTTTAGTGGCATTGTGATTCCAAACCAAAATACTGGGAGAAAATTGGAAATGTTACTTATAAACTTCTAGCCACATATTGGAGAAAATTAGAAGAATTTAGGATTCAATCCAGTTTACAGGTAAAAAAAAAAAAAAAAAATCTTTAAAGACAATGACCAGTACCGGAATCTGATATCTATAAAGGTGTATTACTGAAATATAATCTTTCCTCCATAATCATTTCTGTTTCCATCAAAGGGCATAGCAAGACTAATCTGTCTGCAAATTTAGTTTTAATAAACTTGGCCTGATTGTTTATATAAATGTAGCAAGAATAGTGATTGACTATATAGGCACTTTTAAAACTGGAAAACAAAATATTAACGAGTGAGCAATGCTTTAAATGAAATCATAAAAATTACAATCATCAGTATCCTGTAATTAATTCTTGTTGATCTTGATCTTTTGTTAGTAGCTTTATGCATTTGTCAGTTTTCCATCAAAGTTTTAGAAATTCTTACACAGCTCAATGTTATTATCTTAAAGTTATCATAAACTTTCATTCTAGAGTACTCACAAGGGTCTTTTCCATAAATTTATCTGAAGATGAAATATATTTACAAAAGCATCCAGAGGAAAACAATAATCATCTGTGAATGACAAAAAAAAAAAAAAAACTTAAAGTGGCAATAGCAAGATCAGATGAGAATTCATTATAATGCAGTTGATAGGGGAAATGAGTTATTTCTGTGATACATAATGTTTTAAGACAATAGCCGCAGTTATGAATAATAACGTTGTATGAGGACACATCAGGTTTCCAGGAACTTCATATAATTTCTGGAGCATTTATATTAATAACTTCCATATAAATATTTCCTAAAGAAAGTTTAGCATTATTTCTTATTTGACAATGTTTTTCATGAAATTTTACACATACAAATAGGTACATAGTTGTAAACAAACAAACAAACAAAAAAAGTAGTTCTAAGAGAGAAGACTCAATTCCTTAAGTAATCAAAAACCTGACAAAGAAAAAACACAGTATCTTTGTTTACTAGGCAGATTACAGAAAAATATTAAAGATAAAGAAAAACCTTGGGGCGCCTGGGTGGTTCAGTCAGTTAAGCATCCAACTTCAGCTCAGGTCATGATCTCACAGTTTGTGAGTTGGGGCCCTGCATCAGGTTCTCTGCTGTCAGCTCTGAACATGAAACTTGCTTTGGATTCTGTGTATCCTGCCCTCTCTTCCCCCCCGCCCCCTTGCTCTTTGTCTGTCTCTCCCTCTCTCAAAAATAAACAAATATTTAAAAAAATTGAAAAAAGAAAAATCTTTATTTACGATTTCTTATTAAGAGCAGACCAATAACCTAAGAAACCTTTGTCCTTTTAACAGGGAGAAAATAAAATTCTAACTGCACCAGCGTAATTTTTATATTAAAAATTTTCTTTGTATTATTTTCCTTGTATTAATTTAAATACATCCATTCTAACTTTAGTCAGGTTGGCCATATATAAAATTCCTTTCTTAAGATTTCTTTTCCACAAACCAACTACAACTTTCTATATCCATTTAAGTTTTGTTCTATCTTTTTCTTTTCTCATTCTGAAACAATCATTTTACTTTATGACACAATCACTTCATTTTTTTCCCTTATCAAAAATGCATTTTTTGTGGCACCTGGGTGGCTCAGTCAGTTAAGTGTCTGACTTCGGTTCAGGTCATGATCTCAAGGTTCATGGGTTTGAGCCCTGCGTTGGTCTCTGTGGGTACAGCTCGGAGCCTGGAGCCTGCTTCGGATTCTGTGTCTCCCTGTCTCTCTGCCCTACCCTACTCATACTCATACTCTCTTTCTCTCTATCTCAAAAATAAATAAACATTAAATTTTTTTAAAAAATTCATTTTCATTTCTCATATCTTCTTTTCTAGAAAACACAGATCCTTTTTATATACAGTTGTTTTCTGTTATTTTCTATTATTTCTAGTAGTTTGTAAAAAAACTCTTTTGCTGACAGTCTCAAATTTATTAGTTCAAATGTTATCTTCTCAATTTCAAAATCTTATAAACCTTTTCTAGAAAAGAAATGATGCATGTCATAGAGGACAGAATATTTGCTTCTATTAATTTTGGACATTAAATGGATATAAGCTGCTTAAATAGATATTTAAATGGATATAAGCTCCTTCCACAAAATATAATTTTTTAAAAATGTACCTTTTGGAAATTACAGTATGAGATTCACTTATGTTTATAAGTTCATCCTGACATTGTTTTGCTAGGCTGGGACTGATAGAACAGGCAGAGGCAACAGGATCCCTACATTTTTGCTGAATAAGTTTGCTCTATGTTGAGTAGGCAGAATAAAGATTTGAAAGATGGGATAACATATTCTAAACTGATGGCACGGCTATAAATATCTGGGAAGCTGCCACCAGAATTTCTAGTCTTGCAGGTAGTTAGAAGAAATGGGGGAAGTTCTTTTAAACAAAGATTGTTGCCTGGTTGCAAATCTGAAAAGACAAGGCAATAAAGTATGAGTCTATTAAAAAATGATTATAGCCTGGCCTTGAGGAGTTATCACTGTCTTGTGTTTATACAAGACAGAAATGGTGAATGTTCTTCTATTGGCCCTTTCAGCTGACCACACAGACCCTTTTGTCACTCAATTTACTGTGGTATAAGAGCACTACCTTTTAAATGTGTTAGATCATTTGGGGTGCCTGGGTGGCTCAGTATGTTAAGGGACCAAATCTTTTTTTTTTTCTTTTTTAATGTTTATTTCTTTTTGAGAGAGAGCGAGAAAACAGGAGAGGGGCAGAGAGAGAGGGAGACACAGCATCTGAAGGAGGCTCCAGGCTCTGAGCTGTCAGCACAGTGCTCTATGCAGGGGCTCAAACTCATTAACCAAGAGATCATGACCTGGGTAGAAGTCGGATGCTTAACGGGCTGAGTCACCCAGGCACTCCTTAAGTGACCAACTCTTGATCTCAGCTGTGGTCATGATCTTTCGGTTTGTGAATTTGAACTCCACGTCAGGCTCATCACTGAGAGTGTGGAGCCTGCTTGGGATTCTCTGTCTCTGCTTCTCCCCCATTCATACTCTCTCTTTTTCTCGGTCTCTCTCAAAATAAATAAATAAACTTAAAACAATGTTAGATCATTCTATAGTATACTATACTATATTAAATAGTATATATTATAGCTTAGTACATGCTACACGTATAAAACCATGTAAGAAACTGAAATAAAGGTTTAATAAACTGACACGTTTCTTATTTTCGGCGTATGCCATACATACAATTTATTTTGCACTTTCTGAAATTATTCTTTTATTTACATATAAATAGCAAATAATTCTTGGGGCGCCTGAGTAGCTCAGTTGGTTAAACATCTGACTTAATTTCAGCTCATGTCAAAATCTCACAGTTTGTGAGTTGGAGCCCCACATCAGGCTCTACACTGACATTGTGGAGCCTGCTTGGGAGACTCTGGTCCCTCTGTTTCTTCCCCTACCTTGCTCACCTGCTTGTTCTCTCTCTCTCTCTCAAAATAAATCAATAAACATTAAAAATAACTCTATAATAAATCAATGTATAAAATATTGATAAAATTGAAGATATATACATGGGTATATAGGTAATATATATATTTTCTTTATTTAAATAGGTGTTAATCATAACTCACCAATGGCCTGTGACCACAGTTTGAAAAACAAGAAGTTACAGTAAATCCATTCACATTAAGAGGAAATTTTCATGGTAGCTTCACTTCTTCTCATTTTCCAAAAGGGTTCCTTCTGCTTTGCCTGCATTCTTCCAGCCTCACTGCACAGTTTGTGTAGAGTTAATTTATGCTTATTACTTTAAGTGCTCTGAAATTTTTTCTTCAGTTTGTTTTGTATTTTCAGCCCTTCTTCCAACTTTTAAAAAATTATTTGTAATCTTGGCTTTCCAGTGAAAACCAGGAAACAGGCAATTGTGAACTATCGCATATTAACATACTGTAGATTAGCAAACTTAAATGCATTTCAAACTTTTAGAAGTAAATTTGATCCTTTGAATAACATGAGTTTGAATTGTGAGCCCACTTATATGTAGATTTTTTGGATAAATACAGCACAGTGCTGTAAATGCATTTTCCTTATGGTTGTCTCAATAATATTTTTTTCTCTAGATACTTTAAAATTACAACATATAATACATAAAACATACAAAATATGTGTCAATTGATTATGTTATTGGTAAGGCTTCTGGTCAACAGTAGTCTATGAGTAGTTAAGTTTTGGGGGAGTCAAAAATTATATGTTGATTTTAAGCTGTGCAGGGATCAAGGGCCAACTGTATAATCTTCCTCATAATACATCTTTTCAAAGTGGCATAAATATATTTATTAATAAACTTAAATATAAGTCTGTAAAAATTAAATATAACTTAATATATAAGTTGTATAAATATAACTAAATATAACTTAAATATAACTCTGTAAAAATTAAAAAGCACAAAGTAGATATGTTTAGCATTTAATGTTTTTCTTATCTGGAAATGATTTAGATATTCAACAAATATCCATCATTTAATTTAACTTAGTATAAACTCTGATCTTATCAACCTTTACTGAAATCACTTGTTTCTAAAAAAATATGCTTGGATTAGACATCAAAAATTATGCTTGTGTTAGATGATAAAACCATCATCAAGTTACTTTTCTTGTAAACAAGTTTTGAAGGCATGCCTGCTTTTACTAAACCAATAAACTTAAATTAGCTTTTATTTATCAAAGATTATGCTGGATCACATGAACTGAAAATCATTTGGGTTATTTTGTATGTTCCCAAAATTCTACTTAATTTATATAAATACTTAATTTTCTTTAAGTCAATTAAATAGAGTTCTTTACAA
This sequence comes from Panthera onca, assembly GCF_046562875.1. Classification (NCBI taxonomy): domain Eukaryota; kingdom Metazoa; phylum Chordata; class Mammalia; order Carnivora; family Felidae; genus Panthera; species Panthera onca. Next base: position 22,478,036 of record NC_138344.1, read on the forward strand.
ATTAATTTTGTCTATATTATCCAGAGGTAGAAAATATCATATATCTATAACATGTCTCTCAGAAAGAGAAAGAGGGAGATACAGAGAAACAGAGAGAGAACATGCAGATAGATGCAAAGTTTTTATATATTTTTCTTTTAAACTTTTAGCCATGTCTCAGGTACGAAAATTGAAAGAATAATTGGATCCAAACTGTGTTTCTGGTAGAGGGAATAAATTAAAAGTACTGGCTCAGATGCTCAGATTGCCAAATTTTTTTACTAAAGATTTTATTTTCTATTTGTATGGTATATGAATATTTTTAGAACTGTTTTTGAGGTCATTTTGTCTTTTAGAAGCTTCTGCATAACAATCAAAAAATGAATTTGATTGTCTCCTGGAGATTTGGGATCCTCTTTTTTAAGGGTGCCATTAAGGGTGGACTTACCTAAAACAAAGCCTCTCCAGAATGGCCATTGCGATTCCAAATTATAAGTAAGTTTATTTTTCCAGAAAGGCACTACATCGTTTTCCAAGGATGAGGTGTAATCCAAGTTGCCTTTAGATTCCCTAAAATGTTTTAAGTATGAGGGACCGTTGTTTTCCAATGGTTGTCCTAAAACACTCGGAATCGCAGTTTTCTCCATTTTGCACAGAATGGGTGACTTACCAAGGAGCTTCAATGAACAGAAACTGAAACCAGATGCAAAACAGAAATAGAAACCAAGTGTGCACAGTACAGTTGGAAAGTTGAGAATGTAGACAGCATAGCTCAGATCTAGGAGAGACCTACCTTCAACCTCCAGGGTTAACAAGAAAGCAGTAAGTTCAGTGGGTCCTGTGAGTGCTAACACCTGTTTACTCACCAGTCTTCAGTCCTCTTTGACACCATGACACCGGTCCACTTCTGATACCATGAAAAGTCAAAGGTTAAAAATAGCCAACATAAAACCAATTAGTAAAAGTTTATTGTGCATTCACACACACACACACATACACACACACACACACACACACACACGACAATATATAAACCAGGAGCACTCAAACCAGAACATGGAATGAGGCTCAGGGATATATTGCTATAAGGCAGCTTATAGAATGAGAAAGCAGTGACTATTAACTCTTCACAGGGATTGGTTACAACATTACAGTTTTCTGTGGGTCTCTCCTATCAACCTTGGGAAATAGTTTAAGTTTTACTTATCATTTCCAGATGCACTTCACTTTGTGAAGTAATCTCAATTAAGCTTACCCTACATGACTAAACTGGGTCTATCTGCTCAGGAAAACTTCAGGCTCAGGGTCTCCATCCTTGATTTTCACAGCATCAACAACAAAAGCTGATGGCAAGGTTAAACGTTGAGGTGATGAAAAAGTAAATTTCTGCACTTTCAGCAATACTGTAAATGTTTTTATTTTTTTTCTATAGAAGAAAGAAGACCAACACTAATGCTTCAAGTCCAGGTAATAGGTTCTTAACCTCTGGTTAAGAACAGGACAAAGACAGTAGTAGGTATGTAAGAATAAAGAACTGTATTTTACTCCCTGCCTATTGCTTACCATCTGTGGGGCAATGAGGAGGGCATTTTGCCATATTCACTCTTGGTTTTTCTTAACATGGTGTTTAAACAGCTTAACTCACAGTACTATTATATAGTTCAATTAAGATTATGCTTGTAAAAGTCCTAAGTAAATAGTGTAAAAGCTAACTCATTATCATTTACCACCCCAGCACCCCTGGGATACATGATATAAATGTTGCATACTGACTTAAAAAGATCTCTTGGTTAATTATTGATCTTCCCAAGAGAGGTGGAAATAATTCACTCCTGTTCCCTTCCTCTGCAAAGGTAAATTCACAAGACTTCTCTTAACTATGTCATTTAAAAGTATATATTATTTTGGCTGTTTAATTGAAAATTACATTACAGATTTTTATTTTGATGAAGTCCAGTAGTTCATTTTTGCTTTTTGCCTCCAGAGATGTATCTAGTATGAGGTTGCTACAGCTGATGTCAGAGGATGCGGCTTGTGTTATCCTCTAAGATTTCAATAGTTTCCTGCCTCACATTTAGGCCTTCCATCCATTTTGAATTTATTTTTGTGTATAGTGTGAGAAAGTGGTCAGTTTTGGTGAAGGAAACAATCAATAAAACTAAAAGGCAACCTTCAGAATGGGAGAATATATTTGTAAATGACATATCTGATAAAGTGTTAGTAACCAAAATCTATAAAGAACTTCTCAAACTCAACACTCAAAAAACAAATAATTCAATTAAGAAATGAGCAGAAGACATGAACAGTTTTTTTTTTTCAAAGAAGATATACAGATGGATAACAGACACATGAAAAGATGCTTAACATCACTCATTATTAAGGAAATACAAATCAAAACTACAATGAGATATCACTTCACACCTGTTAGAATGACTAAAATTAGCAAAATAGGAAATAACACATGTTGGTGAGGATGAGAAGAAAAGGGAACCCTCTTACACTGTCGGTAGGAATACAAACTGGAGCAGTCACTCTGGAAAAAAGTATAAGACTCCTCAAAAAAGTTAAAAATAGAACTATCATATGATCCAGCAATTGCACTACTAGCTATTTACCCAAAGGATACACAAATACTGATTGAAAGGGACACATGTGCCCCAGTGTTTATAGCACCATTATCAACAAGAGCCAGATAATAAGAAGAGCCCAAACATTTGTTGACTGATAAATGGATAAAGAAGATTTGGTATATATATACAACAGAATATTACTCAGCCATCAAAAAAGAATGAAATCTTACCATTTGCAATGACATGGAGCTAAAATGTAGTATGCTAAGTGAAATAAGTCCGTCAGAGAAAGACAAATACCATATAATTTCATTCATATATGAAATTTAATAAATAAAACAGGTGAACATAGTGGACGGGAAAGAGAGAGAGAGGGGGCAAACCATAAAACAGACTCCTAACTATACAGAACCAACTGAAGGTTGCTGGAGGGGAGGTGTGGGGGAAATGGGTTAAATGGGTGACGGGTATTAAGGAGGGTACTTGTGATGAGCACTTGGTGTCGTCTGAAAGACCAAATTCTATCCAGAAAGTAATATTACACTATATGTTAACTAACTGGAATTTAAATAAAACTTGAAACAAACAAAAGAAAATTACATTAATTGAATTTACATTGATACAATTCACCACTGATTTTATTCATATTTTCCCAGTGTAACTTTTATTTATTTGCATGTCTTTGTGTTTGTGTGCGTTTAGTGCTTTGCAAAATTATCATCAGTGCAAATTTATGTATCCATCAGCACAGTTAAGATACTTCGGTCCCATCCACCACCACCAAAAGATCCCTCCTATTGCCATTTTATAAACACACCTTTCCCCAACCAACAATCACACCTTTACCTCATCCCTAATTTCACATAACCACTAATGTGTACACTATTCTAAAATTTTGATATTTCAAAATTTTGTGTAAATGGAATTATACAGTATGTAACCTTTCGGGAGTGTTTTTTTTTTTTTTTCCACTCAACATAATTCCCTGGGATTCACCTAAATTGTTGTGTGTATCAATAGTTCATTCTTTTTTGACTACTGGATAGTATTTCATGGTATGAATGTAGCAAATAGTGTTTAATCATTCACCCATTGAAAGATATCCAGGCTGATTCCTGCTTTTAGCTATTATAAATGTTTATAAATAAAATGTTTATATGTTTACATGTTTATAAATAAAACTGCTATAAATATTCTTGTACAAGATTTTTGCGAGTATAAATGATCACTTCTCTGGGATAATGCCCCAGAGTGGAATTGTTGGGTCATGTAATAATCATATGTTTGATTTTATAAGAAACTGCCAAATTGTTTTCCAGAATGACTATTCCATTTTACATTCCCACCAGCAATGTCTGAGTGATCCACTTTTTCTCCTTTCTCACCGGCATTTGATCTCACAATTTTTTTAGCCACTTTGATAGGTGTGTAATAATGTACCACAGTGCCTTCAATTTGCATTTCTCTAATGGCTAGTGATGTTGAACATCTTACATATGCATGTTACCTATTTATCTCTTTGGTAATATGCATGTTTATATGTCTTTTGTCTATTGTCTAATTGAATTGTGTGGTTTTTACTGTTGGTGTGTGAGAGTTCTTTATATAGACTAGAAACAACTTCTATGTTGGATATACAGTTTGTAGATATTTGTCCCACACATGTAACTTTTTCTATGTCCTTCACAATGACTTTACACAGCTCTTGGTACCACGTTTGAGAACACTTTGTCTATCCACACATCCTAAAGATTCACTTCTATTTCTAAACGTTTTATAATGATGCATCTTACATTTAAGTACATGATCCATTTTGAGTTAATTTTCTTAAAAAGTGTGAAGTTTAGATTGAGGTTAATTTTTTTGTGTCTATAGATGCCCAGTTGCTCAAACAGCATTTGCTGTATTTCCTACATTGAATTATTTTTGCAGTAAAAACAAAGATAAGTTGAGCAAATTTCTGTGGGTTTATTTCTGGCTTCTCTATTGGGTTCTCTATTCTTTTCCATTAATTTATGCAGTTATTCCTTAACTGTTACCATGCTGTTTTGATTACTGTAGCTACATAGTAAGCCTGAATTGTGGATAGAGTGATTCCTTGCACTTTATTCTCTTTTGTCAAGATGTTAATCTTGTTCTACAGTATGTTTCTTTCCAGGTAAACTTTAAAGTAAGTTTGTTTATGTCTTAAATAAATCTCATATAAATTTTCATAATGATTTCATTAAACCTGTAGATCAATTTGGCTTGAATTGACATCTTTGCTATATTTGAGTCTTTTAATACACCATCATAGTATATCTGTTCATTTATTTAGGTCTTATTTTATTTCTTTTTTTTTTTTTTTTAACATTTTTTATTTATTTTTGGGACAGAGAGAGACCGAGCATGAACGGGGGAGGGGCAGAGAGAGAGGGAGACACAGAATCGGAAACAGGCTCCAGGCTCCGAGCCATCAGCCCAGAGCCTGACGCGGGGCTCGAACTCACGGACCGCGAGATCGTGACCTGGCTGAAGTCGGACGCTTAACCGACTGCGCCACCCAGGCGCCCCAATGTTATTTCAATATTTAATATCCTTGCTGATTTTATGTCAAGTAGTTCTGAGTTTCTGACACTGAGTTGCTAATGACTCCAATTACAATTATGGAATTCTTTCTTTTTTTTTTTTAAAGCTATATCAGTTCTTGCTTCTTTCATTTTGAGGTTCTGTTGTTTGGTGCATACACATTTAGGATCACTAGTCTTCCTGGTGGATTGATATCTTTATTATTATGTAACATCGTTCTTTTTGACTCTAGCAATTCCTTTTGCTCTGATATCAGATATTATTTTTTAAGTTTATTAATTTATTATGGGAGAGAGAGAGAAAGAACATGAGATAGGGAGGGGCAGAGAGAGAGAGACGAAGAGAGAGAATCTGAAGCAGGCTCTGCACTCTCAGAACAGAGCCCAACACAGGGCTCGATCTCAGGAACAGTGAGATCATTACTTAAACCAAAGTCAAGAGTCAGATGCTTAACTGTCTGAGCCACCCAATGCCCCCAAATCAGATATTATTTTTTTAAAGTTTTAATGTGTATTCATTTTTGAGAGAGAGAGAGAGAGAGAGAGAGAAGAAGAAGAAGAAGAAGAACAGAAGGAGGAGGAGGAGTGTAGAGAGGCAGAGAGATAGGGAGACACAGAATCTGAAGCAGGCTCCAGGCTCTGAGCTATCAGCACAGGGCCCTGTGTGGGGCTTGAACTCACAAACCATGAAATCATCTCCTGACCCAAAGTTGATGCTCAACCAACTCAGCCACCCAGGAGCCCCAAAAATCAGATATTATTATTTCTACTGATACTTTTATTGATTTTCAAGTATATCTATTCCCAACTTTTTAACTTTTTTATTGTCTATGCAGTTTAATTTGAAGTGAGTTCCTTGTAAACAGCAGAGTTGGATTGCATGTATATTTTTAACCCAATCTGCCAATCTCTGACCTTTATAAACTTGAGATATAATTCACATACCATAAAATTAACCATGTTAAAAGAAATAATCTGTTTTTGTAAGTTCAGGAGGTTTTGCACTCATCACCACTGCATCATTCCAGAACACTGTTCAATTTTTAGTTTATATTTCTGAAAAGAAACTTCATACCTGTTAAGCAGTCTCTCCTCCTTTGGCCCTCTCCAATTGCCTGGCAAACACTAATCTATCTCTATGGAGCTGTTTATTTTAGACATATCATGCCCAGACTACTATCTGGACTGTTCATAGATGGATAAATCGAATGATGCAATATATGGTCTTTTATCATTATAAAATGACCTTGCATGTCTTCAGTCACAATTTCATCTATTTTTTTTTCCATTATTGGCTGTTCCAAATTTTTTGTTTTTAGGTACTATTTGCCTGGTATATATTTTTACATGGGCTTACTTTCAAACAATTTCCTTGAGTTTTGAAATAAACTCTTGTTGACAGCATATAGTTGGATCCTGTTTTCTTTTAATTTATTCTATCAATCTCTGTTTTTTTAATTGAAGTGTTTAATCTATTTATACTCGTGTAATTCCTGACAAAACAGGATTTTATATTTGTAATTTTGCTATTTGTGTTCTATAGGTCTTATGTGATTTTTGTTCCTCTATTCTCTTATTACTGCCTTTTGGATTAAGTAGGTGTTTAGTGTACCATTTTAATTCCTTTGTTGTTTATTTAACTATATTTTTGAGTTATAATCAGAATGATTATTCTGGGGAATTAAAATTAATATTTTAATTTACCAACATCTAGTATAGATTAGTACCAATAATTTCAATAGTAAACAAAAACTTCCTTTATAGTTCCTCTATAGCTCCATCCCTTCTCCCCTATTTTTTAACTGTGACTGCCATAAAGTTACATATATATAGTATGCTCAACACCAACTTTAATTATTGTTTTGTGCAGTTGTCTTTCAAATTATATAGAAGAATAAATGTGTTATAAACACATATTCATTCATTTATTTATTTTTAAATATAATTTATTGTCAAGTTAGCTAACATACAGTGCATACAGTGTGCTCTTGGCTTTGGGAGTAGATTCCCATGATGGATCGCTTACATAAACACCCAGCGCTCATCCCAGCAAGTGCCCTCCTCAATGCCCATCACCCTTTTTCCCCTCTCCCTACACTCCCCAACAACCCTCAGTTTGTTCTCTGTATTTAAGAGTCTCTTATGGTTTGCCTCCCTCTCTGTTTTAAACTATTTTTCCCTCTTCCCTTCCCCCCATGGTCTTCTGTTAAGTTTTTCAAATTCCATGTATGAGGGAAAACATATGATATCTGTTTTTGACTGACTTATTTCACTTAGCATAATACCCTCCAGTTCCATCAATGTTGTTACAAATGGCAAGATTTCATTCTTACTTGTTGCCAAACGGTATTCCATTGTATACATAAACCACATCTTTTTTGTATAAATATAATTTATTGCCAAATTGGCTTATGTACAACACCCAGTGCTCATCCCAACAAGTGCCCTCCTCAATGCCCATCACCTATTTTCACTCTCCCCCACACCCACCTCCACCCTTAGTTTGTTCTCTGTATTCAATTGTCTCTTGTAGTTTGCCTCTCTCCCTCTCTGTATCTATTTTTCCTCTTCCCCTCCCCCATGGTTTTCTTTTCAGTTTCTCAAGATCCACGTATGCATGAACACATGATATCTGTCCTTCTCTGATTGACTTATTTCACTCAGCATAGTACTTTCCAGTTCCATCCACGTTGCTGCAAATGGCAGGATTTCATTATTTCTAATTGTCAAGTAGTATTCCATTGTATATATAAACCACATTTTCTTTATCCATTCATCAGTTGATGGACATTTAGGCTCTTTCTGTAATTTGGCTATTGTTGAAAGTGTTGCTATAAACATTGGGGTACACATGTCCCTATGCATCAGCACTCCTGTATATCTTGGGTACATTCTGAGTATTGCTATTTCTGGGTCATAGGGTAGCTCTATGTTTAATTTTTTGAGGAACCTCCACACTTTCCAGAACGGCTGCACCTGTTTCCATTCCCACCAAAAGTGCAAGAGGGTTCCCATTTCTTTACATCCTTTCCAGTATCTGTAGTTTCCTGATTTGTTCATTTCAGCCACTCTGACCAGTGTGAGGTGGTATCTCAGTGTGCATTGATATGTATTTCCCTGATGATGAGTGACATTGAGTATCTTTTCGTGTGTCTGTTGGCCATCTGGATGTCTTCTTTAGAAAAGTGTCTATTCATGTCTTTTGCCCATTTCTTCACTGGATTATTTGTTTTTCAGGTGTTGATATTGGTAAATTCTCTGTAGATTCTGGATGCTAGCCCTTTATCTGAGATGTCATTTGCAAATGTCTTTTCCAATTCCATTTTTAGTTTTGTTGATTATTTCCCTTGCAGTGCAGAAGATTTTTGTCTTGATGAGGTCCCAATAGTTCATTTTTGCTTTTAATTCTCTTGCCTTTGGAGATGTGTTGAGTAAGAAATTGCTGCAGCTGAGGTCAACAAGGCTGTTGCCTGCTTTCTCTTCTACGGTTTTGATGGTTTCCTGTCTCACATTTAGATCTTTCATCCATTTTGTGTTTATTTTGATGTATGGTGTCAGAAGGTGGTCTAGTTTCATTCTTCTGCATGTTACTGTCCAGTTCTCCCAGAACCATTTGCTAAAGAGACTGTCTTTTTTCCATTGGATGTTCTTTCCTACTTTGTCAAGAGATTAGTTGGCCATACTTTTGTGGGTCCAATTCTGGGGTCTCCATTCTATTCCATTGGTCCATGTGTCTGTTTTTGTGCCAATACCATACTGTCTTGATGATTACAGCTTTGTAGTAGAGGCTAAAGTCTGGGATTGTGATGCTTCCCGCTTTGGTTTTCTTCTTCAATATTATTTTGGCTATTCAGGGTCTTTTGTGGTTCCATACAAATTGTAGAATTGTTTGCTCTAGCTCTGAGAATACTGATGCAATTTTTATTGGTATTGCATTGAATGTGTAGATAGCTTTGGGTAGTATTGACATTTTAACAATATTTATTCTTCCAATCCATGAGCATGGAATGTTTTTCCATTTCTTTGTGTCTTCTTCAATTTCCTTCATAAGCTTTCTCTAGTTTTCAGCATACAGGTCTTTTACCTAACCTTTGGTTAGGTTTATTCCTAGGTATTTTATGGTTCCTGGTGCAATTGTAAATGGGATCAGTTTATTTCTCTACTTGTTGCTTCATTAATGGTGTATAAAAATGCAACCAATTTCTGTACATTGATATTGTACCCTAAAACTTTACTGAATTCATGTATCAGTTCTAGGAGTCTTTTGGTGGAGTCTTTAGGATTTTCCATGTAGAGTATCATGTCGTCTGCGAAAAGTGAAAATTTGACTTCTTTGCCAAGTTTGATGCCTTTTATTTCATTTTGTTGTTTGATTGCTGATGCTAGGACTTCCAACACCATGTTAAACAACAGTGGTGAGAGTGGACATCCCTGTCTTGTTCCTGATCTCAGGGGGAAAGCTCTGTTTTTCCTCACTGAGGATGATATTAGCTGTGGGCTTTCATGATGTTTAAGTACGTTCCTTAAATCCAGACTTTCTTGAGGTGTTTTAGTAAGACAGGATGTTGTATTTTGTCAAATTCTTTTTCTTAATCTATTGACAGAATCATATGGTTCTTATCCTTTCTTCTATTAATGTTACATATAACATCGATTGATTTGTGACTATTGAACCAGTCCTGTAGCTTAGGAATGAATCCCACTTGGCCATGGTGAATAATTCCTTATATATGCTGCTGAATTGGATTTGCTAGTATATTGTTGAGAATTTTTGCATTTATGCTCATCAGAGATTATTGGCCTGTAGTTCTCCGTTTTTGTGGGGTCTCTATCTGGTTTAAGAATCAAGGTAATGTTGGGGCACCTGGGTGGCTCAGTCGGTTGGGCGTCCGACTTCGCTCAGGTCACGATCTCACGGTCCGTGAGTTCGAGCCCCGCGTCGGGCTCTGGGCTGATGGCTCAGAGCCTGGAGCCTGCTTCCGATTCTGTGTCTCCCTCTCTCTCTGCCCCTCCCCCGTTCATGCTCTGTCTCTCTCTGTCTCAAAAATAAATAAAACGTTAAAAAAAAATTAAAAAAAAAAAGAAAGAATCAAGGTAATGCTGGCTTCATAGAATGAGGCTGGAAGTTTCCCTTCCATTTCTACTTTTTGGAACAGCTTGAGAAGGAGAGGTATTAACTCTGATTTAAATGTATGGTAGAATTCCCCTGGGAAGCCATGTGGTCCAGGACTCTTATTTGTTGGAAGATTTTTGATAATTGATTCCAATTTCTTCACTCATTTTGGGTCTGTTAAAATTTTCTATTTCTTCCCATTTGTTTTGGTAGTGTGTGGTGTCTAGGAATTTGTCCATTTCTTCCAGGTTGTCCTGTTTGTTTGCATATAATTTTTCATAGTATTCCCTGATAATTGCTTGTATTTACAAGGGATTGGTTGTGAAATATCCATTTTCATTTGTGATTTTATCTATTTGGGTCTTCTCTCTTCTTTTTGAGAAGTCCAGCTAGGAGTTTATCAATTTTGTTTGTTTGTTTGTTTGTTTGTTTCAAAAAAAAGCTTAGTTTCATTGATCTGTTCTACTGTTTTGTTTTGTTTTTTTTATTCTGTATTCTTTATTTATGCTCTGATCTTTATTATTTCTCTTCTTCTGCTGGGTTTGGGGTTTCTTTGTTGTTCTGCTTCTAGCTCCTTTAGATATGCTCTTAGATTTTTTATTTGGGATTTTTTTCTTGTTTCTTGAAATGGCCTGGATCGCAATTTATTTTCCTCTTAGGACAACATTTGCTGCCTTCCAAAGGGTTTGGATTGTTATGTTTTCATTTTCATTTGTTTCCATATATTTTTTAATTTCTTCTTTAATTGCCTGGGTTGACCCACTCTTTCTTTAGTAGGATGTTCTTTAACTTCCATGAATTTGGAGGTTTTCCAAACTTTTCCTGTGGTTGATTTCAAGTTTCATAGCATTATGATCTGAAAGTGTGCATGTTATGATCTCAATTCTTCTGTATTTATTGAGGGCTGTTTTATGAAGCAGTATGTAATCTATCTTGGAGAATGTTCCATGAACACTCGAGAAGAATGTGTATCCTGCTGCTTTAGGATGAAAAGTTCTGAATATATCTGTCAAGTCCATCTGGTCCAGTGTATCACTCAGGGCCATTGTTTCTTTATTGATTTTCTGTCTATATGATCTGTCCATTGCTATAAGTGGAGTATTAAAGTCCCCTGCAATTACCACATTATTTTCAGTAAGATAGCTTAGGTGTGTGATTAATTGTTTTATATATTTGGGTGCCCCTGAATTCAGTGCATAAACATTTATAATTCTTAGCTCTTCTTGATGGATATACCCCATAGCTATTATATAATGCCCTTCTTCATCTCTTGGTACAGCCTTTAATTTAATATCTAGTTTGTCTGATATAAGTATGGCTACTCCAGCTTTCTTTTGAATTTCAATAGCATGATAGATGGTTGTCCGTCTGCTCACTTTAAATCTGAAGGTGTCCTCAGGTCTCAAATGGGTCTCTTGTAAGACTCTTAAAAACTGAGATCAAACTGAGGGTTGATGGGGGTGGGAGGGAGGGGGAGGGTGGGTGATGGGTATTGAGGAGGGCACCTGTTGGGATGAGCACTGAGTATTGTATGGAAACCAATTTGACAATAAATTTCATATTAAAAAATAATTAAAAAATAAATAAAAAATAAAAAATAAATGAAATGGGTCTCTTGTAGACAGCAAATAGATAAGTCTTGGTTTTTTTTTTTCTTTTTCTTTTTCTTTTTCTTTTTCTTTTTCTTTTCTTTTTTTTTTTTTTTATCCACTCTGATATCCTATGTCTTTTGATTGGAGCATTTAGCCCATTTACATTCAGTGTTATTATTGAAAGATATGGGTTTAGAGTCATTGTGTTATCTGCAGGTTTCATGTTTGTAGTGGTGTCTCTGGTCCTTTGTTGTCTTTGCAATACTCACAAAGTCCCCCTTAGGATTTTTTGTAGGGCTGGTTTAGTGGTGATGAATTCCTTCAGTGTTTGTTTGTTTGGGAAAATCTTTATCTCTCCTTCTATTCTGAATGACAGGCTTTCTGGATAAAGGATTATTTGGCTGCATATTTTTTCCTATTCATCACATTGAAAATTTCCTGCCACTCCTTTCTGGCCTGCCAACTTTCAGTAGATAGGTCTGCTACTACCCTCATGTGTCTACCCTGGTAGGTTAAGGCCCGTTTACCCCTGGCTACTTTCAGAATTCTCTCTTTATCTTTGTGTTTTCCCACTTCCACTATGATATATCGTGCAGAAGATCGATTCAAGTTATGTCTGAAGGGAGTTCTCTGTGCCTCCTGGATTTCAATGTCTGTTTACTTCCCCAGATTGGAGAAGTCTCAGCTGTGATTTGTTCAAGCACACCTTTGGCCCATTTCTCTCTTTCTTCTTCATCTGGAACTCCTGTTATACCAATATTGTTCCATTTCATTGAGTCATTTAGTTCTCTAATTCTCCCCTCGTGATCCAGAATTTTTTTATGTCTCTTTTTCTCAGCTTCATCTTTTTCCATAATTTTATCTTCTATTTCACCTATTCTCCCCTTTGCCTCTTCAATTCTCGCTGTCACCACCTCTAGTTTATTTTGCACCTCATTTACAGCACTTTTCAATTCATCATGACTATTTTTTAGTTCCTTAATCTCTGTAGCAACAGATTGTCTGCTGTTTTCTATGCTTTTTAAAGTCCTGCAATTCATATTATGACTATTATGCTAAATTCTTCTTAAGTTATATTGTTTATATATGTTTTGAGCAATTCTTTAGCTGTCATTTCTTCCTGGAATTTCTTTTGAGGGGAATTCTTCCGTTTCATCATGTTCACTAGCTTTCTGTCCCTTATGTGTTTTAAAAGCTTGTTATGTGTCCTGAACCTGCTAGCACTAATATATTAAAGAGAGGTCAAACACATCCAGGGCCTGGCCCTTTGGGAGGTGTTTTTTGGATAGTGTTACTTGCTCTCTCTTGTTGTGAGTTTGGATACTTTATCTCCCTACTTGTAATTACGTTTTGAACCCTCTACCAGGTGTGCTTTGATTTGTTCATTGAAGTAGCCCTGGAAAGGAAAATAAATAAACAAAAAACAAACAGAAAGCAAAAACATTCAAACACACAAATGAACAAACAAAACCCCAAAACAAAAAAAACCAGAAACTCCAGCTACAAGTAAACAACAGGGTAGAAGTGGCACTGATGGAAGAGGTCTTATCCCATACAAAGAGAGAAATGACAGGGGAAGGAAAAAAGAAAGAATAAAAATTGGCCAGAGAAACTATATGGCTTAATCCAGAGAGAGAGAAAGGAGAATAAAGAAGGATGTGTGAAACATGTATCAAGAGAATGGATTAAGTATGTCTGCGTAAACAAACCAACAACCAGAGTAACCAGACTAAAGGAGGGAAGAGATAAGAAGGAGAAAAGGAAGGAAGAATGTATCTATACAATAAAAACTGTCTGAGAATTAAATCAGGCAATGGAACAGCTCTGGTCTGGAGGCGGGGCCTTCTGGTTCATCAGCATCAATACAGCTCCAGTAGATACACAGTTACCAGGTGCGGAGGGGTGTGGTTTGGTGTAGATGGGTCCCACTGTGGTCCTCCACTGTCCATTTGCTGAAGTCCCCCCTTGTTGGTGATGGAGAGAAAAATGGCGACACCCAAGTCTCTCCTCCACGGATAAGTTTTCCCAAACCACTCTGTTCAAGCTGTCCTGTGTTGTGGGCACAAATGAGGCAGTTTGTCCTGCTCCACCAACTCTCATTCCCTGGAATTTGCCTGGGATTCAAACTCCCTCTCCATGTGCCCTTGTACTGGGGAAGTGCCACTCCACACCACCTGATATTTGGTCTCTGGCTGGCAGACACAGGCAGTGTTTGTCCTGCCCCACAGCACTCCAGGGAGGGGATTGCTTTCTCCTACTGTGGACTGTGCTCCTAACCTAGCCACCAAGCCTGGGGTTGGCTCCCTTCCTCCCTAGGTGTGCAATCCAGGCAGCTGACCCCCATCTGGAGAAAGCCTCTCAGAGACTGGCTCTTTCCCCATCCCAGTCTGTGTTTTTTCTCTTGTCCAGATACAGTCCTATGCATCCCCAGCCCCTCTTCTCTTCCCTTTGTCTCTCTGCAGAAGGGAATACCTCCCCTCCATTCATTTTATCTCTCCCAGTTTGCCATCACGCATCTATGGCCTGTCAAGTTGTCCTGGTAGGTCCCTGGAAGTGCGACTGTCTCTTTTCCACCCCTACTCTTGGAGTTCAAAGTCCTTTAGCTTCAACACTGCTTTGTTTGTCTGAACCACATCTTCTTTATCCAGTCATGAGTTTATGGACATTTGGACTCTTTCCGTAATTTGGCTATTGTTGAAAGCACTGCTATAAATATTGGGGTACACGTACCCCTATGAATCAGCACTCCTTTATCCTTTGGATAAATTCCTAGTAGTGTTATTGCTGGGTCATAAGGTAATTCTATTTTTAATTTTTTAAGGAACCTCCACACTGTTTCCAGGGTTATTGCACCAGTTTGCATTCCCACCAACAGTGCAAGAGGGTTCCCCTTTCTCCACATCCTCGTCAACATATGTTGTTTCCTAAGTTGTTAATTTTAGCCACGCTGACCCATGTGAGGTGATATCTCAATGTGGATTTGATTTGTATTTCTCTGATGTTGAGTGATGTTGAGCACATTTTATGTATCTGTTGGTCATCTGGATGCCTTCTTTGAGAAAATGTCTATGTGTGTCTTATGCCCATTTCTTCACTGGATTATTTTTTTTTTTTCAGGTGTTGGGTTGAGTAAGTTTTTTATAGATTTTAGATACTAACCCTTTATCTGATGTGTCATTTGCAAATATCTTCTCCCGTTCTGTTTGTTGACTTTTAGTTTTGTTGATTATTTTCTTTGTAGTGCAGAAGCTTTTTATCTTGATGAGGTCATAATAGTTCATTTTTCCTTTTATTTCCCTTACCTTTAGATATGTGTGGAATGAGAAGTTGCTGTGGCTGAGGTCAAAGAGGTTGTTGCCTGTTTTCTCCTCTAGGGTTTTGATGGTTTCCTGTCTCATATTTAGGTCTTTCATCCATTTTGAGTTTATTTTTTGTGTATGGTGTTTTAAAGTGTTTCAGTTTCATTCTTATGTATGCTACTATCCAGTTCTCCCAGCACCATTTACTAAAGACAGTCTTTTTTCCATTGGATACTTTTTCCAGCTTCATCAAAGATTAGTTGGCCATACATTTGTGGGTCCATTTCTAGGTTCTCTATTCTATTCCATTGGTCTATGTGTCTATTTTTATGCCAATACCATACTTTTTTGATGATTACAGCTTTTTAGTAGACACTAACATCTGGGATTGTGATGCCTCCTGCTTTGGTTCATTTTTTCAACATTATTTTGGTTATTCAGGGTTTTTTGTGGTTCCATAAAAGTTGTAAGATTGTTTACTCTAGTTCTGAGAAGAATATCAGTACAACTTTGATTGGTATTGCATTGAATGTGTAAATTGCTTTGGGCAGTGTCAACATTTTAACAATATTTGTTCTCACAATCCGTGGAATGTTTTTCCATTTCTTTGTGTCTTCTTCATTTTTTTCATAAGTTTTCTATGGTTTTCAGCATACAGATCTTTTACATCTTTGTTTAGGTTTATTCGTAGGTATTTTCTTGGTGCAATTGTAAATGGGATTGATTTCTCGATTTCTATTTCTGTTGCTTCCATTGTTGGTGTATAGAAGTGCAACTTATTTCTGTACATTGATATTATATCCTGCAACTTGCTGAATTCATGTATCAGTTCTGGCAGGTTCTTGGTGGAGGCTTTTGGGGTTTCCATGTAGAGTATCATGTCATCTGAGAAAAGTGAAAATTTGACTTCTTCTTTGCCAATTTTGATGCCTTTTATTTCATTTTGTTGTCTGATTGCTGATGTTAGGAATTCCAACACCATGTTAAACCACAGTGGTGAGAGTGGACATCCCTGTCGTGTTCCTGAACTCAGGAGGAAAGCTCTCAGTTTTTCTCCATTGAGGATGATATCAGCTATGGGCTTTTCATATATGGCTTTTATGACTTTCTGGAGAAAGTCCTTTCTGGAGGATTTTTATTAATAAAGTATGCTGTTTTTCATCAAATGCCTTTTTTGCATCTATTGACAGGATCATATGGTTCTTACCTTTCTTCTATTAATGTGATGTATCACGTTGATTGATTTGTGAATATTGAACCAGTCCTTCAGCGCAGGAATAAATCCCACTTGATCATGGTGAATAATTATTTTAATATACTGTTGAGTTCAATTTGATGGTATCTTGTTGAGAATTTTTGCATCCATATTCATCAGGGATATTGGCCTGTAAATCTCCTTTTTAGTGGGGTATGTGTTTGGTTTGGGAATCAAGGTAATGCTGGCTTCAGAAAATGAGTCTGGAAGCTTTCCTTCCATTTCTACTTTTTGAAACAACTTGAGAAGGATAGGTATTAACTCTGCTTTAAATGTCCTGTAGAATTCCCCTGGGCAGCCATCTGGTCCAGTTCTCTTACATGTTGGGAGATTTTTGATAACTGATTCAATTTCTTCATTCGTTATGGGTCTGTTCAAATTTTCTATTTCTTCCTGTTTGAGTTTTGGTAGTGTATGGTGTCTAGGAATTTGTTCATTTATTCCAGGTTGTCCAGTTTGTTGGCATATACTTTTTTTTAATGTTTTATTTATTTTTGAGACACAGAGAGACAGAGCATGAGCAGGGGAGGGGCAGAGAGAGAGGGAGACACAGAATGGGAAGCAGGCTCCAGGCTCTGAGCAATCAACACAGAGCCTGATGTGGGGCTCGAACTCACAAACTGTGAGATCATGACCTGACCCGAAGTCGGACGCTTAACTGACTGCTCCACCCAGGCGCCCCAGCATATACTTTTTTATAGTATTCTTCAATAATTGCTTGTGTTTCTGTGGTGTTGGTTGCGATATCTCCTCTTTCATTCATGATTTTATCTTTTTGGGTTCTCTCTCTTTTCTTTTTGAGAATTCTGGTTACGGGTTTATCAGTTTGTTTATTTTTTCAAAAAAGCAGCTCTTAGTTTCATTGATGTGTTATGCTTTTTGTTGTTGTTGTTTTTGTTTTGTTTTGTTTGGATTCTATATTTTTTATTTCTGCTCTAATCTGTATTATTTTTCGTCTTCTGCTGGCTTTGGGTTTTCTTTGCTGTTCTGCTTCTATTTCCTCTAGGTGTGAGGTTAGGTTTTATATTTGTAATTCTTCTTGTTTCTTGAGATAGGCCTGGATTGCAATGTATTTTCCTCTTAGTACTGCCTTTGCTGAATCCTGAAGAGTTGGACTGTCATGTTTTCATTTTCATTTGCTTCCATATATTTTTTAATTTCTTCTGTAATTGCCTGGTTGACACATTCATTCTTTAGTGATGTTCTTTAACCTCTATGCATTTGGAGGCTTTCCAAATTTTTTTCTTATGGTTGATTTCAGTTTTCAGTGTTGTGATGTGAAAATATGCATGGTATGATCTTGATTCTTTTATATTTATTGAGGGGTGTTTTGTGACCCAGTATGTGATCTATCTTGGAGAATTTTCCATGTGCACTTGAAAAGAATGTGTATTTTGCTGCTTTTGGATGAAGGGTTCTGAATATATCTGTCAAAGTCATCTGGTCCAGTGAATCATTCAAGGCCATTGTTTCTTTGTTTATTTTTATGCCTGTCTATTGTTGTAAGTGGAGTATTAAAGTCCCCTGAAATTTCCTTATTTTTTTTATCAGTAAGATTGCTTATGTTTGTGATATCATGGTATTATTATCTATACATTTATTTATGTTTGTGATTAATTTATTTATATATTTGAGTTCTCTCATGTTTGGGGCATAAACATTTACAATTGTTAGCTCTTCTTGATTGATAGACCCTGTAATTTTGATATAAGGCCCTTCTTCATCTTTTGTTACAGCCTTTAGTTTAAAATATAGTTTTTCTGATATAAATATGGTATTTCAGCTTTCTTTTGCCTTCCAGTAATGTGACAGATGGTTCTCCATCCCCTCACTTTCAATCTGAAGGTTTCCTCAGGTCTAAAATGAGTCTCTTGTAGACAGCATATAGATGGATCTAGGGTTTTTTTTTTTTTTTTCATTTATTTATTTTTGAGAGAACAGGGAGAGGCAGAGTGCAAGCAGGGGAAGGGCAGAGAGAGAGGGAGACGCAAAATCTGAAGCAGGCTCCAGGCTCTGAGCTGTCAACACAGAGCCTGATGCAAGACTTGAACTGCTGAACTGCAAGATCGTGACCTGAGCCAAAGTCAGACATTTAACTGACTGAACCATCCAGGCACCCGGGATCTTGGTTTTTTGTTTTTTATTCATTTTGATATCCTATGTCTTTTGATCATGTCATTTAGCCCATTTACATTCAGATTTATTATTGAAAGATATGGATTTGGTGTCATTGTGTTATCTGTAGGTTTCATGTTTGTGGTGATGCCTCTGGTCCTCTTTAGTCTTTAAAGAATTCCACTCACGTAGGCCACTTTAGGATCTCTTGCAGGGCTGGTTTAGTGGTCATGAACTCCTTCAGTTTTTGTTTGAGAAATTCTTTATCTCTCCTTCTATTCTGAATGGTAGCCTTGCTGGATAAAAGATTATTGGCTGCATATTTTTCCTATTCAGGACATTGAATATTTCCTGCCACTCCCTTCTGGCCTGCCAAGTTTCTGGCCTGCTACTACCTTATGTCTCTAACCTTGTAGGTTAAGTCCCATTTGTCCCTAGCTGCTTTCAGAATTGTCTCTTTATCTTTGTATTTTGCCAGTTTCACTATGATATTCTTTGGTGAAGACCTATTAATTTTGCATCTGAAGAGAGTTTCTGTGACTCATGGATTTGGATGTCTGCTTCCTTCCCCAGATTAGGGATGTTCTCAGCTATAATTTGTTCAGGAAAACCTGCCCTGTTCTCTCTTCTTTTTTATTTTGAAACTCCTATGATATGGATATTATTATGTTTTACTGAATCATTTAGTTCTCTAATTCTCCCCCCATGGTCAAGTATTTTCTTATCTCTCTTTTTCTTGGCTCATCATTTTCCATAATTTTGTTTTCTATTTCACTTATTCTCCCCTCTGCCTCTTCCATTCTTGCTGTCACTGCATCTCGTTTATTTTGCACCTCATTTACAACATTTCTTAATTCATCATGACTATTTCTTAGTTTTTTGATCTCTGCAGCAGTAGATTCTCTGATGTCTTCTATGCTTTTTTTTTTCAAGCCAAGCTATTAATCTTATGACTGTTATGCTAAATTCTTGATCAAATATATTGTTTACATCTGTTTTGAGCAATTCTATAGCTGTCATTTCTTCCTGGAATTCCTTTTGAGGAGAATTCTTCCATTTCATGATTTTGGCTAGTTTTCTGTCCTTTAAGTGTTTTAATAGTTTGTTATGTGTCCTGCACCTGCAAGCACTACTATATTAAAAAGGGGTCATATGCTGTCCAGGGCCTGGCCCTTCAGGAGGTGTTTTTGGAGTGTGTTGCATGCTTTCTGTTGTTGTGACTCTAATATCTTTATCTCCCTACTCATAATAGTGGTTTGGACTTTCCACTAGGTGTGCTTTGATTTGTTCACTGAAGTAACTCTGGAAAAAATTTTAAAAGAGGGTGGTGGACCAGGAAGCCTTATCTCATACAAAGAGAAATGACAGGGGAGGGGAAAAAGAAAAGAAAAATTGAATCAGAGAAACTATTTGGCTTAATCCAGAGAGAGAGAGAGAGAGAGAGAGAGGAAAATAAAGAAGAAGGAGATACAGAAGAGGTATAAAAAGAATAGATTAAAAATGCCTGTTTAAACAAACCAACAACCAGAATAAAGAAATAAGAGGAAAAAAAGAAAGAAAAAATATATGTATATGAAATATATGATATACATATCATAAGAATTGACCAAGAATCAAATCAGAAAATGCAAAACCACTGGACCAATATCTGATGGTGCCTTAGAACCCGTGGCTGTGCTGGTCTGGAGGAAGGGCTGTCTGGTTCATCAGTGTCAATCTTGATGGATAGATAAGCAGTTACCAGGCACAAAGGGACATGGTTTGGTGTGGGCAGGTCCCGCCTCCACTGTGGGCCTGCTGTTCTATTCCCTAAAGCTCCACCTTGTTGGTGATCGAGAGAAAAATTGTGATACCCAGTCTCTACTACCCAGACCAGGTATCCCAGACCACTCTGTTCATGCCATCCTCACAGTGCCCCTCGGGCACCAGTGGGCCAGTTTCCATGCTACACAGTCTCTGGCACCTCCTAGGCACCCAGCTGGGATTCAAACCCTGAAGTCTCAAAGGATCCATTTCCACATGCCCTGTTCTGGGGTAGTGCCACTCCACCCAGCTGATAAAGGACCTCTGGCTTGTGGGCACCTGCAGGGTCTTTTGTCCTTGGAGTGGCTCTATATCTTCTTCCCACAGGACTTAAGGAAGGGGACTGCTGTCTTCAACTGCACCTCTGAGCTAGCTACTGAGCCCAGGGCTAGCTCCCCATCCCCCCAGGCACGTGTACAGGGCAGGAAGCCCTGTACTGTGTTAAAATCCACAACACTGGATTGTGTTAGAAACTGGTTCTTTCTCCTTTTTTTCATTCCACAGTCCATGGTCCAGAGAGGTTTTTCTTTTGTCCAAATACAATCCTACACTTCCACAGCCTCTCTTTCTCTTCATTTTGTTTCTCCACAGAAGGGAATTCTTCCCCTTCATGCCTACATCACCTGTTTTAGCTTTCCTAATTTTCAATCATGCACCTATGACCCACTAAGTTAACCCCCTTGGGACCCTGGAGATGTTTCTGTCACTATGTAGCCCAGATTCCTGGAATTCCAGGCTTCTGACCTCAATACTGCTGTGTTGGAGGGACGAGGGAAGTTTGGGTCCACCTACTCCTCTACCATGTTGACTCCAGCCAGCAAATATTTATTTATGCTGTCTCCTATATTTTACCAATGTATATACCTTTACCAGTGGGTTTTTATTTTATTTTATTTTGCTTATAGCTTACTGTCTACTGTGCTTTCATTTTAACACGGAGAACTCCTTTCAGTATTGTTTGCAGGTTAGTCCAGTTTTTAATAAATTCTCTAAATTTTTACCTGGAAATGTCTTTATTTCTTCTTAATTTATTAAAGATTAATTCTACTGGATATAGAATCCTTGATTTATAATCAGTTTCATCTAGCACTTTGAATATGTCATCTGTCCATGATTTGCAAAAGCTATAAATTTTATTGAGGATCTCTTCTATGTGAAATCCACTTCTGTCTTGTTGCTTTTGAAAATTTTATTTTGATGTGTCTATTTGTAAATCCCTTTGACTTTATACTCCTTGGAGTTTGTTGTGTTTCTTGGATGTGTAGATAATTTCTTCATCAAATATCCCTTCAACTATTCTTTCCCTCCTTTCTTGTTTCTATTTCTAGGACTCTCATTATGTATATGATATGCTTATGACTTTCCACATGTCTCTGAGGCTCAGTTCAATTTTCTTCATTCTTTTTTTTCCTTCTTAGTTTCTCAAAATGGTGATTTCTATTGATCTATTTTCATATTTATTAATTATTTTTGTCTGCTCAAATCTGCTGTTGAGTTGAGCCATTCTAATAAATTTTACAATTTATAGCTTCTTAATTACAGTCTATACTGGAGGAGACATTATTCCCATATTTTTCTTATGTCTTAAGACATGGTTTTCTTTAGTTTTTTTTACATATTGAAAATAGTTGATGTACAGGGGCGCATGGATGTCTCATGGTTGTATCCAACTCTTGGTCTCAGCTCAGGTCTTGACCTCAGAGTCATGAGATCCAGCTCCATGTTGGGCTCCATGTTGGGATGAAACCTACTTAAAAAAATAGTTGATGTGTAGTCATTGTCTAGGAAGTCAAACTTCTGGGCTTCCTCAGCATAGTTTTTATCAATTTAAATTTATTTACTTCATTTAGTTTTTATTTATTTACATTTTGTGTGAGTGCATAATATTTGTTTGGGTATCTCATATTTATTACTGAAGATTGGACATTTTAAACAATATAACATGGAAATCCTGGAACTGATATTCTCTCTCCCTCAAATTTGTTATTCTGCTATTTGTTGTGTTAATGTTTGTTTAACATTTTTTCTGACATAATTTTGTAAGTTCTGGTTCTTTTTCCTGTTTTCTCACTGAAATTTGCTCAGTTTTCTTAGTGTTCTGCTAATTATTTGAATAGAGATTTCCTTAAATGTCTCCCATCAATAAGTTTCTTAGACTTACCGAGAGACTGTGTGTGAAGGTTGGGACAGGCCTTCAATACTCAGGCAGGCAGTTAGCAACCCATCTTTAGCTTTTACATTCTGCTTGCATACAGCCAGAGATGAGAGCTTAGAACCTCTCAGGTCTTTACTAAGCATGTGCACAACTCCTGGGCATGCAAACAGTATACCTGTTTGTGCCTATGGTCATCTAGATTCTTAGGTATATGCCAGCACCACTGTGAAATCTTGCTCCTTAGCTTTTCCTTTCTTTTTCTTTAAAGTTTATTTACTTATTTTGAAAGAGAGAGAGAGGGAGAGTGAGAGAATCCCAGGCAGGCCCCACACTGACAGCAGAGAGCCCAATGTGGAACTCGAAACATGAGATAATGACCTGAGCTGAAGTCAGACACTTGAGCAACTGAGCCACTCAGGTTCCCCAGCTTTTCTTTCAAGTATTTTGGTTAGCCTGTTATTTGTCCCATTATCCACTGCCTGATGAATTTATGAAGTTAAACTATTGCCCCTAATTGTTTTTGACAAGCACCCCTGGAGAAAATATTTTTAACGTTTAGTGAAGTCCAAGTCAGGTTAAATAAAAACAGCTTTGTGAATTAAGTCTTACAGGAAACCACCAGACAAGTCCCATAATGACAAATTCTCCAAGTATGGGGCTTTGAAAGACCTCCAATCACTTTATATCCCTCCTGGTGCTGCCAAGCTCCTGTTTTTCATTGTTATTGTGAGCATTTATCTTTAAGGCTACCACAAACTTAGTGAGGGTAGAGTGGGAATACTGCAAGCTTACTGTTCTTCCTGATATTCATCTGTTTGTCTTAACCACTCCCCAGATTGGCATAAGCCCTTGGTAAATTTACAGAATTCTGAGGAAGTTGATTCTGACAAATTTCATCAGTTTTTTACCTATTTTTTTTTACTTTTATTTATTTTTGAGAGACAGAGAGAGACAGAGCACAAGCAAGGGAGGGACAGAGAGAGACACACAGAATCCGAAGCAGGCTACAGGCTCCAAGCTGTCAGCAGAGTCTGACATGGGACTCAAACCCATGAACCATGAGATCATGACCTAAGCTGAAGCCAGAGACTTAAGCAACAGAGCCTCCCAGGCACCCAGTTTTTTAACTTATTTTTATGGAGAAGAGAGTTTTCAGAAGTCCTTATTCCACCATTTTTATTTATGTTGTACTACTTCCTTCTTGGTTTTCTGTGAGAAATCTGCTGTTTCACTATAGAAATTTGTGTTTCACTGTAGGTAATGTATCATTTCTCTCTGGATGCTTTCAAGATTTAAAATTTTTTATTTAGTTTTTAAAAGTTTAATTATAATGTATTTTTATGGATACTTTAAGTTTATCCCATTTGGATTTTATTAAGCTTCTTGGATTTATAGATTGTGTCTTTGGCCAAATTTGGGACATTTTCAGTCATTGATTTCTCTTTATTCTTTTTACCCTACTGTCTCTCCCTCTTTCCTCTCCCTTTGGGGGATACTCTTAAAACACAGAGAAAGGAATTGCATTTAAATGTGCTCAGGCAGGTTATCTGGGTCCTGTCTCTGCCACCATAATGAGAGGACTGTCCTCAGAAGCTGCTGCAGCAGATACTCTGAGGACCAATATCAGTGCCAACATCCCTGGGTGTCCCAAGGCTGCAGTTTTACCTGGTGAAGGTTTTCTTCTTACAGAGTTTCCTTTCCTAACACAACTCTTTCTGCCTAGCAACTTCAGCTTACTGTCTACAGAACACCTTTAACACCATTATTCTGAATACAATTGACAGTATTCTAATTGTGATTCTTTTTGCATTATTGCTTTGAATTGTTATTTATCTCCTTTATTTTAGTTTGATTTTTTAATGTACATTTTATTTCAGCAACTGGACCATGAGATCTCTGAGGAAAATGTAGACCTTTTGGTAAAACTCTCTGTGGAAAGATCTCATGGAGTCATTTTCCAGGAATCTCTTTAAATGGATATCAAGAGGCCAGAGGGCACCAGAAATGTTAATTACTAGTAGAAATTAAAGGATGCCTATTTCTCTGCCTGATTGATGAGGGAGGGGGTTTTATGGAAGCAGAAGTCAGCAAAACTCCAGAAGGGGTGATGTATAAAAGAGAGTCAAGTTTCAATTATAACCTCCCTCAGAGATTAATAGAAAATGAGGCAAGAGCTCTAGCTGGATCAGAGATTCTGTGCCCATCTTGCAATATCTTTCTGTATCCTGGGGTGGAAGATTGCTGACAGGGAGGGCAACAGAACCAGGGGTGTCTGGACTTGAGAAAGGTTGCATGACACACACCCTATGTAGAACCCTGGGGTGTTAATCACTGAATCCTCCAAGATGCATTCAGAGCCTCTTCAGTCCTCTTCAGTACCTCATAGGGCCTCATGCACAGGTGCTTCCCACGACATTGCATGATCCAGATACTGAACATATTAATTTTCAACTGTTTATTTACAGTGATTCCAACAGTTGAAATTATCAGATCATATTTCTAGAATAATGGCTAAATGTGGATTAAATATTTTTTCATACTTGTCTCCTCCCTTTCTCACCTTTTTTTGGTTGTTTGTTGTGGTTGAGTTAAATGACTTTTACAAGTATGCAAAACAATCACTATTTAAGTCATTGGTGGCTCCTATATTTTCACTAGATATGACTTTGGTATTCAAAATATGTGAAAGTTCTCCTCAAATGAGGGGGTCTTTGGAAGGACTTGAATATGAGATAATGGGATAATTTTGCAAAAAAATATCTTGACTTATATCGGGGTGCATGTTCATTGTATCTTCCTTATAGATATTGTGCAGCAGTTATGTGCCAGGCATCATGCTAGTGGTGTGCCCTGAGGCCAGAGTTTTCTAAGTGAGCTTTTTTGGCCATAAGCCAATGTCCAACCTCTTCCACAATAACTATGTGCCATTGCAATCTGGAACTACTTTCTGTTGCTCTTTCTATGCCTTTGCAAATTTTGCTCTTTCCCTCTGAAATGTCTCCTCCTCTACTTAAAATGCACTACATAAAATACACTATCCTTTGAGACCCAGATCAAAGTCTGCATTGGGTACACAGTTGCACAGACTCTGGGCCAGATATCTCATGTTTCAGATATTTGGCTTCTTGAATTCTTTCCTTATCCTGATCTCTCCAACCATTGCCACCCATAATCTGTGGTCCAATTCTGAACCACTTACACAGACTGTAAGTGAATAGTATGGGAAGTTTATAATTACAGTAGTTACCTACCAACACTCTATAACTCAGCCTTCTTCCTCATAGGACCAGGCTGCTGAGAAAAAAAAAAAAACATAAAGAATAAAAAGATCCATTTTTTGTTAGGAAGAGATGACTGATTAACAGAGCATTTCTGAAGATGAGGATTACAAAATGAGATTTACATCACAGACAATGACAAACACAAAGCTACATTTATGGCAACAGATAGAAAAGCATAAAAAAGATCACACTTTGAAGATTTTCAGGCACAAACAAGCCATATTATTGGGAAGCAACATATAAAAGGCATGAAGAGAATGGAAGAAGTCTCTAATCATCAGAAAAAAATAAGGTAATATAAACTTGGGCATGATATCTCATGAAAATCAAGGCAGGGTCAATCTCTGGGTTGGCTCAAATCCTTACATTCACCTAGAAGAGATTCCCATGAAAGCAACATCAAAGTCTATGTCCTAGCCCTGTGGCATACTATCTGTGTGGCTCCAACTCTAAAGGAAGATACTTGACCAGTGTCCAGGGCATCAACCACAAAGTGCTTTGCATCTGTTAAACAGACAGTTAATGGAGCTGTTCCTCTATGCACATCTCAGGAGAATATTCCGATTTTCACTCTTTGTTAAGCAATCATGACATCTTAAAGCATTCTGGTTCCACTGAGGCTTTTTTGCCCTTTCTTCTAGGAGAGTTATGTCTTCCTGAATCCTGATGAAAAATGACAAACAACATAGGTGTGTAGTAAAAGGAAAATTTCTCTTAAGAGAGGTGTTCAGCATCCCCTTCCTGTCCAGGAGGCTTATCTGTCAGCCCAGAATGCACTGACTGGAATAGGGTCAGGTGTTATGTGATCATGAACAGGATATTTAATCTCCATGGGCCTCAGTCTCCTCACCAGTAAGGAGATTTGGATCAACTGAACAAACTTCTGTTGAATGATTGCTATGAAGCGGCCCCTGACGTGCTGGTGGGAAGGAGGATAGGAGCCCAGTGATGAAGAATTACATGACCCCATTCTCCAGGAGCACACAACCAGGAATTAGGATACCATTTCTTTAGTTTTGAATCAAAGTCTCCATTTCAGGCCAGTAGCTGACAGTTCACTTATAGGGACGATGCTACAGTGAAAAAGATATACACCTAACCCTCTGGAAACTTACTGGACCCAAATTGCCACAGAATGAGTCAGATGTAAAATAACCCTAAATGGGTTGTTTTAAACCTTAACAACAAGGTTGTTAGCAAAGTCAGTTCAAGAAAGCAAACAATAATATTTGCATACATTATGTTTTTAAAAAAGACATTTTGATTATACAAGTAACCCATGTTAAGTGCAGGATAATTTTCAGATACAGGTAAACAATAAGAAGAAAATGAAAATCACCATATCACTGATATCTGGGAATCTGTGTTTCTGAGGATGACTCTGTCTCTCCACCTGCATTGAAGTTAAATGCATTTTCCATATTCATAAAAAAATGAATAAATCTCTACAGTGCCATTTTAATGAATGTAGAGTGATTCAGTCTGGATCATGATTTTATTTTTATTTTTTTTTAATTTTTTTAACATTTATTTATTTTTGAGACAGAGAGAGAGCATGAATGGGGGAAGGTCAGAGAGAGAGGGAGACACAGAATCTGAAACAGGCTTCAGGCTCTGAGCTGTCAGCACAGAGCCCAACTCAGAGCTGGAACTCACAGACCGAGAGATCATGACCTGAGCGGAAGTCAGACCCCCAACCGACTTAGCCACCCAGGCGCCCCCATGATTTGATTTTTCTAAAGAAACTATAATCAACTCTACGTCTAAGTATCTATATACATTCTTACTTATTTCAAATAAGTTTTTAGAAATTGAATTGCTAGGGGCGCCTGGGTGGCTCAGTGGGCTGAGCGTCTGACTTCAGCTCAGGTCATGATCCCTCAGCTCGTGAGTTTGAGCCCTGCGTCAGGCTCTGTGCTGACAGCTCAGAGCCTGGAGCTGCTTCAGATTCTGTGTCTCCCTCTCTCTCTTCCCCTCCCCCACTCATGCCATGTCTCTCTCTGTGTCTCAAAAATAAATGAACATTAAAAAAAAGAAGTTGAATTGCTAAATCAAGACACATATATACCATTGACAAATTAATTTTTTGTAATCTACTTTGTTAATAATAAATGCCAGTGGGGCATCCTCAACCTTATTTCTTCACACCATTTCACCAATCTGCTCCCATGAGTTACCATTCCCACTTCAAATGACCGGCTTGCACACATTCACATTCATGACATTGACCCATCTATATTATTACACCACAAAAGCTGTAAAGTGTATGTTTTCACACTAATTAGCATATAAATGTGGTAATCTTTAAAAAAATACATTTTTACTACATCAAGTTTTCAATACCTTCCTTGCAATGTAACGTGCACATGCCAACTTAAGTGGACTACAACGGAGAGAAAAAACAGAGTGGAGGAAGATGAAGAAGAAGAAAAATAATTTACATTAACATATCTGCTACCATATCCTCTAAATTTTTTAAATCTTTGACAAAAAGCATTAGTGATTTTTAAAACCCTTAACATGAATCAGGGTCTATTTCTTCTCTGCTGGTCGCCAGAAAGGGCATGTGGCCCAGTGGTGAGAACCCAGATTCTGGGTGGAAAGGCAAGAGTCTGGTTCTTGTTTCACACCTTAAAATTTTGTGAACAAATTTGAGCAGAGCAATCAAGTTTTTCATCTAGAACCTGATGAAAATCTTTTTAGGTCTACCTCACATAACAATATATTTATTTATTGAAATTACCATTAAATTAAAGAGTTATGGTTAAGATCAACTGGCATCACTGCTTCGGTTTGGTTTTCCTACAGAAATAATTAAAGTTTTACAAGTTTAATTAGTTTTTCTTTCAGTTATTTGAAGAGGTACTTTCACTAAGATGTTGAAACACAATTACACTTAATGGTTGGCTGTAAGCAGAGAGGTCCAGGTCATGACTTGTCCGCCTTTGTGTGCCCAGAGCATCACTGATAAGATCTACCCAGAAAAAAAGGCAAGACAGTGGAAAAATTAACAACTGGTTTATTTAAATCTGAAAATGTTTCATTACACATGGACAAACATGCTGAATGCATTAGGTTATTTTAAAGTTACAAATGATTCTAATTTTCCATTTGGTTCATAACTATCTCTGTGGACTAGGGCCAATGAAACTAACTAAAATCCATAGAATATTTTGGTGGCCTTCTTTCACTGGACACAATTTTTCCTGAAGTTGCCAATAGCAAAATTAACAAATTAGCTATCTTCTGTCCATCTCTTCATGGAGCAGCTAATGACAAGGAGGAGAGGTTTGTATAACTGGGGAGAGACCTAGTATGTGAAGGTTAAGAGGAACTGTAGTTGGTGGCTACAAAAGTGGCAATCCCAGGCAGGAGGAAACAGAGGGCAGCAGGGGTTGTTAGGTTCTGACCTCGCTCTAGCACTGCACTCCATGTCCACCTTGTCCCTTGTCCAACTCTGTCCACCATCACCATTCATTATCATTTTACAGATAAGGGAATTATGGCTCAGAGATGAGTCACTTTTAGATGCTTACATGGTCAGTCAGTGGGTGTTTGAAGTAGGGTTTTCTGTACTTTTCTTATGCCAAATACTAAACTCATTTCTGCACTAGAATATGAAAATCTTAAAATCATGAAGTCCATTACTAGCTTAGATATAGCTAGGCAGAGTGGGGGCTGTTTCACATATAAATATTACTACTACTACTAATAAACATTTACTGAACACATTATGTGCTAGGAACTAGTTCAGACACTCTATATGCTGCTTCAGATAAAATGGGGTAGGCTTGGGGTACCTGGCTTAGTTAAGCGAATGACTCTTGATTTTGGCTCAGGTCATGATCTCATGGTTCTCGAGTTTGAGTCCTGCATCGGCCTCTGTGCTGACAGCTGGAAGCCTGCTTGGGATTCTCTGTCTCCCTCTCTCTCTGCCCCTCTCCTGCTCGCTCTCTCTCTCTCTCTCTCACTCTTAAAAAAGTAAACATTTAAGATCGGGTAGGCATCATCAAACTTTTCAGCAATGGAAAGCAACAAAGGCTTATTTCTGACTCATACTCTGTGTACATTTTGTGTTGGCTGGGACTGAAATCTATGTTATTTTTACTGTTTGGCAGAGACAGAGGAAAGGCATATAAAATCATACACTGCCTCAAAGCATTCACCTAAAAGTGACACAAGACCAGATGTCATGGGCTGAAGCACAATCACACAGACATCCCTAATTTCAAGGGGAGCATACTCTGCCTGGAAGGCAGGATCAGAACCATTAGGCAGCAGCAGCAGTGACCTTTGTGCACTCATGTGCCCAATAACTCCCAAATAGCTATTCTACAGTTAACAGATGAGGCTCTGAGAGCTGTAGGGACTTGTCATAGGTCACACATGGCTAGGAGATGTAGAGCTTGGCCTCCATTCAGTGTGAACTCTTCACCATCACACATTTCTGTCTCTCTAGCTATAGCTGAGCACCAACCATGTACTAGACAGTGCACTCAACACTTGCATGATTTATACCCATTATTCTTCCCAGTCCTGCAGGTTTTATTCATTCCATTTCACTAATGAGGACCATGAAAACAGTAACATTCTATCTTGAGAGCAATAGTTGGAAATTAAACCTTAGCTTGTCTGACCATAAAGCCTACATTCTTTGGCTTTACTTTGTGAAATCCTTGGGATACTTAGTATGGCTCTGGATGTAATAAATATGAATTAAATGCCTACACAGCACAAAATACATGGAATTCAAACATCTTTCATGTTGGCTTCTGGCAGGCAATGATATTTGAGAGTAGTAGGCTCTGTAAAATGAACAAATAAAGAGAATGAAATGTGTAAAAGCTTTTAGGGGTCATCATATATATGGGCAAAGTTCTTTCTGGTTCTTTCCATTTGCCCTTGATGAGTTTCAAAGCATAATGGGCACTCCATTGATCTTTGTTTTTGTTTTAAATGAAAAAATAGATTCTTTTTTTTAACTTTTTAGAGAGATTTAAAAAATGTTATTCACATCCTACTTTGAAGAAACAAAATATAGTAATATCATATATTAGTAATAACCTAGAAAAAAAGCCATAAAAAACAAATTAATGTCTTGGATATACGACAATATCTCATATAGATATGTGCACAATATAGATAATATTTGAATTTTTTCTCATTTTTTTGTGTATGTGCCATATACGGAGGTTTGTTATTGGTAACTGCAACTGCAATTTTTCCAAACTAAGATCTTCGACAATGACATTGGGGAAAAATTGAATAGCAATGTGTAATTAACTTTGAGAAAGTTTGAGAAAATTTTAGAAACTAGAAATTTAGTAATATATATCTCATTTAAAAAAGAATATGTTGGGGCTCCTGGGTGACTCAGGGGATTAAGCAAAGGACTCTTAATCTTGGTTTAGGTCATGATCTCATGGTTTGTGAGATTGAGCCCCATGTGACAGTGCACAGTCAGTGCAGAACCTGCTTGGGATTTCTGTCCCTCTCTCTCTCTGCCCCTCCCCTACTCACATGTATGTGCTCTCTCTTTCTCTCTCTCTCTCTCTCTCTCTCTCAAAATAAATAAATAAACATAAAAATTAAAAAATATATTATTTTAAAAGAATACTTGATAAAAAAAGAGACTAGACACTAGATAATCATCAGCCCATAAAACACCCCCATGAGGATTAGAATAAGTTATACTTTTCACAAAACACCTTACTTCTGTCTCTCAGAAGACTGACATAATGTACTGATCTTTTTAGAGTAATACCCTCTTGCCATCTGATACATAATTGGTATAAAATATATGCAAACCTATGATAGTTACTATGTGTATGGTGCCCCTAAGGATGTGCACTAAACTTCATATGCACTCTCACTGGGTGGCCCGACAGTGCTCACTGAGGAGTTCCTTGGCCTGATTCTCCATTTTGCCCAGGTGAGTCCTCTTTGCATCTTACAGTTCCTAGATTCTTAGTAAGAATCTAAAAATATAGAGGCTTCCTCTCTTTCTTCCATGTTGGAGAATTATTTAGAATTTTCAGATGATTTATATTCTGCAGATATGTCACCTTACCTCTGCCACTTTCTGCCAGGTGAATGTCTGTCTACAAGTCATTCTACCTCTGGGCATTCAGTATCCCCAGCCTGTACACCTCATGCCAGAACCCTGATTCTGAGAACTTGGAAGAGCTTTGAGGGTTGGAATGCATCACACCTGTACTATACACATACATGCTAGTTGTCATGCAAACAAGCTCTCTTCTGATTGCTAATTTCCTATTCATCAGACTTATTTGAGCACCTGTTACTAAGCCAGGCTCTATGCCAGATGTTGAGGTACAAGAATGGAGAAAACTTTACCTGTATAGTTGACTTGTATTTATTTTCCAGGTCAAGAGTTATCTGAGAGTACAGACCTTATGTTAAGCTTTTTTTCTGTTATATTCCCTTTGTACCTAGAATGGCTCCAAGATCATCATATGTGTAAAATGAGATATTTTTAGGTTAAGGAATTTTAAGAATAAATCTGTGCCTGTGGCCCAGTGTATCCTTGGTGCTAGATTGTTTGTGGTACTAGACAGCTAAACTGAAGTCCATGTTAATTAGCCTCTGGTTTCAGAAAATAAAGGCTTATTATCTTAACACAACAGTCTATCAAGCTTTAAAACAAGGTGCTTAGGAGAATTTAGATAATAGGGTGTTGATTAATGTGAATGGACAACAATAATATCAGCTAAAATTTATTGACTAATTCTTGTATATTACAGGTCCAGGCTCACTATGAGTAAGTCAGGCTCAATTGAACATATGATTATTACCCTTTAGACTAGAATGTATTGTATATGCTGATTTTAGCTGAGTACTTGAAAAATGAATCTATCTTGATGGATCAATTAGTGCTGTTGGTAGGAAAGTAAATCCTCAATTATATCTTTAATGAGTACTTACCAGATCTGTGTCAAATTGAAAGGAGATCCTTTTTTTTTTTAATGTATATTCATTTTTGACAGAGAGAATGCAAGTGGTGGAAGGCAGAGAGAGGGGGTAGAGAGAATCCCAAGCAGGCTCAAAGCCCAATGTGGTGTTCGAACCCATGAACCATGAGATCATGACCTGAGCCAAATCAAGAGTCAGATGCTTAACTGACTGAGCCACCCAGGCACCCTGAAAGGTGATTCTTAATGGTGGGTCACCAGTACACATTGGTTGGTAGTTTTATCAGAAGCTCAAGTGAAGATATATTTGCTACTGTTTCCTCTGTAGAAGATAGAATCAAAGTAAAAACATAAACTAGCATCAAAAAACAAAAATGATGAGCTATATAAAAATAAAATGAAATTTATTTGAAAAAAAGTAATAGCCTGTATTACAAAAAGTCACTTGCAAGGTGCAAAGGACTCCTGGTTTTGTGATGACTCATTTGAGGAAGGAATGGGATTTTAGACAAGTAAAACCTCACAGAAACAACTCCTGTGACAAGGTTGTCAAAATAGTGACAGTGATTGAAATAAAGGTTTTAATAGTTCTACTGTTTCCTCTGTAGACATTACTATAGCTAGAATTATTTTTTCATTCTTAATACATTTTTTAAATACATCTATTTAAAACATTCTCATCAAAATATACATCATAATATATCTTCAGTAGATTTGGAAAATTAGAAGTATCCTATTAATAACAAAATAATAAACTCTAGGGGCACCTGGGTGGCTCAGTCGATTAAGCAGCCAACTTTATCTCAGGTCAAGATCTCGTGATTCATGAGTTCGAGCCCCGCGTCCGGCTCTGTGCTGACAGCTCAGTCTGAAGCCTGCTTCAGATTCTTTGTTTCCATCTCTCTCTGCCCCTCCCCTACTCATACTCTTTCTTTGTCTCTCTCTCTGTGTCCCCCTCTCTCTCAAAAATAAATTTAAAAAACATTAGAAAATTAAAAAATAAAAATGATAAACTCTAGAGAATATTAGAATAATTTTTCTCCTCTTCATATTCATTGTTGAAAAGTTTATAGTACTTATTCATATACACACTTTAAAAATGATTTTTATTGGTTCTGTTATCTCTGACAAAATTGAGAAGGATCATAAATTCCTTTCATAAATAAAAAAATGGAATTGAAATATAGTCATGATAACTCATTTAGGAATCTCATATAAGTCTCCTTAGGTGAATCATTTTGGTGAGAGGGGGCAGCTTATTTCAAGAATGATATTGACAAAGAGAATATACAAAAGGTGACAGGGAATCTGAAAAATTATATGCAGAAATCTATAATATTTGTAGGAGTCATACATAATAAAGGTCTTCAACTATGTAAAATCATATTTTATAATGAAATAATATCTCAAGTGCCAGAACTAGGATGAAGAAGGGGAAGCCTCAAGACGAATAACCAAGACTAGTCATAAGAAATGAATGTATAACAAGGAAAACTTTTTCAAAATGAGATAGGTTGCCTCTTATAGTAGCTTTCTCTACCAGATATGCTCTTCGGGAAATCTTTGTGTTTTAGGAGAATCTATGGGTTAATTCACAAGGTACTTTCCAACTATAAGGTTGTGGCCCCCATGGCCATGCTTTCTGATGCTGGATTGTTGTCTGGACTCACCTCTCACATGACAACCACTCTTTTTGTCTAAATTCCAAATTTTTCTTTACAATATTAATTTGGCTAAGTATTGAAGTGTTTGAACTAATTCTGTATTCCTTTCTATAAAGGCAAGATGTGGAATGTATAAATGACTTGAGGCTACCAGTAATATTTTAGGTTCAGTTTCCCTTCATGTATATTGATACTTATGTAGGTAATAGATTAACTTTGTTGGAATTAGCTACATTTGGTAGTTGTAGTTGCAAAAAGAGCAAAGTGCTTTCTAGGATTAGTGTACTTGTTTCTTCCCATGAGAAAATATATTTTCTATAAATTTGAGGGAAGTCAAGTCACCATAACTTCTTTATTTGGTTTTGCAGAGTTTGTCTGTTTTTTAGTATAGTCGACACCCAATGCTACATTGGCTTCAGGTGTGCAACATTGTGATTCAACAAGTTTATATATTATGCTATGTTCACCATAAATGTAGCTACCATCTGTCACCATACATCACTTTCCCAAATAATTGATTATATTCCTTCTGCTGTGCCTTTTATTCCCATTATTTATTCATTCCTTAACTGGAAGCCTGTATCTCCCATTCTCCTTCACCCATTTAGCCCATTCTCCCATCTTCCTTTCCTCTGGCAGCCACCAGTTTGTTCATATTTATAGGTCTGATTCTACTTTATGTTTGTTTATTCACTTGTTTTATTATTTATATTCCGCCTATAAATAAAATCATATAGTGTTTGTCTTTGTCAGTCTTACTTATATCACTTAGTGTAATACCTTCTAGATCCATCCATGTTGTCTCAAATGGCATGATCTCATCCTTTTTATTGACTGTTTATCCCTATGAACATAGATTCAAAAACTCTCAAAAATATTAGCAAACCGCATATGACAATACATTAAAAAGATTATTCACTATGATCATATGGGATTTATCTCAGGGAGGTAAGAATGGTTCAATATTTGCACATCACTTAACATGATACAGCACATCGACAAAATGAAGGATAAAAGTTATATTATTATCTCCATGGATGCATAAAAAGCATTTGATAAAATTCAACATCTATTCATGATAAAAATTCTCAACAAAATGGGTTTAGAGGGAACATACCTTAACATAATAAAGGCCATATATGAAAAACCCACAGCTAATATCATACTCTATCATAAAAAACTGAAAGCGTTTCCTCTAAGATCATGAAAAATACAAAGATGTCCACTCTTGAAACTTTTATTCAACACAGTACTGGAAGTTATAACCATAGGAATCAGACAAGAAAAAGAAATAAGAGGCATCCGCATTGGTAAAGAAGTTAAACTGTCACTATGTGCAGATGACATAATACTATACATAGAAAACTCTAAAGACTCTACCAAAAAAAAAAAAAAAACTATTAGAAGTAATAAATGAATTCACTGAAGCAGGATACAAAATCAATAGCCAGAAATTGCTAGTATTTCTATACACTAATAATAAAGTAGCAGAAAGAGAAGTTAAGAAAATGATCTCACAATTGCACAAAAAAAGAATAAAATACCTAGAAATAAACTTAACCGAAAAGATGAAAGACTTGTACTCTGAAAACTATAATATATTGATGAAACAAATTGTAGATGACACAAACAAATGGAAAGATAGTCCATGTTCATGGATTGGAAGAATTAATATTGTTAAAATGTCCATAATATCCAAAGCAATCTAAAGATTCAATGCAATACCTATGAAAATAACAACAGCATTTTTTTTTCACAAAACTAGAACAAATAATACAAAAATTTGTGTGTAATTACAAAAGATCCCAAATAGTCAAAGCAATCTTGGTAAAGAAGAACAGATCTGAACGTATCACAATTCTGGACTTCAAGATATACTACAAATTTGTGTAACCAAAATGGTATGGCACTCGCACAAACACAGACACACGGATCAATAGAAAAGAATAGAGAGCCCAGAAATAAACACATGGTTACATGATCCATTAGTCTATGATAAATGAGGCAAGAGTACACAATAGGGAAAAGACAGAATTTTCAATAAAATTACAGCTACATGTAAAAGTATAAATTGGACTACTTGTTTTTGGGGGTTTTAATACTCAGTTTTTGACCATGATTTTTATGTGAGCAAAAATAATTTCAAGAAAGACTTTAAATTCTTGAAGATAGCTCAAGAATTATGCTTTAGAGTCAAGTTCATGTGACCGGCTCAGAGAACAATAGTGTCCTAGTGGTCAAACAGAATTTGACAATAGAGTTGAGAGGATTTTCCCTGAAATTATATTTTATAGGACCTGAAAATTATAAACATATAGTTATTAAATTATTAGTACAGAAATCACAACATGATGCTGGCTCATCAGTGGCATAATAAGTCATATCTATCCCTGAAAATCTTATGGCCTAAATCTGTATAACAAGGCTCCCAAGCAAGGAGGAAATTAGTACCCCTAAACCTCACAGGAGGGAGAATTCCTTCTTTTAACCAGGGAGATAAGAAGAGGCTTTATCAAAGATGAGACATTGGATCTGGTCCTAAAAGCATGGAAGAAATTTTGAATATAAAAGTGGGATAAACTACGAACATTGGCAGATAGTCTACCAAATATAAAGAAGATATGGAAGTAGAGTATTCTCAAGTATATGGAAAGAGCTACCTCGAGAAAACATTACATGATAAAAACCAATGGTAATATACTAAATTGCATTTGACAACTGGTTAAAAAGAAGTTGGGTAGTAAGAATTACTAGTGGTCTTTTTTGCTATACCTATTTGGATCTGGGATAATTTTCCAGATTTTTATGACCCATGTGAAATATACTTTAAGAGTTTGGAGTTCCTTTTGGACCAGGTCTTGCTGCATCCAGGCCTCTCTGTGCCTTTTTCTCTGTGGTTGCTTGCCCTCTGCTTGCGTTCTCTAGGCTTCTTTGCATTTTCAGGGCAGTTCTGTTCCAGACAGAGTTATTAATCACCACTACCCACTTATTCATGAATTCTGTGTTGTGCTAGTCAGTTTTCCTATGGGAACAGACAACCATAAAATCTCAGTGGCTTACACTAAAAATAGTTATTCCCTATTTGTGCTATATTATGTCTGATTGTTGGCTATAGGTCTGAGTCACATATGTCCTTCCCTCCAGGATCCAGACTTAAGGACATGCCCCTTCCTAGGAACTGCCATGCTCATAGGAGTGGGAAAGCTCTGTTTGGACCTGACAAACTGCCACTTCTCTTCTTATTTTATTAGCCCAAGCTAACCACCACAAGGCAGGCAAGTGTTTCCCACGTGTAAGGGGATGTTGACCTTGACATGCTGATAGGGAAGAGAGTAGCAAATGGGAGTGACATCACAGGATACCATATGCCTTAAGCCACTTTCCCTGCTTAACACAGTGGTACCATTTTGAAAAATGTGGCAGGATTTCTTGGAATTCTAATTCTTGTCTGACAGATCTTGCCATTCTCTTGCCAGGTTCATGTTAAGGGAATTGACTCTCTGAAACAGTGGCTATAGCACCTCCTCCACAGTGTCTCTCTTCCAGAAAACATCCCTAGTGCAGACTTCTTACATGGAATACTGCGCCTTTCAAACATCTTAATTGCTAATCTGATGACCCAGCTACTTTTGGAGAAATACTGTTTTGAGTTGCCAGATGCTCCCCCATATCAGCATTCTATAACAGCACTGGTGTGTCATGTATTGACATATCTCGATACAGGATGTACTACTCAGCAGATTGGACTTCCTCCAGCAGTGACAGCTGGGCCACTGCTCTTGCTCCCTCATACCTGCCCCCTCGCAGCTACTGGCCAACCTGCCTCATCCTCCAGAGGCAACTGGGTCATGACAACTGAGTGATGAAAAATAACACTCCACTCTGCTTCTACACTTACCAAGAAACTTTATGACTACTAATTTTTTGTAGTAGGTTTGAATTTTAATCCACATTCATAGGTGTCTTCCAAACAAAATAGTCTTCCAAAGTGACGGTGCCAATTTATATTTACACCAGAAATTTTCTGACATTCTTTAAATTTTAGTCATCATGATAGGTATGTAGTATTATGTCCTGGTGGTTTCAATTTGCATTTCTCTGATGACTAATGATGTTCAGCAACTTTTGATATAAACATTGATCATTTGAATGTGTTCCTTTTGTTAATTATTTGTTCAAGTGTTTTTTTCAATTTTTTAATTGAGTCTTTTTCTTAAAGATCTGTGGGAGCATATTATATAATCGGATAAGAAGTTTTGTCTATTGCATGTCCTTGAAATATTCTCTCCCACTCTCTGACCCACAATTTAATTATTTTAATGTTATAATTCAGTAAATATATATTCACAAAATTTTATTTATTTTTTTAAATATGAAATTTATTGTCAAATTGGTTTCCATACAACACCCAGTGCTCATTCCAACAGGTGCCCTCTTCAATACCCATCACCCACCCTCCCCTCCCTCCCACCCCCCATCAAACCTCAGTTTGTTCTCAGTTTTTAAGAGTCTCTTATGTTTTGGCTCCCTCCCTCTCTAACCTCTTTTTTTTTCTTCCCCTCCCCCATGGTCTTCTGTTAAGTTTCTCAGGATCCACACAAGAGTGAAAACATATGGTATCTTTCTCTGCCTGACTTATTTCACTTAGCATAACACTCTCCAGTTCCATCCATGTTGCTACAAAAGGCCATATTTCATTCTTCCTCATTGCCAAGTAGTATTCCATTGTGTATATAAACCACAATTTCTTTATCCATTCATCGGTTGATGGATATTTAGGCTCTTTCCATAATTTGCCTATTGTTGAACGCACTGCTACAAACATTGGGGTACAAGTTTCCTGAGGCATCAGCACTCCTGAATCCCTTGGGTAAATTCCTAGCAGTGCTATTGCTGGGTCATAGGGTAAATCTATTTTTAATTTTTTGAGGAACCTCCACACTGTTTTCCAGAGCGGCTGCACCAGTTTGCATTCCCACCAATAGTGCAAGAGGGTTCCCGTTTCTCCACATCCTTGCCAGCATCTATAGTCTCCTGATTTGTTCATTGTAGCCACTCTGGTGTGAGATGATATCTGAGTGTGGTTTTGATTTGTATTTCCCTGATGAGGAGTGACGTTGAGCATCTTTTCATGTGTCTGTTGGCCATCTGGATGTCATCTTTAGAGAAGTGTCTATTCATGTTTTCTGCCCATTTCTTCACTGGGTTATTTGTTTTTCGGGTGTGAACCTTGGTGAGCTCTTTATAGGTTTTGGATACTAGCCTTTTGTCTGATATGTCATTTGCAAATATCTTTTCCCATTCCGTTGGTTGCCTTTTAGTTTTGTTGGTTGTTTCCTTTGCTGTGCAGAAGCTTTTTATCTTCATGAGTTCCCAATAGTTCATTGTTGCTTTTAGTTCCCTTGCCTTTGGGGATGCGTCAAGTAAGAAATTGCTGTGGCTGAGGTCAGAGAGGTTTTTTCCTGCTTTCTCCTCTAGGGTTTGGATGGTTTCCTGTCTCACATTCAGGTCCTTTATCCATTTTGAGTTTATTTTTGTGAATGATGTAAGAAAGTGGTCTAGTTTCATCCTTCTGCATGTTGCTGTCCACTTCTCCCAGCATATTTGTTAAAGAGACTGTCATTTTTCCATTGGATATTCTTTCCTGCTTTGTCAAAGATTAGTTGGCCATACTTTTGTGGGTCCAATTCTGGAGTCTCTATTCTATTCCATTGGTCTATGTGTCTGTTTTTGTGCCAATACCATGATGTCTTGATGATGACAGCTTTGTAGTAGAGGCTAAAGTCTGGGATTGTGATGCCTCCTGTTTTGGTCTTTTTCTTGCAAATTACTTTGGCTATTCAGGGCCTTTTGTGGTTCCATACAAATTTTAGGATTGCTTGTTCTAGCTTCCAGAAGAATGCTGGTGCAATTTTGACTGGGATTGCATTGAATGTGTAGATAGCTTTGGGTAGGATTGACATTTTAACACTATTTATTCTTCCAATCCATGAGCACGGAATGTTTTTCCATTTCTTTATATCTTCTTCAATTTCCTCCATAAGCTTTCTATAGTTTTCAGCATACAGATCTTTTACATCTTTGGTAGGTTTATTCCTAGGTATTTTATGCTTCTTGGTGCAATTATGAATGGGATCAGTTTCTGTATTTGTCTTTCTGTTGCTTCATTATTGGTGTACAAGAATGCAACTGATTTCTGTACATTGATTTTGTATCCTGCGACTTTGCTGAATTCATGTATCAGTTCTAGCAGACTTTTGGTGGAGTCTATTGGGTTTTCCATGTATAATAACATGTCATCTGCAAAAAGTGAAAGCTTGATTTCGTCATTGCCAATTTTGATGCTTTGATTTCCTTTTGTTGTCTAATTGCTGATGCTAGCACTTCCAACACTATGTTAAACAACAGTGGTGAGAATGGACATCTCTGTCGTGTTCCTGATCTCAGGGAGAGAGCTTTCAGTTTTTCCCCATTGAGGATGATATTAGCTGTGGGCTTTTCATAAATGGCTTTTATGATGTTGAAGTATGTTCCTTCTATTCTGACATTCTCGAGGGTTTTTATTAAGAAAGAATGCTGAATTTTGTCAAACGCTTTTTCTGCATTGATTGACAGGATCATATGGTTCTTATCTTTTCTTTTATTAATGTGATGTATCACACTGATTGATTTGTGAATGTTGAACCAGCCCTGCATCCCAGGAATGAATCCCACATGATCATGCTGTATAATTCTTTTTATATGCTGTTGAATTCGATTTGCTGGTATCTTATTGAGAAGTTTTGCATCCATATTCATCAGGGATATTAGCCTGTAGTTCTATATTTTTTTTGCTGGGTCTCTTTCTGGTTTAGGAATCAAAGTAATGCTGGCTTCATAGAATGAGTCTGGAAGTTTCCCTTCCCTTTCCATTTTTTGGAATAGCTTGAGAAGCATAGGTATTATCTCTGCTTTAAATGTCTGGTAGAATTCCCCTGGGAAGCCATCTGGTCCTGGACTCTTATTTGTTGGGAGATTTTTGATAACTGATTCAATGTCTTCGCTGGTTATGGGTCTGTTCAAGCTTTCTATTTCTTCCTGTTTGAGTTTTGGAACTGTATGGGTGCTTAGGAAGTTGTCCATTTCTTCCAGGTTGTCCAGTTGGTTGGCATATAATTTTTCATAGTATTCCCTGATAATAGCTTTTATTTATGAGAGATTTGTTGTAATAATTCTATTTTCATTCATGATTTTATCCCTTTGGGTCATCTCCCTTTTCTTTTTGAGAAGCCTGGCTAGAGGTCTATCAATTTTGTTTATTTAAAAAAAAAAAAAAAAAAAAAAAAAAAAAAAAAAAAACAACTCTTGGTTTCATTGATCTGCTCTACAGTTTTTTTAGATTCTATATTGCTTATTTCTGCTCTGGTCTTTATTATTTCTCTTCTTCTGCTGGGTTTGGGGTGTCTTTGCTGTTCTACTTCTATTCCCTTTAGGTGTGCTGTTAGATGTTGTATCGGGTATTTTTCTTGTTTCTTGAGATAGGCCTGGATTGCAATGTACATTCCTCTCAGGACTGCCTTCCCTGCATCCCAAAGCATTTGGTGTGTTTTATTTTCATTTTCATTTGTTTCCACCTATTTTTTAATTTATTCTCTAATTGCCTGGTTGACCCTTTCATTCTTTAGAAGGGTGTTCTTTAACCTCTATGCTTTTGAGGTTTTCAGACTTTTTCCTGTGGTTGATTCCAAGCTTCATAGCATTGTGGTCTGAAAGTGTGCATGGTATGATTTCAATTCTTTTATACTTACTAAGGGCTGTTTTGTGACCCAGTATGTGATCTATCTTGGAGAATGTTCCATGTGCACTCAAGAAGAAAGTATATTCTGTTGCATTGGGATGCAGAGTTCTAAATATATCTGTCAAGTCCATCTGATCCAATGTATCATTCAAGGCCCTTGTTTCTTTATTGATCCTGTGTCTAGATGATCCATCCATTGTTGTAAGTGGAGTATTAAAGTCCCCTGCAATTACCACAGTCTTATCAATAAGGTTGCTTATGTTTGTGATTGTTGTTTTATATATTTGGGGCCTCCTGTATTTGGTGCATAGACATTTACAATTGTTAGCTCTTCCTGATGGATAGGCCCTGTAATTATTATATAATGCCCTTCTTCAAGGGATCCCCTTAGGATCTCTTGTAGGCTGTGGTGATGAATTCCTTCATATTTTGTTTGTTTGGGAAGACCTTTATCTCTCCTTCTATTCTGAATGACAGACTTGCTGGATGAAGAATTCTCAGCTGCATATTTTTTTCTGTTCATAACATTGAAGCTTTCCTGTCATTCCTTTCTGACCTGCCATGTTTAAGTAGATAGGTCTGCCACTAGTCTTATGGGTCTCCCTTTATATGTTAGAGCGTGTTTATCCCTAGCTGCTTTCAGAATTTTCTCTTTATCCTTGTATTTGGCCAGTTTCATTATTATATGTCCTGCAGAAGATCGATTCAAGTTATGTCTGAAGGGAGTTCTCTGTGCCCCTTGGATTTAAATGCCTTTTTCCTTCCCCAGATCAGGAAAGTTATCAGCTATGATTTCTTCAAGTACACCTTCAGCTCCTTTCTCTCTCTCTTCCTTTTCTGGAATTCCTATTATATGGATATTGTTCCATTTGATTGCATCACTTAGTTCTCTAATTCTCCCCTCATACTCCTGGACTTTTTAGTCTCTGTTTTTCTCAGCTTCCTCCTTTTCCATAATTTTATCTTCTAATTCACCTATTCTCTCCTCTGCCTCTTCAATCTGAGCTGTGGTCGCCTCTATTTTATTTCGCACCTCATTTATAGCATGTTTAGCTCCTCATGACTATTTTTTAGTCCCTTGATCTCTGTAGCAATATATTCTCTGTTGTCCTCTATACTTTTTTCAAGCCCAGTGATTAATTTTATGACTATTATTCTAAATTCTTGTTCCATTGTATTGCTTAAATAGTTTTTGATCAATTCGTTAGTTGTTGCTACTTCCTGGAGTTTCTTTTGAGGAGAATTCTTCTGTTTTGTCATTTTGGATACTTCCTGGGGTGGCGCAGAACTGCAGGGCACTTCCCCTGTGCTGTCTGGAGTAACTCGTGTTGGTGTGTGGGGCCACAGTCAGACCTGATGTCTGTGCCCAGCCCACTGCTGGGGCCACAGTCAGACTGATGTGTACCTCATCTTCCCCTCTCCCAGGGGCAGGACTCACTGTGGAGTGGTGTGGCCCCTGTCTGGGCTACTTGCTCACTGCCAGGCTTGTGGTGCTGCTTTGATGGGATCTGACGCATTAGCCAGGGTGGATCTTCAAGGTGCACTGGGGTGGGAGGGGCAGGCTTAGCTTGTTTTGCTGTTGGTGGTCCCCTGCGGGAGGGGCCCTGCGGCACTGGGTGGGAGACAGACCTGTCGTGGTCGGAATGGATCCACAGAAGGGCAGCATTGGGTGTTTGCACAGTGCAAGCAAGTTAGATGATGGGAACTGGTTCCCTTTGGGATTTCGACTGGGGGATGGTAGAGGGAGATGGCGCTGGCCAGTGTCTTTGTTCCCTGCCGAGCTGAGTTCTGTCTTCCAGGGCTCAACACTTCTCCCTCCCGTTGTCCTCTCACCCTCCCGCTCTCAGAGCAGAGCTGTTGACTTATAACATTCCAGATGTTAAGTCCTACTGGCTGTCAGAACTCACACAGTCTAACCCCTCTGCTTTTGCAAACAAGACTCAGGGGCTCTGCTTTGCCAGGCAGGCTGCCCCTCCACTGCCCCAGCTCCCTCCACCAGTCCGTGTAGCATGCATCGCCTCTCCACCCTTCCTAACCTCTTCTGTGGGTCTCTTGTCTACACTTGGCTCCAGAGAGTCTGTTTTGCTATTCTTCTGGCAGTTTTCTGGGTTATTTAGGCAGATATGGGTGGAATCTAAGGGATCAGCAGGACAAGGTGAGCCCAGAGTCTTCCTATGCTGCCATCTTCCCAAAAACCTTTATAGTTTTTTATAATCATGACTAGATAGTTCAAATTTTAAAAGTAATACTGAATTTTTCTCTTAACATGTATAATTATGTTAATTTATTTTCAATTGTTAAACCAAACGTAAATTCCTAAAGGCACTCAATTTGCTCATGACATATTTTTTTCTTTGTGTATATATCAGTAGATTGTATTTGCCAAATCCTTACTTTGATTTATTTTTAAATTGTGTTCAAGAGAAATATTTTTTTCTTTCAAGAATTCAAGGTAACTTTTAAAGAACTAAAGAGTAACTTTCCTTTCATGTATGTTCATTTTGGTTTTGTACCAAGATTATCTTTGCCTCGTAAAATTAATTGGCAAGGGTTTTTTTTTTTATATTCTCTACACCTTTATATGTATTCTCCCCCAAATGTTTGGTAAAATTTATCATTGATTCAACCTGAAGTTTCTTCATAACAAAGTGTTTAATTACTGATTAAATTTAATTAATTATTTAGGGTTGCGAATATTTTACATTTATTTTTGATTGGGTTTAATAATCATATTTTCTAAGAATAT
This sequence comes from Panthera onca, assembly GCF_046562875.1. Classification (NCBI taxonomy): domain Eukaryota; kingdom Metazoa; phylum Chordata; class Mammalia; order Carnivora; family Felidae; genus Panthera; species Panthera onca. The sequence continues at coordinate 22,522,884 of NC_138344.1, forward strand.
ATCTATTTTTCAAATTTTTGACATAAAGTTGTTGATAATAGTTACTAGTTATGTTTTTATACCTGTAGGAAACTGTGATGGGATTCCTTTCCATTCTTAATATTTCCATTCCTAATATGTTATATATTATATACATATATATAATGTAATTTGTATACAATTAAATATTATATGCTTATATATTTAATTATATAGAATATATATGACTATATAATTATTTGTACCTTTGTATTCATAAATATATTATAATTATACTTATATAAGCATATTTAAAATACATTTTAATTACATATGCATATAATATATATAATTTAATATATAATTTTATATATGTGTATATATGGAAAAAGAAAAAAGAGAAAAAATAATGAGCAAATAATATAATAAATTGCCATTAACTCATCACTCAGTTTCAAAAGTCATAAACTTATACCCAAATGTTTTCTCTGAAATCCCATAATCCTCTTAACATGAACACACATGCAAAATTATTTTTAAATAAATTACAGAGATCTTTTGACCATTTAGTAAATTCAGTTAAGAATAGACTTTTTGTACTGAGTTATTTTCCTTTTCATACTGACTTGTAGCCTATTAGATTCAAAAATATATCTATTTTTAACATGGGCCCTCCCTGATCAACCTATCTAAAATAACATCTCATGTCAAGTTCTGTTATTCCCTTACTTACTTTTTTTCTCTCTTTAGCACTTGCTAAAATCCAAGGTTTATTAATTAATTAGTTAATTAATTAATTAATTTATTTATTATTGTCTGTCTTCCCTATGAATGAAAACTACTGTCTGATTTGTTTCCTACAGTTTTTCTGGTGGCCAGAACAGCAATTTGTACATAACAGACATTCAATAAGGATTTGTTGGATGAATTAATTTATTTGTAATAGACTGATATACATTCTGGATATACTAGTCTGGATATATTAAACTCTTGTTGCTTATTTCACTTATATCCAATCTTTGTAGGTTTATGATGCCTTTTTATGTACAGATGTATTTAATTTTAATGTTGTCAAACTAATAAATAATTTTTGTATGATTATCTACTTAAATATCTGTCCTTATCCTGAGAATATAAAAAAAAAATCATTCTATATGTTCTTGTAAGGATATATTTGATTTTGCCTTTCACATATTTTTCTGAAACATTTTTATAAATTGTGTCTGTCAGAAATCTACATTTTTTTCTTGAATGGATAGTCTGATGACTTTGTTCAATAGTTTACCTTTTGCCTATTGATCTGCAATGCCATTTATTCTCATTTAGGTTTTGATTTTCTACTACAGAAAATTTATTTATTATTTGTTGTCTATAAACCATTGCCACACTATTTTAATTTCCATAGCTTCATTATAGGCTTTGCTAGGTTTTAACTGGTCAATGCCCACACACTTTGGTTCCTATCTCAGGAGTCCCCCAAAACACTCCCAGGTACCCAGACAGGCTGTTATACTCACAGTTACTGTTTATTATAGTAGAAGGATACAGATTAGACCAAGAAAGGAAAAGGTATGTACAACAGAGTCTAGTAGCGACTAGGCATGAGCTTCCCTTATGTTTTTCTAGTAGAGTTAGACATCACTTAATATTCCTTGCCATTATATGTAATAAAATGCGCAGTATTGTCAACTGGGAAGGTTTACATATGTCTTGGTGTGTGGGGCTTTTATTGGTGTTAGTGACATAGACAAGAACCACCCACATGACTGACAGCTGCTCAGTTTCCAGTGGCCCCACCCCTCACAATCAAAGTAATAAGAAAAACTGCAGTAAAGGGTTAACATGGCAGCCTGAATCCCCAAAATCCACGTTCCAAAGGTCTTCAAGACTGACCCCTGATGGGCTCTTGGAGATAACTTCTGAGCCCTGGGGATACGCTGCCTGATATGTCTCTGTATTCTTAAGGCACAAGATGGTATAGGCTAATTCTGTGATTTATGGTGAACATCTGTTTTTGCATGTGTGCAGCTCTGGGCCACATTGTGACATATCAGGCAGCATATCCCCAGGGCTCAGAAGTTATTTCCAAGAGCCCATCAGGGGTCAGTCTTGAAGACCTTTGGAATGTGGATTTTGGGGATTCAGGCTGCCATGTTAACCCTTTACTGAAGTTTTTCTTATTCAAAATCATTTTAATTTTTCTTGGCCCCATGCTCATCCATGTGGATTTTAGATTTGTTCTGTTGAGTTCAGTGAAATATCCTGTTAATATTTATATTTGAATTGCATTGTATTTAACGACTAAATATCTTTGTGGTATTTAGATTTCTGAAGCAAAATCTTGGTTTTCCTAATTATTTTGATTTTTTTTCTCTCTCTGAAAGAAAATACTATATATATTTCTCCGCCAAAGTGTAGCAAACATGTGTTACACTTATTTTAAGGTACATCACTTTCTTGTGCGCATTATAAATTATATGCTATAGTTTTTTATTTAAGGTATTTGCATCCCTCTTTATAAGTGAGCTTAGTCTGTAATGCTTTGTTTTTATACTTGCCCTGTGTTTTTCTATTTCTTTTTATTTCATTTCTACTCTCTGGAACAGATGATATAAGACTAGAATTATGTTTCTTAAATATAATTTATTATCAATATAATTTTGGTACTTTCACTGAAGTTCATTTTTTAAAGTTTATTTATTTATTTTGAAAAGTGGAGGGGTCAGAGAAAGTGGGGGGGGGGGAGAGAAGGAGTCCCAAGCAGGATCCATGCTGTCAGCCTGGAGTCCTACACAAGGCTTGATCTCACAAACTGTGAGACCTGAGCTGAAATCAAAAGTCAGACTTCATTTCTGGCTGTGGGTGACTGAGCCACCCAGTGCCCCTGTTGAAGTTCATTTTAAAGTATTGATTCAATTAATTTAATTTAGTAGGTTTATAAAAGTTTTCTACCTTATGTAATTACTTTAAGATATTTTTCTAGGAAACAGTCCACTGAAGCTTCAAATTTATTTTACCAATTTATATTTCCTTATAATTTACTTTTTTAAAAGTATATTTTTGTATATAAAAAACTTTAATACAAATGTTAATCATCTGTATTCTTTCTCTTTATATAAAGGGATATGGCTAAGGTTTGTCTATTAGTCTTTTAAAATACTCAACTTTGGTTTTGTTGATCTTTACTTTTAAATCTTTGTCATATTTATTTTTATTTCATTAATACCACCTGGCTGATGAATTTCATCCATCTAATATTTCCATTTAGTCTCTTTTTTTGTTATTTTAAGCTCCGTGTTATTTGCTTTACATCCTTGATGTGATGCTTTTATTTCTGTTTAGCTCTAAAGAACTGTGGTAGTGTTGATGGGAATGTAAATTGGTGCAGTCACTATGGAAAACAGTACAAAAGTTCTTCAAAAAATTAAAAATAGAATTACCATACGATCCAATAATTTCTCTACTGGGTATTTACCCAGAGAAAATGAAAACACTAATTCAAAGAGATATATTCACCTCTGTCTTTATTGCAGCATTATTTGTAACAGCCAAGATATGAAAGCAACTTAAGTTGTAAGGGTTAAATTGTACTATAGGGCTAAGGCTTAGCTTGAAAGATAACTTTGTTCTGACACTGAAGGTCAAAGATGACAACCTTGCTTTTACTCTTGTAAATCATACTTCATACTCTTGTGAATCAGGCTTTACCAATGAAGGAAACAAAACCTCAGAAAGAGCATCAAAAACAAGGTCAAGGAGATCCACTGGTTGCAACTTAGCGGCAGAAAGTCTAAAATAATCACCTCATTCGATAACTGTTTCTGACTCATCTGGCAACTGTTTCTCTGTTCTGTTCCCAGATAATGATAAAACGATGTGATTGGCTTTAAAAACTCTGTACCCCGGCTGTTCGGGGCCACGACCTTATCAAGAGTGTTGGTCCCGATCGGTCGGCCTTGCCTCTCATTGTAATAAACTTTGTTGCAACTGTCACTGGTGCCCGTAGCATTCTGTTTCAGGAGTCGTGTGGATGCAACATTTGGTGCGTTGGCCGGGAAAGTTAAAGGTCTGAAACAGGGCCCTTTCCTTGGATTGTTCTGCCGGGAAAGTTAAAGGTCTGAAACAGGGCCCTTTCCTCAGATTGCTCCACCGACCCCTGAGAGGAAGCTTGGGATTGGGAGAGGTAAGGAATTCTTGGGGCATGCCATTTGAATGACTCAGGAGGGTCTGCTGGACACAGCTATAGACCCAGAGTCAAGGATCCTACCGGGATGCCGGTGGACCCCATTTGGTTTGGTTTTTGTCAGGAAGGATCCTATTTTCAGGTGGCTGCCACAGCCTACTGGCCTTGAGATCTCAAACTTGTGTTTTCTCTCTGTCTTAATTGTCTTTTTCCTGTTGACTGTCTGTGCATCCTTGTCAGTTTTGCCTATCTTTGTCATGGGTCAGAATCAGAGTACCCCCACCCCTCTGAGTCTCATACTAACCCATTTCCAGGACTATAGGAGAGCTGCCTCAGTTTTCGGCCTCCACGTTAAGAAGCCAGTCCTTCGAACTCTCTGCGAGGTAAAAAGGACCAGCTTTCAGATGAAATGGCCTCACAGGGGATCTTTGACCTTACTTTGGCATATAAGGTTCATGATATTGTCTTTTCTAGGCACAAAGACCAAATCCCATACATTGGGGCATGGAGAACCCTCATTGAAAAACTTCCAGATTGGTTAAAACTTCTCCTTCCTCTTCCCCCTTGCCTCCCTAAAGTACAGGCTTTTAGTACTCAAAGGCAGCCCATCTGGAGCTCAGAATAAGAATCTTGATGGGACTAAGTGGCTGCCCCCTCTGCACTCTTGCCCAGAAACCTTGGCAATGATCTCGTCCCTCTGCTCTGATCTTACAGACATTCCCTTACAGGACCGTGATATCAGCATGTTTTCAGATGGCAGTAATTTTGTATCTCAAGGGCAAAAGTATGCCAACACTACAGTGATGACAGACCGTGAAATTTTATGGCAACAGACCCTTCCCCCAGAAACTTCAGCCCAGCACACAGAGCTCATCGCACTAACAAAAGCCCTAAAACTTGGAAGAAACAAGTCTAAAGTGCCTTGGAGCTACCGATCTTGACAGAGCCCTTGCTTCCACTGGAGCCCAATTACACTCCTAAAGATTTGGAGTGAATTTCAAGAAAAGGGGGAAGTAAGATGCCGGGACAAAAGTGGTTTCAGGATCCTGAAGGTAAGATACTCTTCCCCGTGGCACTCGGGTGGCGGGAGTGCTGGAGAAAAGAGAGACGCTCTCCTGCTCCAGGAGCCTGTAAATCTGGGACAATTTCAGACCTGAACCCACAAAATCCTTGGAGGAAGACAATGGCTTTCTTTGTAGAATTGGATGAACGCTGTGAATGGAACATCCCTGTCCATCTGCTGAGCTTTTCATGACTCTAGGACACAGGTGGTTCAAACGGACAATCCCGCAGAGTTAAACCTGTGTTTGGTTTGGGGTTATGGGTTGCCCTCAGTTCCCAGGGCAGCAGAGGCACTGTCTGTCTGTCTGTGCTCCATCTCCTTCCTCCACCCCTTTGTCACCAAGAAGCAAGGAAAGAAAATCTCTGTGAAGATTGTAATGCTTCTAAGACTGTTGATGAGATGTGTGACTGTTTAAAGTAGATAAAGCTTGTGATTCCCACCCTCCCGTGACATCAACATGCAGCCGCTGGTGATGAGGGAAGGAAGGAATCCAAGTTCACATACAGGCTGGGTTGCATAGGTCGCTGGAGGGAATGCCCACGTTGTGCCCAGGCCAGCCCAATGTGGCTGCGTGATCGGAGCTGCAAGCCTGTGGCCGGCTGATGGTGGGTGTCCTAACTCCACTGCTAGGCACTGTCACCTACTCCCCATGGCTGTCCATGCCTCTGCGCCAAGCTACCGAGGGCACTTTGTCTCGGGAGAGGAGGAGACACTAAGCCTGGCAGGAAAAGTGTGTAATTTAGAGAAGGAACCAGAAAGTAGGAGACAGGTATGTTGAAAGTAGAAAAAAAAAACAAAGATGGTGGACAAGAAAAGTGGCAGGATGGAGGCCGGGTCTAATGTACCAGTGCTGGGAAATCTTGAGTGGGCTGGGCTTCCAGCTCTAGGTAAGAACCAGGAAGCCTGGATAACTGAAGGTACCATGGCTGGTGCTTAAATTTTCTGGGTTTATATAATGATAAGTGTGGGGGACTCATGGGGGACTTTATAAATGTGGACACAGGAATCAAGAACAAAAACTGGCTCAGAGTTTATTCTCTTGGTCCCCCTGGCTCACATCACTGCTCACCACCATAGCTGGGCCACTGCTATTGTTATTTCTCGGGTTAACTATTAGCCCGTACATTATCAATTGATTAGTACAGTTGTCAAAAGGCAAATTAATAAAATAAAAATTATGATTAAGTCCAACTATGTCCCCTTAGTTCCTAATGATGAATCAAGAGATTGATTCACTGACAAGAAAAGGGGGAAATGTAAGGGTTAAATTGTACTATAGGGCTAATGCTTAGCTTGAAAGATAACTTTGTTCTGACACTGAAGGTCAAAAGATAACAACCTTGCTTTTACTCTTGTAAATCATACTTCATACTCTTGTGAATCAGGCTTTACCAATGAAGGAAACAAAACCTCAGAAAGAGCATCAAAAACAAGGTCAAGGAGGGGCGCCTGGGTGGCGCAGTCAGTTAAGCGTCCGACTTCAGCCAGGTCACGATCTCGCGGTCTGTGGGTTCGAGCCCCGAGTCAGGCTCTGGGCTGATGGCTCGGAGCCTGGAGCCTGTTTCCGATTCTGTGTCTCCCTCTCTCTCTGCCCCTCCCCCGTTCATGCTCTGTCTCTCTCTGTCCCAAAAATAAAAAAAAAATAAAAAAAAATAAAAAACGTTGAAAAAAAAAAAAAACAAGGTCAAGGAGATCCACTGGTTGCAACTTAGCAGCAGAAAGTCTAAAATAATCACCTCATTCGATAACTGTTTCTGACTCATCTGGCAACTGTTTCTCTGTTCTGTTCCCAGATAATGATAAAACGATGTGATCGGCTTTAAAAACTCTGTACCCCGGCTGTTCGGGGCCACACTCTTATCAAGAGTGTTGGTCCCGATCGGTCGGCCTTGCCTCTCATTGTAATAAACTTTGTTGCAACTGTCACTGGTGCCCGTAGCATTCTGTTTCAGGAGTCGTGTGGATGCAACAAAGTGTCCATTGATAGATGAATGAATAAGAAGATGAATGAATAAGAAAGATTTGTACATATGGGGTGCCTGGTTGGCTTAATCAGTTAAATGGCTCTTAATTTTGGCTCAATTCATGACCACGGGGTCGTGGGATTGAGCCCCATGTTTGCCTCTGTGCTGGGTGTGGAGCCTGCTTGGGATTTTCTGTCTCCCTCTCTCTCTGTCCCTTCCATGCTCATGCTCTTTCTCTCTCTCAAAATAAATGAACATTTTTTAAAAAGATGTGTATATATGTATATACAGTAAAACCTTGGATTTCAAGTAACTTCTTTTGCAAGTGTTCTGCAAGATGACCAAACTAATAAATTTTAACTTGACAAACGAGCAATGTCTTGTAATATGAGTATATGTGATGCTGAATGCCACATGATTACAACTGAGTCAATGATTCTTTCTCTCTCTTTTTCTCTTTCTCTCACTGCAGGATTGTGGGTGATTGTCAATGCAATGCCACATTCCTTTCAAAATCCTTGAAAGGAGGCAAAAGCAAATGTCATTGGATAAAGTTTCATGAAAAGAAAAAGATTCCATTGAGCTAATAAATAGCAGCAACTTGTTAGTAATAGTGAAAGTCATCCTACACAATAACCCTCCTCTCTCCTGTCTCCCTCACACCAGCCACGAAGATTTTCAAAGGTAAGTGCAGATTACTTAGTTTCTTTTTCTTTATGTTTTGTATTTTCTTTATTATTTTGTATTATATTACATTATCATAATCATTTTATATGAATATTTTTGGGTTGTGGAACAAATCATATGAGCTTCCATTACATTTTGTGGGGAAATTCACATATATATACAAGTGGTTTGGATTACAAGCATGTTTATGGAATAAATTGTGCTCAAAAACCAAGATTTAATGGACCTAGAAGTTATGCTAAATGAAATAAGTTGTAAGACAAATACCATGTAATTTCACTCATCTGTGGAAACTAAAAAGTAAATAAACAAAAACACAGAATTAGACTTATGGCTGCCAGAGGGGAGGAGTGTGGGTGGATGTACGAAATGGGTGAAAAAGTAGTGGGAGACACAGGCTTCTGGTTATGGAATGAATAAGCCCTGAGAATAAAAGACACAGTATAAGGGATGTAGTCAATGATATTATAATAGCATTGTGTGGTGACAGATTGTTGGTAGCTACATTTGTGATGAGCGTGGCATAATGTATAAACTTGTAAAATCAGTATGTTATACACCTGAAATTAATGTAACATTGTATGTCAACTGTACTCAAATAAAAAAATAAAAATAAAATAATGTGGTAGTTTTAAAATATGTCTACAATATATGAGTCACACCTTCCATCAAAAGTCAGAATATAACCTTTTTCCCATGAATGTGGGCTGCTGAACTTAGTGAAGAGCTTCTCTTAGTGGGTCTTTGTGGATCTTGGACCTCTCAGTTTCTGGGGAAAACCAGCCACCATCTTGAGAGGATGCTTAAGAAGCCCTGTGGAGAGGCCCACATGGAGTGGAATCCATATCAGCACCTACTTCTCAGAAATGTGACTAAACTGCCTTGAAAGTGCATTCTGTAGCTCAAGTGAAGTCTTCAAATGAATGAAGCTCTAGACAACAACTGACTGCTGACTCAGAAAGCCCTCAAGCCAGAATCAATTGAGCTGCTTACAAATCTCTGACATCTCTCTACAAGACATAATCAAACATTACTGTTTTGAAATCACTGTTTGGAGGATGATCTATTATTCAACAATAGATTACTAATGGATTATATTTGCATTATGTTCTATTATTGCGAAATAATTTTTACTAATGAATAATCTAGAAGTATTTTTAATTATTATCATATAATCTTTGTTCATAGTTTTGGTTTAGTTTCTAGTTGTATTTCACTGTGGTTGAAGAATGTTAGATAATAAAGTCTATATATCTTTTTTGAAATTTGTACCTATAGTACATAGTCAATGTTTATAAACGTTCCATGAGTGTATAAAAAGAATAAGTAATTTCCAAATACTTTTTGCAGGGTTAAATATGGGCCTATTTGACAAATATGTGATCAGTGTAATTACTGGCTCATTTATTTTTTTTGTAATTCTGACTATAGTTGATTTTATGTCATGAGGTATAAACAAGTTTAATATTATTATCTATTTCTGATGAGCTGTATACTTGCCCCTCATGTAGTGAATGTATTTATTTCTAATAAATTCTTTTTACCTATGGTTTAATTTGTTTGATGTTAACATTGCCACAGTGGCTTTCTTTTGGTTGGTAAATGTCTGCTATATATTTTTTATATATATACCTTGATACTTTTGTCTCTTTATATTATATGCATGTTTACTTTTGGCATTTTTTATACTACAAAATAATCCAATCCAAATATCTCTTTTTATTATCATCTATTTTATTCACTTAGCCTCCCTGTCAATCAGTGAGTGAGAGAGTCCTGCACTAGGCCTAAGGAATAGCTAAACATGTGAAGGCTGCACACGCAAGCAGAGTGAACAAGCATGGTCTGTGGAAGACAGACTTTGTAGTAACAAGAGGTTGAGGTGGCACTTAATTCTTGTGACTGGAACCCATAATAAAGAGAATTCTTTGTCTAGAGTTGGTAGAGGGAATTGCAGTTAAGCCATTCAAGATCTCCAGTTTTAGATGTCAGGGTGAAACATATTAATTTTAAGCCTTACACCAAATATATTTTATTTGTTTATATATACTATATTACTAATATATTTCAATTTATTTCAATAATTTTATTGTATGCTATAGATTACTTTAGCTTTTGTTTTTGTTTTTTTCTTTCTCCCTTTCTTCCTTCCTCATCCTTCCCTTTTTTCTTTCTCTCTCTCTTTCTTCCTTCCTTTCTTTTTTTTCCTCTCTCCTTCTTTCTTTCTTCATCATGATAAGTACACTCTTTAATCCCCATCCCCCAACCCACATCTCCTCCAGTAACCATCAGTTTGTTCTCTCTAGTTAAGAGTCTGTTAATTGGTTTGTCTTTTTTCCCCCTCTGCTCTTTTGTTTTGTTTCTTAAATTCCAAATATGAGTGAAATCATATGGTATTTATGTTTCTCTGACTTATTTTCCTTAGCATTATACTCTGTAGCTTCATCCATGTCATTGCAAATGAAATTATTCTTTTCTGTGTGTGTGTGTGTGTGTGTGTGTGTGTGTGTTCATATATACCGCATCTTCTTTATCCATTCTGCTATCAATGGCTCCTTGGGATGCTTCCCATGTATCCTTTTGAATTAGTGTTTTTGTATTTTTTGGGTGAATACCTAGCGGCATGATTACTGAATTGTATGGTATTGTATTTTTAACTTTTGAGGAACTTCCATATTGTTTTCCATAGTGGCTGTACCTATTGCATTCCCACAAGAGGGTTACTTTTTCTCCACATCTCTGCCAACATTTTTTGTTTCCTGTGTTGCTGATTTTAGCTATTCTGACAGGTGTGAGGTGATATCTCATTGTAGTTTTGATTTGTATTTCCCTGATGATAAGTGATATTGAGCATCTTTTCATGTGTCTGTTGGCCATCTGTATGTCTTCTTTGGAAACATTTCTATTTATGTGGTCTGCCCTATTTTTTGGATTATTTTTGGGGGCTGTTGAGTTGTATCAGTTCTTTATATATATTTTAGATATTAACCCCTTATTAGTTATGTCATTTGTAAATATCTTCTCTCATTCAGTAAGTTGCCTTTTAGTTTTGTTTATTTTTTCCTTCCAGTGAAGAAACTTTTTTATTTTGATGTGGTCTCAATAGTTTATTTTGGCCTTAGGAGACATGTCTAGAAAAATGTTGTTATGGACAAAGTTAGAGACACTATTGCCTGTCCTCTCTCCAAGGATTTTTATGGTTTCAGATCTCATATTTAGGTCTTTCATCCACTTTGAGTGTATTTTTGCATATGGTCTTAGTAAGTGATCCAATTTCATTCTTTTGAATATGGCTCTCCAGTTTTCTCAACATGATTTGTTGAAAAGACTGTTTTTCCCATTGTATATTTATTCCTCCTTTGTTTAAGATTAACTAATCATATAATTGTAGGCTTATTTCTGGGGTTTCTGTTCTAGCCCATTGATCTATTTTTGTGCCAATACCATACTGTTTTAGTTATTACTGCTTTGTAATGTAACCTGAAATGTGGAATTGAGATGCCTCCAGATTTGTTTTTATTTTTCAAGATTGCTTTGACTATTCAAGGTCTTCTGTGATTCCATACACAATTTTAGGATTGTTCTACCCCTGTGAAAATGCTGTTGGTATTTTGATGTAGGGACTACATTAAATGTGTGGATTGCTTTGGGTTCTGTTTTTATATTTTAATGTCTCTTGCCAAATACTTATAGATTCTATTTATCTATATTTTAAATTTCCTTTTAGATTTTAATAAATATACTTAACTTTATAGTCTTAAATCAATCAGTTAATAAGAGCAGTTCAAGGACCTTGGAACCTATGAATTCTGATTGACTCCTTTTAAACTTTCATATTTTTTCACATATGATATTTTAGCTCTAAATGGTTTTTATACCGCCAAGTTAGTTATTACTGCTCTTATGACAACTATACCATTATTTTATATCTTCATGCTGCTTGGATGAATCTGTTGGAATGCTGGGTAGAGGATCTTCTCCTTCACAGTTGCTTTGTGTGTGCTTCTGCCAGATGACTACAGTTGACACAGTGATGTCCACCCTGATATTCCTTCAGGAATAAGATGCTTATTGCCCTCAGACTGACAGTCCCACCAACAGACAGTGGTCAGCTGTCAGCCCCCTTATGACATTGCCCTGTGACTGAAGGTCACAAGCATCCAGAGACTTGTCATCTCAGAGTTCTATAGGCCCTACTTCTTGCCCTATTCAGAACAATTTTTAAGGGCCATCTAATCTTTAGAACTCCTTGAGGGGTTGGCTGAAGCTTGCCTTTCCCTGTGCTGAGTCTTTCATTCTTCCCCTAATTCCAGGTGTAGATTTCAAGAGCACTTTAATAATCCTTCTGCATATTAATTTTTATCTCAAAATCTGTTTCACATGACAGTGCTGCAGTGTAATTACCATCCAAGATGAAATTTCTATCAGTGTCTTAGCTTGTGTACTCCTAGACTATAAGGAAAGTATAAATTCAGGCACAAATATACTGGAAGTGTCAACATTTTCCTACTAATTCTTAGGGGAGACCTTGTTTTACCACTCCAAATCTGGGATTAGACAGATAGGCTTTCTGTTGTTTCCCTAAACCCGTGGGAGGTTGATTGTTTTTCTGTCTTCTTTACTTGTTGAGGAAGTGTCAGCATATAAAGCAGCCTTAGTAGGTATAATTTCTATGTCATACAGCCCAAAGCACCACCTCCTCCCAAAAGATGAAGACATCAGTAGGGTCTCTTCATGTCTTCACTGTTCTGGATTAGTTTCTTTTTAAACTTCAGTCTTGGGGATTTACTTTGCTGGGAACTCAGCTATCCTTTAAAAAGTATGTTTGCTACAGTACTCAGCAACTTTAAATATTCTTGACTAGATACATATTAAATTATCTTGTCTATCTTATTGCTGTGAATGAATATCTTCTCATTATAAATGATATGAGCATTTGTTTATGTGTTGATTTCTTGTGAGTTTGGGTTGTACAAATCATCCTTTCAGAAGTCTATCTTTGTATGAACTGGTATACTGAGCATCTAAAACTGAAAAGCTCTCCTCCAAGTGGAGAGACTGTCTTGATAGTGCCTGAACAGCTAATATGCCCATCTTGAAGACATCTGTTTAGCTGAACACATTATCTACTTAAAGAAATAAGGTACTTACGTTCATTTAGTTAAGGAAGTCCAAATACCCTGTACTTTTACATTCATTCATTCATTCATTCACTCATTCTTCCTGTAACCCTGATCTGGCTCAAGCTCTGGAGCCAATGAGGACTCAACATATATATTTTGATGAATAAGTGTAAGAAGTGATTTTCCTCATTCTGTACTTCCAAAGAGTGAAGAGAAAATAGACATTAATGAGTTTGTTGGAATAGAACTGACTATGTTAGATTTTTTTTTCCCACCAGACAGAAGAGTAAGGGTACAACAGTCAGCATCAGGTTGTTATCAAATGACAGATTTGAGTATCATCAGTGGAGGAACTTCAACCCTTGCAAAAGAGAACATCGCAATTAACACCTGTCTTCATCTAAGCCTTAAAGCAGCACAAAAATGGCTGTTCACAACCTACTCGGGAACTCTCCAAGACATTATTTATGAATGCCTTCCACCTCATAATGAGTGGTGCTTTTCATAGACCTTAGAATTATTTTCTTTAACTTTAAAAAGATTTAGAAATGTTTTCCTGAATTACTGTGCAGCACAAAAAATGTCCTTAACCACTAGCTGAATCTTTGCAGTAAAAGATTGTTTTGCACTAAATAATTATATTGGAGTAATTATAAATGCTTAGCCCAGAGGAGCTGTAGTCACTTTAACATAATATGTTCTTATTTTGCAAATTAAAATTTTACTTTCTTTTAAGGAGTGATGTAGAATCCTTTCATCTGTTCTACATTGAAGAATATAAACGAGGGAATGGGTACGGACTTTTTCAAGCTGGAAGAATCCTTTGAGATCACTGAAGGGAAATTTCCACTTTATGTAAATATTGACATTATAATAGATGGGACATGTGGGCATTAGAGGAGGAATGCATGGGTCATTTGAAACCAGGGCCATTCCTCCCCACTTTTCTTTATCCTTACCTCAATCCTACCATCATTAAATCTCTTTTCTTTCTTCCACTAATATATACCTGACCTGTCCTGTGCTTCATGCTAAATTGTTAATGGTTGATAATGCCTTGATCTTATACCACTTCCCTAAACAGAATGTTTAGGTAGCATTTGGAAGTTTTTTGTTTGTTTTGTTTTTTAACCAAAAATAAATGAATCTGAAATAGAGATTTTTGGAGCACTGTGTAAACTATTGCATAGGGCCAAAACCAACGATTTAGTGTGATGTTCTTTACAATGTTTCTAAAGTGAAAAAATCTACAATCTACGTGTGAGGTCATTCCCAGTGTGGTCTATAGATGGATTATCCCATGACTGATAACCTTGAAAGATTTTATTTCATATCATCCACCAGCTATTTGGATCTCCCTTAATCTTTGGATGGAGGATGGGCATCACTAATGACCACACAGTCAATTTGTATTGAACACAAACAGCCTAAGTGAGCATTTAAAAATTTCATCCTGGTAATGCCAGTAATTCTAGGAATAACTTCAATTATTTACACATTATAAAATTACCTTGAATTTCTCAGATTGATTTGCTTTTCATCATAGTATCTAGAAACCAGTCCGGGTCAAGGATTTTTTTCTTGCAGAATCTACCAGATTTTAGGAGGGAATCCATAAATGCAAAACGAAAACACAAACTATATGTTAACTTGAAATTGGCAGGGCCAAACTCTTCCTCAGGAGCTTGTGGGTCTATGCCCACCATGGCCTTGGCAAATCTATTTTCTTTTCTCCTCTATTTCTTCTCTGGATGATAGTATAATGCAAGAACCTATCCCCATGTTCAGCCTTCAGGGACACACCACTACTCTCTTTGCCTGGTCTAGCTCCCTTCAAATGTCATCTCTATGCCTCTTTCCAATTTCTCCCTTAGTCTTTGGAATCTGGACTTCATAGACACCTATAACACAATGGCCATTAGTTATTGCTCCCATGAAAATTAAGCTACACAATGACCCTTCTCTACCTGGTCCCCTTCTGGAGACCTTCTCCTCACTATTATTCTGGCATATATCCTGAGGAAATCTAATCATTTTAACATTTTCAGAATGCCCTTTTCCTGCCCACCAGATAAAATAGGTAAACAATAATTACTGTGACATATGAAGATATCTAATGGAGGATAATTTGTACAGCAAAAGGCTGGAAGGTACCAACATCAACAGAAAACTAGTTAAATTGTGAACCATTCTAAAGTGCAACCCTCTGCACAATGAGGTAGGTGTGTCTACACTGGAATGGAAAGATGACTGTGATATTAGCAAATGAAAAAACAAGTTGTGGTATGGTAAAAAGCATGACTTTAGTAGTAGAAAAATAAAATATGATAAAAAAGAAACATGTCTTTAGGAAATGTCTGGAAGGATCTACCAGCATCTGCTAAAAATGGGTAACTCTGAGGACTGAGACCACGATTGAGGGGTAGGAGTATGGGATGAGGAAGACTTATTGGAAAACAATTAATGTGTTTTTTTTTTTTTTGGATAAATTGTGTTTAACGTTAAAAAAGAGGATCCTTCCAACATTTCCATCTTTGAAACATCCTCCCTAACATGGAATCCTCTGGGTTCACCTCCCCTCCTGATTTTTAGTAGGAGTTATACAGGTGTCCATATTTTTAGCTTTTTCTTCAACTGCAACTATTCATCTATGTTTGAGATCTAGCTTTTATTATATTATAATTCATCCTGTTCTCACTTCTGATTCTACGTGTCCACAACACGGCTGTCCCTAAAACCTTTTCCTCTTAATACCTTTCTCTATATTTTAACATTATTCTTCTAAAACAATTTTAAATGTTTTAAATTAATATTAGTTGAATTCTATTGGTCTTATGTAAATTTGTGTTGTTACAATCCGAATTGACACAATCAGTTGTTGATGAGAAACAGAACTTTGACATACACTAACCATTTACTCCTAGCCAAGTCACTAGAGCTCCAAGTCTCTGATTTGTTATCTGTAGAACAGGTATTCAGAATTGTTACGGACCAGTGACTTCTTTGTGCCTGTCAGTGACCTGCTTTTTGAACAAGAGTGTCCCTAGCAGTTATCATATCCTTTCCCACTTTACGTGAGGTGTATGTGAGGGAGAAAACTGACTATTTACTTTCAAGAAAAAAAAAAAAAAACGGTATCTGAAGAGCTGGCTATATTTGAGGAATTATGCTCCAGGAGACTTATCAAAACCTGGAACAAATTTAGGTGATGAAATCCTAGGCTTTGAGCTGATGCTGTCATGGGATGAGACTTTGGGAGACTTTGGGAAGATGTGATTATATTCTTCATGTGAGAGAGCCATAAATCCTACAAATCCAAGAGTAGATTGTGGTAGGCAGCCTCTCAGATAACTTGCTGGTTCCCTCCTCCTGGTATTTGTGTCCTTGTGTAATTCTCCCCCCAAGCATGAACTGAATCTTCTAACATACGAATACAATAATAGTGATGAGATGTCCTTTCTGAGATTGTGTTACAAAAGACTGTGACTACCTTTCTCCCTTCCTTCCTTTCTTCCTTCCTTCCTTCTTTCCTTCCTTTCTCTCTCTCTCTCTCTCTCTCTCTCTCTCTCTCTCTCTCTCTCTCTGCCTCTCTTCTTCACTCTGTCTCAGGAAACCAGCTGTTATATCGAGAGCTTCCCAATGAAGAGGTCCACATGGGTGGCCTTGCTCAAAAGCCAAAAAGGACCTGAGTCCCTCAACCCAAACCTACAAGGAACTGAATCCTGCCAACAGCCACATGGGTGTATTTGGTAGTGGATCCTTGCTCAGGATTTAGATAAGACTAGTTCCAGCTTAATTAGAGACTGAGATGAAAAATGGCTTTAAGTCATGTCCAGATTCCTGACACACAGAAACTATGAAATGACATTTAAGCCACTAAGTTTTGGGGTGATTTTTAAATGAGGCAATAGATAACTAATATACAAGTTAAGTTAGATAGAATTATTCTAAAGTAATCTCTACTTCTGGATCTAAAAGCAAGGAAAGTCATTTCTGGTTGATAAGAAAGTTAAAAACCAATACGGCATATATTTTTTTTATTTCCTTAAAATCCTGATTGTTTTAGGCTTAACAGCAGCTGTGTTTATCTCAATATGAGATGAAATATGTGTGTAATAGTGCCTCAAGTCTAGTATTCACTGCCAGCACCCAAGCACCATGGCCAATGATTTTGGTGGCCCCTAAGTGAAAAAAAATCATTGAATGTTGAGCTTACAAATGCAATGTTATAAAATATCAAAATTGTGGTCATTATAATTCTCCCAGGTTTCTATCTTGAAATATGGGGGCTTAGCATGGATACTCCCCCCATCATTTTTTTTCCAAACATCTAACAGAATAAGATCATCAAGAAGTATTGAATCACTATATTGTACACCTGAAAGTAATATTACACTATGTTAACTAACTGGAATTTCAATACAAAATTAAAAAAAAAAAAAGATCATTAGGATGCTTTGGTGGCTCAGTCATTTAAGTGTATGACTCTTGATTTCAGCTCAGGTCATGATCTCATGGTTTGTAAACATCTGTAAACAAGGCACTACTCTTTATAGAAACAAAAGATGAAGTGGTCTAGGCAGCAACAAAGTAAGCATGAGAAGACACTATGTACATGCATATAACACAAGGTGGAAGACGCCAAATGCCACAGTGAGATATCAGTAAAGTGGCATGTGATTTGAAACTAGAAAGACTTTAGAGCTAATTCAGAGGATCAGTGAAAATTACATCTAGAGGATGTTACCCACAACAGCTCAGAGTCCTTGTGAGCTCTATACCCAGAAATGGATGACACACCTGAGGCCATATCACCTTTCTTGCTCACACTTACTACAGTGAGGTTGCTTCAGGGTGTCCTCTCACCTGTATGGTCAAAATCTTCCTTTGGGTATGAAGTTCTGGTTCCCTACTTCTTTGAAGCCTGATTATATTTCATTCTACACATATGGTGCTGTGCTCAGTCACAGCGGGGCATGTAGGCAACATTTCCTGAGCCAGCCCCAGACAGTTTCCAAGTCTTGAATCATCTGTTTACCCTAGAAGGTTTAGAGGCAAAGGTAATACTTGTGATGTGCCATGAAGAATAGTGGATGTGGTGAGTGGCAGTGTAAAAGGAAGTGCTCAACAACACTGGAGGAGAATATTCCAGGTTCTTAGCTTAAAGGCTATAGGTAGGTAAGTATTGTACCTTTTCCTTCTTTGTGTTCAAACTAAGAAGTTTCAGTGGCCAAAAGATTGGTTTATACAATTATCTTTGTAATTGGAAGCTTGTATAATGGATAATGTTTGTCTCTAAGATAAATTCTAAAGGAATTTGCCTTTGTGACTGTTTTTATTCACTGTAACTTAGAGGACAGATTAGGAGTAGTTGAAGAATGTGTGTTTTCAGTAGCTTTTTATATAAAAACTACATAACTTAGGAATTTGATGTATGCTATCAGACAAAGAGGGCTCTAACTATGCTCTATAAAGTATGAAACAGAAAGAGATGAGAAAAATGCCGGAAGTTTCCCTCTTGGCCTCTCAGTAAATTAACTCCTTTGCAATGTGGGTTGTCATGGTAACAGGAAGGCCTATGGAATTATGACATTGAAGAAGATATTGTAATTTGGGGACCATTAAATTCATTGTGAAAGCTATTTCTTTGAGTTACACTTGAAGAAGGGTATATTTGACTCCCAGGAAAAATTTGGGATATCATGAGGTTAATAAATTCTTCCAAGACCATTCTTTTCTCTATCATCATGGAGTTTTAGGACAAAAGAACTATAGGAAGTTGCACGCATGGGACAGATTTTGGCAGCAGTGTGAATCATGGTGTCATGTTGGAAAAGAGTGGATTAGAGTAAGGATAGGGATTTAAAGATGTAATGAAGGACAATAAGATATCATGATGTTTGGAGAAGGGCTGCAAAATCAGTGGCCCCAAGCCAAACATCAGAAAAAATAATCGGACATGGTGCACTGTACAGAATGGGTGAAAGAGGGTGGAGATGAGTCATCAGAAGACTATTGCAATAGCTCAGCCTCAGGAAACAGAACATGTATTGCTGTGACTTCCTGAGTCTAAAAAAAGATCAATGATCTCAAAGAGATTTTAATGTACTAAATTGAGAAGCCAGTAGGAGACTATTCCTAACTAAGTTATATGAACTTTCAATGAGAAAAGCATGCAATTCCTTTGCTTCAGTTTTATGGGGATTTGAAATTTAGGCTGAGGTATTTCTAGCTAAGCCACAATCAATTCCCATTTTGCTAAGCTTTGAGGAGATAGGAATTAAATGAGGGGCATTAATTCTGCTGAGAAAAGTGAAAGTGGTCTGCAAGAATTTAAGGCTGCTTTTCTGAATGTTTGTTGACAAGATATAAGGGTCTTGGCCTGGGAAACTGCACAGAAACTCCTTGGAAGCCCAAAGGCAAAGAGAGAAATAAGGCATGAAAAAACACTAGGGTAGTGTCTTTGGTGCTGCCACTGAGCATAATCCCAGATCCTCATCCCCATGTGGCATGCTCATCCTTTCCCCCAAACCATGTACATGCACATAGCAGTCCTTTGGTCCCAGGACCCTTTTCCCTGGTGAGCTTTCACTTTCTGTGGGCTGCCGAGGCTTCTGAATGAGGGTGTTCCTGGAAGAAATATACCTATGCCATCATAATTTACCTGTAATCTCTTCTTAAGAATTTTAATTGTTAGGGGCTCCTGGGTGGCTCAGTCCGTTAAGCATCCAACTTCAGCTCAGGTCACAATCTCACGGTTTGTGGTTTGTGAGTTCAAGCCCTGCGTTGGGCTGTGCTGACAGCTCAGAGCCTAGAGCCTGCTTTAGATTCTGTGTCTCTCTGCCCCTTCCCTGCGCTCTCTCTCTCTCTCTCTCTCTCACACACACACACTCTCTCTCTCTCTCTCTCAAAAAATAAAATTAAAAAATAAATAAAAAGAAAAAAAAAGAATTTTAATCTTGTAAGAGCAATTAACATGAGATCTACCTTCTTAAATTTTCAAGTGTACGTTATTATTGACTGTAGACACAATGCTGTGTAGATCTATAGAATTACTCACTTTGCATAATCAAAACTTTATGCCCGATGATTAGCAGCTCCCCATTTCCCTCTCCCCTGACCCCTGCCTATCACCTTTCTACTCTGAATTATATAAACCATGATAGTTTCCTGTTACATTAACTACAAGAAAGCTCTGGTTGTGATTTGTGTTTTCTGTTCCAGCAACATGTCCAGGACCTGAGAAGGATATTTGTTGGATGTTTACTTTTCTTATTCTTATTTTCCTCTTTTCCATGATTTTTCTTCTTAAAAATGTTTCCAGCTTTTATTGAAATATAACTGATATATAACATTGTATGAGTTTGAGGTATTCAATGTGATGATTCAATACATGTATATATTACAGAATGATTACTACAATATGGTTAGTTAATCCTTCATCTCACATTATTACCAGTTGTTGGTGCTATTGTTTATGATGAGAAAAATCCCATTTACAATAACATCAAAAACAATAAAATACTTGGGAATAAATTTAACCAAGGAAGTGAAAAATCTATACACAGAAAACTGTAAGACATTGATGAAAGAAATTTAAGACATAAATAAATGGAAAGACATCCATGTTTATGGATTGGAAGAGTTAACATTATTAAAATGTCCAAACTACTCAAAGCCATATATAGATACAATGCAATCTCTATCAAAACCGTATCAAATTTTATTTCTTAATTTAAAATTGGGAAATATTAATATTTCTCTTAATGTAAAATCTTTGTTGACATAAACTGGTTGTATGAAAAATGTTTACATAAAAAAACAACATCTCAATTTTATTGAGCTATTTTTTATTTTGATGAGAATCAAAGTCTTCTTTGTTCAAAATTGATATATATGAATCCTGCTTTGGGCTTTTTTACTTAATGATTTATTTTCTAATTTGGAATATCATTTTTTCACATATGATCATTCTGTGTAAGTTAAATAACCTAAATTTATTTATTGGCTTTGAGAAATGTCCTTCAAATATAGTGTTTCTGTAATAAAATGAATGTGCATTTTCATGAAATGCACATCTTTCACAAATGTACTATGACCTGAAGCCATACAATGGCAGTCCCAGTTACCTCTGCCACTTCAACAACTCTGAACCAGCACCTGTCTTCACCATCCATTGCCCAAATACATGCATCCTACAAAGGCAATCTGATCACTGGCATTTATCCCACCCAGTCTCCTGTCCCCTGCCCTTCTGTCTAGTCACAATCTTCTTATGATATTTAATGCTAAGATAACCATAGAATTACAGTCTTATTCCAGGCCCTGAAATGTCATGTGAAGCCAGAGACCACTGATTTCCACTCTTTCAAAATAAGAAAAGCCCCATTTACTACACTGGCATTTTGTGTATGTGCACCAGAAGGTATGGAATTTAAATCATCCCTGTATTGTTCAACACCCGCTTTGTGAATAGCAAAGCAAATCCAAGGGACTAGAGGGAGTATCCAGCCCACTTCAGGGAGGAACAGTGTCCTCCACCAGCCTCTCAGCCTCTTCTAGACTCAGATACTTCTTTATATGCATCTTTGGCAGAAGGCCCTTCAGGATTATTCTTCAGATATGTATGACATTGTTTTGAAAAGAGCCAGGTCTGTTTACTTTTAGTAAAATAAAAAAAAAGTCAGATACAAATAATTGAGAATGTGACATAGTGAAAACACCATGGGCTTGGACATAAATGGTCCTGAAATTGGCACAGGCAGAATCTGAGCTGGGGGCCTCCATTATACCATGTAAAATAGAGCTAATAAGGTATCCTAAAATTATTTTAAAAATTAAAGGAAATAGCATATATGTTAAGAATCATAAAATATTACAAAATTCTTAGATCTCATTTTTTATGATTCTTGTGTACATACTTATTATTCCAAATAGAATTATACTCTGAAGTCTGAAGAGAAGTTCTTCTAATCTCATTTCCCCAACTAATTACTTTTATAAAATGAAAAATTATATATATATATATATATATATATATATATATCTTATCAATTAAGATTTTGAGTTAAATCAATAATTGATGTCTACAGAGGCATATTTAATTATCTATATAAAAAGTGAATATGAGCTTTAATGATACATGTAAATATAAAGTTCATTCTGAAACATCCTATCATTCTTGCACATTTATTGTGTATTTTAATAATTTTGTGTCTAAGGAGCACCTGGGTATCTCAGTCGGTTAAGCATCCGACTTTGGCTCAGGTCATGGATCTCACGGTTTGTGGGTTTGAGCTCCATGTCGGGCTCTGGGCTGACAGTTCAGAGCCTGGAGCCTGCTTTGAATTCTGTGTCTCATTCTCTCACTGCCCCTCCCCTACTTGTGTTCTGTGTCTCTCTGTCTCTCAAAAATACATGTACAAAAAATGTTTAATGATAATTTTGTGCCTGAGATGATTAATTTTCTGTGTCAAATTAGCTAGGCCATACTACCCATATATCTAGTGAAACACCAGTCTTGGTGTTGCTGCAAAGGTATTTTTTAGATGAGATTAACATTTAAATAAGAGGACTCTGAGTAAGACAGATTACTCTCCATTATGTGGTCTTCATCCACTTAGGTGAAGACCTTAAGAGAAAACAGACTAAGTTTCCCTAGAAAAGAGGGAACTCTGCCTCCAGACTGGCTTTGGACTTGAGCTGCAACTCTTTCCTGAGTCTCCAGTCTGCTGTCCTGCCCTGAAGCTTGTGGACGTGCCAACCTATATAACTGTGTAAGCCAATTTCTTAAATAAATCTCTCTGTATATACATGCACTATTGCTTTGTTTCTCTGTAGAACCCTGACTTAGACAGTTTTCTTTCTCCCCATCTCCTTCCCAAGGACAGGAGAGACTGAACATAGGGCAAGGAAAGCTCCTGGAAAACAATAAATTCACTTGCTCTTTCTCTCTGTTCAGCTTCTCCCTTATTGTAGCATATTTTCCCCTGCTTTGCAGATTAGATACTAAAGCTACCTGGTGGGTGAAAGGTGGTCAAGATGCATTACTTGTCTCTCTCCCTTCTTTCTTCTTTTTCCATTTGCATCCAATTTTTGGTGGGAGACTGACTCATATTGGGCATGTGAACCAGAGATACCCTGTGGAAATCACTTGTGAGATGAAGGGTGAAGCTGTGAGATGAAGCTCATGCACCTGTGAGATGAAGCTCATGCAGCACTAAGCTCTTGATAGGAGAGAAGTTCCAAAAGAATAGAGCAATACCAGACCCTACTCTACAGCTAGAACTGTCCCTTGAATGTGTATCACAGACCTAAGTAATGTTCAAACTTCCTTCAGATGAAACTGGACTACTACCTTAACCATACATAAAAATTAATTCAAAATGGACTAAAGACTTTGTGTAAGCCAGACTAATGCCAACTTGAACAAATTTGCCATGATGACCATTCTGTGACCTGAAGTCTTCTTTCTTTTTGTTTAACCACACCCTTAAGTACATCCTCATGACATAACATCCTTGATCTTCCCTGGAGATATGAATATAACACACACTCATTCTAAATATTCTTCTCCTGGGTGGTTCCTCAGAATGTACTTCAAACCTCTAGGGCTATGAAAGCAGGTTTGAAGGGAGGTGGGGTTGCAGAGATCTACTCAATTTGCAGTCTATCTGTAAGTCCCCCTAATAAAACAGTTCTTGTCAAGCTGGACTCGTCAGCCTTTTTCTTCAGTCTTATAGCTGTCAACCTTTGGAAGTCATTTTGAATATACGTCACTTTCATGGAACAATTGGCCAGCCAGCAAACTCCTCCAAGAGGAGCCTGGAGATTTAATAATGGGTGAGAGGAATGAAGCTTTCTTGGAAATCCTGAGGTGGCCAACCACCTTGATATGGAGAGGCACAGTTTATTTGCTAGATGCAAACACCACGTGAGTATGGGGATGCCCCTAAATTACCAGCTAGGTTAGAGTGCCTACTGTTACAAAATTGCATTACCACTGGGTTAAAGAAGGCTACAGACCAGTGGTGGGTTGGCCACTTCTTTGGGCTGTTTATATGGCCACTGATACCCAGCTAGTGGCAGAAGAGAAAGTAAGGAAGTTGGAGGAAAAATTACAGCTGGAGAAAGACCCAAGACTATCAGCATCCCTTTTGGCTTCCAACTTGATGCATAAGATTTAAGCCTGGGATGCAAAAATCAAGACCTTAGTGTGCCACTTTGTGTGCAATGGGGGCTGTAAAATGTGGTGGCATCACATTAGAACTGTCATTACTCAGCTGACTGAGATGCTAAAACATGGAACCCATGGAAAACATCTAGTAATATAGAGGATGACATAGAAGTCATATTTGGGGATGAGGAAGAGCCTCTATTCCTCAGGTAAAAACCACTAATGCAGCAGAAAGCAAAAACTCAACAAAGGTAGCAGGGAAACACAATGGGCAACATGTACAAGAAACTGAAAATTACAGTATACTGCAGATTTTTTTAGGCATTGCAAAAGATTTCAAACAGCTGCTGAAAGAAGGACTTGCTACTGTACATAGGAGGGGATGACATAATCCTAACAGGGAATGAAGCTGAGAAAATGAATAGTGTCACCACTTACTGCCTTTGGGCCTAGGTAATGCCCAGTGCAAGATAATCATAGTTATATGGATTGGATAATCATAGCTATGAGGGAGGCTTGGACAAATGAAGATTTCCCATGGGTCCATGAAGATGGACCCATACTGCATGGCGATACTTGGAAGAGGCAGAACCTTTTAAGAGAATTGGGCATCAACCAACAATATATGCTCAAGTATTTGAAGAACCAGATGAAGTTATTTTCACAGCAGTGATGAAAAACAGATTGTCCCAGGTTATGGCATGGTCCTCTCATCTCTATTTAGCCCCCTCGTGGGGCAAGATGTATGATGTAGGAAAGGCTATAGTTGACCTAAGAGAGATTGAAAAAAGGGGAGAGATTGAGTATGGTTAGCAACCAAAAGAAAGATCAGAAAATCTCAACAAGGGGCTGAAAAGGGAAATCTAAAGCAAATAAGAGTCCCATTCGAGTAACCCAAATGGAAAATATAGCATGATCTGCTGGTGGCATGCATAAAAAGAGAAAAGATATGCTATCAGCTGAACATTGTTCTGGTGGCTTTATAAAAGGAACTTATTCCTGCACAGCTGTTTAGGTCACTGGCTTCCACACCACTTCAGGAAGAAGAAACTAAGCCAGGGGTGATTTCTTACCAGGATTGGGTAACTCCTCACCTGAGAAACTAGAGGTGGGGCCAAGTTTGCCTCCATGTGAAGGCAATTGAGGGAAACCAGAGGGTGTTATGCCCAGAATTCGTGATCCCCAAAGACCACCAGGGAGCCGAGTCCGATGCAAAAGCAAAAGAGCCTTTATTCAAGCTAGCTCGAGCTCAATCCCCTACCTGCACTGACGCAGCGGTGAGATACCAGAGAGAGAGAGCAAATTTCAAAAGCACAAAGGTTTTATAGGGGTCTAGAGGCAGTTGGTGAGGTAATGGCTGTGGCCTCAGTCAATTGGCTGGAGAAGGGTCGGAGACCTGTTAAGCAGGTTGCCGGGTGTGTTTTGATCGGTAAGTTTGAATGGGTGAGTGGGAGGTTACTCAAGGGGAGGAGGCGTGGTCTGAGGTTTCTGTGATTTTCCCGGAAAGGGGGCATGTTGGGAACATAGTCACTCAAGGTGGAGGACACAGAACAAGATGGAGTCGGCGGCGTAGGTCTGCCCTTTCATTCCCCACTTGTCATGTAGCTTGCAGACCCAATCATGGGACCAGCTGCATTTCTATTTTGTAATCAAGGGCGTATGGTGACAAGGGGAACAGAGTTTGGAGGTCTACACAAAGTTCTGGGAACCAAGTGTCCCTGGGGTGGTTCTGGGAGGTCTGATTAAGTATTGTCCCCGAGCTGGTGTCTATGATCTGCCAGGTGATGTTTTGGGGGGCATGGGGACTCCTGGCAGTATGAACAATGACAAGCAGAGTTAACAGAGTTACCAATATTAGGTGGGTCGAATGCACTGTAGCTTGAGTTTGAGTGGGTTGTGTTGGTCCCGATTGATGGCCCATCGCGTGACGAAGTCCTTCTGGATCGAGGAGGGGTCCACTGGCCGAACGTGGGTGTGATGGACCCAGGTCATGATGCCGTCTACTTTGAGAGCGGTGGGGGTTGTCAGCACCACGATGTAGGGTCCCTTCCAGCACAGCTCGAGGGTCTCTCGGTGGTGCCTCTTGACGTAGACCCAGTCTCCCGGCCTGTACTGATGAGGTGTCGGGGTCGGGCCAGCCTCGTAGATGGCACAGAGGTGTGGCCAAATGTCCTCGTGTGCCCTCTGGAGCCCTCTCAAGGAAAGAAAAAGTTCTTGATCTTTAAACTCAGCAAGAAGTTCAGCTCGAAGGTTGGGAATAATAGGGGGTGGCCTGCCAAACATGATCTCATAGCGAGTAAAACCCAAGTTGTAAGGAGTATTCCTAACCCGGTAAAGGGCATACAGTAGGAGAGTCACCCAGTCCCCACCAGTCTCCATGGTTAATTTGGTAAGGGTCTCTTTTAGGGTTCTATTCATTCTTTCTACCTGTCCTGAGCTCTGGGGCCTATAAGCACAATGTAATTTCCAGTTTGCCCCCACTGCCTTGGCTACTGCCTGCATTACCTGCGAGATAAAAGCTGGTCCATTGTCTGATCCTACCATGGCAGGAAAACCATACCTGGGTAAGATGTCTTCTAGTAGCTTCTTAGCCACCATCTGAGCCGTTTCATGCTTGGTTTGGTATGCCTCCACCCAGCCAGAGAAGGTGTCCGCTGTAACTCCTCCTGTGTCCAGCCCACACAAAGCTGCTGCCATCAGTGAACCAAGTAGCCTCAGCATCGGGGAGGGGCCGGTCGGTCTGGTCCGTCCGGAATCCATGTACTTGCTCCAGGATTCCCGCACAGTCATGTAGTGGAGCACCTAGGTCAGGGTCCGGCAGCAGGGTTGCAGGATTGAGGGCCACACTGGGGTGGAACCGCACCCGTGGAGGGTTAAGTAGGAGGCTCTGGTAATGAGTCATACGTGTGTTGCTCATCCATCTATCAGGAGGCTGTTTCAGGACCCCTTCAATGGCGTGTGGGGTTGTGATCCAGATCTCCTGACCTAGGTAGGGTCAGTTTGTCTGCGTCCTTGACTAGGAGTGCTGTCGCTGCAATAATTCTTAGGCATGGTGGCCAGCCAGCAGCCACTGGGTCTAGCTTCTTGGACAGGTAAGCCACCGGGTGGTTCCAGGGGCCTAAGCCTTGAGTTAGAACCCCTTTTGCTATTCCCTTATGTTCGTCTACAAAAAGGTGGAAGGGCTTCGTAATGTCCGGCAGGCCCAGGGCTGGGGCACTTAGGAGGGCCTTTTTTAACTGATTAAAGGCAGTTTCTTCTTTTTCAGCCCATTTAAATGTTTTCCCCTTTTGGTAGCTTCATATAGGGGCCTGGCGATCTCATCAAAACCCGGAACCCAGAGGCGGCAGTAGCCGGTGGATCCTAGGAATTCCCTCACTTCTCTTCGGGAGGTGGGAGTAGGGATCTTTAGGACAGTTTCTTTTCTGGCATCTGATAACCGCCGCTGTCCACCCTCCAGGATATAGCCCAGGTAACTTACCCTCTCCCTGCATATCTGAGACTTCTTCGCGGATGCCCGGTACCCTAAGGCCCCCAGGGTAGCCAGCAGGTCCTGGGTCCCTCGCTCACAGTCTTTGGCCATGTCGGCAGCAATCAGGATGTCATCTATGTACTGTAGGAGGGTGAGGCCAGGGTGCTCCCTTCTGTAGTCACCCAGGTCCTCGTGTAGTGCCTCGTCGAAGATGGTGGATGAATTTTTGAATCCCTGAGGCAGCCATGTCCAGGTGAGTTGCCCACTGTAGCCCTTCTCTGGATCATGCCACTCGAAGGCGAACAAGGGTTGACTCTGGGGTGCCAGCGGCAGACTGACCCTCTTATTTACTTCCCGGAGGTCTTGTACCAGTCGGTAGTCATTTGTGTGAGGCTTTTTGACCGGCAGTAGGGGGGTGTTCCAGGGAGACTGGCAAGGAACTAGTACCCCTAGGTTTCATAGTCTCCGGATGTGTGGCTGGATCCCCTTCCGGGGTCCTGAGTCATGGGGTATTGTTTGATCCTTATCGGACTTTCTCCTGGCTTGAGTTCTACCAGGACTGGGGTCCTGTGAGTGGCTAGTCCTATCCCCCCGTCTCTGCCCAAACCGAGGGGAATTCTTGTAGCCATCTGTCTATATTATCCTCTCTCAGGAGCGCCTCCTGGTGGAGGCAGTATTCATCCTCCAGTTTCATGGTCAGGACCTGGGTGGGGTGGCCCTTGCCATCGGTGACCCCTTGTCACCGTCCCCCTTTGTCTGAAAGTTATCTGATCTCCAATCTTGGTCAGTAAGTCCCGTCCTAACAGCAGGTAGGGGCATTCTGGTATTACCATAAAGGAGTGGGATACCCGGCCCGTCCCCAAATCTACCATTCTCTGGGTAGTCCATGGATGCTGGCTCATGCCAGTTGCCCCTTGTACCCAGGACTTCTTGCTGGCTAGTTTTCCTTGTGGGGTGTGGAGGACCTAATGTTGTGCTCCGGTGTCTATGAGGAAGTCAACAGGGGTCCCCTCCACTTTAAGAGTTACCCTGGGTTTGGGGAGAGGGTCCGAACCCTGACTCCCCTAATCACTCAGTTCATCTAGCTCTAGGACTTTTACTCAATCAGTCTTGCTTCCCTTCCCGCCGGCCCTTTTCGGACAATCTCGGGCCCAATGCCCTATCTCCTTGCAGTATGCGCACTGATCTTTCTGCAGCCTCTGCTTCCCCCCCTTGGTGGTTCCTTTACCTTTTTTTGCGTTGTCCACCAGCTGCCAGAGATGGCGGTCTCGTTCCTCGGGGAAGTCAGCAGTGGTAGCTAGTAGTATTCTGGCCAGGTCTCGAATCTGCTTACTGCTGGCAGCCGCCATGGCGCGAGCCTGCTTGTCCTCAGGAGGCTCCCGGTTATTATATACCTTTTCAGCTACCACCAGTAAGTCCTGAAGACTTTTTTTTCTCCTAGTCTATCTATTTTCTGCAATTTTCTCCTAATGTCTATGGCCGATTGGTTTACAAAGGCCATGATAACAGCTGCCTTGCTTTCCGGAGCCTCTGGATCCATGGGGGTATAGGTACGGAATGCCTCCATGATCCGTTCTAAGAAGGCAGCCAGAGATTCATCTTTTCCCTGTTGTACATTTCCTACCTTGGCCAAATTGGTTGGCTTTCTAGCAGCCACTCGGAGACCCCCCATTAGAGTCTGGCGGTAGACCCGGAGCCTCTCCTTACCTTCTGCAGTGTTGAAATTGGCCCTTCTGCTGGGGTCGAGTTAAGGGGAAGGAGGCATCTATCTGAGCCTGGTTGGTGGTGGGATTCCCATCTGTGCCCAGAACTAGTTTTCGGGCCTCATTGAGGATTCTTTCTCTTTCTTCAGTCGTGAACAGGACCTGCAGAAGCTGCTGGCAATCGTCCCACGTGGGCTGATGAGTAAAAAGAACAGAGTCTAATAAATCAATAAGCCCTGCCAGTTTTCTCAGAAAACTTAGGATTCTGAGCTTTCCAATTGTAGAGGTCACTAGTGGCGAAAGGCCAATAGTGATGGGGCTGATTTCCCTCCGCGTCTGGGTGTCTGGTGGCTCACAGGGGCAGAATAGTGGAGTCGGAGGCGGAGGCGGATTGCTCCCTCTGAGCCCTTTGTCTGGTAAAGGGTGGGCTTCCCACTGGAGCGTTTCCGCCTCCCGCTCTGGGAACAGCTTCTGCCTCCCCCGGAGGAGGATGATGGTGTTCTTCTGGCATCTTAGGGGTGTTATATGGGGAAGGAAAAATTAATTCTTCTTCAGTGCCCCCCTGTAGGACAGGGTAGAGGGGTGTTGAAGGCTGGGTATGACTTTTTTTTTGTTTTCCTTCTTCTTTGCCCCCTGCAAAGCAAGAATGGGTTTTGGCTCCAGAGGGAGTGGGGCTAGGAAAGGCTTAAGCCAAGAGGGTGGGTCTTCTGCAAGGTCCTGCCAAGTGATAATGCAAGGGAGCTGATCAGGATGGCCCGTCTTAGGCCGAGAGATGATACCCCTGACTCGATGGATGGTAGGGAGGTCGAAGGTCCCCTCTGGTGGCCATCCGACATTGAAAGTTGGCCACTTGCTAGAACAAAACACCTGCCACCGACGCTTTAGGATTTCCACACTGAGGTTGTTAGCTCTTCCCCTCACATCCTTAAAGTGATAAATCATAATACTTAGAGAGTCTGAGTCTGTCCCATAATGTCTGTCCAGTAAGTCCACAGAACAAAACAGAGAAACACAGAAACAGACAAAGAGAGGGCCCCTAGAAAGTCTTCCAACTCCATGGAAGCAAAACTGAAAGCTAGATGAAGCCTTCTCACAAGTACAGTAAGGTACATACTCTATTCCTGAAGATGCTTGGTATATGGGTGGTTCTAATGGGGGAATCCCAGTGTTAACAATCTAACTTCAGGCTATACTATCTTGTTTGAGACAAGATAATAAAAGCATCTAATGGGCTGAGTTGAGAACTGTCTGGATGATATGCACACATGAACCTTGCCCCCACCCCCTGCACAGTTGGGCTATCTATAAGGGTTTAACAACCTGGATGCCCAAAGGGCTCAGGGTGACTGGGAAGTTTTACAGAAACCATTATGGGGAGCAGAATTATGGAAAGACATATGGGAAAGTATATAGAACCCTAGTGCCTCCCTTACTGTTTTCTGTGCCTCAGTGCATAGGACTGCCTTATACCAGTAATACTGAGGCAGACACCTTAGCAAAGATCAGGGCCCTTACCCCTGATGAGGTTCAGAATTGGCTACATGGATTTATAAGCACAGTGGATGTCACTATCCTAAGGTGATTTAGAACATAATGAAGAGAACAGACATGCCCCTTTGCTATACTGACATCCTAGCAGCCATCAGTAACTGCCCAATCTGCTTCTGTCTAAGACTCATGAAGGTTCCACACGCTGCCGGATGCATTCACTGTGTGATACAACAAGTTTTAGGCTGGAAAATGTATTATATTGGCCCTCTACCATGAATCAAAGGGAAAAGTATGCCCTAACTTGTGTAGACACAGCCACAGGGCTCACGCAAGCCCTCCCCTGTAAAAGATCCAACTAAAGACCGTTGTCAATGTGTTGGAACAATTTAGTGTCATATATAGATATACCTGAAGGATATGTAGTGATAGGGAAACATTTTACTGGACATGATATGCAGGACTGGGCTCATGGGTGGGACAAACATAGATGGTTTCATTTAACCTAAAATCCACAGGTCAGCAGGCTAATTGGAAGGAAGAATGGCACTCTTAGGGTTCAACTCAAAACCCTTCCACAGATACCACTGTTGCACAAAAGATGGACAAAAGTCTTGCCAGAAGCCATATGCTTACTAAGTTCCACTGAGAAATGCTATGGCATCACCCTATATGCAGCGTTAGGTATCAAAATCACCCTATGATTATTGCCATCCATAAAATAAGACCTGAGGTGCTCCTTCCTCAGCTCATAGCAGGCCAGAGACAACTGTGGTTCTTCACTCCTCAACCCATCCTCTCAGGGGGAGGGGATACTTGAATGAGGGTAGAATGGCAACTTTCCCCAGGATGGATAGGCAATTTCTTGTCAGAGTGTGAAAAAAAGTCCTGGACAGCTGAAGTCGTTCCTGTTGATCTTGTTGGAGTTGGGGCCAAATTGGTCCACACATAAGTATTCTTGACAGGCACCCATACCCCAAGGTACTATATAGGTGGTTACCTAATGTGGTCATTTGTACCACCTTTAATTTTACATGTATAGGCTGATTCTTTGGCTTCTTAGCAACATTTCTAGGATGTACCTTTTGCTCATACATCCCAGGCTACCTCTGTCCTCATAACAAAGGATGAAGCTACTACCCTCATCTTAATAGAGGGAGAAGATCTACCCAGACAACTACCTGTGAAGCATTTATTATTTTTTTTCATGATTAGCCTGCTGTTCTTCTCTTGCTCTAGTGAAGGAAACCTTTTTCTGCAGTAGGCACAGATTTATGCAAATGGTTTATAATAGATATATGGTTTGCTCCCTTTTTCAAGTACTTCTGGATTATCATGGTTGGTGTCACCCCTACAGGGAACTGATTGGATAACTTGCCAAGGATTTATCAATGAAACCAAGCAACAAAGCTCAATAATAGCCACTGGTATAATAAATGACAACATATTCCACTGGTCTATAAAAAACACCTTGTCTAAAGGAGGGCATAAGAAGTTAGCCTCTGTGAAGTGTACTAAAACCATGACATTTCAAACTGCTTTGCTACAAGTAAAGAACCAGACATGCAGAGATAAAGGTGGTTTCACTCAAATCTGGGATAATTTCATATTACTGACTCCATCTTATGGGCATTAAGTCAGCAATGCCCATTGTTCCTGGAACATTTAAATCGTTCTAAAGATACATGGCAGTAAAGCACCTGACACATGGTACAATTACTTGAACATCAACACAAGAAACAAACACTTAAAAAGTATTGATTGGCATGCATTAGGTTGGACGCAAAGACCAGGAATATATTGGTTAGCTTCTAATGGTACTAACTGGCTCTGTGTTATGAATCTTTGGCCTTGGCTGTCCCCAGGGTGGCTGGGGACTTTAGGTTTTCCTTGGGCATAAAAACAAATAGCCAGCACTATAATATTTTTCACAAACTTACCTCATTTAAAGGCATGATGAACCTGTGCCGTCTTTCATTGCTATGGCTACTTAGCAGCAATATTTTTACCATCCTTAGGCATAGAAAATGTAGTATGCATCTGGAAGCATTAACTAATTATACCCAGAAGACCCTTGACAGTATTTACCATAGTCTGACACTCATGAATATAGAGATGCCATTGATATGAAAGGCCATATTACACAATAGAATGGCCTTGGATGTACTCACCGCAGCACAAGGGGGTACTTGCACTATCATTCAAAATGAATGTTGCATTTATATACTCATAGACTTGATAATTCAGGCATTATCACTACTAAATTACAAGACATGAATAAACAGATACAAGTGTTAGATGGTTCTGCACTCACTTTAACCCTGTGATTATCAAACTGGTTTAGAACCTGGGGTACATGTTGGCAAAGGTTATTACTCATTCTTTGGTCATCAGCATAAATATCTTTTCCTGTTGCTGCCTGCACTGCTGTTGGGGTTTATACCTTCGACTTACATACTTACCATAAAGAGCCCATGTCAGACAGCAACAGAGAATACCTTAGAGGAGGGATGTGCATGAGATTGTGAGAGAGAGATCTGAGGGGTGAATTGTGAACCAGACGAATGCCATCTTGGACAAATCTGCCTTCATGACCATTCTGTGACCTAAAGCTTTCTTGGGTATAGGACCCCCCCACACACTGACACACATTCTTTCCTTTTGTTTAACAACATCCCTAAGTACACCCTCATGGCACATCCTTGATCTACCCTGGAGATATGACTATGACACACCCATTTATAAACATTCTCCTCTTGGATGGTCCCCCAACATATACTCCCAGCCTCTAGGGCTATAAAAGCAGATCTTAAGAGAGGTGGCTTATAGAGATCTATTCATCTTGCAGCTGCCAAAACATGTTTTTGTTGGTAAATCCCCTTAATCCACTCTTTCTTATCAATATATCCTTTTTAACCTTTTATTCAACCTTATGTTTCCTTAAGCCTTTGAAAGTCATTTTACATATACCTCCCTTTCAAGGAACAGACTTGAACATAAGATCATAACACTTGTAGAAGAAAACATAGGCAGTAAGCTTCTCAACATCAATATTGGCAATTATGTTTTGGATTTGACGCCAAAAGCAAAAACAAACAAGTAGGACTTCAAAAACTGCAAGTATGACAAGTGGCAAAAATCATTTGTAAACTTGATATTTTTTATATTGAGCATAACAGGTTTTTATCATGAACTGAGAAAAGTAACATGCCAGAAAATTTTGTAGTTACACCTTCCCCTTCCCCACAACAATGCCTTCCTATTGCTTCAAGTTAAAGAAGGTAGAAATACAGGCATAAATTCATAATACACACACCACTGATGGCCCACTGGAAGAGGACTTGATCGTAAATTACCTTGAATTTGTTTTTCAGTGTTATATATGAATAAATTATAGCCATTATTTATATTTTTGGCAGTGTAAGTAAATGATTTCTCCTCCACCTTTCTTCTTTATTATTTTTTTATGTTTTAAATGTTGTTTTATTTATTTGAGGTTCTACCTAGGACTGATTATCTAAACTCCTTTATTTATTCATTCTGTAAATAGCTATGGAGAACTTGCCATTTTGCCAGGATAGTTATAGTTCCATTACAAGGCGAAAAAGGCCAAGATTTCTGCATTTGCACACCTGATATTGTAACCGAAGCTAAGTCTGCCTGTCAGATGCACAGCAAAGACTATCACTGAGACATCAAGTATGCAGCAAGGAAAGGCTTACTTCAAGAGGCAAATGAGACTGGAGGGCAAGACTTAAATCTGCGTCCCTGAAGGAGAGTCAGGGATAAAGGCAAATAAAAAGGTCTGGGTAAAAAGTTGTAGTTGTGTTTATTAGTCTGCAGCTGCACGTATTAGTCCCATTAATCCTCCGCTTACTGGTTTCTATTTCCACTGTCTTTTGATCAGTCCTCATTCTTGAGGAATTGGGATGATGACCATTCTAGTTACTTCCTACTGAAATGGGGTAAAGATTTGGAATTGTCCTGCACTCATTTAGAAACACTCCTTAGCTCCAAATTGAAACTCAACATTCTGCATTACCAAGATTTTTGTACTTCCGTTCTCCCTTTGGCAACAATTCCAATTTCTGGCATTATTGGCAGTAGATAATAGCTGATGGGTCACCACTGCATTACCCTTGATGAATAAAACTGCTTTCATCTGTGAACATCTCAAAGTCTGGATTTTTCAATGGCAGATCCATCAAATTGTGATGATTGGAATAAGCTTGTTCAGTTATCTGTGTTTCTAAATATGGGCCATTGTGGCAATTTTTTCTGAAGTTTACCTCAAGTTGTCTAACTTCAGTATGCAGGGCTTCAGGAAAAGGAACATGTTTTGTTTTGTTTTGTTTGAAGTCAAGAGAATGGGAGAAAATTGGAAAGCTTAGTTTGGAGAGTTATAGCAAGATCTGAGGAAAACAGAAGAATTCAGTATTGAACCCAGTTTTATAGGAAAGCAACAAACAAAGACAGTTAATTAGAACTAGAATCTAAATCCATGAAGGTGTATTACTGAAACCTAATTTCTCTCTAAAATCACTCTCATTTCCACCAAAGATAGCCACATTAATTTGTTTGCAAAATAAGTCTCGTTTTAACAAACTTGGCCAATTATTTACATTAGTGCAGCAAGAATAATGATTGGCCATAAAATGTTCTTTTTTTCTCTTTCTTTCTTTCTTTCTTTTTCTTTCTTTTTTTTTTTTTTTTTTTTTTTTTTTTTTTTTTTTTTTTGTCTTGTTTTGTTTTGCTGGAACTATTTACGAGGAATTTCAAATTGAACTTTTAACAGCCTCTCAAGACTAAGGAGCCAAGCCAAATACTTGCCATCAGACTTTGCCTGCAATACTTACAGATTTGGGTAGATTCCTTTCTTTTTGAAGTCTTCAAAATATCCAGATATTTGTACACCTGCCAGGAAGTGACCTTCTTTACTCCTCTTGTAAGGCAGCTGGGAACCCTGAAATTGAAGTATCAAGTTGAATTTTCAAGGGGCTTATTGGTCCCGTAAAGTCAATGTTCGTTCCTTAGAGCTGTCTGGCCATATCTGAGTCTATGCATGTCTTCCTCAGATATGACATTCTAGTTCAAAGCCTTGGTAATATAATGAGTATTTCCAACTGTGTCCTGTCATAAGGAGAACAAATTCTTATTGAATTTATACAAATAAATAAATTTCCATTAAATTATAAGAATACTCAGAGTTTCTAAATTCTGGAGGGATCAAGTTAGGATAAAAAGATAAATGTTTCATATTTGTTTACAAAGGAATATTTTACCAAATTTCTGTAAGTCATAGATAGCTTAAGTGAAAAAATTTCCTTAAATCTGTAAAAGCAAATATTAGAGAAGCAGCAATGTTTCAAACAAGAATCACAGGAAAATATAATCATCTTGGTTAATCATTCAGCCCTAGTTATTAACTCTTGGTATGTTTGAACACAGTTTACCCATTAATTCTGGAAACTATTACTTTTGAGGTTACACTAACCTGAGTATCAGAGATCTGTATTTGTGTACCAGGACATCTTCAAATGTTAGCACTTTTACATAATTTCTGGAGTAGGTGTAGCATTCACCTATAAAATATAACCTAAGGAGGTTTATCATCACTTATTTGTTAACACATCCCACTTAATTTGACATATTAAATAAATAAGCCAAACAAGTAAAAAATATTTCATTGAGAAGTTGAATTTGGGGAAGTTTTTTAGAAATATCAGTTTTAAAGCACATGCCTAAATAAGATTACAGATCATTACAAAATGTCATTATCTATTTAGCCAATGTGGCAACAAGAGAATCTAAAGGCAAATACTGTTACATGGTTGTTAGAAAAACTTAGCTCTTTTAATATTGAGAAGATTCCAACTTTCATAAGTAATCAAAGAGTTAATAAAGACAATACATAGAAATTCTGTTTTTTTCTAGGCTGATTAGATTTACAATTTAGACCAATAATGTAAGTTCTGCCATTTTTAACAGAGAGATAAAACAAATTCCAAGCTTATACTGGTATACTTCTGATATTAAAACTCATTCATTCTGGGGCGCCTGGGTAGCTCAGTTGGTCATGCATCTGAATCTTGATTTCGGCTCAGGTCATGATCTCACAGTCATGAGATCAAGTCCCACGTGGGGCTTCATGCTGAGTCCCAATAATAAATAGATAAACATCTAAAAAATTTAAAAAATAAATAATACTCATTCATTCCAACAAGAAGAATTTTTTTTTTCCAGAATCTCCATTAAGACTGAAGGACTCAGCTACAGGGAATATTGTCAATAATAATCAATGCTCAGACATCATGGATTGCCTTTACTGAAGGCAGCTCCCTTGCCAAGACCATGCCCTGTTCCCAGGTAGTTCCATCCTTGTTCAACATGAGATATAAAAGTCAGAATTTTAGCTCCAATTTAGGATGGTTCTGAAGGGTAATCCAACTTTGGAACTTCTCAGAGTATTAGCTGAGGCTTCTGTTGATATTGTGCCACTGCTCAATTTTTGCCTAATCTTGCTTTCTTACTCTCTCTTCTCCTCCCCAGGTGTTGATAACTTCCCTAATAAACTTTTTTTGCATACTAATCTCTGTAATATTAGTCCAGACCATGCACAAGATCTCTTTCATAAAACTTCTCATAAATATTCCCTTCTCATAAACTTCTACAATTTTTCATTTCACATTCAGATTTCATCCTAAGTTTTCCCTCTTTAAATAACCTATCTCACTTTCCTTGTATACAAAATTGTTTCCAGAAGTCTGTTGTTTTTTTTTTAAAAGAAAAGAACAAATGAACAAGCAAAATACAAGCAGACTCATAAATACAAACAAACTGGTGGTAGAAATACAAATGCCATGTGATTTTTTTTCTTTTCTCACAAATTTTACATTGGAGGTAGCATGAATCCACCCGATTTTCAGTAAACACAGGTAGAAGAAAAGTTTTACTTCTAATGCTGACAACTCTAAAGACATATACATTTTAATTAAACTAACAACCTTAAATTAGTTTTTATATTGAATATTTTCTCATATAATGTGAACCTAAAAAAAGATTTGGGTTAGTTTCCATTTTTCTGAGTTTTAATATGTCCAATTCTTAAACTTACCTGCTATAAACCCACTTTCACAAATTAATTTTAGCAATACCATTTTGAGTTAGCCAAAGTATCTCACATTACAACATACATGGACATATATATATAAATATGTTGCAAATAAAATCTTATAACCTTTGCTTTACTAATATTTATGGAGACGACATTTAAGGCCCAATTTCCAAATATCTCCCTTTTACAAAAGAAATATAATTGCAAGATGGTATTATAATTTATAAATCCATTAATTAGTCATTTTCCTACAGTCTATTGAATATTATGGCCAACCAATATTATTAAAAAGATCATTGTTAATTAACATTGCCCAACTTTGCACATGCACCCCAATGTTCATAGCCGCACTATCAACAATAGCCAAAGTATGGAAAGAGCCCAAATTTCCATCGAAGGATGAATGGATAAAGATGACTTATTATATATACAATAGAATATTACTCAGCAATCAAAAAGAATGAAATCTTGCCATTTGAAACTACGTGATTGGAACTAGAGGGTATTATGCTAAGCGAAATTAGTCAGAGAAAGACAAATATTATGTGACTTCACTCATATGAAGACTTTAAGATACAAAACAGATGAACATAAGGGAAGGGAAGCAAAAATAATACAAAAACAAGGAGGGGGACAAAACATAAGAGACTCATAAATATGGAGAACAAACAGGGTTACTGGAGGGGTTGTGGGAGGGGGATGGGCTAAATGGGTAAGCGACATTAAGGAATCTAGTCCTGAAATCATTGTTGCACTATATGCTAACT
Organism: Panthera onca; assembly: GCF_046562875.1. Lineage (NCBI taxonomy): Eukaryota > Metazoa > Chordata > Mammalia > Carnivora > Felidae > Panthera > Panthera onca. Next base: position 22,561,579 of record NC_138344.1, read on the forward strand.
TGGATGTAAATTAAAAAAATAAATTAAATAAAATGGTAAACAAACAAACAAACAAACAAACACCACATTGCCCAACTTTGGAGAATACAACCCAAAGGACTGCAAGAGGGAGTCAAATTGTCATTTCCCATTTTCCAATTAGAACATGGCTGGCTTTATTCAAAGAACAAAAAGCTGCAGCAACGAATAAACCAAATGAAGCCCAAAGGACCTCTTTTAATATTGATTCCTTCCAAGAAGTTGGGGCTTCATTGAACCAAATGGCTTCCTAGTCACCTTTTTCCTCAATGAAGCAGGAAAAGGAAGTCTAAGAGAGCCAAACTAAACCAGAGTAATAAATAAGCTCATGAATCATTACACATGAAGTACTCACCAAAAACTTCTGTCCAAACACAAACCAAACACTGTCTCCTTGACACAAGAGTTAAATTAAATCCTGAAGATCAGAGGTTTCAAGTTGGGGTGGGGCCACAGGGATGGTGTCTAGGACAAAGAGCCTACTCAGATGCTCTGACTCATCACTAGGCTCCCTTTACCTGCTGGGGGTGCTGATGAGCCACAGGCAGAGAAATCCTGGCTGGCTCCCCAAAAGTGTGAGCAAATTCAAGTTCATCTGCCTGAGGCACAGCAAAGCCCCTCACTGAAACATTGAGTAGAGTACACAGCAAAAAAAATGGTTTATTCAAGAGGCAGCCAAACAAAGAGAGGGGGAGGGCAAGCCTTGAATTTGTCTCTCAAAGGTTGAAAGTCAGGTATATTTAATGGCAAATGGTAACAGTCTGGATAAAAAGTTGCAACTGCACTTATTAGTCTGTAGCTATACTTAGTAGTCGTGTTAACTCTTTGGTTACCAGGTTTAATATTTTAGCTGGCCACAGCGCTAATAAGGAGTCTGAGAACAAATAAACCTGAGGTATAGCCTGTAAGAAGGTGATGAGTGCTATCCAAAAGAAAGGGAAAAAGGAAGGAAGAAAGGATGGAAAGAAGAAAAAACGAAAATAGAAAAGATATGATAAAATAGTGTGGGGGTGGGTGTGAAATGGTGGTCAAGGTGGGGGGTGGGTGTGAAATGGTGGAGAAGGTGACATCTAAGTCAAGACTTGCAATAAGTGAGGGATATGCCTTGAGGTACCTGGTAGAAGGAAAGTCAAGGAAGAGGGAGCAACAAATACAGAGGTTATGATGCAGTTGACTTGGGATGTCCATGCAAGGAGAAAGTCAGAGGAATCAATTTGGCAGTCCCAGGTCTTCTGCCTGGGCCCCACAGGAAGCCAGAAAGCAAAATATCCCACTCATGAGATAAAGTTATCCCTTATTTTAGGCAATTTGTTCCTCTACATTTTCTTTGTTGTTTCTGGTGAACTCCTTTAAATCAAGCATTGGACTTCCTTTTCTTTCTTTTTTTTTTTTTTTTTTTTTTTTTTTTTTTTGTCTTTAAACCCTTACTCTCAGCCATGTTTTCAGTGTCTGAAGTACATTTTAAGGTTATGCATCTAGTTGTGCTATGGAGAATGGATTATGTTACGATCTGGGTTTATGTTTTACATGGGTGCATGACAAATTTGGCATTACCCCAGGTGGTCATCCTGTGTCTGCTGTGATGGGGATAGCAATTTTTCACCTGGAAAATATGTGCATACCAAGGGGCAAAAGGAGCAGTCTGTGCTGGGTGTTTTCTGTTTGCTTCTCCAGATCTACACTTCACTCTTCTGAATCTGGATCTCTCCTTAAGGAGACTGAACACATGAGTGGTCAAAACTACCCTACAATCCAACAACTGCAGAACTAGTATTTACCCAAATAATACAAAAATACTAGCTCAAAGGAATACATGCATCCCAATGTTTATAGAAGCATTATTTACAATAGCCTAATTATGGGAACAGCCCAAGTGTCCATTAACTGATGAATGGATAAAGGAGTGGTACATACATACAATGGAATATTATTCACCCATAAAAAGAATGAAATCTTACCATTTGCGATGACATGAATGGAGCTAGAAAGCATTATGCCAAGTGAAATAAGTGATCCAAAGAAAGACAGATGCCATATGATTACACTCATATGTGGAATTTAATAAATAAAACAAACAATCAAAGAATAAAAAGGAGAAAGAGGGAGAGGCAGACCAAGAAACAGACTGAATTATAGAGAATAAACTGATGGTTAGCAGAGGGGAGGTGAATGTGGATTAAGGAGTACACTTGTAATGAGCACAGGGTGGTGTATGGAAATGTTAAATCCCTATATTGTACACCTGAAACTAATATAACTCTATATGCTAACTAACTGGAATTAAAATAAAAACTAAATAAATCCTAACTGATACATCTAGCATCTTGGAGGCCTTATTGCTTTACACTTCTTTAGACATTTGTTTGGCAATAAAACACACATACACATGCACATGCACATGTATACCCCACACAACATACCCTAACAATGGAGACTTGGGAAGAATTACACTGACAACAGCTAAAAATTCATATGTCAAAAATTATTTTGATATATAATTTATAATTCTTCAGCTATACTTTAGGGGCTCCAGTTTTATAAAGCAAGATGAATGTTCTGACACCTAAAATAAATTACCCTTTTTAAAAGCACTTTTTATTTATTTTTTAATTTTTTTATTTTTTAACGTTTATTTTATTTTTGAGACAGAGAGAGACAGAGCATGAACAGGGGAGGGTTAGAGAGAGGGAGACACAGAATCTGAAACAGGCTCCAGGCTCTGAGCTGTCAGCACAGAGCCCGACCCGGGGCTCGAACTCACGGACCACGAGATCATGATCTGAGCCGAAGTCGGCCGCTTAACCGACTGAGCCACCCAGGCGCCCCTTAAAAGCACTTTTTAAAGCTAACATTCATTATGTGAATGCCAACTGATTTCCATTTTTAACCCTCACAATAACCCTTTGAATAGATGATATACCGTTAGTCCTTGAACAACATGGGTTTGAACTGCATGGATTCACTTATTTGTACTTTTTTTGTGTGTATAAATACTGTACAGTATTCTAAATGCATTTTCTCTTCTTCATGATTTTCTTAATAACATTTTTCTTTTATTTAGCTTACTGTGTTGTAAGAATGTAGTATATGATACATATATAGAATATGGGTTACCTGTTTATGTTACCCATAAGGCGTCTGGTCAACAGTATTTAAATCTTGGGGAGTCAAAAGTTAATCACGGATTTTCCACTGTGTGAGGGTGTTAGCACCTCTAACCCTCACATTGTTCAAGGGTCAACTGTATTTCCAAGTTACAGAGAAGAAAACTGAAACACAGAAAAATTAGATAATTTACTCAAGGCCAAATAAGAAATGACAAATAAGAAGATATCAGTATAAGATCCACAACATTAATAATGAAAATAAATATAATTACTCAGTAAAATTTACATACTTCACTCATATAGTGGAGGGGGGCCTGTAACTGGTATATTAAATTAAGAATAGGCAAATTGTGGCCTTCTGAATGAAGAGGCACAAACCACCCACATGGAGTCAGCAGGTAGCTCCTTCTCATCCTAGCTGCTATTCTGGGGAAGTGAAAACCCTAGGGTCATTTTGACTGAAGACACAGTTTCAAGATACTCACACAAAGGAAGCAAAGTCACAGACTGATTACTTACCAATCCCAGAAACGGGATGCAATGAGCTGGGAGAAGTACACAATGAGCACTCCATCCCTGGACCCTCCAGGTCACAAACTGGCAGGAGACAGAGAGCAGGGTAGCAAGTAACAGTTACTTATAAGGTAGCTGGGGCAAAGGTCACTAACTTTTCATGGGCTCAGCTCTGGTTATTTTAAGGGTACCCCAAGAAAAGCAAGCAAGAACTTAGGGGTGGAATCCTAAGTTCAGTCCAGGTCTTTTATCTAAATCTCCAGACTCTGGGTCTGAGCATTGTTGTCATGAAGTAAAATATGTAGCAGCAACTCAGGATATCCAGCTGTTTTCTCATCACAATTAACCCCATGGTGCCTAGTCATTAGTCTTTAGGGAAAATCATGGGTATGGTCTGGACTGTGGAGACATTAAAAGCCACTGGCAGGGTTTGGGCTACCCAGCACATGAACCATCTGAGAAAAGCAAAAATGCCAATCAATAATAGACAATAGACAAGTGATAGTCTGAAATCCTGTTCATAGTCATCCCCTAGTTTGTTGGGTTCCAGCCAAGAAAATAAATCAAAGTCATGGTACACAGTTATGGTAGGTATATGATTAAAATTTAGGTGATATTACGGGATGCTTGCATCTGTTGGGCCATCTTTCATAAATTTATCTGAATTTGTCCATAATTATTAATACACATTCAGCATGTGGTGTCCTTTACAATGCACACACCCTTCCTTGGGCAATAAGTAATCTAAAGCTAACCTGTTATCCAAACCATCTGTGCTAAAGAATCATACAGCTGTTGTATTAAGGTTAGGCTTTGATGGAACAGTCCAATGTGTTTAGCCATGATGGCTGGCAGTTGGTGTTTGCCTTAATAATTTGTTGTTGTATGCCCAAGGCAATGGTGCCTAACCCAGTCCCTGTGAGGGATGGTAACAGATATATTCCCAACATAATTAGTATGAATACCACACACTTTTGACATGAAATGGCAGAAAAAGAGACAGACTGGGGTCCTATTGAATGATTAGTCAGAGTAGTCTCGGAGGCTAAATTACATTGGTATGACATACAGGATTTCCTTGAAGCTGACAGGGATACAAATTTATTGGAGATTGAGGGAAGGAGAGATGCACACATAGAGAACCAGGTATGTGTGATGGCCCCAAAGACATTAGACCTACAGTGGATCTGTTTGATCCACTGTTTGATCAGAGAACTGAAGTAAGTTGATATTCCCTTCTATGGATGGGCCCATGAGGCCCAGGACTATGTGGACTGTGCTCCCTGGAATGAGGGATATTTCATATTTGTCCATGTGGTGTTGGTGCCTGGGAATATATAGAGGATTACAAAGGGTGCATGGGGGCTCATGTCAGGTGCCACGTGCTATTTTTCAAGGTGTCCTGTATGGGAGTGACCAGGCACAATAGAGACTGCCTGGGCAACCAGCAAGCGGCTGGGTGCCATCTCTTAGGCAAATGGGGCCAGAATCAATAAGTCAACTGGTAGACCACCAACTAGGGAAAAAGCTTTTATTGAGCTCATAACATGCTTAATAATTACAGCAGCCCCAAAAAATGAGTTCTGGTTTCTGCTCATTGTATAAAATTATTAAGACTATTGGAGGGGGATAAGAGGATAGTGGAGCCCTGAGTAGTGACTGCAGGGAAAGCTCCTTTTAAGGGGGTATAGGGATGTGACCTTGCAGCTGGAGTCCTCGAAGGTGTAGGGGGTATTGCTGTGACAGCATCCACAGCCAGGGAGGAGTCCTTCCACCAGAAATTAAATTCATTAGTCCTCAGTAGGATGCATAATGGGTGTGGTGAGGGCAAACAACTAAGAAAAGTGCTTAAAGGGATTCCCATAAGGGAATAAGATTGGACATATTTTGTCCTTCTAAAGGACATATTTTGTCCTTCTAAAGCTCAGAAATACAGTGGAGAACAGCCTGGCAATTACAGTACTGCCTCACACTCAAACAGTAAGCACTGTAGTAAGCAAGGGGACCCTTGAGGAATCATATAGTTAACTCTGTAAAATGCCACTCAAGGGAGTCATCAGCAAGGAATTTAGAAAAACAAATGTTCATTCAGCAACCAGTTCCCAGGGAGTGCTCACCACCATCAGCTGCCAGTCTTCCTGGGTTTCATCTCTGCTATGGTAGAAGCTTGTGGAGACAGTTTTCAGGATGAAGTTGTATCCCTCAGGGTTGTGGTTTGGGACATCGTTGTCTCTCAAATTCTGATGTCCTGTGCTGTCACTGTTGTTATATCTTGGACTGTCATGTCCTGAATCATCATGTGCTGGGGCACTGTTATCTCCAGCATTGTTGCAGGTGGAGGGATCCATCCTGGGCGTGGGGGGTGGCTGTCCCAAGGAGAACTGAGGGACCAAGGTGTCAAACAGGGTCACATAGATTTAGGATGCTCTGATTAAGATTTGCTTGCACCAGTGGGAGCATCTATTATTATCAGAAATTCTCAGGAAGTTTTGGGGTACCCTGAAAGTGCACCATGCAAACAATTAGTTGGTATTCTCCTATGAGGTATAAGAGGTCTCCATCCATAAATAATAAAGGTTGGAGGTACACATGTAGCTTTGGTTTGAAGAAAATTTAGTAATATACTCCTGACAATCTAATGTTTGGCACAAGTCAGCCAATTACAGTTCAAATTAGAGCAAGGTAAAGGCCAGTGCCTGGAATTATTTCCACTTTCTGTGGGAGGTATGTTAGAAGAAATAAACCATCAACTAAAGGCACTATACATTGGAATTCAGCTGGAATTTGCATATTAAGTTGGTTAAGTGTGTTACAGCAGCAGCATAATGGATGTTTGTTCTTCCAATGGGTCAGAATTATTTACAACCAGGAAATCATAGCTAACCACCTGTCCCTAACTGGGTCACCAGTAATATTGGAAGATGAAATGATTGAAATTTTAAATCTGTAAGGGGATTCAAAATGTTGAGAAAATGTAAATAATATTCTCCTTCAAGATTAAGGCATCAGATTCCATTACAATAACAATCATAAACAGCATGGCTAGGCTAGCCTAGTTGGAGTGAGCAAAGTGGTGGCCATTTGGCCTAGTGTTTAAAGTGGTAGGTGCCCATGGAATCTAGGAAGTCCACTTAGGAATCCATTTATTGCTCTGTAACTTAAGAGGCAAGGATTTTAAAGTAACCACTATACCATTCAATAATGCCAGAGGCCTGTAGCCAGAATGGGAGATGACAGTTCCATTGGACACACTGTAGGAGATTTCAGTGCTATTATATATGCATGTAAAATGAGATCCTTGATCAGATACACTCAGAAAAGGAAGAAATTACCTGCTCCACAGAAATGCTTCCGGTGGGTGTAGCAAGCACTAAGCCAGTGAAAGTATGCACATATGTAATGGTGGAACAGGTAGTGCCCCCAAATGTAGGAAGCAGCCCTCTGAAATCAACCTGCCAGCAGCTAAAAGGGCAGTCCCCTTTTGAAGGGAATCATGAGGTGGCAGTTTCCAGTGTCTGGTTGGGGAGTGTAATTTGCAATTCAAAACAATGTGTTTTAAAAGCACATTTCCATAAGTGGAAAACCCCCATTGTAGGCCCAAACCAGTGTGGCAGCAGCTCCCCCATTACCCAAAGAGATATGGGACCATTTGGACAAGGAATAAGAAGCATGGACATGGTGACTAAGAAATGCCAGAATGATAAGAGTTGGGGACTGACTGAAAGGAATGAGGGGGAGGCTATGGCTTCATGGTAGTTGTTGGAACCAACTGAGTTTTTGGTCTAGAATGGGTGATTAAGAGCCCCAAAGAGGTAGCAATCTGCATTCTAGGAAGGACATCTGCTTTGTGGTTAAAGACAGCCTGTGATATGGTATCATTTGCATGTATTGAAACCTAGGGAATTTTAGTTGTGACTGGTGCCTGGAAAATGTTCATCCAAACTGAGACACCTCAAATAGGATGGCCTTGAATATGAAAAATGTCCTGCTGCCATTGACCAGACCAAACTGCTAGCTTGTTAGCAACAGGTTATGAATAAGTTAAAATATGTACAGAAGATTGTCATGGGCAATAGTGCTTTGCATAACTCACGCCGTCACTCTTCTTAGGGGCTATCGCAGGTCATAAGAGGCTTAGACAACAGAGGCACTACCACCAATTTCTCAAGGTTCATAGTCAGGGGGCTGAGGAGTGGGGAGGCCATATCCTCTTAGAATCTGAGAAGATCTGCCATGTCAGGTTTAGCCTATTCTTGAAGATATAATCTCCAATTTAGCAAAAAAGTATTTGTGGCTGTGACAAGTGGCTGTTGGGAGGTGTCCCATTCCATGAATGTGGGTACAAAGGAAAACAGGCTCTGATCCTATGAGGGATGCTGTTTCTAACAAACCCCAATTAGCAACCAGAATTTGACATTCAAAAGGGTGTATTAGGCAGCTGTGGAAGGAACAAAAAAAGCAAAAAGCATTTGGGCAGCCAGAAGGAGTGTGGTTTGTCCATTGGCGCCAGGATACATAGTCCATGGTGGTCAGTGCTCATCTAAGAATGAGGACGCAGAGGGAACTGGGAGAAAGCTTGACAAATTGACCTTTGTGGCTTGTTGTTAAGTATCTCCCCAGTAAAATGTGACCACATAACCAAATGTAAGAATTATGGGTAAGTGAGGTACGTGTTGCCTCCAAAATGTGAAGAGAAGAGACCTAAAATGTGTTGGGCTTGCCCTTATGTGGAAGGAGGCTAAATAGTTAACAATTTATGTTTAACTTTCAGCAGAATTTTCCAACCTTCAGAGGGCCAACTAATGTTCAGAAATTTAGCAATTGTGGCTGGCCCTGGAATCTTATGTTAGCAATATCCTAACTTTTATGTTGCAGATGGGTCTCTACCCATGTTATGGTCTCATGTGTCACATCCTTCAAGGGAACTTGCATTAGAATGTCATTCATATAGTGCCAGATGGTACCAGGGGACACTGTAAGAGCATCCAGGTCTTGCCTGCAAAGACTGTGGGCAAGAGCTGGGCTGTTAAGATAGCCTGTGGGAGTGCCATCAAAAGTGAAAATGGACTGCAGCTGGGACTTCTCATGATCAATACTGAATAGAACATATTAGCTAGATTTATCAAGGCAGAGTAGTTCCCTGTAGTCTTTTGGATGTCTTCAATTAGCTGGACAATGTAGGGAAGGGAGCCTTAATAGGGGGCATCTACACATTTAAATTTTGGTAGTTAACTGTAAGGCAACACTCATTAGTAGAGAGCATTAATACCAGCCAAATAGGGAAATAAAAGGAGAAATGGTATGTTTAATGACTCCTCCCCTTAATATATTTTGAATTATGGGCCGTAATTCCTCAGTCCCCTATCACAAATGATATCAGGGGATATTTACCATCTTAATTGGGGGTGGCAGTCTTAAGTTCTTCCAATACGCAGCTTCCACCAGGAAGACCAGGACTTTGGGTTTGTTCCAAATGGTGTGGTGGTGTGTCAAGGCACCCATACCTATATTAGGAAAGGGTAAGGCCAAAAGAGTAAAACTTAAACATTATTCTAAGAGTGACATCCAATGAGAGTTGAATACCTTCTACAATCCTGCTTATTATATCTTGTTATTTCAAGGGTGCCCCTGCTTGTGTTTGGAGGGGTTCATAGGAAGCAGTGTAATTTGGACTCCAGTGTCAATGAGAATTGTAAAAAGTAGTTTGTGTGTGTCCCCCAATGGATAACTAAAGAAGTATTTAGGTGATTATCCACTGGAGGAGGAATAAGCTCCCAGAACTGCTAAGTCCCTAGATCAAGGGCTTTGGTGGTTGTAACTCTTAGAGGTCAAGGTACAGGATCCCAGAACCTGCTGCTGGGACTGGGGCATTTCAGTAGGTGAAGGCATCCACCTATGGGAGAGGGCCAACAGTCTCTTGAAGAGCCCATAGCACCTGAGCAAAGGTTTCTAACTTGTGCTCAGGCTACCCTGAGATTAAGACATTAGGGAACCCCAATCTCTGGAGCTCCTAATACAGAGAGACACTTTGATCACTTTGTAAGGGAGGGAGATGGGTCAAGATGCCACACTTTGGGTGACCAACAATGGTCATAGAAGCCCCTATATTCTCTAGGGTCCTTCTGTTGGGTTACTGGCTGAGGGTACACAGGGGCTCTTTTGCCTTTACTGACAAAATTTGGGGCTTCAGAAAAATTCTCTTTGTTATGTCTACCTACAGCCTCAATGCTGTAGTATACTGACACCTACTGTACTGTATCTGACACTTCTGTAAATTATAATACCATAACCTTATAATTAGGAATAATTCCTTTCTTCCCATCCCTTTAGAGAAATTTTCTAGAAAAAATTGCATTTCTCCAATGGTATAGTTACATGTCTCTGTTTTTCACTGATGCTGGTCATTGGATGTGTTGGTACAATGGGTGATGACAAGAAATACCTGACGGGGAGGTTGCTTCTTCCCTGACTCAGATGCTGCTGCCTCCCATTTTAGGTGTCCCAATCAGCCTCCAAGGGGTCAGAGGACAATTTGTGACAGTAGCAAAGAATGCAGCAACATAGGAGACACTTGCTTCAACACTGTTTACCCGCCCAGGGCATCATGATGCCCTTGGTAGAGTTGTTTGTGTCTTGGTCAGGACTGGATTTCCAAGCTCAACATTCTGATCCTGGCCACAAACACAGTGGGCCCAGCAGCCAGCTTCCCCTTCCAGCACTTATCTCCTTGGCTCAGGACCTAATAGCCACACCCCTGGTCCCTGCTTGAGGGGAAAGAGGCAGAACCCTACCATCCCAGTTAGCTCATCTTGACTCAAGGCCAGGACTTTTGCATATATTTATATCTGATTACTTCTAGATCTGACACCCCATGGGGTTTCATTTAGAGGTTAATGGAAAATGTACCCAGACTGGGGACTGCTGGTTGGTGTCTGCAGAGAAGTCTGAACTTTTATAGCACCAGCACCAATAATTTAGGGTGGGGATTGGTGGGAACACCAGCAGCAGCAATAAACAGAGCAATGTTGCAGGTCACTAGCAAGCAGTGGTTCTTTCCCAGAGAGACTGAGTCTGGGAGAGGTAGCGAGCCAATCACAACAAAAAGGTTTTGTGTGTGGGGTGCAGATGATGCCCATAATCCCATCCTCATAGCCAATTTCGTTGGGGGGGTACTGTAGGTGGTATAATAAATAAGAATATTCAAAGTATAACCTGCTGAATGAGGGGGTACAAGCCACCCACACAGGGTCAGTTGTAGCTCCTTCAGCATCCAAGCTGCCACTTTGGGGAAGTGAAAACCCTGGAGTCATTTTGATTGAAGACACAGTTTCAAAATGTTTATAAAAGTGAAGTAAAGTCAAAGATTTATTATTTACAAATCACAGAAATGAGGGTCAGGGGCACAATGAGCTAAGGAAAAGGCAGCCCTCTATCCCAAGTCACAAGCAAGCAGGAGATAAAAAGCATGGTAGCAGGCATCTATGACTTATATGGTGGTTGGGGAAGAGGTCACTAACTTTTTTGTGGGACTCCAGTATAAGGGGTTATTTTAATTTATTTTATTTTTAATTTTTTTAGAGTTTATTTTTTTATTTTGAGAGAGAGAGAGAGAGAGAGAGAGCAAATGGGGTAAGGGCAGAGATAGAGGGAGAGAGAGAGAGAGAGAGAGAGAGAGAGAGAGAGAGAGAGAGAATCCCAAGCAGGCTCCACACTGTCAGCACAGAGCCTGTTGCAGGGTTTGAACTCACAAACTGTGAGATCATAACCTGAGATGAAATCAAGAGTTAGACTCTTAACCAACTGAGCCACCCAGGTACTGCTCTAAGTGGTTATTTTAAAAGGTTCCCGGGGAAAAGCAAAGTGGGAACTTGTGATGGGAAGGCTAAGCTCAGGTCTTTATCTAAATGTCCAGTCTCCAGGTGTGAACAGGTTGTCATGCTATGAAATGCAAAGGCAACAACTCAAAACAGCTGTTTTCTCATCAGAACTTATTAATCAACTGTTGCCAAAGTTGATTTTGTTTTTCTTCAAGACATAAAAAATGACCCACCTTGTTCTGTTTATCCATTTCATTATTTAGCATACTAAAATACATATATTATTTACATATACATAGTTTGGTTTTCTAATGTAAGGGGATTTTTTTCTATTCTATAATATGTTATGCAATGCTATGCTAAGCTATACTACTTTATTGTAATCTCAATACATCCTAGGATTTAATTCCAGGAAGGGTGAAACAAGCAATTGACAAGATATATAGAATTCTGTATGGACAAAATTGGCTACCAAACCCCTCAAAAGGCAGAAGACATATTTATGTTTATTAATGAATTCCTGATGTGATTTCCAATCTAGAAGGGCTGGATGCTTTAGATAAGCTTTATTTAAATTTTCTATTTCAAGAAAGGTCATGTTCCTACTTGATGTCACAACCACTAATATGGATATTTATCTTGCTTGTTGCTCATTCCAGATTGTCTTTACAATCTCCGCAAAGATTTACATAATAATAGGCCATGGGGCTGATATGACTTCCCATTTGGTTTCAGGAAAGACAGTAAATGTATTATCTCTCATGGTTATTCCACAGCTAACGAGGTGTTCCTCAAAGAATGACAGTTCACCCGAGAAGAGATATATCCCACAGGTCTTTATGATTCACATCTGCAATAACTAGGATTCAAAATAGCAGATGTCAACACTTTACAAGATCAGTGTATGACAAAGGCTTTGCTGCTCAGAAATTCCATTTCAACATGGTCATATTTCTTTAATAGCAAGCAAAGCAGAGCCAGACTGGTACAACTTCCACTAAAAGCTAATTCTGAATAAAACTCAGAATTCATGGCACTTTATTCTAGGAAATACCTAGCTAACACCTACTGGGTTGGGCTCAAGGAGTGTAAATAAGAAAAGACTACAGAATTGCTAGAAAGATGAACATAGAGACAGAAAAAAAATGACATTGAAAAGTGTCACCAGTGCTTTTAGCAAGGCCACTACACAGTGCCATTAGCTTACCTGTGACAGTGGTCATGCCAGAAAGATCAACCATGTGATTAGAAGACTGAAGCTTTGAAGCAGGTACTATCAGCCTGACCTTCGGGAAAGTCTACCTGAGAGAGCTGGAGTTTGAGCTCAATAATGTGGTCAAAAATTCAGTCATATAATCAAACCCCAATAAAGACTCACAATACTGAAGCTCAGGCAAGCTTTCCTGGTTGGCAGTACATATAGATGTGTCAGGAAGAGCAGATCCAGGGGCACCTGGGTGGCTCAGTCAGTTTTTTGGGCTCTGTGCTGATGGCCCGGAGCCTGGGGCCTGCTTCAGATTCCGTGTCTCCCTCTCTCTCTGCCCCTCCCCTGCTCATGCTCTGTCTCTGTCTGTCTCAAAAATAAATAAAACATTAAAAAAAAAATAAATTGCATGTCTAGAGAAACTAGAAGATTTGCATTTGGAGTCCTCCCAGCCCTCACCCTATGGATCTTTTCTTTTGGCTGGTCCTGATTTATAGCCAGTATTAGATATTTGAAATCATGTATAATACTTTCTTGGATGTGAGTCATTTTAGATTATCTTACCTGAGAAATAGGAAGCCCTGGTTTTATACCAGTTGGTCTCAACCTTGAGCTTGCAGCTGGATCTGAAGTGAGAACAGTCTTGTGGGGAACCATAACCTTCACCTGTGTGGTTTGACCTAACTAAGTGTAGTTAATATCACAATTGCATTGCACAGGACAAATAACCTCCAAAATCTGGAGATACAAGTGTACCAGACATTGGCAACTGAGTTATGCTTCCTGGAGTACAGAGAATCACAAAAGGATCCCCTCATGACCCTAGTAGGGAGAGAATAACCATTATTAACTCAAGCTATGTTAATATATGGTACATGTGGAAATATTTACAGATATTATACATATTAACCATGCAAGTACATGGGTTAGCATATACATACATAGTTCCTTATATGTCAGTGAAAATGCCCTACAACAAGGATACCCCATACTACAGACTGCATGTTTGTGTCTCTCCCAAATTCATATACTGAAATCCTAATGTCTAATGTAATAGAATTAGATGAGGTCCTTGGGAGGTGAGTAGGTCATGAAGGTAGTGTCTACATGAATGGAATTATCATTCTTATAAGAGGGACCTTCAGAGCTCTCTAGCTTCTTCTACCATGTGTAGACACAGCATAAAGTCAGCAGTCTGCAACCTGGAAGGGGGCCTTCACCAAACCAAATCTGCTGGCACCCTGACCTTGGACTTCTACCCTCCAGAACCAAAACAAATAAATTTCTATTGTTTATGAGTCACTCAGTCTGTGGTATTTTATTTTATAGTAACCTGAGTAGATTCATACACTTCACTAGCAACAAGCATACCTACCACACAGATCTTGAGTTCTAATATGATTCTACAATAAAAGGAACCAGGACCTTTGAAGAAGTGGCTGATTCTAGTGTTGGGACAGTATATACACAAGATGATCCTACAACATGTTGTAATAGAAGAAGGTAAGAAAGTACAAAAAACTCACATGCCCCAAAAAACCATAATGATGGCTGTATGTCAAAGTCACATAAAAGCAAGCCAAAAGAGCTCTCACTGGTCAAAGCTGGAAGAATTTTCACAACAAAATAATTGTATAGTATTGGATTATAACCCAAAGTATAAAATAAATATCTTTAAGTTCATACTGATATAAGTGATTATTAAATAAATAAATTAGGGAGAAGAGACAAATTTCTTCTATAGAAGAATTCCAAAAATCCATGTAGTTTCTCAATTCTCAAGAAGGTGTCACATAACTCTCCATTCCTTATGTGTGGACTGTATCTAGTGACTTATTTCCAAAGATTCAGTAGAGAAAGGTGGCAAAAAGTAACTTTATTTGGAAAAATTTGACAAATATATTTCAGCCAGGTAGTCAACAACAGTTGTAAGTCATGTTGATGGTTTGTACCCTTGGTACGATAGGATGAAAAGACACACTGTACCTCTCTATTTTTCCTTCTCCACACACACTGCTGTAATCTAATCGTTGAGAACAGCATCAGACAAATCCAAATAGAGAGACATTCTACAAATTTCCTGACCAATACTCCTTAACACTCTCAAGATCATCAAAAACAAGTCAGAGAAACTGTCATAGCCAAGAGAAACCTAAGGAGATATGTCAGCTAAATTATGTGGGGATGTGGCAAGAAAATATTCTATTTTGGATAGGATCTTGGAACAGAAAAAAAATAGACATTAGATAAAAACTGGGGAAATCTAAATAAACTATGGTCTTTAGTTAGTACTAATTTCACCATATTGGATCATCAGTTGTAACAAATGCATCATACCAATGAGAACTCTTCTCTATCTCCACAATGTTTATGGAAATGTAATACTGTTATATATACTAAGTATAATAAAAATTAAAGATGAAAATAAACATTTATTACTCATTCTACCTAGAGATGGCTTTCTCAGACCATAGCAATCTTCATTCCTTGTCAATTTCTTTTGCCTCTGTCTTCATAGCCCTTTTTTCTCTCCAAAGTCATAGAGTTTTGTTTGTTTTTTGTTTGTTTATTTGTTTTTGCCAACAGATTGCTAATGGTTTCATGTTTTGCTATAATTGTTTTAGTTATGTATGTCATATATACTAACTGTATTTTGAACTCTCCGATGACAGGAATTTATTTCACCTTCACTGAATTGCCCTTAATGTAATGTCTCAAGCTTCTATAAAGGTCACTATAAAGCAAACATACCCATACAAAATTCATCTTCTTTTTTTTTTTTTTTGTGCTTAAAACATTGTAGGGGAGGGAACACTTCAGGAATAGTGGAGTGAAGACTTCTGAAAACCTATTTTTCTAAAAATGCAGCAAGAATACTGACCAAGTATTGTCAAATCAATCAACCCAGGCCTTAGAACAATCGGAGGAGTGTTTATTGAAAAGCAGAGATGAATCTCATCTCAAGAACAGTGAGCACTGTGGCATTTAATTTGCCCTATTTCCATCCCACTCTCTCCAGCTCTGTAGTACCCTCAGAAACAGATTCACAACTACAGTGACTCTGAAAACCAAAACACTAAAGACTGCTACAGGGAACACACCAGTATAGTCCCCCCCCCAAAACATCTTCTCCAGAGAATTGTCATTATTTGACCTATGTGCTGCTTCCACTACACACCCAATTGCACAGTTTGTCCTTATTTGAATTGACTCAAAGCTAACTCACAGCTAGTCTTTTCCCTAGAGCATTTGATGAAAGCAATCAGAGGCAATTAGATTCAGCTGTCTGAGGCACTGTTACCAGTTTGGGGGTAAATAAGAGACTGGCCAAAACCTGTAAATGAAAGCTGTAAAATGAGAATGTTCATACTCTTCTTTGAAAACCTGTAGCAAATTTCTGTCATCTAGAAGCCCATGTGCATGTATAAGGCTGTTCACATATCAAGGAAAATTTGGCCAAAATCTCTTATCTGTGGATGAACTGAATGCTCTGAAAAGCAGTATGTGAAAGCTAAGTCAAAGATGTAAACTACCCATTGTAGGAATTGAAGGAGCATTGAAGGAATACATAAAGCCCACTGATAAAGAATGGAAGACTTATAATCATAGGCATTTAAGGAAATCTCTGCATAATCATTAGCCAACTATTAAGTAAATTGAGCAGGTTTCAATGGTCACAAGACAAAAAATTACGTAATTAGTTGAAGAGAGTCACTAAACCATCAAACAATGTTAACAACAACCAAAACAAATACCAATAACAAAAACACTGGAAGGATTAAATCTCCACTATTGCCAAATTATAGTAAAGTTGTCCAATTTTCAAAGAACACTTATGAAACATTCTAAGAAATAGGAAAGCATGGCCTGTACACAAGAATAAATAGTAGTTAATAGAAACTGTCTCTAAGAAAGGCAGACTTTATACTTACTAGACAAAGATGTTAAATCAGACATATTCAAAGATAGATTGATATGCTCAAAATCCTAAAGATAAACATACCTAAAGAACTAAAGGAAAGTATGAGAATGATATTATCAAATAGAGAATATTAATACAGAGATTGAAATAAAAAAAAACAGTCAAATAGAAATTCTGAAGTTGTAAAGTACAATAACTGAAATGAAACATTTAAGAGAGAAATTCAACATATTTAATATGGCAAAAGAAAGAATCCGTAAACTTGAACATAGGTTAGATAAGCGAAACAAATGGGCTTATTTACACAATGAAATATTATTCAGCTCTAGAAGATTAAATACTGACACATGCTACAACATGGATGAACCTTGAAATAATATGTTAACTGTAAAGAGCCATACACATATGCCACATATTCTATGATTCCATTTTTATAAAATGTTAAGAACAGATAAATCCATAGAGATAGAAAATAGATTAGTCATTTCCAAGGACTGGTAGAGGGGATGAAGGAGAATAGAATGTTAATAGGGATAGGGTTTATTTTTGAAATGCTAAAAATATAGTGAAATTATATAATGGTAATATTTGGACAACTCTGTGGATATATTAAAAATCACAGAATTGTACATTCTAAACAGGGATTTAATGATATTTTAGTGCATCAATAAAGCTGTCATTTATTTTTTCAAATATCAAAGCACATTGCCCACCAATCACCTGGAAAAACCTACCTGAGCAATTTCTTTTAGTATATAGAGTTAAGAGAATTTTTACTTTCCTAAAGTTTCCGATAATCACTACTGAACATGTCCCACTTACTTCCTTTTTAGAAACCTCAGAATCAAAATTGAAATTCATATATAGAAATTAGGGTGGTCTTATGATCTTTTTCTATGCACCCTTTATTTTTCTTACTTAGGCCTTTTCATCTCAATTCCTTCTGATCTTGATATTTTGGTTGTTTGAGAGAGAAAGGGAGAGCACGTGCGTGCACACACACACACACACACACACACACACACACATACACCATGCACATAACCAGAGAAGGGGCAGAGGGAGAGAGAGAGGAATCTTAGCAGGCTCCACAGCCAGTGTGGAGACTGATGCAAGACTCAATCTCACAACTGTGAGATCATGACCTGAGCTGAAATCAAGAGTTGGATGCTTAGCTGGCTGAGCCACCTAGGTGCACTCCCCCACACACTATATTCTATGACAATTATAATTTCAATAGGTTTCCCAATATGTTTCTATTGTAAATATCTTCAAATAAAGGATAAAAATAACTTGCAGAATGATTTGTCAATAATTTATATTTGAATATGAATATCAAATAATATAACAATTATTTGAAAATTAACATGGAGCTTTGAATACCTTGATGACATGTTGATTGATTTTAACATAATTGAAGTATACAAATACAATATTTACTGTATATTTACTGCTCATCTTGTTCAACACAACATCTGATACTTGAGTTCTGTTTGTAGAATTATTCTCAAATGGCCATACATCCTCTGTAATATTTTTGTTTGTTGTGTCTTATTATTCTATTTTATTTTTTTAATTTTTTAATTTATTTATTGTCAAGTTAGCTCACATACAATGTAGTCTTGGCTTCAAGAATGCTGATTTGTAGGGGCAAATGTACCCCAATGTATATAGCAGCACTATCAACAATAGCCAAATTATGGAAAGAGCCCAAATGTCCATCAAGTGATGAATGGATAAATAAGATATATATATCTACACACACACACACACACACACACACATATATATATATACACACACATATATATACATATATATGTATGTATATATATGTATGTATATATGTATATATACGTATGTATGTATGTATATATACATATATATGTGTGTGTGTATATATATACACACACACACACACACACACACACACACACACAATAGAATAATACTTGGCAATGAAAAAAGAATGAAATCTTACCGTTTGCAATAATGTGGATGGAACTTGAGGGTATTATGCTAAGTGAAATAAGTCAGTCAGAGAAAGACAGATATTATATGATTTCACTCATATGTGGAATTTGAGAAACTTAACAGAAGACCATAAGGGAAAGGAAGGAAAAATAAGATAAAAACAGAGAGGGAGGCAAGCCATAAGAGACTTTGTAATTTTTTTTTATTTACAATTTTTATTTTAAAATCATAGAGAGTTAGAGAATGGTCTAATGATGGTTCATAAACTTTGGCTTTTATATCATGGTTAATAATTTTGTAAGCATTCTCTACTATGAGAAATAACATGCATCAGACTCCAAAAACTGTCCCCTATCCCATACCAAGTGTCCAAGGACTTCATTTATCAAATATCTCTCAGACTTCCTTTCCTATCTCTTCTCTTCAACTACACTATCATTTTAATGTTATAGTACTTTAGATCAGTTTATTACTTACCTGTCTTTGTATAAAGGTAGATAGAAGATAGATGATAAATATAGGATTAGATTAGAGAGATAGATGACAGTCCTTTATTATTTTGGATACATTTTAATCTGTCCTTTGCAGCTCATTTTACAGCATCCTTCAGACCTCAACCCATACCCCATTACCACTACACTCAGTGTCTTAGTTTAAATGTCAGGACCTCATCATTTATAACCAATTTTCATTGTGGAAAGTAATGTACCATTTTATATAAATTGTTTTTGGGATCTAATAACTTTACTTCTTATTCTTTAATTTTTTTTAAAGTAAGCTCCATACCCAGTGTGATTTGAACTCACAACCCTGACATCAAGACCTGAGCTGAGATCAAGAGTCAGTGCTTAACCAGCTGAGACACCCAAGAACCCCATCTTATTCTTTAGATATACTTTTCATATGACAAGTCTAATCCTAGGTTCAAGATTTTTCCCTTCCAATTCTCAGCAGAGTCTTTTCAAAATATCAGTTATTGTTTAAAAGTTACAATTTCACCCACACCTATGATGTTTTCATTTCAGGTCCAGGGGAAAAAAAAGAAAAAAAAGTTTTGGCTTTTCCTCTGTTCATGAAGCATTTACATCTTAAATACACACTAATAATAAAATGACTTAAATTCAATAAAATTAAAATGAAATTTAAATGAGGTAGACATTTCAAATTGAAAACAGAACTTTAGGGGTGCCTGGATGCTCAGTCAGTTAAGTGTCTGACTCTTGATTTTGGCTTGAGTCATGATCTCATGGTTGGTGAGTTCAAGCACTGTGTCAGGCTCTGCACTGACAGTGCCGTGAAATTCTCTCTCTCCCTCTCTCTGAGTCTCTCCCCTGTTTGTTCTCTTTTTCTCAAAATAAATAAATAAACATTAAAAAACAAAAGAACAGAGAACTCCTTTTACTTGAGCATCACAAAAATTAAAGTACTTATTCATAAATCTAATGACATATGTAAAAGATCTATATAAGGAAAACTACAGAATTCTGGTGAAGGAAATCAAAGAATAAATAAATGGAGATATATTCCATGTTCATAAATAAAAATATTAAATACTGTCCAGACGTCAGTTCTTCCTAACTTGATTATATAGTTTCAATGCAATAGCAATCAAACTCCCATCAAGTTATTTTATGGACATTGATAACCTAACTCTAAAATTTATATGGAGAATAAAAAGATCCAGAATAGCCAACACAATATTGAAAGGAGAAGAAAAAAGTCAGAACACTGACACTACCCAACTTCATGCCTTATTATAGTATATATCACGCTATAATATATATCAAGACAGTATGGTATTGATGAAAGAAATAGACAAATCAATGGAACAGAGGAGAAAGCTGGAAAAGTATACCCCCATAAATATATCAATGGATCTTTTACAAAGGAGAAACGTGATACAATGGAGCAAATATAGTATCTTAAATAGTACTGGAACCACTGGACATCAATATGCAAAACCAACAAACCAACCAACCAACCAACCAACAAAAAAACCCAGAATCTAGGTTCAGACCTTACACCCCACACAAAAATTAAAACAACATAGAACATAGGCCTAAATGTAAAATGCAGAACTATAGAACTCCTAAAGACAATGTAAAAGAAAACCTAGACAACTTTGGTAATAAGTTGGATGTAATTAAAATTAAAGACTTCTGTCTTGCCAAAGAGAATGAGTAGACAAGCCACAGACTGGGTGAAAATATTTGAAGATACATAAAAAGAACTGTTATCCAAAATATACAAAGAACTCTTAAAAATTAGCAATAAGAATACAAACAACCCAATTAAAAAATGTTCCAAAGACTTTAATAGACACTTCACCAAAGAAATATTCAGATGCCAAATAAACACATGAAAAGGTGCTCTACATTATATGCCATTGGGGAGATGCAAACTGAAACAATGGGATATCACTATACACCTATTAAATGGCCAAAATCCAGAACACTGGCAATACCAAATGTTGACAAGGATATGAAGCAACAGTGACTCCACAAAACAGTACAGACACTTTGTTAGACAGGTTAACAGTTTCTTACAAAACTAATTATACTCTTATAGAATCCACAATCACACACCTTAATATTTACCCAAAGGTGTTGAAAACTTATGTTCACACAAAACCCTGCACACTAATGTTTATAAACTTTATTTAAAATTTCAAAAACTTGGAAGCAACTAAGATATACTTCAGTAGGAGATTGGATAAATAATCTGTGACATCTCCAGACAATGAAATATCATTCAGTGCTTAAAAGAAAAAAAAAAAAAAAACAAAGAAAAGAAAAAGTGAGCCCCTAATCCATGAAAATACCTTAAATGAATATTACTAAGTGAAATAAACCAATCTCAAAATGCTATATAGTATATGATTCTAACTATCTTGCATTCTGAAAAAAGTAAAATGTGAAGACATTAAAAAAATCATCAGTTTCCAGGAGAATATAGGGAGATTAATAGGCATAGCACAGAGGACTTTGTTTTTAATTCATTTATTTAAATTCAAGTTAGTTAACATACTCTGTAGTATTGATTTCAGGAATAGAACACAATGGTTCATCACTTACATATAACACCCAGTGCTTATACCAACAAGTGCTCTCCTTTATTGCCTATCATCCATTTAGCCCATCCTGCTACCCACCTCCCCTCCAGCAACCCTCAGTTTGGTCTCAATATTTAAGAGTCTCTTAGGGGTGCCTGGGTGGCTCAGTCAGTTGAGTGTCCAACTTCAACTCAGGTCATGGTCTTGTGGTTTGTGGGATGAGGCCCACGTCAGACCCTGCGCTGACAGCTCAGAACCTTGGAGCCTGCTTCATATTCTGTGTCTCTCTCTGTCCCTACCCTTCTTGTGCTCTCTCTCTTTCTCAAAAATAAATAAATAAACATTTAAAAAGAGTCCCTTATGGTTTGCCTCCCTTTCTGTTTTTATCTTATTTTTCCTTCCCTTCCCCTACGTTCATCTGTTGTGTTTCTTAAATTCCACATATTAGTGAAATCATATGATATTTGTCTTTCTCTGAGTTATTTCACTTAGCGTAATACCCTCTAATTGCATTCACATTGTTGCAAATGGCAAGATTTCATTATTTTTGAGTGCTGAGTAATATTCTATTTTATATATATATATGTATATATATATATATATATATACATATATATATTCTTCTTGAATATATATATATTTATTCTTCTTGAATGTGTATATATATTTATTCTACTTGAATATATATATTTATTCTTCTTGAATGTGTATATATATATATATATACACATATATATATGTATATATATATATATATACCACTTCTTTATTAATCAACGAGGGACATTTGGGGTCTTTCCATAATTTGGCTATTGTTAATAACACTGTTATAAACATTGGGGTGCATGTACCTCTTCAAATCAGCATTTTTGTATCCTTTAGATAAATACCTCGTGGTGAAATTGCTGGGTCATAGGGTAGTTCTATTTTTAAGTTTTTGAGGAACCTCCATACTCTTTCCCAGAGTGGCTGCACCAGTGTGCATTCCCATCAACAGTGCGTAAGTGTTCCCCATTCTCTGTAGCCTCGAATTTACTATCTTCTATCATCTTCATGCAGTTATTGAAGCCATCCAGCAAGCTTTTTTTTTCTTTTATTGTATTTTCTGTTCCATAATGTCCATTCATTGTTTTTTTCATAATTACTATTCTTTTGTTGGTATATTTGTTTTCATTTGTTTCAAGATAATGTTTATTGCTTGTTTGCTCACTTTCTTTCTCTCCTCTCCTTTCCTTTTTTTCTTTCTTTCTTTCTTTCTTTCTTTCTTTCTTTCTTTCAAGTTTATTTATTGAGAGAGAGAGAGAGAGAGAGCACAAGCAGGGGAGGGGCAGAGGGAGAGGGAGAGAGAGGATTCCAAGAAGGCACAGCACTGTCAGCACAGAGCCTGACATGGGGCTCAAACCCACCAACCGTGCGATCATGACCTGAGCCAAAATCGAGAGTTGAGTGCTCAACCAACCGAGTCACCCAACTGCCCCAAATGATTATTTATTTTTGGGAGAGAGAGAGACAGAGATCGAGGGTACAAGTTGGGGAGGGGCAGAGAAAGGAGACCAGAGGATCCAAAGTGGGCTCTGCGCTGACAGCAGAGAGTGCAGTGCAGGGCTTGACCTCATGAACTGTGAGATCATGACCCGAGCCAAAGTCCAATGCTTAACTGACTCAGCCACATAGGTGCCCTTCCCTTCCTTTTTATTTACTTTGAGGTTGGGGATAGGCAGAGAGAGACAGAGAGTAGAGAGAGAGAGAGAGAGAGAGAGAGAGAGAGAGAGAGAGAGATTCCTAAGCAGACTTTGCACTGTCAGCTTAAAGCCCCATGTGGGACTCTATCCCACAAACTAAACCGTGAGATCATGATGTGAGCTGAAACCAAGTTGCTCAAACAACTGAGCCACCCAGGTGCCCCTTTTTATTGCTTCTTGAATCAATTTTATGCAATTAAATTACTGTCAGATAATTCCAGCATTTGATTCATCCAATCAGTGTTGGCATCAGTTGATTTTTTGTCATTTAATTTCCTATTTTCCTGTTTCTTACACATTTTTTTCATATTATTTTAGAAGACCTGGACCATATTTAATTTTTAAAATAGGCATTTACCTTTTTAGGCTTAGCATGCCAGTTCTTACCTAATTTGGATGGGTTGGTTCCAATGACAATCTACTTTTCAGTCTTTGCCAAGTTATTGGTTTATTTGGTTGTGTCTTGTGCTCTTGGAGTTCCCACTAGCCCCTAACTGTGCTATCGAGGAGGAGGAAAGGGTTTCCCCAAACTGAGTTATTTGGTGTGTCTAAGTGGTTAAAGGGAGTATCTGGCCTGCAAGGACAAAGTATATTTACCTGGCCAGGTGCTGGTGGTGGTGTGAATGCCTTTCCATGTGCTCCTGGCTGCACATTTCCTCTGGTAGGGGAAGGGACATCAGGCTTACTGGAAAAGGAGAGCCCTTATCTTGGATGCTTATTGTTAACTGAACTTCTAGTCAATTTATCTCCCTTGCAGGTTCTCCTGGGCTCATGTAATGTTACTGGCAAAACTACCATTTAATTCAGGGGAGGAATAATCTTACCTGGGCTCCCTTGTGATGCTACATGGAGGTTGGGAAACTCTGGGCCTGGATCACCTCTCCTGTTGGATGGTAGTTATAGTTGTTCCTCCAGACTTGGGGCCCCTGACCAGTTCTCTTTCCCTTTACCACTTTTCAGAATTCTCCTTCAGTTATTATTTTTATTATTTCCAGTGTTTATGATTGTACTCAGTGGGAAGGAACAGAGATGAGTCAATGCCACCTTGTCAATCCAAAGTTCTGTGTTCTCTACTTAATTTTCTTAAATAAGAACAAACTCTTTTACTTATATGTGGTATCTAAACAAAACAAAACAAACAAACAAAGCAAAACATACTTGTAAATGCACATAACAAACCGATGGCTGCCAGAGGGGAGGTGGGTAGGGGAATGAGCCAAATAGATAAAGACTAACAGTACAAACTTCCAGTTATAAAACAAATAAGTCATGGAAATAAAAAGCATAACATAGGGAATATTGTCAATAATATTGTAACAAACTGTATGGTGACTACACTTATAGTGGTAAGCATTGAGTAACATATAGATTTGTTAAATCAATATGTTGTACACCTGAAATAATGTAACATTGTATGTCAATTATATTTCAATAATAATAAAGAACAATAAAATCTCTGGGCCTGGAAAATAGATATCTGACTCCCACAGATCTGAGATTATATAATGAAGGAGAATCCAAGTATATTAAAGGAATAAACTTGTGGCTTCATAACTTCTTCCTGTGAATGTTCCTCCTGTCAATCTTCAAAGAAGTTACATACTGTAGTTGATACACTGGGATAGGAATACCCAAATTTACTTACAATGATTAGACAGTGACTCTGAGTTAATGCTATTTCCTGGGGTCTCTGAGTACCAGTTGGCTCCAACAGATAGAGTTAAACTCTCTTGGGAACCAGGTGATAGGACAGTTTGACTTGAATTTCCCTCATGGTATGCCCTTCAGGTATGTTGGATATATGCTTATAGGATTAAGGTACATCCTAATAAAATTCAGCAGCCTACAGTTTTGGAAGTTCTTAATGTGCAGTAGAATGAGTTACATTAGGGTAAATCTCCCAAAATGTAAGACAATTTTTGTGCCTTAAACTCCCAGTTTCTAAGAAATAAGCAACTCATTTGTGAACATCTTTGAATTTTAGAGGAAACACAAAACACTACTGAATATACTGTGCTGATCCTTTTACTAAGTGGTCTACACATATACACATGTAAGTGCATCTCAGAGCAGAAGAGGGATCTCCAGTGAGAAACAAGAGGAGGACTTCACTCACATTCAAAAGCCATCATTTCATGTGATCTTAGAAAAGTATCTTAATGCACCCTGCTATGGTTTCCTAGCTGGAAAATTTTAAATAAAAACAAGATCACTTTATAAGGCTTTTAGCAGAGTTAAAAGAAATAAACCATTAAGATATTTAGATTAGATTCTGAAATCTGTATTTAATAAATGTCACTTATTAATCCCTTTACTCGTATTATCATTACTGTAATTATTTTTGTTACTATGTAACCAAGTAGAATGGAAACCTGCTTTAGATATGGCTGGATATTTTTATTTCAAATATTTTCTACCAATCTTGACTTGCTCTTTCAACTTTCTAATGCTGTTTTTTACTACAGAAATTCTTCATTTTTATGAATTTACATCATCAATTTTTTTGCTTTTGGTTTCAGGCTTTTTATGTACTGCTTTTTGTGTGTGATGATGTTATTCTAAGTTACTTTATAGGAGCTATTTATTTATCTTACATGTTTAGCTAGATAATCCATCTGGAATTTATTTCTGTGTTTAACATGTGGTTAGGTTAATGATTTATTTTTCCCATGTAGATCTAGTTCAGTACATTGGAAATACCATCTTTCCCCATTATACTATAGTGACAGAGATGGTAGAATGATAGACATAGATTGATGGGTGATAGATAGATATAGATAAATGATAGATAAATATAGATTTGTGGTGTGTTTTTTGTTAATTTTTTTTTGTTACTTCAGTCTTTTTGTCTCTCCATGAGCCAATCTCAGACTTTTTATTTTTTATTTATTTTTTTGAGACTTTTAAAATTACAGTGGTTTTAAAATAAGACTTGATATCCACTGGGGTAAGTTCTCCAAATTTGTTGAAGATGTTCTTGGTTTTACTTATGTCTTTACATGATTCAGTTTATAAATTTCCACAAAGGGCCTGCTACAATTTTGACGGTTTAATTGAATCTATAGATCAATTTAGAGAGAGTTGACATCTTTACAATATTATGTCATCTAATTCCAGGCTATGGTCTATTCCTCTAAGAATTTAGGTCTTCTTTAATTTTTTTTTCAGTAATAATTTTGAGCTTGTAGTTTTCTTGCACATCTATCTTTTCTTTTCATTTCTATTTTATTAAAGCATAACAAATCTAGAGCTCTTAAATCTGAAGTGCACAAGTTGATTATTTTATATGCACATATATGAATGTAGTCATCATTTAGAATGAACTATAGAATATCTTCAGCATGCCAGCAGACACCTTTGTGCTCCTTCCTAGTTGATACCACCCAAAACGTGACCACTAGTCTGATTTATGTGAGCAGAGAACATTGTTTTCGAATTTCATACAAACTGAAGCACACAGGATAGGATATAACCTTTAAGAATGACCTTTTTCAATCAACTTTATATTGGTATTATTCATTCACACTGCTGTGTGTTGCAAAGTTTACTACTTCTTATTATTGTGTTGCATTTAATGTTGTTTATATACCTTTTTAACTGTTCTATTAATGCATACTGTTATAAGTAATGCTGCTGTAAACATTATTTGCCTTTCAGTGAACATAAGCACTTTTCACTCTTAGGTATAACCCAAAAATTGCTGGGGCCGTATTATCTATCTATCATCTATCTATCTATATATCTATCTATCTATCTATCTATCTACCATCTATCTGGTACTGCCTACTATAAGTGTGTATATATAGTTGGTATGTGCCCATTTACACTCCCACCAGCAATATATGAACTTAGTTATTATGGTGAATGGGTAGTGAAGTATCTGTTAAAGTATTTTGCTCATTTTATATTTTACTTGTTTTATATTGAATTATTAATATTGTTCATAATCATTTGTCAAAGTTCTTTAAATGATTTAGATTTGAGTACTTTGCTGAATGTTTTATGGTAAATATCTTCTCCCTGTATGTGTCTTGCCTTTTTCATTCTCATATCATTGTACTTTGCTAAATAGAGGTTCTTGATTTTGATAAAGTCAAATTTATCTTCTTGTTTTCATAGTTTGTGCGTTTGTGTGTGTGTGTGTGTGTGTGTGTGTGTGTGTGTCTTGTCTGAGAAATCTTCCTGCTCTAAAGTCATAAAGATACTTACCAGTGTTTTCTTCTAAAAATCTTACTGTTTTTTAACCTTTTACTTTCAGGTCAATGACCCATTCCAAATGAATTTTTGTGTTGGGTGTGAGGTAGGCAAGATGTATTTTTTATTACATACAGTTAAACAGTTGATACAGCATTATTTATTGAAATGGCTATCATTTTCTCCCACTTAATTCCACTTATTTTTTTTTTTTGCTATTGTTGTAAATCATGTGGCTGATTTATGGGTTGTTTATGTTTTTCTATTCTAATGTCCTGCTGTTTTCCTTATTCCAGTAACCACACTTAATTAATGTTTTATAATAGTTACTGCTATATAGTAGTGTAAATCCTCCAACTTTGTTATGTGGTTGTTATTTAATCAAGAATGCTCTGGCTTTTTCATTCTTCCTGTTTTATATAAATTTTATTTTTTTAATATCAAGTTTATTGTCAGATTGGTTTCCATACAACACCCAGTGCTCATCCCAACAGGTGCCCTCCTCAATACCCATCACCCACCCTCCTCTCCCTCCCACCCCCAATCTACCCTCAGATTGTTCTCAGTTTTTAAGAGTCTCTTATGCTTTGGCTCACTCCCTCTCTATCCTCTTTCCCCCCCCCCCATGGACTTCTGTTAAATTTCTCAGGATCCACATAAGAGTGAAAACATATGGTATCTGTTTTTCTCTGTATGACTTATTACATTTAACAAAATACTCTCCAATTCCATCCATGTTGCTAAAAATAGCCAGATTTCATTCTTTCTCATTGCCACGTAGTATTCTGTTGTGTATATAAACCACAATTTCTTTATCCATTCATCAGTGATGGACATTTAGGCTATTCCCATAATTTGGCTATCGTTGAGAGTGCTGCTATAAACATTGGGGTACAAGTGCCCCTATGCATCAGCACTCCTGTATCCCTTGGGTAAATTCCTAGCAGTGTTATTGCTGGGTCATAGGGTAGGTCTATTTTTAATTTTTTGAGGAACCTCCACACTGTTTTCCAGAGCGGCTGCACCAGTTTGCATTCCCACCAACAGTGCAAGAGGGCTCCCATTTCTCCACATCCTCTCCAGCACCTATAGTCTCCTGATTTGTTCATTTTAGCCACTCTGGCGTGAGATGATATCTGAGTGTGGTTTTGATTTGTATTTCCCTGATGAGGAGTGACGTTGAGCATCTTTTCATGTGCCTGTTGGCCATCCGGATGTCTTCTTTAGAGAAGTGTCTATTCATGTTTTCTGCCCATTTCTTCATGGGATTGTTTGTTTTTCAAGTGTGGACTTTGGTGAGCTCTTTATAGATTTTGGGGCGCCTGGGTGGCGCAGTCGGTTAAGCATCCGACTTCAGCCAGGTCATGATCTCGCGGTGCGTGAGTTCGAGCCCCGCGTCAGGCTCTGGGCTGATGGCTCGGAGCCTGGAGCCTGTTTCCGATTCTGTGTTTCCCTCTCTCTCTGCCCCTCCCCCGTTCATGCTCTGTCTCTCTCTGTCCCAAAAATAAATAAAAAACGTTGAAAAAAAAAAATTAAAAAAAAAAATAGATTTTGGATACTAGCCCTTTGTCCGATATGTCATTTGCAAATATCTTTTCCCATTCCGTTGGTTGCCTTTTAGTTTTGTTGGTTGTTTCCTTTGCTGTGCAGAAGATTTTTATCTTCATGAGGCTCCAATAGTTCATTTTTGCTTTTAATTCCCTTGCCTTTGGGGATGTGTCAAGTAAGAAATTGCTGTGGCTGAGGTCAGAGAAGTTTCTTCCTGCTTTCTCCTCTAGGGTTTTGATGGTTTCCTGTCTCGCATTCAGGTCCTTTATCCATTTTGAGTTTATTTTTGTGAACGGTGTAAGAAAGTGGTCTAGTTTCATTCTTCTGCATGTTGCTGTCCAGTTCTCCCAGCACCATTTGTTAAAGAGACTGTCATTTTTCCATTGGATATTCTTCCCTGCTTTGTCAAAGATTAGTTGGCCATACTTTTGTGGGTCTAGTTCTGGGGTTTCTATTCTATTCCATTGGTCTATGTATCTGTTTTTGTGCCAATACCATGCTGTCTTGATGATTACAGCTTTGTAGTAGAGGCTAAAGTCTGGGACTGTGATGCCTCCTGCTTTGGTCTTCTTCTTCAAAATTACTTTGGCTATTCGGGGCCTTTTGTGGTTCCATATGAATCTTAGGATTGCTTGTTCTAGCTTCGAGAGGAATGGTGGTGCAATTTTGATTGGGATTGCATTGAATGTGTAGATAGCTTTGGGTAGGATTGACATTTAACAATATTTATTCTTCCAATCCATGAGCATGGAATGTTTTTCCATTTCTTTATATCTTCTTCAATTTCCTTCATAAGCTTTCTATAGTTTTCAGCATACAGATCTTTTACATCTTTGGTTAGGTTTATTGCTAGGTATTTTATGCTTCTTGGTGCAATTGTGAAAGGGATCGGTTTCTTTTTTTGTCTTTCTGTTGCTTCACTATTAGTGTATAAGAATGCAACTGATTTCTGTACATTGATTTTGTATCCTGCGACTTTGCTGAATTCATCTATCAGTTCTAGCAGACTTTTCGTGGAGTCTATCAGATTTTCCATGTATAATATCATGTCATCTGCAAAAAGTGAAAGCTTGACTTCATCTTTGCCAATATTGATGCCTTTGATTTCCTTTTGTTGCCTAACTGCTGATGCTAGAACTTCCAACACTATGTTAAATAACAGTGGTGAGAGTGGACATCCCTGTCATGTTCCTGATCTCAGGGAAAAAGCTCTCAGTTTTTCCCCATTGAGGATGATGTTAGCTGTGGGCTTTTCATAAATGGCTTTTATGATGTTGAAGTATGTTCCTTCTATCCTGACTTTCTCGAGGGTTTTTATCCAGAAAGGATGCTGAATTTTGTCAAATGCTTTTTCTGCATCGATTGACAGGATCATATGGTTCTTATCTTTGCTTTTATTAATGTGATGTATCACATTGATTGATTTGCGAATGTTGAACCAGCCCTGCAGCCCAGGAATGAATACCACTTGATCATGGTGAATAATTCTTTTCATATGCTGTTGAATTGGATTTGTTAGTATTTTATTGAGAATTTTTGCATCCATATTCATCAGGGATATTGGCCTGTAGTTCTCTTTTTTTACTGGGTCTCTTTCTGGTTTGGAAATCAAAGTAATGCTGGCTTCATAGAATGAGTCTGGAAGGTTTCTTTCCCTTTCTATTTTTTGGAATAGCTTGAGAAGGATATGTATTATTTCTGCTTTGAATGATTTGTTGGGAGATTTTTGAAAACTGATTCCATTTATTCACTGATTATGGGTCTGTTCAAGATTTCTATTTCTTTCTGTTTGAGGTGTTTGGGAATTTGTCCATTTCTTCCAGGTTGTCCAGTTTGTTGGCATATAATTTTCATAGTATTCCCAGATAATTGCTTGTATTTCTGAGGGATTGGTTGTAATGATTCCATTTTCATTCAGGATTTTATCTATTTGAGTCTTCTCCCTTTTCTTTTTGAGAAGCCTAGCTAGAGCTTCATCAATTTTGTTTATTTTTTTTCAAAAAAACAACTCTTGGTTTCGTTGATCTGCTCTACAGTTTTTTTGGATTCTATATTGCGTATTTCTGCTCTGATTTTTATTATTTCTCTTCTTCTGCTGGGTTTTGGGTGTCTTTGCTGTTCTGCTTCTATTTCCTTTAGGTGTGCTGTTAGATTTTGTCTTTGGGATTTTTCTTGTTTCTTGAGATAGGCCTGGATTGCAATGTATTTTCCTCTCAGGACTGCCTTTGCAGCATCCCAGAGCATTTGGATTGTTGTATTTTTGTTTTCATTTGTTTCCATATATTTCTCAACTTCTTCTCTAATTGCCTGGTTGACCCATTCATTCTTTGGTAGGGTGTTCTTTAACCTCCATGCTTTTGGAGGTTTTCCAGACTTTTTCCTGTGGTTGATTTCAAGCTTCATAGCATTGTGGTCCGAAAGTATGCATGGTATGATCTCAATTCCTTTATACTAAGGGCTGTTTTGTGACCCAGTATGTGATCAATCTTGGAGAATGTTCCATGTGCACTCAAGAAGAAAGTATATTCTGTTGTTTTGGAATGCAGAGTTCTAAATATATCTGTCAAGTCCATCTGATCCAATGTATCATTCAGGGCCCTTGTTTCTTTATTGACCATGTGTCTAGATGATCTATCTATTGTTGTAAGTGGAGTATTAAAGTCCCCTGCAATTACCACATTCTTATTAATAAGGTTGCTTATGTTTGTGATTAATTGTTTTATATATTTGGGGGCTTCCATATTTGGTGCATAGACATTTATAATTGTTAGCTCTTCCTGATGGATAGACCCTGTAATTATTATATAATGCCCTTCTTCATCTCTTGTTACAGCCTTTAATTTAAAGTCTAGCTTGTCTGATATAAGTATGGCTACTCCAGCTTTCTTTTGACTTCCAGTAGCATGATGGATAGTTCTCCATCCCCTCACTTTCAATCTAAAGGTGTCCTCAGGTCTAAAATGAGTCTCTTGTAGAGAGTAAATAGATGGGTCTTGTTTTTTTTATCCATTCTGATATGCTATGTCTTTTGGTTGGAGCATTTAGTCCATTTACATTCAGTGTTATTATTGAAAGATATGGGTTTAGAGTCACCGTGATGTCTGTAGGTTTCATGCTTGTAGTGATGTCTCTGGTACTTTTCTCACAGGATCCCCCTTAGGATCTCTTGTAGGGCTGGTTTAGTGGTGACAAATTCCTTCATTTTTTGTTTGTTTGGGAAGACCTTTATCTCTCCTATTCTAAATGACAGACTTGCTGGATAAAGGATTCTTGGCTGCATATTTTTTCTGTTTATTACATTGAAGATTTCCTGCCATTCTTTTCTGGCCTGCCAAGTTTCAGTAGATAGATCTGTCATTAATCTTATTGGTCTCCCTTTATATATTAGAGCATGTTTATCCCTTGCTGCTTTCGGAATTTTCTCTTTATGCTTGTATTTTGCCAGTTTCACTATGATATGTCATGCAAAAGATCGATTCAAGTTACATCTGAAGGGAGTTCTCTGTGCCTCTTGGATTTCCATACTTTTTCCTTCCCCAGATCAGGGAAGTTCTCAGCTATGATTTCTTCAAGTACACCTTCAACACCTTTCCCTCTCTCTTCCTCCTCTGGAATCCCAATTATGCGTATATTACCTTTAATTGTGTCACTTAGTTCTCTAATTCTCCCCTCATACTCCTGGATTCTTTTTTATCTCTCTTTTTCTCAGCTTCCTCTTTTTCCATAATTTTGTCTTCTAATT
Organism: Panthera onca; assembly: GCF_046562875.1. Classification (NCBI taxonomy): domain Eukaryota; kingdom Metazoa; phylum Chordata; class Mammalia; order Carnivora; family Felidae; genus Panthera; species Panthera onca. The sequence goes on from NC_138344.1 coordinate 22,594,412, forward strand.
CTCCTATTCTCTCCTCTGCCTCTTCAATCCGAGCTGTGGTCACCTCCCTTTTATTTTGCAGCTCATTTATAGCATTTTTTAGAAACTCCTGAGTGTTTCTTAGTCCCTTGATCTCTGTAGTAATAGATTCTCTGCTGTCCTCTATACTTTTTTCAAGTCCAGTGATTAATTTTATGACTATTATTTTAAATTCATTTTCTGTTACATTGCTTAAATCGTTTTTGATCAGTTCGTTAGCTGTCACTACTTCCTGGAGTTTCATTTGAGGAGAATTCTTCCATTTCGTCATTTTGCATAGTCCCTGGAGTGGCGCGGAACTGCAGGGCTCTTCCCCTGTGCTGTCTGGAGTAACTTGCGTTGGTGGGCAGGGCCGAAGTCCGACCTGATGTCTGCCCCCAGCCCACCGCTGGGGCCACAGTCAGACTGGTGTGTACCTTATCTTCCTCTTTCCCAGAGGCAGGACTCACTGTGGAGCAGTGTGGTCCCTGTCTGGGCTATTTGCACACTGCCAGGCTTGTGGTGCTGCTTTGATGGGATCTGGTGTATTAGCCAGGGTGGATCCGCAAGGTGCATAGGGGCAGGAAGGGTAGACTCAGCTCGCTTTGCCTTCGGTGGTCTGCTTTGGGAAGGGCCCTATGGCACCAGGAGGGAGGCAGACCCATCAGAGGGATGGATCCATAGCAGCACAGCATTGGGTGTTTGTGCAGTGCAAGCAAGTTCCTTGATGGGAACTGGTTCCCTTAGGGATTTCGGCTGGGGATGGGTGAGGGAGATGGCTCTGGCCAGCACCTTTGTGCCCCGCCAAGCTGAGCTCTGTCCTCTGGGGCTCAACAACTCTCCCTCCCGTTGTCCTCTAGCCCTCCCGCTCTAGAGGCAGAGCTGTTGACTTACAACATTCCAGATGATAAGTCCCACTGGCTGTCAGAACACACTCCATCTGGCCCCTCTGCTTTTGCAAGCCAGACTCAGGGGCTCTGCCTTGCCGGGTGGGCTGGCTGCCCCTCCACTGCCCATCTCCTTCCGCCAGTCTGTGTAGCACACACTGCCTCTCTGCCCTTCCTACCCTCTTCTGTGGGCCTCTCGTCTATGCTTGGCTCTATTCTGCTAGGCTTCTAGCGGTATTCTGGGTTATTTAGGCAGATGTGGGTGGAATCTATGTGGTCAGCAGGACATGGTGAGCCCAGCATCCACCTATACCACCATCTTCACCCCTATTTTACATAAATTTTAGAATCCTGACTGAAAACTATATTTCCCAGTGTTTTCTTCTAAAAATCCTATTGTTTTTTAACCTTTTATTTTCAGGCCAATGAGTCAATCCAAATTAATTTTTGTGTTGGGTGTAAGGTAGGCAAGATGCATTTTTATTGTATTGCACTGAATCTATAGATCAATTTTTGAGGCAAAGGAGATTGACATCTTAGCAGCATTGAATTGTCCAATATATTTAAGAGTATACAGCTCCATTTAGTTAAGTCTTTAATTTTTTTCTCAGTAATGTTTTAATTTTTAGTTAGATTTATTCGTAGGCAATTTCATATTATTGGTACTGTTATAAAAATTATTTTTTATTTTAAGTTACCTCTTAAACGTTGTTTTTTAATCATTTTCTAGTAGTGTAGAAATGAAATTGGCATGTTATTTTGACCTTTATATTAGAAGGCTTGCTAAAATCAAAATCATTTGTAGATTATTTCGGTCTTCTATGTAAACAATCTGAAAATAGTAGATATTTGCCATTTTAATCTTTGCTATTCTTGGCTTTTATTTCTCTTCCTTGTCTTTTAACACAGTATACAACCTCCAGCATGGTATTGAATAAGGGTGGTGGAATGTATGTCTTTGTCTTGCTCCTCACTTCAAGAAGAAACATCCAAAATTTGTCATTATTTATACCACAAACTGTAATTTTCTTCATATATACCCTTAATGATATTTTAAGCTTTCTATTTCTAGTTGCTATGGACTGAATGTTTGTGTTCCACAAGAAGCTGTTTGTTGAAATCCTAATGCCCAATGTGATGGTGTTAGCAAATGGGAAATTTAGAGTGTTCAGATTGTGAGAATGGGGTCCTTATGAATGGAATTAGTGTTATTATGAATGAGACCCCAGAGAGTTACCTAACACCTTCCACTATGTAAAGGCACAGTGAGAAATTGGTAGACAGCAACCCCCCAAAAAAGGGCATTACATCTTTCTGGCAGACTTGTAGCCTCCAGAACTATAGGAAATAAATTTATGTCCTTTGTAAATCACCCAGTCTGTGGTATTTTATCACAGAAGCCAAAGCAGACTAAGATATCCAAGTAGCTACAAATACACCTTTTTTTGGGTATTAAAATCATTCTCCAACAAAAGGAAGCAGAGTCCTTAGAGAAATAACCAATTCTAGAATTAACATAGAAAATATACAAGACAATCATAGAATATCTTATAGTGGCAGAAACTAAATAAATAAGATAAAAAGAAGATCACAATGATGGTGGAATGTCAAAGTGATGCAGGAACCAACCAAAAAATTTCCCTCTGGTCAAAGCTGGAAGAATTTGAGCAATATACATAGTACATATTGGATTATAACCTATAGTATAAAATAAGTGGGATTAGTGTTGTTATATAAGAAATTCTACAGTACTCCATAGCCCTCTCCACCATGTGAAGACACAGCAAAAAGCCAACAGATTGCAACCCAGAAAAGGATCTTCACCAGAACACAAACTGATAATCTCAAACTTCTGGCCTCCAGAACCGTGGGAAATAAATATTTGCTACATATAAATCAGTAATCTGTGGTATTTTGTTATAGCAGCCTGAATGCACTAAGACAGTAGTTTACTTAAGGATTTATTTAATAAACACTTGTTGATTTATGAAATTATATTTTCTTTATCTATTAGATAATTATTTGTATCTTCTTTATTCTGTAAATGTAACGGATAATCTAATTGATTTTTTAAAATGTATACTTGTTTATGTAGTATTTTCTTTTGATTGTTGCTCTGATGAAATTGATGCATCTTTTTCCCTCTGGCTGTTTTCAAGGATTTTTTCTTGTCTTTGATTTTCAGGCGTTTTACCATAATGTGATTTAGTGTTTGTTTTTGTTTGTTTGTTTGTTTGTTTTGTTTTGTTTTTAATCTTGCATGGGACTCAGAGTTTCTTGATTTGAAAATTAGTGGGAAAAAAATATCATTTACAATGAATTTGGAAGGCCAGGAGGGGGAGCCCTCTACACCCTACCACTAGTCCACAATTGCAAACCCGACAGGATGAGACAGCCTGCAAGTGGATATCACTTTACTCTCTCAGCAGAAGGAAAAAAGTTTTCCCTACCCTGACAACAGCCCAGCCAATGAGAGACTGTGACAACTCAGCCAATAAAAAGCCACCATATTTTGAGCTCTTAATTTACTCCAATGCTGATTTGTTTATATCAGCACTCCCAACTTCCCCTTTTCCTCTGTAAAGGAGCATCCCTCTGTTTCCCACCCCCACCCCCACTTGCGTATGGTTTTGTCATAACTTGTCCCAGAATGTAATTCTCTGCTATTCCTGAATAAATCCCGCTTTTTTTTTTCTGGTAAAATAACTAGCAGTTTTATTTTTAAAAATGCATAGGGATGCCTGGGTGGTTCCGTGGCTAAGCATCTGACTTTAGCTCAGGTCAATCTCCTGGTTGACAGGGCTAACAGCTCAGAGACTGAAGCGTGCTTCATGGATTCTGTCTCCCTCTCTCTCTGCCCTTCCCCTGCTCTTACTCTGTCTCTCTCTTTGTCTCTCTCTCTCTGAAAAATAAATAAAACATTAAATTTTTTTCAATGCTTATTATTTATTTATTTTGAGAGAAAGAGTGACCATGTGCACAAGTGGGAGGAGAGGTAGAGAGAGCAGTAGTGAGAGAATCCCACGCAGGCTCCACTCAGAGCCTAGCATGGGGCTGGAGCTGAAATCAAGAGTTGAACCCTTAACCGTCTCTGCCACCCAGACATTCTCTAGCAGTTTTATTTTTAAGGTTAGCAATGACTTGATATATTTTATCTATTTTTAGAAAAGTAGTGGCCAGTAGTATTTCATTTATTGCATCTATTATCTCTTTTCTCTCCGTCTATGATTATAACTGTATCGGAGTTTTTTACCCTGCTCCATGTACCTCTGGAAGTTATTTCTGTATTTCTTATTCTTTACTTTCTTTGAGTTTCCATCTAGACATTTTCTACTAACATGTCTATTGCTATTCTCATATGAGTTATTAATGTTAGTAATATTTTTCTTTGTAAGAATTTTCATTTGATGCTTATACAGTTCTCTGTAAAAATTATTCATTGTGCCCTCAGTTTTTGAATATGTTAATTACAAATACTTTAAAGACCATGTTTGATCATTCTAATGTATAACGTAATAACAAGTTAATCTGTTTCCATTATCTCGTTTCTTAGATTTAGTGATTTGGTTCTGTATCCTGATGTACCTTATAATTTTATATTAAGAACTTTAAATGGTGTTTGGAAATTTGTAGAGGCTCTGTGAAATATCATTTTACTCCATATAAGATTTAATGTTCTGTCAGACATATACACCAGGAGAAGGGCAAACCAATTCAACCAAGAGCAAGTAGTTTTGAGTCTGGATTTCAGTCTGAGGACTGGCCTATTTATGTATTGTCTTTGTTTCTAGGAAATAATAGCATTTTAGAGGCTTCAACCCAAGTTTTAGCATGCTCAGCAAATATCCCTCATCCTTGGTGAACACTGAACTCGATTTTTTTCTCCCCAACACCATGAACTTTGCTCATCAATGCCTAGCTAAACTTTACTTAGACAGTTAGGAATTGACCAGACTGAAAAAGCCACACAGAATGCAGAAATTCCTTGTTTGTGGTTTCTTTTCTTTGGGGTCTTGGCCCATTAAGATCTGACTGAAGAGATGACCCTGAGACAGCCTCAATGCCCACTGCTGAAAATCAACAAATGCCTCAAGAGGAAAACATGGAGGGGAATATCTAACTTCCATCATTATGTTTTCATTCTCCTCAAGATAATAGCTTGTCCTGGATTATCTCCCCAAGATAATCATCATGTCCTGGATAAGTTGGTTGCTCTACAGTGTCTTCAAACAGTTGGTGACAGTTATTGTGATTGTTTTTAAATAAATAGATAAATAAATAAATGAATAAATAAATAAATAAATAAATAACAGCTTTCTTGGCAGGAAGCTTAGTCTGATGAAACCTACTTAATCATTGCTAAAATTAAAAGTCTGCTTCTGCCATTAACTCTGCATATGTTGTATGAGAGTTATTAAAAAAAGATTTTGATGAGACTAGAATGGAATAGCTACCACATATGTGGATTTGTTTCTGGATGCAGTTGCTTTTGGGGGAGAGGCTTAGTGCACATTTTCCATTTTATGAAGGAAATTTTAATTTAGGTGGGATGTTTTAGAAGAAATGTATGTATGGGTGTTGAACAGCCAAAGGAGTGGAATATTTGGACATTGTAATTTTTTTTAACTTCAAAATGTCTGGGAATTCTTCAAGTGGCAGAAATTCTTGCTGTTTAACTTCAGTGGGTGTCATTACAAGTAGCAAAAATGTCCAGATATGACCTCTATGCTATCTGCTGCTTGTGCCTGAATCATAATCCAACCAACAGATGTTTCTGTCCAATATTTTGGATCTGAAAGTAGTCATGCCAAGCAATGGGGACACTGGATTATTCAAGTGGATCACAGCTGCAGAGCCCATTATATAAAAGGGAAGAGTCCAGTGTCCTACAGCAGCTGGCTTTTTCTGTGGCATGATTTTGACTGTAGTTCTAGCTGATTCCTTTGGTGTATGCCCGTTTTCTTAAATTTACTGGAGATATCATCAATTCTATAAGCTATCCAAAATCCTGATAGAAATTCCCTAGTATAAATAAATTTGGATTTTTTGTTTGTACACAGAAAGTACAGAGTATTAGTAGTGTCAGAGAAAAAGTGTAAAAGGCAAGTTGAAGTAGCATGTTCAATTTGAGGCAGAGAAATGACAATTAAATCTATGGTTTAGAAACATAATATCTAGGGGCGCCTGGGTGGCTCAGTCGGTTGAGCGTCCTGACTTTGGCTCAGGTCATGATCTCACGGTTTGTGAGTTTGAGCCCCGCTTTGGGCTCTGTGCTGACAGCTCGGAGCTCCGAGCCTGGAGCCTGCTTCAGATTCTGTGTCTCCCTCTCTCTCTGCCCCTCCCCAGCTCATGCTCTGTCTCTCTCTTTGTCAAAAATAAATAAACATTAAAAAAAATTTAGAACATAATATTTATTCTTACAAAAATATGTTTAAAAACTTGTTGGCTTGAGGCAATGAGAGAGCGTTAGTTGCCACTCTTGAGGATTTCTCTGTCTCATCTCTATCTCTATCTCTACTCTCTTATCATGACTGGCAATAATACAGTAAAATATTTTGATAATATCAAAATATAATGTCTTAGGAAACAGACTAAAAATGTAATTGATAGAAGATCAATCACTGGATGTAGGAAAAGAAAGGAATAATAGTCAATTATCTAATGAAACTCAAGAGGAGAAACTAGTTTGTGGCAAGAGATAATTTTGAAAAATTAGTTTCATACATGTTGAATTTGAAATAACAAAGAACATCCAGGAAGACATGTTCAATTGACAAAACCAAGGCTAGATCTCACATTTTCAACATATCCTATTCATCTATGTATCTATCCATCTATGTGTGTGTATGTATATGTATATATATGATATATATGTGTATATGTATCATATGGCAGCTACCTACCTATTGATCTATCTATCATCATCTATTTTATAAGTTCCTTTTGTTTATATTGGATCCAGCCAAATAATACAAGATAATCTCCCCATCTCCAGATCCTCAATTTGATCACACTTAAAAATTCATATTTGCCATATAAAGTAACATTCACAGACTTCAGGGATTAGAATATGGATATCTTTGAGAGGGCCATTATTATTTAGCCTTATTTTTTGTTGTTTTGTATTCCTCTCATTTTGGTGGATACATCATAAGTAACTTTACTTCAGGGCATATGAGAGGTGGATTTTCTTAGTTTTAGTTTGTTTGTTTGTTTTAATACTCTCTTGACTGATATATTCTCTGGATCTAGAACACTATAGCCAAAATACCAAGATATTTTGCAATTTTTGACATTATTCAAAATTTTTAGCATCAAGTGCTTCCTTTGAACATTCTTAGAATTCAATCTGATTCCTGTTCGGCTATTGGTAATCTTGTTTTCTCTTTGGAATTATTTTTAATAATTTGGATATGCAAAAATCTTCCATGACATGGCAAAGTGCAATCTTTGTTGCATTTACCTTGCCAGATAGTCAGTTCTGGGAAATTTAATTTTTAGCTCTGGAAAATGTTATTTTATTTGTTTGGTAATTTATTTATCTCCATTGTCTCTTTTTCATGAACTTCTAATAGTTAAAAGTCATAATTTATGCATTGATTATTTAATTTTATTTTTATCATTTTCTTTTCTGTATTTTCCTCTGAGTTTTAATTGATTTTTTACTTCAGCAATTAGATTTTGAATTTCTGAAAGGCTTGTATTCTTCACTGATGACCTCTTTTTTCATAACATCATGTTATGACTGTGTCAAATATTTTTCTGAGTTTCTTTGAAGTTATTTACTTCTTTGTTTTTTTTAATTTGAATTATTCTACTGAATTATGGAACATATTAAAATATTTCTGTTCCTTGGGATATCAGTTGTTTGTTACCTCCTTGTTTTTTGTCTTTTTTTTTTAGCCTGTTGATTTTCTTCATAAATATTTTGATTCTTGGTTGCTACTTGTATTTAAAAATAAAGGAGTATGTTGATTAATTACTAGGAATCTTGGAGGTTCAGCTGCAGCCCTGCAGAAGTGGGAAGTGAGCTTTAGGGTGCTGTATGGAAGGAAAATGGTGGATTTCTTGCTCCCTAGCTCAAATGCATCCGAATTTTGAGGTATTCTTCTGGAGGTTCAAACTACCCATAACTCCTCAAATAACTCTATTTTTAACTAGAGAATAGCTGAGAAGTTTTGTTGTCATTATTCTTTTATCGGTGTATCATTTTATCTGTGTTTTACCCAAGGGAAAGTCCAGAATGCTGATAACTGTGCAAGTTGAATATACAGAGAAGGTGAGGAAGAAAATAGTGAGGCAAATGTTCTAAGAGATGTTAAGCTACTCTGCATTTTCTGCCCCATTCTTCCTTTCATGCCTTTAGCCTGCCTTCACCAAGCCTATTCTGCATACCTTCTGAGATATGCCTTCCTGTTTTATATGGTTCATTAGTACGTTCCCATCCTTTTTTTAAAAATGAGATTATAACTAAAATATAACACTTATAAGTTTGTGGTATATGATGTGTTGATTTGATACAATTATAGATTGCAATATGATAATCACCATATCATTAGCTAACACCTCTATCAAGTCACATAATTATCATTTCTTTTCTTGTGTGTGGTGAGAACATTTAATACCTAGTCTTTTAGTAACTTTGAAGTATGTAACACAGTTTTGTCTATTATAATCACTATGCTCAGCATTAGTTGTCCAGAAGTTATTTATCTTCTAGTTACAACACCTTCCCATTACATGCCCACTCTTTTCCATTTCCCAGAAATTTCTTGAAAACTCACCAGTGTCCTCCCAATGATGATACCACCACCACTACCCTGACTGCTGTTCCTATCGTGGTCAGGTTTTTTCAACATTTAAACTTCTTTAGGGTAATTTATGTGGAAGTTGAGAGAAGAGGAAAGTAAACTTAGTCCTTTTGGAAAGGATTATCATTGTACTTAAACTGAGGATATGATTGCACATATTCAGGAATACCTTCAAATCATATTTTCACCAAAAAAAAATCACTAGTGGGAAAGCAATATAATAATAAGAGAACTTAAAAATGAATAACAAGCCTTGACAAAGAGGAAATTTAAGGTTATTTATCCAGAACAAATCATTTATGAATTTGAACACCTGGAGCTAGTTTTACTAGGAACATATTGTCCTCCATTATGGCTTCACAGGTACGGAATACAGATAATTCCCTAGGATAAAGAGGGCAATAATATCTTAAAGAACATTTGGTACTACAAAACCTATTGTGCCCTACACAGTACATTTTAAGTACATAATTATTTGATGCATTTTACTTCAGAGCTCTGAGAAAAGTGAGGACCTCAAAGCATTGTGTAATGGGAAATTATAAACCCAGATTTATAATATTTTTATAAAGTCATATCCCCTCGGAGAGGAGCATGTGTTATAGTTTTTAAAAGTTGACAAAGAAATGCAACCCAGAAACCAAAAGAAACAAACTACACACTACACCATAAATGAATCTCAATACCATCACCCTAAGTGAAAGAAGCCAAACACAGAATGTATGATTTTATTTATACCATATAATATATATATATATATATATATATATATATATATATATAATCAGTATTTTGAAGAAATGTCTGCATGTTCACTGCAGCTTTATTTATAATGGCCAAGACATAGATATAATCTAAGTGTCCATTGATGGATAAATGGGTAAGGTGAAACACACATACATATAATAGAATACAATTAAGCCATAAACAGAAGGAAATGCTGCCATTTACAATAACTTGGATAAACCTTGAAAGCATTACATGAAGTGAAATAAATCAAGCAAAGACAAACAGTATACGGTATCACTTGTATGTAGAATAAAAAAAAAAAACTAATAGAAAGAAAAAATAGATTGGTGGATGCCAGGGGCTGGAAGGTGGAGGGAATAAGAGATGTTGATCAAATGACACAAACTTCCAGTTATGTTCTGGGGATATAATGGGAAGCATGATGACTATAGTTAACAATATTGTATTAAATACCTGAAAGTTGCAAAATGAACAAATTTTAAATGTTCTCACCATGGGGGGGGGGGATGCTAATAATGTGAGGTGATAAATGTGTTAACTAAACTTACTATGGCAATTATTTCACAATTATATATGTGTATCAAAATATCACATTTTACACCTTAAACTTGCACAGTGTCATATATGTCAAATATACCCACAATAAAGCTGGGGAGGTGTTGGAAGCAAATCTATTAGAACAAGAAGTGGATCTGTAGCTGCGTGGGGTTGAAAGGGAAACAACAGATTGAGGAAACTTTGAGGGATGATAGAAATATTTAAAACTGGATTGTGTTGATGGTTGTGTAGCTCCGTAAATGTACTAAAACTCATCTAACTATGTACACGTAAAATGGGAGAATTTCATGGTATTTACATTTTTCCTCAACAAAGCTGTTAGGAAAATTAATTCCTTATAATACATTAAGGAGATAGATAAAAAATTAGAATACTTAATCACTCCTTGGCCAATCTCCTCACTCTACAAATGAGACATCCCATCTCAGTACATTCATCCCACTGCAGATGAAGTGACTTGCCCATGATATCACTTCATGGGATGAAGTTTTAACTCTCTTTTCTAATATTATAGCCTGTGCTCAGCCCACCTCATATGCTGCTGTATAAAAATATAATAAACTTTTCTTCAATAAACTTATATATACATAAACAAACATTTTAATCTTATCTCTTTCCAGTATATGACAATAAATATTTAGTGTCTTCCTTGTGTAGTGTTTTAACATTAAAAGAAAAATAACAGTAGCAACAACAACACACTAGAATCAAGCAACTCTATCTACCCTTCAGACATCTTGTCCTAGAGTTCACACACATTAGGAATGAAATGTTGATTCATTATGGAAGAGCACAGAAGGATATTTTCAGGTAAAGTCAACATTGCCTCAGGGTTTTTGCAAACCAAATGTTTTAACAGAGGATTCAATTTCATTCTGGATTAAATGTGACAAACACAAGCTAAATGAAAAAGAGAGGCAAAGTCAAGGCCAACCATTCTTATTTAGTCATCTCCAAGTGAAGCTCAACAACTTAGAAAATTCAGAAAGTAAATATACTGAAGTGTTTTTGCAGAGTTTTTGAGATTGTAGACCTTATTAAACTTTAATAGCAGGCAGGAGGTTTTACCCCAGTAGTCATTTTATCTTCCATGACTCAGGAAGAACAAAAACTTAATTTTTTTTCTTTCCATGAAAGAATTTTTTTTCTTTCCATGTGTGTACTTTGGAATCAGAAGTTTTAGTTTAAGTCTTCAAGCTGGCTATGTAGACTTTAGAAGGTCAGATGACTTCTCTGAGGCTCCAAGTTTCCTCATGCATGAAATGTAGGCACTCTAGAAAATCTAGTGCAAAAGTCTACTGTAAAATATAATGTGTAATATACAAAGAAAGTAAAGACAGGTTAATCTCTACAAAAAGTGTTCAAGTTTACAAAATTGCATGACTGATGAATGGATAAAGAAGATGTGGTCTTTCTATCATCTAACTATCATCTATCTATCTATCTATCTAATATCAATCTATCTATCTACCTATCATCTATCACTCAGCCATGAAAAAGAATATCTTGTCATTTGCAACAATGTGGATGGAGCTAGACACTATTATGCTAAGTTAAGTCAGTCAGAGAAAGACAAATACCATATAATTTCAGCCATGTGTGGAATTTAAGAAACAGAAGAAATGAGTAAAAGGAAAAAGAAGAGAAAGAGTGGCAAACCAAGAAACAGACTCAACTATAGAGAACAAATTGTTGGTTACCAGAGGGGAGGTGATGGGGGATGGGTTAAATAGGAGATGGGGATTAAGGAGTGTACTTATTGTGGTGAGCCCTGGGTGATGTATGGAAGTGTTAAATCACTATATTGCACAACTGAAACTAAGATTAACACTGTATGTTAACTAACTGTAATTTAAATAAAAACCAATTTAAAATTGCTGAAGCATCTGGACAGCAAAATATCATTGGAAATAGGGAGGTGGACCCACCTCCCAGAAAGAATAGAACCAGACAGAACTGAGATTGAGTGCATTAGCTGTGAGACACTGGGCACATTGGGTAATCCATCTTAGCTTCGTTACTTATGTCCAAAATAGAGTGAATAAACTTTACTTCAGAGTTAGTTTGGGAAATGCAGTAAAGGGTATATAACACCTGATCTGGATCATAATTATAACTAAATAAATATTAGTTATTATTTTATTACTTTGGAACTTTATACTAACAAAAACCATTAGTTGAGAATGACTTAATCCACTGTGGGACTGAACTGATCTTTTAAGCAAACACACACACACTCACACCCCACATGTACACATATAAGCATAATGCATGTGTGTGTGTGGTGTGTGTATTTGTATACATATACATATTTAAAAACTACCAATAATACATTTTTGGGGGGCTAATGTTGTGTCAGGGACCCAAACAATCCTTAGGTTAAATGATTCACTATAAAGAAACATAACTAAGAAAAGCTGTTATAATCATGATTCTAATTTATTACAAAGTAAAGTAAAAGTAAAAGGCACATAAAGAAGAGTCCAGGGGGGACAAGGTATGAGCTTTTGGTTTTCCCTGTCAGTGGAATTGTATAACAATGCTTATTTCTCTTAGATTAATGCATAACAACACATATGTATTATTGTAACCCAGAAACACAACACAATCCCAAGACAGAGATTTTATTGGAGTTGGTCATGTAGGCATAAAATGTCCATGAGTCACTCAATCCCCTTCTACTCCAGAGGTCAAAACAGATACAATATGGCCTAATGTTTCCACCATAAATTACACTAGCATAACCTCTCTGGTATAGCCCAAGTCCTCAGGTATACAAAGACTCTTCGGCAGGATCTGACCAGTCCTTAGAGGTTACCTCCCAAGGGTAGGTTCAAGGGTCAGTTTCTTTGGAATGTAAAGGGATTGAACACCTCAAATCTACCATTAACCTTTACTGTACAGGTCGTCCCCCCATCCCTTGGTGTAGGGACTTAGCTCTCTTATAGAAAAAAACATCATATTTGTTTGAGCATCTACATATAGGATAGCATTTATATAAAATATACTCAAATAGTATCAACATGAATATGCTTAACGTTTGGAGAAGCTAGGGTGGTTTAGGGATAGATTTAAAGAAACAACTAATCCATCTGTATTAGTCTGGGCTTTCCAGAGAAATATAGCAAATAGGATTTATACACACACACACACACACACACACACACACACACACACGTTTATTATAAGGAATTGATTCACACTATTATGGAGGCTGGCAAATTCTAAGTTCTGCAGGATGAGATGTCAAGCTGGAAACTTGAAGTCTGAAGACCAGCACGGTTGAACCCCAGGAAGAACCAATGGTTCAGTTCAAGTCTGAAGGCAGGAAAACAGCTGACACCAGATCAAAGACTACCTGGCAATAAAACTTCTCTTACTTAGGGTCAGCCTTTTTATTCCCCTGAGGCATTCAACTGACTGATGTGGGAGACCACATTATGGAGGATAGTCCATATCACTCAGTCTCCAAATCACTCAGTTTCCTGATTTATTTATTTATTTATTTATTTTTAATTTTTAAAATAAGTTTTAAAATGTTTATTTTTGAAAGAGAGAGTTCAAGTGTGGAAGGGGCAGAGAGAGAGTGACAGAGGATCCAAAGTACGCTCTGTGCTGACAGCAGTTAGCCCGATGCAGGGCTTGAACCCATGAACCACGAAATCATGACCTGAGCAATAGCCTGACATTTAACTGACAGAGCCACCCAGGTGCCCCTTATTTTTAATTTTTAAGTTCATTTTTTAAGAGAGAGAAGGGAAAAAAAAGAGTTCATGAGCAGGGGCAGAGGGGCAGAGGGAGAGAGAGAGAATCTTAAGCACACTAAGCCTGGAGCCTGACATGGGGCATGACACCACAACCCTGGGATCATGACCTGAGCCGAAATCAAGAGTCAGACTCTCAACCAACTCGGCCACCCAGGTTCCCAGTCTTCTTATTTAAATCTTATTCCCATACAAAACATCCTCACTGAAATCCCTAGAATATTTTTTTGGAAGCAATAAACTTTATAGGAAACTGAAAAAGGAGCAGAGTGAGAATTACTCATGAAAAATAAAAACACATAATTGTATCTTCAAGAGTTTTCATGAAACATTATGACCTATCAGATTAAGGTATTCACATTGTCTAACAAAAATGAACTGATCTAAGCAAGGGCAGCATGAAAATATTCTAATGCAGTACTGCCCAAGAGAACTTTCTGTGATGATGGAAATGTTGTATTATCTCTATGTTGTCTAATACAGAATCTGCCAGCCACATGGATACTAACAATGTGGGTAATGTGATTGAAGAACTGATTTTTTTTAATTTAAATACAAGTCAGTTAACATATAGTGTAATCATGGTTTCATGTATAGAATTCAGTGATTCATCACTTACATATACCACCCAGTGCTTATCCCAAGTGCCCTCCTTAATGCCCGTAACCCAGTTAGCCCATCTCCCCCACCCAGAACCCTGTCAGAAACCTTAAGTTTGGTCTCTATATATTAGTCCCTTATGGTTTGAGACTGAGGAACTGAATTTTTAATATAGTTTAAACAACCACATGTGGCTAGTGGTTACCAGTTGAACAGCACAGCTCTAATCTCTCATGGGTCAAAACAGTGGTTTATTTGTGAGACTTCTCTAATCACTGCTGAGGGGTGCAGAGGGTTGGGGATGGAAATAGAGGAAAGCCCTTAACAGATTTATTTAGCTACTTAAACAAGTTCTGAAACTCTCCACATCTTTCAGAGGCAGGGCATGAAGAAAAGACTCTGGGGGAGACCTGAGTACACCATTGAACTCCTGGCGAATACCAAGGCACATAGAAAGCCTAGGGTTTGACTCACTCAGATGGGAAGATGCTTATGGTCCACACACAGAATCTGAGCCTTGGGTCATCTGTGCATCATCTGATGGGGCTGGTGGGAAGGTGGGGGTGCTCATTTATGGACAGGGTTTCCAGGGCTAGAAAAGGATTTAGAGGTGGAGGGAGGACCTGAGGGCCCCTTCTGGCCAAATCCTAGGCCTTATACTCCTTTTGGTATTAGCCAGCACTTGAAGGGCTCAGATCTCCCCCAGAGTCCTTTCCTTGCATCCTGCCTATGCAGACTGGACAGGAATTTTCTTTTGAGGGATTAATGCCTTATTCTTGCTTTTGAACACTTTGCTGGGATCCAGCTTTGTTCACAAAGGAGTTGGTCCCTTCTGCAAGCAGGTTTGTGCTGTAGGTGATGGATTGATACATGTTGAACCATTTTTTTTTTGTCTTGTGGGCTAATTCCATAGCTGATGAAGTCCTACTGCCACTGCGGCAGACCCATGTGCATGATGAGCAGGAGATAGTAAGTGGTAAAGGTATCTGTAAGAAAATGCCAGTATAACACTCTGTCCAGGAACCAGATTTCAGTGTCACACTAACACTGCTTTCCCTCTTTGTAGACAAGGAAAACTTCCTATTCCCGTTGCAAGGATCCAGCTCAAATATCACACTTGGAGAATCAAAGTGAGTCTTCTCTGGCTGGTTCTCACTGGCTTCAAGACCGTCATCCTCCAGGTTTACCAGGGTTGGTGGATTAGGGAGTGAATACACAGAAAACTGGTTGAATTGAGTCAGTTTTGAGATTCTGTTAATTGCCATGATGCCCAGTAGAATGATATGCTCATCCAGTTTCACATTCCATGTCCTGTGGAAGCCAGTGGTCATCAGGTAAAAGTTCTTCACATCCTCAGGTAACACACAGTTATTTTTTATTCCCATGAAGAAATCTTATGACATTCAGCAGGTTTTTTTTTCTATGACAGTCACCCTCTGTCCCACCTGGGGAAGATTGTAGTATGCAGGTGATTCCCAGGGTCAGCTTCTCCAGGTGTGCTTGCTACAGCCTGGGGGCACTGAATCCTCCACATTCTATGCATGGTGGGGGACACCAGAGACTGGGCCATCAAGTTCACTGCATTTCCAGAGTAGTAGTGCTCCATGCAAAAAGCCAGGAAGGCAGAGATTGGGTGCCTGGGATGCTCTGGGAATAGTAGTTCCCCAAAGCCTTCCCAAGGACTGGCCACCAATGGAGACCACTTCACAGAGGAAGGGGCGGGGTGGGGAACAACTCCTCCATCCAGACCTTCCCAGCCCACCTCTAGAATATATTTTTACAAGAGACTCTATTTATTTTAAAATATTTTTATTTGAATATAGTTAACACACAGTGTTCCATTAATTTCAGGTGAACAACAAACTGATTTGGTAAGTTTATACATCATACTATTACGCTATATTCACCATCTGTCTATGCTACCATATGTCCCAAAACATCTCTATTACATTATCATTATGCTGTGTCTTCTATTCCCATGACTTATTCATTCCATAACTGGAAGCCTGTATCTCCCACTTTCCTTCATCCATTTTGCTCATTCCCACATCCCCTCTCCTCTGGCAGCCATCAGTTTGTTCTCTTTATTTTTAGGTCTGATTCTGCTTTTTGTTTGTTTGTTCATTCATTTGTTCTGTTATTTAGATTCCATATATAAGCAAAAGTATATAGTATTTGTCTTTATCTATTTGATTTATTTTACTTAGCATAATTCCCTCTAGGTCCATCCATGGTTTCATAAGTGGCAAAATCCATTCCTTTTTAATGACTGTGTAATATTCCACCATATTATCTATCTGTCTATCTATCTATCTATCTCACATTGTCTTTATCCATTCATCTATCAATGGACACATGGATTGCTTCTGTATCTTGACTATTGTAAATAGTGCTGTGATAAACATAGGCTTGTGTATGTCTTTTGATTTAATGTTTCTGTTTTATTTGGGTAAATAGTGGAATTATTGGATCATATGGTATTCCCATTATTAACATTTTGATGGATCTTTATATTCTTTTCCACAGTGGCTGCATAAATTTGGATTCCCACTAACAGTATATGAGAATTCCTTTTCCCCACATCCTTGCCATACTTATTTTTATCTTTTTTATTTTAGTTATTCTGACAGGTGTAAGGTGATATATCATTGTAATTTTGATTTACATTTCCTTGATGACTAGTGATGTCAAGAACTTTTTCATTTGTCTGTTGGTCATCTGTACATCTCTGGAAAAATGGCTGTTTAGGTTAGTGTTTTTCATAGTTTTTTTCATAGTTTTTTTTAAATTTTTTTTATCATCATGATAAGTGTACTCTTTAATCCCCATCACCTATTTAAGCCATTCTCCCACTTTCCCCCCACCCCCTATGGGTAACCATCAATTTGTTCTCTATAGGTAAGAGACTATTTCTTGGTTTGTCTGTCATTTTTTTTACCTTTTGCTTGTTTGTTTTGTTTCTTAAATTTCACATATGAGTGAGATTATATGGTATTTGTCTTTCTTTGACTTATTTCACTTAACATTATAATCTCTATCTATGTTGTTGCAAATGGTAAGATTTCATTCTTTTTTTATGGCATGGAAAGATGCTGTTGGTGAGAACGCAAACTGGTGCAGCTACTGGGGAAAACATTATGGATGTCCCTCAAAAAGTTAAAAATAAATCTACCCTATGATCCAGCAATCACACTACTGGGTATTTACCAAAACAAACAAACAAACCCCAAAAATAAAGCAACAAACAAACAAACAAACAAACAAACAAAAAACACTAATTCAAAGGGATACATGCACCCTTATGATCTTCTACCCATTTTTAGTGGAATTATTTCTTTTTTTGGATATTGAGTTGTATAAGTTATTTATATATTTTTCACATTAACCCCTTATATTTTGTGTATTAAACCCTAATTAGGTTTTTAATCCATTTGAGTTTTATTTTTATGTATGATGTCTGAAAGTGGTCCAGTCTTATTCTTTTGCATGTAGCTGCCCACAATTTCCCAACATCATTTACTAAAGAAATTGTCTTTTATCCATTGTATTCTTGCCTTCTTTGTAACAGATTACATGACCATATAATCATGGGCTTATATATGACATCTCTACTTAGTTCCATTGATCTATGTCTCTATTTTTCTGCCAGTACCATATTGCTTTGATTAGCACAGCATTGTAGTGTATCTTCAGTATGTAATACTTCCAGCTTGGTTCCTATTTCTCAAGATTGCTTTGCCTATTCATGTTTTGTGTGTGTGTGTGTGTGTGTGTGTCTGTGGGTGTGTGTGTGTGTGGTTCCATACAAATTTAGCATTATTTGTTCTAGATGTGTGAAAAATACTGTTGATATTTTGATAGGTATTGCATTGAATTTGTAGATTGCTTTGGAGAGTATGGACATTCTAACAATATTAATTCTCCTGATCCATGAGCATGAAATATCCTTCCACTTAAATAAATGTAGATATATCATCTTCAATTTATTTCATTAATGTTTTATAATTCCCAGAGAAAATATTTCACCTCCATAGTTAAGGAGGCATTTTATTCTATTTTGGTGAAATCGTAAATTGAATTGTTTTCTTAATTGATCTTTCTGTTATTTTGTTATTCATGTATAGAAATTCTACCAATTTCTGAGTATTAGATTTATATCCTGCAACATTACTGAATTAATTTATTACTTCTAATAGTTCTTTGGTGGAGCCTTTGAAGTTTTCTATGCATGGTGTCATGTCATCTGCAAATAGTGACAGTTTAACATCATTTTTACCAATATGGATGTTCCTTATTTCATTTTATTTCCTAATTGCTGTGGTTAGGACTTCCAATACCATGTTGAGTAAAATTGGCAAGAGGGGAATCCTTGTCTTGTTGTCTTATAGAAAAAGCTCTCATGCTGAATGTTGAATTTTGTCAAATGCTTTTTTGCATTTATTTAGATATGACTTTTATTCTTTTTAAAAATTTATTTATTTAAATTCAAGTTAGTTAACATACAGTGTAGTATTGGTTTCAGGAGTAGAACACAGTGATACATCTCTTACATATAACAACCAGTGCTTATCTCAACAATCCTTAAATTTGTATGGAACCACAAAAGACCCTGAATACCCAAAGTAATATTGAAGAAGAAACCAAAGCAGAAGACATCACAATCCCAAACTCTAGCCTCTACTACAAAGCTGTAACCATCAAGACAGCATGGTATTGGCACAAAAACAGACACATAGACCAATGGAATAAAATAGAGACTCCAGAATTGGACCCACATATGTATGGCCAACTAATCTTTGACAAAGCAGGAAAGAATATCCAGTGGAAAAAAGGCAGTCTCTTTAACAAATGGTGCTGGGAGAACTGGACAGCAACATGCTGTGAATCTTTTATGATGTCCCCCTTCACACCCTTATTTCCTTCATTGTTCTGTCCGCCCATGTCAAACTTTTCCTTTCCCTCTTCAGCCCCCCATCTCCCTAAATCACATGGAATTTAGCCCCCCTCCTCTCAGGCTTTCAAGGGATAAAGAGGACTTCCAAAAACAACAAATTGAGGTTAAAAAGGAAGGAAAAAGCTATTTGGAAACAAAACTGGATGTTTCTTCGCTCAGATGGGTTATGGAGACATTCGGAGAGCTGCTAGAATTTCAACAGTCACTTGCCTAAAATTTACTCCAGAGCCTGCATCAGATTACATGCCAGGGCAAAAGAAAATCTTAAATTTCCTGAATATTAGTAAAAAAAAATATATCCCTGATTGCATTGGGAAACCTCAACTTGTTTCATTTATGTAAAAAAAACACAATTTGGATAACAATATAGAGAGTAAGTTACATGTGTTTGTGGTGGAGGAGTTAAGATGGTGGAGTAGTAGGAGGACTGGGGCTTGTCTCCTCCCTTGAACACAGCTAGATCAACCTCAAACTATTTTTGAACACCTTGGAAATTGATCTGAGAATAAACAAAATAATATGCTTAATTTGAGAGAGAACACAGCAAGTATGTGGTGTGGAGAGATGAATTAGGGAGAGAAAAGTGGTAGTGTTGCTGAGGAGTGGGAGCTCTTTTCACGAAGAGGAGACAGAGAGGGGGAGATTGAGCAGTGAATCAGGTTTGTGCAAGAAAAGCACTCCCCCCAAAAGTAGTAAGAGAGAAGGAGAGAGAGAAAGAAAGAGTGAAAACACTTTACCTATGAAATTGGTAGAATAGTAGAACAGACCAACAAAACTAAGAGATGGTTCTTCCAAACAAGTAATAAAATTGATAAATCCCCTATCCAGAATTCTCAAAAACAAAAAAGAAAGGACCCAAATTAAAAAAAAGTCACAAATGAAAGAGGAGGGATCACAACTAACAACATAGAAATTAAAAAAAAAAAAAATATATATATATATATATATATATATACATATCATAAGAGAGTATTACAAAAATTATATGCCAACAAACTGGGCACCCTGGAAGGAAAGGATAAATTACTAAAAACATACAGACTACCAAAACTGAAACAGGAACAAATGAAAAAATTGAACAGACCCATAACTAGCAAAGAAATCAAATCAGTAACAAAAATCTCCCAACAAACCAAAGTCCAGAGCCAGACAACTTCCCAGGAGAATTCTAACAGACATTTAAAGAAGTTAATAACCTTTATTTTTATCTATCACCTCTCTATTTATCTTTCTAATCTATCATCTATCTATCTATCATCTATCTGTATAAATTCAAGTTAGTTAACATACATAGTGTAGTATTGGTTTCAGTAGAATTTAGTGATTCATCACAGACATGTAAAACCCAATGTTCATCCCAACAAGTGCCCTTCTTAATACCCATCACATTTTAGCCCATCCCACACTCATCTCCCCTCCAGCAACCCTCAGTTTGTTCTCCATATTTAAGAGTCTCATGGTTTACCTCCGTCTCTGTTTTTCTTATTTTTTCTCCATTCTCCTGTGTTCATCTGTTGAGCTTCTTAAATTCCACATATGAGTGAAATCATATATTTGTCTTTCTCTGACTTATTTTGCTTAACATTATACACTCTACTTCTATCCATGTTGTTGCAAATGGCAATATTACATTCTTTTTGATTGCTGAGTAATATTCATATATATATGTTATATATTTATTGAATAATATTGAACAATATATGTTATTCATATATATATATATATATATATATATATATATATATATATCACATCTTCTTTATCTGTTCATCAGTCAATGGACATCATTTGGGCTTTTTCCATAATTTGGCTATTGCTGATAGTACTACTATAAACATTGGGGTGCATGTGCCCCATCAAATCAGTATTTTTGTATCCTTTAGGTGAATACCTACTACTGCAATTGCTGGATCCTATGGTATTTCTACTTTTAAGTTTTTGAGGAACCTCCATATTGTTTTCCAGAGTGACTGCACCAGCTTACACTTCCACCAACACTGCAAAAGTGTTTACCTTCCTCCACATCCTCACCAACTTCTGTTGTTTCCTGAATTGTTAATTTTGTTCATTCTGACAGGGGTGAACTAGTGTCTCATCGTGGTTTTGATTTCTATTTCCCTGATGATAAGTGATATTGAGCATCGTTTTTTGTGTCTGTTGCTCACCTGTATGTCTTCCCTTGCCTCTGGAGACGTGCTTAGTAAGAAGTTGCTGAAGCCTAGCTCATTGAGGTAGCTGCCTGTTTTCTCTTCTAGGATTTTTATGGTCTCACACTTAGGTCTTTCATCCATTTTGAATTTAGTTTTTGTGTATGGTGTGATAAAGTGGTACACTTTTATTCTTCTGCATGTGGATATCTGGTTTTCTCAGCGCCATTTGTTGAAGAGACTGTCTTTCCATTGAATATGGAGCATACAGGCTGGAAGCCTGCTTCAGATTCTGTGTCTCCTCCTCTCTCTGCACTTCCCCCACTCATGATCTGTCTCTCTCACTCAAAAATAACATTAAAAATTAAAAACAAATATTCACAAATAAATCAATGTATACACCACATTAATTAAAGAATAAGAACCATATTATTCTCTCAATAGATTCAGAAAAAGCATTTGACAAAACACAGCATAACTTCTTGTAAAAAAACCTCAACAAAATAGGGATAGAAATAACATATCTCAACATCATAAAGTCCATATATGAAAGATCCACAGCTAATATCATCCTTAACAACAAAAACAGATACATAGATCATTGGAAGAGAATAGGGAATCCAGAAATGGACCCACAAATGTATGGCCAACTAATCTTCGACATATCAAGGAAGATAATCAAATGAAAAAAGACAGTCTCAGGGCACCTGGGTGGCTCGGTCTGTTAAGTGTCCAACTTCAGCTCAGGTCATGATCTCATGGTTCATGAGTTTGAGTCCCACATTGGGCTCTGCTCTGACAGCTCAGAGCCTGGAGCTTGCTTTGGATTCTGTGTCTCCCTCTCTCTCTGCCCCTCCCATGCTCACAAACTGTTTCTCTCTCAAAAATAAATAAATGTTTAGGGGTGCCTGGGTGGCTCAGTCAGTTCAGCATCTGACTTCGGCTCAGGTCATGAACTTGCAATTTGTGAGTTCAAGCACCGCATCGGGCTCTGTGCCAATATCTCGGAGTCTGGAGTCTGCTACAGATTCTGTGTCTCCCTCTCTCTCTGTTCTTCCCCCATTCACACTCTGTCTCTCTCTCTCTCTCTCAAAAATAAATGAAGATTAAAAAAATACTTAAAAATAAATAAATAAATAAATAAATATTTAAAAATAATCAAAAAAAGAAAAAAAGAAAAAGAAAAAAGTCTCTTCAGCAAATGGTGCTGGGAAAACTGGACAGTGACATGCAAAGGAATGAAACTGGACGACTTTCTCACACCATACACAAAAATAAATTCAAAAGTAATGAAAGACCTAAATGTGAGATAGGAAACCACAAAAATCCTACCGAAAAACACAGGCAGCAATCTCTTTGACCTCAGCCATAGCATTTTCTTACTAAACATTTCTCTGGAGGCAAGGGAAACAAAAGCAAAAATGAACTATTGAGACTTCATCAGGATAAGAAACCCCCACACAGTGAAGGAAACAGTCAACAAAACTAAAAGGCAGCCGATGGAATGGGAGAAGACATTTGCAAATGACATATCTGATAAAGGGTTACTTTCCAAAATCTATATCGAGTTTAGCAACCTCAACCCCCAAAAAACAAAAAATCCAGTTAAGGAATGGGCAGAATTCATGATTAGACACTTTTCTAAAGAAGACATCCAGGCGACCAAGAGACACATGAAAATATGTCAACACACTTATCATCAAGTAAATATCAAAACCATGATGAGATACCACCTCAAACCCGTTAGAATGGCTAAAATTAGCAACACAAGAAACACTAAGTTTTGGTGAAGATGCAGAGAAAGGGCAATCCTCTTGCACTACTGAGGGGAATGCAAACTGGTGCAGCCACTGTGGAAAACAGTATGGAGTTTCCTCAAAAAATAAAAAAATAGAACTATTGTTGGATCGAGTAATTGCACTAGTAGGTATTTACCCAAAGGATACAAAAATACATATTCAAAGGGGCACATACACACCAAAGCATGCATTTATAGCAGCATTATCAATAATAGCCAAGGTATGGAGACAGACCAAATGTCCATAGACTGATTAATGAATAAAGATGTGATATATGTATTTTAATGGAATATTACTCTGCCATCAAAAAGAATGAAATCTTGGCATTTGCAACAACATGGATGGAGCAAGCATGTACAATGCTAAGCAAAGTAAGTCAGTCAGAGACAAATACCATATGATTTGGCTCATATCTAGAGTTTAAGAAATTAACAGATGAGCATATAGAGGGAGGGCAAGAAGAGAGGGAAACAAACCATGAGAGAGTCTATTTTTTTAATGTTATATTTATTTTCAAGAGAAAGTGGAGCTGGGGAGGGACAGAGGATTGCAGAGGATCTAAAGCAAGCTCTGTGTTGACAGCAGCGAGCCCTATGTGGGGCTTGAACTCACAAATCATGTGATCATGACCTAAGTTGAAGTTGGATGATCAAGTTACTGAGCCACCCAGGTGCCCCAAACCATGAGAGATTCTTAAAGATAGAGGACAAACTGAGGATTGATGGAGGGAGGTAAATGGGAGATGGGATAGAAAGGTGATGGGTATAAAGGAGGCCACTTGCTATGATGAGTACTGTTTTAAGTAAGTGATGAATCACTGATTTCTACTCCTGAAATCAATATTGCACTGTATGTTAGCTAACTTGTATTTAAATAAAAAATTGAAAGAAAAATAATGTGGGTATAAACCAGTGAGTTCTATATTACTGTTTTACTGACTCATGGCTAAAATTTTAGAATGCCATAAATCTCTGTTTGGGTCTGTGTGTTTATGTATACATGCATGTATGTTCTGTTTATGTGATATTTTTCTATTTCTGGATAGTGTTATCAAATTAATTTATAAAACACCTTAAAGACATTCAGTATGGATCCTTTTCAGTATGATTTAGACACAAATGAGTGATAATATAAATTAAGCATTACTAGACTGAAACCAATACTAGACTGTATGTTAACAAACTTGAATTTAAATAAATAAATAAATATAATAATAAAATAAATTTTGTAAAGAACAAAAAAGAAAAATAATAATTCTTTAAACTCTTGGAAGTAGGGAAACTATTCTAAATATTTGTTTTGTTTGTAAGTTAACATGACCTGGAGTAATCTTTGGAAAATAAAGATAGTTTCAAAACTATCGATAAATTCCCAATAGGCATGTTTTCAGAGTTGTCAGTATTCAACATAATGAAGAAACAATTTATTCTACCTAGATTTACTAGTGAAACAAGTTTATGTTATCTCTAGTAGAGGTTTATAATTATAAAGTGTCAATCCAATCAAAAAGCAAAAAGTATAATAAAACATAGTTTATTGATTCATGTCAATTATGACAATAAGAATGGGGAGGGAAATACTCTGTTCCCATTGGGATTTCTCTTTGGAAATTGCTTAATTTGTCAACAAGAAAAAATATATAAAGGTTTGCTTTATTTAATGTCCCATGAGTTTTTTTTTAATCAATTCATGCATAATTGTTCAGAACAAGCTAATTAAATAGATGTAAGTGGAGTAGAATTTTATAAATAAACTTTTTAACAGTAATTATGTTTTATATGTCTACTTAAAAATAGGTTAAAATATTTATGATAACTTGATACTTAAAGCTATGCTAAGTTAAACGATGGATATTCATTGAATATCTAGATCGTTTAAATGTTGAAACATGATGAACATAAATTTATCTACTTTTGGAATCTTGTTCTTATATGGTAAAAATAAGGAAAGTATATTTATCTCTGTTAGTAAACATGAGAAATTGTACTGCGAACAAGTCATATGACACTAGAAAATTATTAAATAATGTATTTATAAATTTGCTAGAGAAATTTGATACTTTTTATAAGAAAAGGAAAGAAAGACATGTCTTTGTTAAGGGGAAAAGAAGTAATTTTGTCCTAGAGTAGAATGACTGTATTTTTTTTTCAAAATGAGAAAGATAAAAAGAGTAGGACAAAAAGTAAGTAGATATTTAAATGTATTGTAAAAGAAATCTTGGGGAAAAAATGCTATCTTAGTAGTCAGAGCTACTAAGACTGAATTTACTTAAAATTTAAAAAAAAAATGAGCTTTTATGTCAAAAGCACATTGGAGTAAAACTAGAATTTGGGTTTCTCTGTAAAAAAACAATAGTTTTCATAGATTATTAGTCTGCTCTTAATAAGAAATTATTTTAAAAGTTTTTTTTTCTTTACTTTTTTTATTAACCTGCCTGGAAAACAAAGATTTTGTGTTTTAGAGTAATTTTCTGTGCTTTATGTTATTTTTATCAACCCTATGATCACTTAAGAAAATCAAGTTTTCTCAATTGTAAAAGATATGTTATGTTCACTATTATATAACCTTCTGTATTTGCCTTTGAAATATTTTATGAACAGATAATCAAAATTTTAGTTAATAAAGTGTTCAGAATCTTTAATATCTTTGTCAAGCTGTGCCAAATCAAATTCTAAATGGAATATTTTTTACCTTAACCTAACTTTGAAATCTCCCATAACACTCCTGAAAAATCTCAAATTGGTCTCTCACTTTGTCAAAGAGAGATATTAAAATAATTTGGTTTATTTTATATGTTAAATTATGTAGGAAACATTGTTAAATAAGAAGTAATGATAAAAGTAATGATAAAACTTTTTAGGTTACAAGTATATGGATACATGTTACTAATGTGAGTATTCCAGAAGTTGTAAAACACTCATAGAAATGTGTCAATACCTCCATTGTCTTGTTACGTTAAAATATTGGACACCACATAAATAACTAATTTTTCTTATCAAATGAATTTCTATCATTCTTTAACCTTGGCCGCTTTAAGTCTCATCATTCACAGACAGTTATTTTACTCTAATTCTTCTCTTCAAGCATTTACAATTAGCTATAGTGAGGATACTCTATGATGGCATCACTTAAAAAAACTTCATGATCATGAATCTAGACTAAGACTTTATAGAACTAATGAAGAAGTTGATGTATTTATGAAACTGCTAACTCAAGATCATGCAGAACAAAAGTTAACTGAATGGAACTGAGTAAATTGATGAAGATGATTATAAATTTTTACAATTCTTTGAAACATTGTTGGTGTTTTAATGTTTCATTCTTATATCTAAGGAAATATTTTTTTTCTTTTCTATAAAGCTCTCTATAACATAGAAATTTAGTAAAGTATCCCTTAGTGAACAAAGAAAATAAATATATTTTTTCATTACTTGCTCCCTCCAGAATTCAGAAACTCTCAGTGAATATTTTTATTTTCAAGGCAAGATAGACATTTGAATAAGTTCAATAAGAATTTGTTCTTGTATCAGGATACAATTGGAAGTATTGATTATAGTACCAAGGCTTTGATTGGAATGCTATATTTGAGAATGGTACATGGAATCAGGTGACTAGAAAGCTTTAAGGAACTAAGGTTGACTTTATGGAGACAACACTTAAAAGGCTCACCTTGGGAAAACTACTGGTATCTTGTTTACAGGGTTTCTGATGGCCTTACAAGGTAAGGGAAGGTCAGTTTATGAGAGGCTCAGGAACCTGAAGATATTTTGTGGACTTCAAGAAGGGAGGAATTCACCCAAACTATAGGTATTGCCATAAAAATCTGATGTGAAATTATTGGCTTGGCTTTCTAGTTTCAAAGTCTTTGAAAAGTTTAATCTGAGATTCTTAAAAGTTCCAGCAAAGCAAACTTAAGAGATCTATGTGATCAATTACTATTCTTGCTGCTTACTTATGTAAGTAATCAGTCAACTTTAATGAGACATTTTGCAAACAAATTAGTTCTCTCTCTCTCTCTCTCTCTCTCTCTCTCCAAACACATTAGTTGTACTTGATTACCTTTGATATAAATGGCAGTAACAGAGGAAGGGCCAAGTTGGCAGAACAGCATGGAAGTTGTGTTTTTTTGTTTTTTTTGTGTGTCTTTCACCCCTGAATTTCAGCCAGATCAACACTAAACCATCTTGCACACCTAGAAAACTGATTTCAGGATTAACACAATAATCCTCACAACCTGAACCACAGAGCTCAGCAGGTACACAGCATGGGGAGGTGAATGGGGGGAGAGAGAAGCTTCAGAGGGCAGGGAGCTGCTTTTGCTTGTGGAGAGAGGATGGAGATGGGGGGAGAGTATGGAAAAGCCACACCTTCCCCCCAAAAGCAGCTGGAGAGAAAGAGGAAGAGTGGAAGCAGATGCAAGGGACTGAAAAAAAAAGGGAGAAAGGAGAAAGGAGAGGGTTTAAATTCCATTAAGACTCTATAAACAGGGGAAGTGCAAAGTCTAAAACTTCTCAGCTTGATACCTAGTGGTGCTCTGGTGGGAAAGGTGAATCCCCAGGAGCAGAAAGTGAGGTCTGAAGGGTCCACGGGCCACATGGGAAGAGGCAGTTCCCCTGCTGGAAGGACATTTTGTAGAGGCTGTGCAGCCACCCCACAGGCAAAGGTCACAGTGGACCTCGGAGAACAACCACGTTTACTATTGTTGGAAAAAGACATTAAGGGTGAAGCCTGACACCAGATGTGTACTGTGATTTACCATAATCCTGAAATGCTGCTGAATGTACATGATTGCAGGAACATTTTTGGGGGTGGGCTAGCACCTAGCCACAGTCTCTGGGCATTGGCAGCAACACAGTCTCATGAAAGTTTCTGAGGGTGGGCCAGCACCCAGCCATTGCTCAGCGAGACCTTCCCGCAGAGTGTCAGAACAGGTCAAAACCACAGTCCTCTAGAAGTGAGGGGTTGGGAAATACAGCCTCATCTGAGATAAAACTCAGGAGGGAGGTGCCGCCTGGCAACCTGACAGCATGGTCACTAACAGTGTAGAAGCAGGGAGTGGACAGAAGCCAGAGACAAAGGAGGGGTACTTGATTGTTGGTTGGGGAGAGCACAGAGTTCTGATACTAGAGACTGGGTAGCTGGGTGACACCATTTTCACTGCTCCCGTGCATGCACATACACACCTACACATGCCACAACAATCCACCCCACTAAGCTAAACAGCACCATGTAGTGAAGAACTGAGCTATTACACTAAGCCCTGCCCAACTGGGCCAACCATGCTCTTGAGGAAAATCACAATTCTCTCTGCCTTCTTAGTTTATAAACTATAAAGTGCTTCATAGTTTGACTTGTAGGGGAAAACAGATGTAATTTCAGTCATATTTCATTCTGTTTGCTGGTCCATCTATTCAACTTTTTTTTCTTTTTCTTAACTTATTCTTGAATACATATAGAGAAAAAATATTTTTATTTTCCATTTTTATTAAAAAGATTTATCTTTAAATTCTTTCTACTATATTGTTTATTTTTTGTAAATTTTTAAAATTCTATTTTACTTTCATCACTTCATTTTATTCTATTTTGTTGTATTCATTTTTTTTTCAAATTTTCAAACATCTTCCTTTTTTCTTTTCTTATATTTCCCTTTTTTCTCTAATCTATCCAACTTCTTTCAACAACCAGACCAAAATACACCTGGGATATAGTATTCTTTATTTGACTTTTTTGTGTTGTTTTTAATTTTTATTTACTTTGTTAATTTCTTTTCTTCCTTCAAAATGACAAAAGTAAGGAATTTGCCCCAAGAGAAAGAACAGAAAGAAATGAGAGCCAGGGACTTAATCATCACAGATGTCTGAAACATAACTTAAAGTCAACAAGATGTCTGAAACAGAATTTAGAATCACAATAATAAAAGCACTAACTTGGGTCGAAAATAGATTATAATCCCCTTCTGCAGAGATGAAAGAAGTAAAACCTAGTCAGCATGCAATAAAAAAATGCTATAACCGAGCTGCAATCTCAAATGGATGCCACGGCAGCAAGGATTTTTGAAGCAGGGCAGTGAACAGTGAAATATAGGACAAACTTATGGAGAAAAATGATGAAGAAAAAAAAAGAGATTAAGGTAAAAGGGCATGATATAAAAATTAGAGAACTCAGTGACCCATTGAAAAGAAAAAAAAAAAAAGAAAAAGAAAAAAAAAACACATCAGAATCATAAAGGTTCCAGAAGATAAAGAGAGAGAAAAAGGGGTAGGAGGTTTAGGTGAGCAAATAATAGAGGAAATTTTTCCTAACCTGGGAAAGACAAAGACATCAAAATCCAGGAAGCACAGAGAACTCCCATTATATTCAACAAACCAGACCATCAACAAGGCATATCATAGTCAAATTCACAAAATACTCAGGCAAGGAAAGAATCATGAAAGCAGCAAGGGGAAAAGTCTGTAATCTATAAGGGAAGAGAGATCAGGTTTGGAGGAGAAACCTATCCAAAGAAACTTGGCAAGACAGAAAGGGGTGGCAGGATATATTCAATGTGCTGAGTCAGAAAAATAGGCAGCCAAGAGTCTGTCATATTCAGCAAGTCTGTCATTCAAAATAGAAGGAGAGATAAAATGTTTCCCTGAAAAACAAAAATTAAAGGAGTTTGTGACACTAAACCAGCCCTGCAAGAAATTTTAAGGGGTACTCTCTGAGGGGAGAAAAGATGAAAACAAAACAAAAAGGCCAAAAGCAACAAAGATCAGAAAGGACCAGAGAACACCTCCAGAAACTCCAACTCCACAGGCAACATAATGACAATAAATTCCTATCTTTGGGTACTCATTCTAAATGTCAATGGGCTAAATGCTCCAATCAAAAGACATAGGGTAACAGAATGGATAAGAAAACAAGATCCATCTATATGCTGTTTAAAATAGAACCATTTTAGACCTACAGACACCTTCAGATTGAAAGTAAGGGGATGGAGAACCATCTATCATAATAACGGTTGCCAAAAGAAAGCTGGAGTAGCTATACTTATATCAGACAATCCAGATTTTAAACTAAAGACTGTACCAAGAGATGAAGAAGGACATTATATCATAACCAAGGGGTCTATCCACGAAGAAGATCTAACAATTGTAAACATTTATGCTCCAAACGTGAGAGAACCCAAATATATAAATGGTTTAATCACAAATATAAAGAAACTCATTGATAATAATATCATAGTAGTAGGGGACTTCAACACCCCACTTACAACAATGGACTGATCATCTAAACAGAATATCAACAAGGAAACAGTGGCTTTTAATGACACACTGGGCTGAATGGACTTAACAGATATAGTGAGAACATATCATCCTAAAGCAGCAGAATATACATTCTTCTCCAGTGCACTTGGAACATTCTCTAGAATAGACCACATACTGGGACACAAATCAGCCCCCAACAAGTACAAAAAGATTGAGATCATACCTTGCATACTTCAGGCCAGAATGATATGAAACTTGAAACCATCCACAGGAAAAAAACTTAGAAAGATAACAAATACTTGGAGTTAAGAACATCCTGCTAAAGAGAGAATGGGCTAACCAAGAAGTTAAAGAGGAAATTAAAAAGTACATGGAAGCTAATGAAAATGATAACACCACAGCCCATAACTTCTGGAATGCAGCAAACTCGGTCATAAGAGGGAAGCATATAGCAATCCAGGCCTTCCTAAAAAAGGAAGAAAGGTTTCAGATACACAACTTAACCTTACACCTTAAAGAGCTGGAAAAGAAGAGCAAATAAAACCCCAAACCAGCAGAAGACAGGAAATAATAAAGTTTAGAGCAGAAATCAATGCTATCAAACCAAATCAAACTAAACAAACAAACAAAACAGTAATACAGATCAAAGAAACCAGGAGCTGGTTCTTTGAAAGAATTAACAAAATTGATAAACCCCTAGCCAGTTTGATCAAAAACAAAAAGGAAATATCCAAATGAATAAAATCAAGAATGAAAGAAGAGATCACAACCAACACAACAGAAATACAAACAATAATAAGAGAATTTATGGACAATTATATGCCGATAAAATGGACAATCTGGAAGAAATAGACAAATTCCTAGAAACATATAAACTGCCAGTAATGAAACAGGAAACAATAGAAAGTTTGAACACACTTATAACCATTAAAGAAATCAAATTAGTAATCAAAAATCTTCCAAAAAACAAGAGTCAGGGTCATATGGCTTTCCAGGGAATTCTACCAAACATTTAAGGAAGAGTTAACACCTATTATCTTGAAGCTGTACCAAAAAATATAAATGGAAGGAAGACTTCCAAACTCTTTCTATGAAGCTAGCATTACCTTGATTCCAAAACAAGACAAAGATCCCACTAAAAAGGAGAACTACAGAACAATTTCCCCAATGAACATGGTTGCAAAAATCCTCAACAAGATACTAGCCAACCGGATCCAACAATACATTAAAAGAATTATTTACTATAACCAAGTGGGATTTATACTTGGGATGCAGGGCTGGTTCAACATCCACAAAACAATCAGTGTGGTACATCACATCAATAAAAGAAAGGACAAGAAGCACAGGATCCTCTCCATAGATGCAGAGAAAGCATTTGACAAAATACAGCAAGCTTTCTTGATAAAAACCCTCAAGAAAGTAGGGATGGAGGGATCATACTTCAAGATCATAAAAGCCATATATGAAAGACCCACCGCTAATATCATCCTCAATGGGGAAAAACTGACAGCTTCCCCCCTAAGGTCAGGAACATGACAGGATGTCCACTGTCACCACTGTTATTCAACATAGTGTTGGAAGTCTTAGCATCAGCAATCAGACAAAATAAAGGAGTAAAAGCATCCAAATTGACCAGGAGGAAGTCAAACTTTCACTCTTTACAGATGACATGATACTCTATATGGAAAACCCAGAGGAGTACACCAAAAAACTGCTAGAACTGATCCATGAATTCAGCAAAGTCGCAGGATATAAAATCAATGCACAGAAATAAGTTGCATTTCTATACACCAATAATGAAGTAGCAGAAAGAGAAATCAAGGAATTGGTCCCATTTGCAATTCCACCAAAAACCATAAAATGCCAAGAACAAATCTAACCAAAGAGGTGAAATATCCATACATGAAAAACTATAGAAAGCTTATGAAATAAATTGAAGAAGACACTAAAAAATGGAAAAAGATTCCATGCTTCTGAACTGGAAAAAACAAATATTATTAAAATGTCAATACTACCCAAAGCAATCTACATATTCAATGTAATCCCTATCAAAATGACATTAGCATTCTTCACATAGCTAGAACAAACAATCCTAAAATTTGTACGGAACCAGAAAAGACCCTGAATAGCCAAAGCAATCTTGAAAAAAACAAAACAAAACAAAACAAAACCAAAACAAAACAAAAAAACAAAGCTGGAGTCATCACAATCACAGACTTCAAGTTGTATTACAAAGCTGTAATAATCACGACAGTATGGTACTGGCACAAAAACAGACACACAGATTAATGGAATGGACTAGAGAACCCAGGAATGGACCACAAAGGTGTGGGCAATTAATTTTGAGAAAGCAGGAAAGAATATCCAATAAAAAATGACAGTCTCTTCAGCAAATTGTGATGGAAAAACTGGACAGCGGCATGCAGAAAAATAAACCTGGACCCTTTTTACACCATACACAAAAATAAACTCAAAATGGATGAAAGACCTAAATGTAACAGAGGAAGCCATCAAAATCCTCAAGGAGAAAGCAGGCAAAAACCACGTTGACCTTGGCTGAAGCAACTTCTTACTCAACACATCTCCAGAAGCAAGGGAAACAAAAGCAAAAATGAACCATTGGGACCTCAAAAAAATAAAAATCTCATGCACAGTGAAGGAAGCAATCAGCAAAACTAAAATGCAACCAACAGAATGGGAGAAGATGTCTGCAAATGACATGTCAGATAAAGTGTTAGTATCCAAAATATATAAAGAACTTATCAAACTCAACAATCAAAGAGCAAATAATCCATTGAAGAAATGGGCAGACGACATGAATAGACACTTCAAAGAAGACATCTACATGGCCGACCGACACATGAAAAAATGCTCATCACTCATCAGGGAAATACAAATCAAAACCACAATGAGATACCACCTCACACCTGTCAGAATGGCTAGCATTAATAACTCAGGCATCAACAGATGTTGGCAACGTTGCAGAGAAAGAGGATCTTTTTTGTGCTGCTTGTGGGAATACAAACTGGTACAGCCACCCTTGAAAACAGTATGGATATCCCTTAAAAAATTAAAAAATAGAACCACCCAATGACCCAGAAATTGCACTACAAGGTATTTATCCAAAGGATACAGATGTGCTGTTTTGAAGGGGCACATGTCTCCCAATGTTTATAGCAGCACTATCAATAATAGCCAAAGTATAGAAAGAGCCCAAATGTTCATTTATGGATGATTGGATAAAGAAAATTGGTATACGTATATGATGGAGTATTACTTGGCAATCAAAAAGAATGAAATCTTGCCATTTGCAACTACATGGATGGAACTGGAGGGTATTATGCTAAATGAAATTAGTCAGAGAAAGACTAATATCATATGACTTCACTCATGAGGACTTTAAGATACAAAACAGGTGAACATAAGGGAAGGGAAGCAAAAATAATATAAAAACAAGGAAGGGATAAAACATAAGGGACTCTTAAATATAGACAACAAAAAAGGTTGCTGGAAGGATTGTGGGAGGGGAAATGGGGTAAATGGGTGAGGGCATTAAGAAATCTACCCCTGAGACTTAGCATCTGGGAGGTCATAAGTTAACAGCTCTGCTTGGAAAGCGGGAAGGCTGGAGGACAAAGGGAGGGAGAGTTGCTGAGCCCCAGGATGACAGAGCTCAGTTTGACGGGGAACAAAGGCGCTCGCCAGCGCCATCTCCCTCGCCCATCCCCCAGCCAAAATCCCAAAGGGAACCAGTTCCTGCCAGGGAACTTGCTTGCTCCTCGCAAACACCCAATGCTGTACTTCTGTGGAGCCACCCCTCCAGCAGCAGGTCTGACTCCCTCCCGCTGCCACAGGGCCCCTCCTGAAGTGGATCACCTAAGGAGAAGCGAGCTAAGCCTGCCCCTCCTGCCCCCCAGTGTACCTTGCCTACCCACCCCAGCTAATATGCCAGATCCCCAGCACCACAAGCCTAGCAGTGTGCAAGTAGCCCAGACGGGACACGCCACCCCACAGTGAATCCCGCCCCTAGGAGAGGGGAAGAGAAGGCACACACCAGTCTGACTGTGGCCCCAGCGGTGGGCTGTGGACAGACATCAGGTCTGACTGTGGCCCCGCCCACCAACTCCAGTTATACACCACAGCACAGGGGAAGTGCCATGCAGGTCCGAACCACTCCAGGGACTATCCAAAATGACCAAACAGAAGAATTCCCCTCAGAAGAATCTCCAGGAAATAACAACAGCTAATGACCTGATCAAAAAGGATTTAAATAATATAACAGAAAGTGAATTTAGAATAATAGTCATAAAATTAATCGCTGGGCTTGAAAACACTATAGAGGACAGCAGAGAATCTCTTGCTACAAGATCAAGGGACTAAGGAACAGTCAGGAGGAGCTGAAAAATGCTTTAAACAAGATGCAAATTGAAATGGAAATGACCACGGCTCGGATTGAAGAGGCAGAGGAGAGAATAGGTGAACTAGAAGATAAAATTATGAAAAAAGAGGAAGATGAGAAAAAGAGAGATAAAAAAATCCAGGAGTATGAGGGGAAAATTAGAGAACTAAGTGATACACTAAAAAGAAATAATATACGCATAACTGATATCCCAGAGGAGGAAGAGAGAGGGAAAGGTGCTGAAGGTATACTTGAAGAAATAATAGCTGAGAACTTCCCTGATCTGGGGAAGGAAAAAGGCATGGAAATCCAAGAGGCACAGAGAACTCCCTTCAGATGTAACTTGAATCGATCTTCTGCACGACATATCATAGTGAAACTGGCAAAATACAAGGATAAAGAGAAAATTCTGAAAGCAGCAAGGGATAAACGTGCCCTCACATATAAAGGGAGACCTATAAGACTCGTGACTGATCTCTCTTTTGAAACTTGGCAGGCCAGAAAGGATTGGCAGGAGATCTTCAATGTGTTGAACAGAAAAAAAAATATGCAGCCAAGAATCCTTTATCCAGCAAGTCTGTCATTTAGAATAGAAGGAGAGATAAAGGTCTTCCCAAACAAACAAAAACTGAAGGAAATTGTCACCACTAAACCAGCCCTACAAGAGATCCTAAGGGCGATCCTGTGAGACAAAGTACCAGAGACATCGCTACAAGCATAAAACATACAGATATCACAATGACTCTAAACCCATATCTTTCTATAATAACACTGGATGTAAATGATTAAATGCGCCCACCAAAAGACATAGGGTATCAGAATGGATAAAAAAACAAGACCCATCTATTTGCTGCCTACAAGAGACTCATTTTAGACCTGAGGACACCTTTAGATTGAGAGTGAGGGGATGGAGAACTATTTATCATGCTACTGGAGGCCAAAAGAAAGCTGGAGTAGCCATACTTATATCAGACAAACTAGACTTTAAATTAAAGGCTGTAACAAGAGATGAAGATGGCATTATATAATAATTACAGGGCCTATCCATCAGGAAGAGCTAACAGTTATAATTGTCTATGTGCCGAATATGGGAGCCCCCAAATATATAAAGCAATTACTCATAAACATAAGCAACCTTATTGATAAGAATGTGGTAATTGCAGGGACTTTAACACTCCATTTACAGAAATGGATAGATATCTAGACACATGGTCAATAAAGAAACAAGGGCCCTGAATGATACATTGGATCAGATGGACTTGACAGATATATTTAGAACTCTGCATCCCAAAGCAACAGAATATACTTTCTTCTCGAGTGCACATGGAACATTCTCCAAGATTGATCACATACTGGGTCACAAAACAGCCCTTCATAAGTATACAAGAATTGAGATCATACCATGCATACTTTCAGACCACAATGCTGTGGAGCTTGACATCAACTACAGGAAAAAGTCTGGAAAACCTCCAAAAGCATGGAGGTTAAAGAACACCCTACCAAAGAATGAGTGGGTCAACCAGGCAATTAGAGAAGAAATTAAAAAAACATATGGAAACAAATGAAAATGAAAATACAGCAATCCAAACGCTTTGGGACGCAGCGAAGGCAGTCCTGAGAGGAAAATATATTGCAATCCAGGCCTATCTCAAGAAACAAGAAAACTCCCAAATACAAAATCTAACAGCATACCTAAAGGAAATAGAAGCAGAACATCAAAGGCAGCCTAAACCCAGCAGAAGAAGAGAAATAATAAAGATCAGAGCAGAAATAAACAATATAGAATCTAAAAACACTGTAGAGCAGATCAACGAAACCAAGAGTTGGTTTTTTGAAAACATAAACAAAATTGACAAACCTCTAGCCAGGCTTCTCAAAAAGAAAAGGGAGATGACCCAAATAGATAAAATCATGAATGAAAATGGAATTATTACAACCAATTCCTCAGAGATACAGACAATTATCAGGGAATACTATGAAAAATTATATGCCATCAAATTGGACAACCAGGAAGAAATGGACAAATTCCTAAACACCCACACTCTTCCAAAACTCAATCAGGAGGAAATAGAAAGCTTGAACAGACCCATAACCAGCGAAGAAATTGAATCGGTTATCAAAAATCTCCCAACAAATAAGAGTCCAGGACCAGATGGCTTCCCAGGGGAGTTCTACCAGACGTTTAAAGCAGAAATAATACCTATCCTTCTCAAGCTATTCCAAGAAATAGAAAGGGAAGGAAAACTTCCAGACTCATTCTATGAAGCCAGTATTACTTTGATTCCTAAACCAGACAGAGACCCAGTAAAAAAAGAGAACTACAGGCCAATATCTCTGATGAATATGGATGCAAAAATTCTCAATAAGATACTAGCAATTCGAATTCAACAGCATATAAAAAGAATTATTTACCATGATCAAGTGGGATTCATTCCTGGGATGCAGGGCTGGTTCAACATTCGCAAATCGATCAACGTGATACATCACAGGAATAAAAGAAAAGATAAGAACCATATGATCCTGTCAATCGATGCAGAAAAGGTCTTTGACAAAATTCAGCACACTTTCTTAATAAAAACCCTTGAGAAAGTCGGGATAGAAGGAACATACTTCAACATCATAAAAGCCATTTATGAAAAGCCCACAGCTAACATCATCCTCAATGGGGAAAAACTGAGAGCTTTTCCCCTGAGATCAGGAACAGGACAGGGATGCCCACTCTCACCGCTGTTATTTAACATAGTGTTGGAAGTACTAGCATCAGCAATCAGACAACAAAAGGAAATCAAAGGCCACAAAATAGGCAAAGATGAAGTCAAGCTTTCACTTTTTGCAGATGACATGATATTATACATGGAAAACCAGATAGACTCCACCAAAAGTCTGCTAGAACTGATATATGAATTTAGCAAAGTTGCAAGATACAAAATCAATGTATACGAATCAGTTGCATTCTTATACACCAATAATGAAGCAACAGAAAGACAAATAAAGAAACTGATCCCATTCATAATTGCACCAAGAAGCATAAAATACCTAGGAATAAACCTAACCAAAGATGTAAAAGAACTGTATGCTGAAAACTATAGAAAGCTTATGAAGGTAATTGAAGAAGATATAAAGAAATGGAAAGACATTCCCTGCTCATGGATTGGAAGAATAAATATTGTTAAATGTCAATCCTACCCAAAGCTATCTACACATTCAATGCAATCCCAATCAAAATTGCACCAGCATTCTTCTCGAAACTAGAACAAGCAATCCTAAAATTCATATGGAACCACAAAAGGCCCCGAAAAGCCAAAGTAATTTTGAAGAAGAAGACCAAAGCAGGAGGCATCACAATCCCAGACTTTAGCCTCTACTACAAAGCTGTCATCATCAACACAGCATGGTATTGGCATAAAAACAGACACATAGACCAATGGAATAGAATAGAAACCCCAGAACTAGACCCACAAACGTATGGCCAACTCATCTTTGACAAAGCAGGAAAGAACATCCAATGGAAAAAAGACAGTCTCTTTAACAAATGGTGCTGGGAGAACTGGACAGCAACATGCAGAAGGTTGAAACTAGACCACTTTCTCACACCATTCACAAAAATAAACTCAAAATGGATAAAGAACCTGAATGTGAGACAGGAAACCATCCAAAGCCTAGAGGAGAAAGCAGGAAAAGACCTCTCTGACCTCAGCTGTAGCAATCTCTTACTCGACACATCCCCAAAGGCAAGGGAATTAAAAGCAAAAATGAATTACTGGGACCTTATGAAGATAAAAAGCTTCTGCACAGCAAAGGAAACAACCAACAAAACTAACAGGCAACCAACGGAATGGGAAAAGATATTTGCAAATGACACATCAGACAAAGGGCTAGTATCCAAAATCTATAAAGAGCTCACCAAAGTCCACACTTGAAAAACAAATAACCCAGTGAAGAAATGGGCAGAAAACATGAATAGACACTTCTCTAAAGAAGACATCCGGATGGCCAACAGGCACATGAAAAGATACTCAACGTCGCTCCTCATCAGGGAAATACAAATCAAAACCACACTCAGATATCACCTCACGCCAGTCAGAGTGGCTAAAATGAACCAATCAGGAGACTATAGATGCTGGAGAGGATGTGGAGAAACGGGAACCCTCTTGCACTGTTGATGGGAATGCAAATTGGTGCAGCCACTCTGGAAAACAGTGTGGAGGTTCCTCAGAAAATTAAAAATAGACCTACCCTATGACCCAGCAATAACACTGCTAGGAATTTACCCAAAGGATACAGGAGTACTGAGACATAGGGGCACTTGTACCCCAATGTTTATAGCAGCACTTTCAACAATAGCCAAATTATGGAAAGAGCCTAAATGTCCATCAACTGACGAATGGATAAAGAAATTGTGGTTTATATACACAATTGAGTACTACATGGCAATGAGAAAGAATGAAATATGGCCTTTTGTAGCAACGTGGATGGAACTGGAGAGTGTGATGCTAAGTGAAATAAGCCATACAGAGAAAGACAGATACCATATGGTTTCACTCTTATGTGGATCCTGAGAAACTTAACAGAAACCCATGGGGGAGGGGAAGGGGAAAAAAAAAAAAGAGGTTAGAGTGGGATAGAGCCAAAGCATAAGAGACTCTTAAAAACTGAGAACAAACTGAGGGTTGATGGGGGTGGCAGGGAGGGGAAGGTGGGTGATGGGTATTGAGGAGGGCACATTTTGGGATAAGCACTGGGTGTTGTATGGAAACCAATTTGACAATAAATTTCATATATTGAAAAAAAAAAGTAATCTACCCCTGAAATAATTGTTGCACTATATGCTAAATTGAATGTAAATTTAAAAATTAATTAATTAATTGAAAAAATGGGTGTGACTATAGAGGAAAAAATTACATTTCAGTGGAAAACTATAGCACACTTTTGTTGGTATTAATTTCTAGTGTTTTTTTTTTTCATTTTATTTAAGGTTTTGTTACCTACTTGTAACTGGACAAAATCCTGAATTATTCTTGTTTCTTCCAGTATTGGTTACAATTCCCCAAACCAATGTTTCCCGTTTTCTCCCTTCTGACTTGGAATCATTGAGAACTAAAACAGACCTTTTTCCTGAAGCCTTGCAAGTTAAATGGGTGACTTGTTACGAACTTTGGAGAAATCACCACAGCACATCACATATGGGCAACTTTCATACCTGCTGCTGTGTGGGCCACTTGTAAAGTTCACCCGGCTTCCAACTACTAATCTTTGTTTTTTCTTCTATTTTCATAGAAATAGCACCAGTTAAAAAACTGATGGCCAGCATCATAGCTAGCATGTACTTTTTACACTCTAGTCTCAAAAGATGATCCAGCTTGTCCTTAAAAAACAAAAGATGAACAAATAAGAAAAGGACTTACACCATACAAAGGAAAAATAATGTTTTTTCTTCCCTTGAACAAAGGTAGGATGACAAAGATTCAAACTATATACAGGACTCTGAAATTCTTTGCAGGCTCATTTATCCACTTTCTTCTAAAATCTAGTTTTAACAAGAACACTGCTAAATCATGTTAACCCAAATCCCTCACTTCTTAAATCTGATAGGGTTTCTGATTCTCTACCATCTCTCTGGGTGATGTCTGATAATGCTAGCCTTTTTTCAGCGAGGAATCCTATTAGGTTGGTTTAACCAGAATTCCCCTTACCCCAATGTTTCCTCTTAGTAATTTTCCATTCACTAACTCCCATCCTGCTACTTGGCTATAAAATCCCACTTGCCATGCCATATTTGAAGTTGAGACAAATCTCTCTCTCTCCTACTGTAGAATCCCATTGCAGTGGTCCCTATACCTGTTGCAAAGATTCTAAGTAAAGTATGCCGTATCATCTCTAATACATGTCATTGAACATTTTTTTTCCTTCACATGACCCAAGTGGGTATCTTTTTAATGGTCCAGTTTTCCAGTGCCCCTAATGACCATTTGGCCGGGCCATTGGCCACTGCCCATGAGTTTGTAAAACTCCAAACATAAGGGTGCTTACAATGGCTCAATTCTTTCATCACTGTAAAGAAAATAGTGTGCAATTCATCCTTTGGCTGATTTTTTTCTTACTTTCTTCAATCAGACTTTTTCTGTCAGTGAGTCATTTTGTGGTGGCCTTTCATACAGGATACTGTCCCTCCATATTGGAACTGTTATCCACAAACTAAATATCTATTTTATGGTCAATAAGGAGCAGCTTATAGGGCACCACAATCTGGCTGCTGTTTAGGTGGCTTCAAACTTAGCCCTAGGGGAACAAAGTCTACCTGTCTGGGAATATGATAGGTACCTTTCTGAATTATCCTTTTAGCATATTAGTGCATAAACCATTTCCATTTTATTATGGAATTCTTCTGAATATTGTCTTCATTATTATAATGTTTCTTTGCTATCACCTAAGACATAAGTATTTCAGGTTTAAAGATTATTTTATGTCCTTCATTGAAATCTTTTCCCACATGATGCCAATTCTACAAACTAAGCAGTTTATAAATGATTAAACAGGTATGACCAAAGGAATTTTTTAGATGATTATCCACCAGTTGTCACTTTTTCTCTATGTTTTGATTTTGTTCATGTCTGAGTGTCCTGAGTTCCTTCTGGAATTCTGCCATATGGAGTAGTCTATTAACTTTGTGTTAATTCAATTGGAATTTTTGACAATCACTTTATTTTTGACAATCAATTTATTAATTTCCCAGAAATCTTGGTTTTATAGAATCTAGCAGCCTATACATTTGGTATAGACACCTTCTTATTGGTATTGTGGGGTGGGACAGGGGCAAAATGATGAGAACCAAAAATAATTGAATTTAAAAGTTCAGGAATGAAGCTAACTTGGGAGCATCTTTATCAGTCCTCAATGCCTTATAGATCTATAATGAGCAAACACCATTTTTCATAGATAGTATTGTTAAACGTCTGATATAAAGGAATGTATTAATTATTACAGCCCCTAAGGAGGCTGAAAACTGTCATTAGGTCAAACTAAAGTCTACTAATGTTTCCTTCACTCCAAGGACCCTGAGAAATGTAGCAAGATAAGGAAATCAGCACAGGGCATAATTTAGTATAGTTTCCCAGTCCAGCATACCCTTGTTCTCTGTTAGAAAAATATTTTCCACCATAAGAATAAAATTCTGAATGTAAAACTTTTTCTGATCTAAAGGAGAAAACCCAGGTACTGTGCAACCATCCTCCTGCCACAAATAAATGGACTGGGGTGGACACCTGACCCAATTGTAGTTAATCATAAACCTCAACTGAAAATTGAGGGTTGAGACCCAGACACTTATCAGCTCTGGGTATCTTGATCTGAAAGTCGTATAGAGTTGAGGCTGGGTAATACCATAGAAGCCAAAGTCATAAGTAAGCTGGAGTGATAGAAAATAAATTATAAGGCAACAGAGGAAGTCAATTTCTCAAAATTATTAGCATATATTCTAAAAAAGAAGGTGAATGAGACACAGGTAATTCTAAAGGATGCTTTTAGATGGAAATAGCTTGTCATTCCATGAAGATTGGAGCATCCTGTTTACTGTCCATGGGTCATATATTTCCATATATTTCCCTCTTGTCTTGAGGTAGCCTGAGTCACTCATTCTTTCACAACAGCTGATGTTAGTTAGGAATAAAGTATTCCCCAGGAGTAATAATTGCACAAGAAAACAGATGTCTGCAAACAAAATTTTGACTACATTTTGAATCACTGATTAGTAGAGATAGATAGGCTGCCTATCCTGAAGTTACACACTAGTAATCTGTGAGGTAAAATATGTTTAATCTCATACCAGTAATTCTTCATTCTTAGACCATATTCCCACTGAGGTTAAGCCTTTGCAGCAGCAAAGTGCAATAACCACAAAGTGACCTCATGGCTTTAAATAAAGTGCAGTGGCAAAAAGAAAGTTCTAGTCATTGCTTAATATTCGGGAAGCAGAAAAGAAAACAAACATTAAAATTAAATATATTTATCAAACATTAATTTATCTGATACCACTTGTGTTGCTTTGAGTTCTCACAAAAGCAAACATTGTGTCAAGGACCTACTTGCAGGTAATTTATTTGGGAGATGACCATAGGATGTGTAAGTGAGAGACCCAGAAATAGGACAAGGGGTGGAGGCAATGAAAAAAAGTGTTAATGAGCAGGTAACTGGGCAAACAAGCTTATTTCCACTAGAAACTCATTGGAGGAAACGATATAGAATGAATTTCAGGATATCACACTGATAAATTGTGATACTATCCATCAATTTATATCCTTTTCACAGAATACTGGAGATATTAAAACTGTGGCATATCTAAACTGCCCAGTGACTACGCTGATCAATCTTCACCAGTGCTAAAGAAAGTCCTCAAGCTGAAAATGAATTTAGTACTTGTGTTCCATAATTTTCCATTGCAGCTGTAAACAAACTCAAGTGGGCCAAGGACTGATGGAGTAGAGTGTCTGATACACTCCGGGTCCTTGTCAGATTTATTAAAGACCTGTAGGAAATCCATTCTGATACTCTGGCACTTCAAGGTGTCAAGAGAACTATAGATAAATACTTCTGGCCTATATTCCTTCACGCTGGCCTGCCCCTCAGCTTCCTATGTGGCTTGCCAAAAGTTTTACTCTATCCTAGGTATATTGGGTAATTTAATTGCTTATTTATTTGTTATCACTAGGCATGAAATCTCAAAGGATCCAGAGAAAATTCTCAGCTCTCCCTAGTTTCCCACCGTATGGAGCTGCAACTCTAGTTTGTTATCATAATCATAGCAATTACTCTCATCCTTGTTTATCTTCTGCCATGAAGACCCCAACATGACCAGGCAACAGATAAAGTTTTAGGTATAATTGAACCCCTCCTAGTCTGCTATATGTCTACATCACTTAATGACTTGGAAAAAAATGATAATACCTAGTGTTATAGTCAGTTCTGATAGAATACCCTCAGGTCAGTGTTCATTCTCTCTTGGAGAGAATGTCTAGAAGTCGTTTATGAAATGGTGTAAAGACCTAGCCATGCTCCAAACCCCTAAGGGATTACACTCTGACCCTCTTAATGTAATGTGCCAAGGACCCACACAAAGATCCTATCTTCGATAAGTACATCTAGCACCATTTAATTTGTCAGTTGATGGCCTATGCATCAGGGTAACTTGAACCACAGTCTGGATCTTCTGCAAAGCCCTCTATTGCTATGAATCCCACTTAAAACTCTCAGTCTTCCAAGGTACATAACATACAAGTCACAGCAGTATTCCCAAGTGTAAATCTCCAAAATCTAAAGTCCTCTACCAAGTGCTGTATCTCATTCTTAATAATATGATTTCTATTGCACCATTAATGCATTCAATCATTTGTCCTTTACCTCACAAAGAGATATCCTACAGTACTATAGATTAACATTTATAATAAGTTTTCCTATGGATTATTGGGGGTCCTTGACAATATTTTAAGGAATCCTGAGATCAAAATAATGTCATAATATTGCTAA
This sequence comes from Panthera onca, assembly GCF_046562875.1. Taxonomy (NCBI): domain Eukaryota; kingdom Metazoa; phylum Chordata; class Mammalia; order Carnivora; family Felidae; genus Panthera; species Panthera onca. Next base: position 22,638,844 of record NC_138344.1, read on the forward strand.
GATATTACTTTTAACTGTTGACACTAGTAATTATAGGGGGAAACAATGGTAAAGCTGCTGATGACTTAGCATGAATTAACACTGTGTTGTCAAAATGTAGCAGTGCAATGTGTTTTTCACCATTATGGCTCTGCAAGAAAAAAAAAATGAAACTCACTTTATAATTCCATTGGTAAAACAATAAAAAAATTCTAATTTTTAAATGTTAGCCATTCTATGCACATCCTTTTAATAATTTGTGTGAAGATATTGGAAATCTACATGAAGCACACTTCTATTGCAATTTAAGGGATGGTTTACTTGTAGAAAAACACTTGTGTAATCATTTGAATTATAAGCTAAACTAGCTGCCTTTTTGTTCATAGAGTATCATTTTAAACTGAGTGGTAGATAAACTGAAGTTAGTCAGATGTTTAGATATTTGTCAGTTTTTTTTTTCCAAAATGACAAACAGTGCAAGTAACTTCAAACAAAACAACTAATAATATGAGTTTCCAAAACTAAAATGTGAGCTTTCAAGGAAAAAAAACAGTAATTTTTGACAGCTTTCTTTTTTTTTAATTTTTTTTAACGTTTATTTATTTTTGAGACAGAGATAGACAGAGCATGAACGGGGGAGGGTCAGAGAGAGGGAGACACAGAATCTAAAAAAAAGGCTCCAGGCTCTGAGCTGTCAGCACGGAGCCTGACGCGGGGCTCAAATTCACGGACCACGAGATCATGACCTGAGCCGAAGTCGGACATCCAACTGACTGAGCCACCCAGGCGCCCCGACAGCTTTCTTAACATTTAATGACTTTTCTGATAAGATTCGTGGTAATTAATGAAATATTTTTTTATGTATTTCATAATAAAGTATATCTACATTTGGAACGTCTGTATGACTCAGGGAACAATTATTTTCCAAATACATGACATTACAAAGCTATGCTGTCCAATATGGGAGCCACCAGTCACATGTGGCTATTTAAATTTTAATTTTAATTGGGGTAAAATATAATAAATATTTAGCTTTTCAGTCTCACTACCCATAGTCAATAAGTTCAGTAACCACATGTGGCTAGTGGCTACCATACGAATAGCACAGATTAGAACATTTTCATTATTTTAGAAAGTTATGTTGGAAGTTCTATTAGGAAACTATGCATTCATCTCATACAAAATGAAACAATGCATTCCAACGTAAAAGACTCACTGACATGGTTTCAGATGATATAGTGCAGCTTATTTAAAAAAAAACAAACAAACTACCACTTGTTGAGTGTGTTCATCATTGCCATAGGCTGAATGTTTATGTCCTCCCAAAATTTATATATTCAACCTAATCTTTGATGTGTGATATTTGGAAGTGGGGCCACTGGGAGTTTGTCAACTCATGAGGAAAAAAACCCTCATGAATGAAATTTGTAACTTTATAAAAAAGACCCCAGAAAGACCTCTTGTCCCTTATGCCATTAGAAGACTCAAGGAAAAGATAACTGTTTATAAAGCAGGAAATGGTGTCTGATTAGACACCAAATTTGCCAGTGCCTTGATCTTGGACTTCCCAGCTTTCAAAACTGTGAGAAACTAATTTCTGTTGTTTATTACCTAGTCTATGGCATTTTGTTATAACAGCCCAAAAGGACTAAGACAGTGGTTATCAAAAAATATTCACATATCTACTTCAACATTCAGTGTGTTGAACTATGTTGTTTTGGCTGAAATATATGAAGAAAATCTATAAAGGTCAATAAAACATTTCCTTTTATCAAATATATGTCTGTACAAGGCCAGGTTTTCTTCATGTACCTCAATTAAAAAATACAGTGCAACAGTGAAGAGACTAACTTTTTTTCCATTGGATACTCTGCTGCTTTGTCAAAGATTAGTTGGTTATGCATCTGTGGGTCCAATTCTGGAGTCTCTATTCTATTCTATTGGTCTGTATGTCTGTTTTTGTGCCAATACCATACTGTCTTGATGATTATAGCTTTGTAGTAGAGGCTAAAGTCTGGGACTGTGATGCCTCCTACTTTGGTCTTCTTCTTCAATATTACTTTGGCTATTCGGGGTCTTTTTTGGTTCCATACAAATTTTAGGATTGTTTGTTCTAGCTTTGAGAAGAATTCTGGTGAAATTTTGATTGGGATTTCACTGAATGTGTAGATTGCTTTGGGTAATATTGACATTTTAACAATATTTATTCTTCCAATCCATGAGCATGGAATGTTTTTCCATTTCTTTGTGTCTTCTTCAATTTGTTTCATAAGCTTTCTATAGTTTTCAGCATACAGATCTTTTACATCTTTGGTTAGGTTTATTCCTAGGTATTCTATGGTTCTTGGTGCAATTACAAATGGTGCTGGGAGAACTGGACAGCAACATGAAGAAGAATGAAACTAGACCACTTTCTTGCACCAAACACAAAAATAAACTAAAAATGAATGAGGACCTGAATGTGAGACAGGAAACCATAAATATCCTAGAGGAGAAAGCAGGAAAAAGCTTCTTTGACCTCAGCCACAGAAATTTCTTACTCAGCATATCTCCAAAGTAAAGGGAATTAAAAGCAAAAATGAACTATTGGGGCCTCATCAAGATAAAAACCTGCTGCACGGCAAAGGAAACAATCAACAAAACAACCGATGAAAAATGGGAAAATATATTTTCCAATGGCATATCGGATAAGGGTTAGTATCTAAAATCTATAAAGAACTCACCAAACTCCACACCCAAAAAAAAAAAATAATAATCCAGTGAAGAAATGGGCAGAAGACATGAATAGACACTTTTCCAAAGAAGACATCCAGATGGCCAACAGACACATGAAAAGATGCTCAACATCAGTCATCATCAGGGAAATACAAATCAAAACGACACTCAGATACCACCTCACGCCAGTCAGGGTGGCTAAAATGAACAAATCAGGAGACTATAGATGCTGGCGAGGATGTGGAGAAACGGGAACCCTCATGCACTGTTGATGGTAATGGAAACTGGTGCAGTCGCTCTGGAAAACAGTGTGGAGGTTCCTCAAAAAATTTAAAATAGAACTGCCCTATAACCCAGCAATAGCACTGCTAGGAACTTACCCAAAGGATACAGGAGTGCTGATGCATAGGGGCACGTGTACCCCAATGTTTATAGCAGCACTTTCAACAATAGCCAAATTATGAAAAGAGCCTAAATGTCCATCGACTGATGAATGGATAAAGAAGATGTGATTTATATATACCATGGAATACTACTTGGCAATGAGAAAGAATGAAATCTATTTGCAGCAAGGTGGATGGAACTGGATTGTATCATGCTAAGTGAAATAGGTCAGAGAAAGAAAGATACCATATGTGTTCACTCATATGTGGATCTTGAGAAACTTAACAGAAGACTATGGGGGAGGCTAAGGGGGAGAAAAAAAGTTACAGAGAGGGAGGGAGGGAAACCATAAGAGACTCTTAAATACTGAAAACAAACTGAGGGTTGATGAGGGTGGTGGGGGAGAGGGGAAAGTGGGTGATGGGCATTGAGGAGGGCACTTGTTGGAATGAGCACTGGGTGTTGTATGGAAACCAATTGAAAATAAATAAAATTTTTAAAAAATTACACTACAAAACTAAAAAAAAAAATGTATATAATGCAACAGTCAATATAAAAGGAGATAATAGATTCCAGATGTGTACAGTATAAAGCAAGACATTCAGAGTTTTTGAAAAGGAAAACAAATATCTTAACTAATTTTTTAAAGTATAACCATCTCTGACTTACTTGTTTTGCTGTAATTCCAAGCAAACATTCACATCATTGTTTCAGCTCTATTCACATCATTGCAAATGGCAAAATTTCATTAATTTTTGTGGCTGAGTACTATTCCATTATATATATATATATATATATATATATATATGACACTTTTATATATATATATATAAAAAGTATATATATCTATATATATATATATATATATATATACTTTTTTTTCTAAAGAATCTAAAAAAGAAAATAGAAGGTTCCAGAAGATAGCGGCGTAGGAGGATGCGGGGCTCACAGCGCGTCCTGCCGATCACTTAGATTCCACCTACACCTGCCTAAAGAACCCAGAAAACCGCCAGAGGATTAGCAGAAGGGAGTCTCCGGAGTCAAGCGCAGACTAGAGGCCCACGGAAGAGGGTAGGAAGGGCGGCGAGGCGGTGCGTGCTCCACGGACTGGCGGGAGGGAGCCGGGGCGGAGAGGCGGCTCGCCGGCCAAGCAGAGCCCCCGAGTCTGGCTGGCAAAAGCGGAGGGGCCGGACAGACTGTGTTCCGACAGCAAGCGCGACTTAGCGTCTGGGAGGTCATAAGTTAACAGCTCTGCTCAGAAAGCGGGAAGGCTGGAGGACAAAGGGAGGGAGAGCTGCTGAGCCCCCGGACGGCAGAGCTCAGCTTGGCGGGGAACAAAGGCGCCAGCGCCATCTCCCCCGCCCATCCCCCAGCCAAAATCCCAAAGGGAACCAGTTCCTGCCAGGGAACTTGCTCGCTCCTCCGCGCAAACACCCAACTCTGTGCTTCTGCGGAGCCAAACCTCCGGCAGCGGATCTGACTCCCTCCCGCTGCCACAGGGCTCCTCCTGAAGTGGATCACCTAAGGAGAAGCGAGCTAAGCCTGCCCCTCCACCCGCCGTGCACCTTGCCTACCCACCCCAGCTAATACGCCAGATCCCCAGCAACACAAGCCTGGCAGTGTGCAAGTAGCCCAGACGGGACACGCCACCCCACAGTGAATCCCGCCCCTAGGAGAGGGGAAGAGAAGGCACACACCAGTCTGACTGTGGCCCCAGCAGTGGGCTGGGGGCAGACATCGGGTCGGACTGCGGACCCGCCCACTAACTCCAGTTATACACCACAGCACAGGGGAAGTGCACTGCAGGTCCTCACCATGCAAGGGACTCTCCAAAATGACCAAACGGAAGAATTCCCCTCAGAAGAATCTCCAGGAAATAACAACAGCTAATGAACTGATCAAAAAGGATTTAAATAATATAACAGAAAGTGAATTTAGAATAATAGTCATAAAATTAATCGCTGGGCTTGAAAACAGTATACAGGACAGCAGAGAATCTCTTGCCACAAAGATCGAGGGACTAAGGAACAGTCACGAGGAGTTGAAAAACGCTTTAAACGAAATGCAAAACAAAATGGAAACCACGATGGCTCGGCTTGAAGAGGCAGAGGAGAGAATAGGTGAACTAGAAGATAAAGTTATGGAGAAAGAGGAAGCTGAAAGAAAGAGAGATAAAAAAAATCCAGGAGTATGAGGGGAAAATTAGAGAACTAAGTGATACACTAAAAAAAAATAATATACGCATAATTGGTATCCCAGAGGAGGAAGAGAGAGGGAAAGGTGCTGAAGGGGTACTTGAACAAATTATAGCTGAGAACTTCCCTGAACTGGGGAAGGAAAAAGGCATTGAAATCCAAGAGGCACAGAGAACTCCCTTCAGACGTAACTTGAATCGATCTTCTGCACGACATATCATAGTGAAACTGGCAAAATACAAGGATAAAGAGAAAATTCTGAAAGCAGCAAGGGATAAACGTGCCCTCACATATAAAGGGAGACCTATAAGACTCGTGACTGATCTCTCCTTTGAAACTTGGCAGGCCAGAAAGGCTTGGCACGATATCTACAGTGTGCTAAACAGAAAAAATATGCAGCCGAGAATCCTTTATCCAGCAAGTCTGTCATTTAGAATAGAAGGAGAGATAAAGGTCTTCCCAAACAAACAAAAACTGAAGGAATTTGTCACCACGAAACCAGCCCTACAAGAGATCCTAAGGGGGATCCTGTGAGACAAAGTACCAGAGACATCACTACAAGCATAAAACATACAGATATCACAATGACTCTAAACCCATATCTTTCTATAATAACACTGAATGTAAATGGATTAAATGCGCCAACTAAAAGACATAGGGTATCGGAATGGATAAAAAAACAAGACCCATCTATTTGCTGTCTACAAGAGACTCATTTTAGATCTGAGGACACCTTTAGATTGAGAGTGAGGGGATGGAGAACTATTTATCATGCTCCTGGAAGCCAAAAGAAAGCTGGAGTAGCCATACTTATATCAGACAAACTAGACTTTAAATTAAAGGCTGTAACAAGAGATGAAGAAGGGCATTATATAATAATCACAGGGTCTATCCACCAGGAAGAGCTAACTATTATAAATGTCTATGCGCCAAATACCCGAGCCCCCAGATATATAAAACAATTACTCATAAACATAAGCAACCTTATTGATAAGAATGTGGTCATTGCAGGGGACTTTAACACCCCACTTACAGAAATGGATAGATCATCTAGACACACAGTCAATAAAGAAACAAGGGCCCTGAATGATACATTGGATCAGATGGACTTGACAGATATATTTAGAACCCTGCATCCCAAAGCAACAGAATATACTTTCTTCTCGAGTGCACATGGAACATTCTCCAAGATAGATCATATACTGGGTCACAAAACAGCCCTTCATAAGTTTACAAGAATTGAAATTATACCATGCATACTTTCAGACCACAATGCTATGAAGCTTGAAATCAACCACAGGAAAAAGTCTGGAAAACCTCCAAAAGCATGGAGGTTAAAGAACACCCTACTAACGAATGAGTGGGTCAACCAGGCAATTAGAGAAGAAATTAAAATATATATGGAAACAAACGAAAATGAAAATACAACAATCCAAACGCTTTGGGATGCAGCGAAGGCAGTCCTGAGAGGAAAATACATTGCAATCCAGGCCTATCTCAAGAAACAAGAAAAATCCCAAATACAAAATCTAACAGCACACCTAAAGGAAATCGAAGCAGAACAGCAAAGGCAGCCTAAACCCAGCAGAAGAAGAGAAATAATAAAGATCAGAGCAGAAATAAACAATATAGAATCTAAAAAAACTGTAGAGCAGATCAATGAAACCAAGAGTTGGTTTTTTGAAAAAATAAACAAAATTGACAAACCTCTAGCCAGGCTTCTCAAAAAGAAAAGGGAGATGACCCAAATAGATAAAATCATGAATGAAAATGGAATGATTACAACCAATCCCTCAGAGATACAAACAATTATCAGGGAATACTATGAAAAATTACATGCCAGCAAATTGGACAACCAGGAAGAAATGGACAAATTTCTAAACACCCACACTCTTCCAAAACTCAATCAGGAGGAAATAGAAAGCTTGAACAGACCCATAACCAGGGAAGAAATTGAATCGGTTATCAAAAATCTCCCAACAAATAAGAGTCCAGGACCAGATGGCTTCCCAGGGGAGTTCTACCAGACATTTAAAGCAGAGATAATACCTATCCTTCTCAAGCTATTCCAAGAAATAGAAAGGGAAGGAAAACTTCCAGACTCATTCTATGAAGCCAGTATTACTTTGATTCCTAAACCAGACAGAGACCCAGTAAAAAAAGAGAACTACAGGCCAATATCCCTGATGAATATGGATGCAAAAATTCTTAATAAGATACTAGCAAATCGAATTCAACAGCATATAAAAAGAATTATTCACCATGATCAAGTGGGATTCATTCCTGGGATGCAGGGCTGGTTCAACATTCGCAAATCGATCAACGTGATACATCACATTAACAAAAAAAAAGAGAAGAACCATATGATCCTGTCAATCGATGCAGAAAAGGCCTTTGACAAAATCCAGCACCCTTTCTTAATAAAAACCCTTGAGAAAGTCGGGATAGAAGGAACATACTTAAAGATCATAAAGGCCATTTATGAAAAGCCCACAGCTAACATCATCCTCAACGGGGAAAAACTGAGAGTTTTTTCCCTGAGATCAGGAACACGACAGGGATGCCCACTGTCACCGCTGTTGTTTAATATAGTGCTGGAAGTTCTAGCATCAGCAATCAGACAACAAAAGGAAATCAAAGGCATCAAAATTGGCAAAGATGAAGTCAAGCTTTCGCTTTTAGAGATGACATGATATTATACATGGAAAATCCGATAGACTCCACCAAACGTCTGCTAGAACTGATACATGAATTCAGCAAAGTTGCAGGATACAAAATCAATGTGCAGAAATCAGTTGCATTCTTATACACTAACAATGAAGCAACAGAAAGACAAATGAAGAAACTGATCCCATTCACAATTGCACCAAGAAGCATAAAATACCTAGGAATAAATCTAACCAAAGATGTAAAAGATCTGTATGCTGAAAACTATAGAAAGCTTATGAAGGTAATTGAAGAAGATATAAAGAAATGGAGAGACATTCCCTGCTCATGGATTGGAAGAATAAATATTGTCAAAATGTCAATACTACCCAAAGCTATCTACACATTCAATGCAATCCCAATCAAAATTGCACCAGCATTCTTCTCAAAACTAGAAGAAGCAATCCTAAAATTCATATGGAACCACAAAAGGCCCCGAATAGCCAAAGTAATTTTGAAGAAGAAGACCAAAGCAGGAGGCATCACAATCCCAGACTTTAGCCTCTACTACAAAGCTGTCATCATCAAGACAGCATGGTATTGGCATAAAAACAGACACATAGACCAATGGAATAGAATAGAAACCCCAGAACTAGACCCACAAACGTATGGCCAACTCATCTTTGACAAAGCAGGAAAGAACATCCAATGGAAAAAAGACAGTCTCTTTAACAAATGGTGCTGGGAGAACTGGACAGCAACATGCAGAAGGTTGAAACTAGACCACTTTCTCACACCATTCACAAAAATAAACTCAAAATGGATAAAGGACCTGAATGTGAGACAGGAAACCATCAAAACCTTAGAGGAGAAAGCAGGAAAAGACCTCTCTGACCTCAGCCGTAGCAATCTCTTACTTGGCACATCCCCAAAGGCAAGGGAATTAAAAGCAAAAGTGAATTACTGGGACCTTATGAAGATAAAAAGCTTCTGCACAGCAAAGGAAACAACCAACAAAACTAACAGGCAACCAACGGAATGGGAAAAGATATTTGTAAATGACACATCGGACAAAGGGCTAGTATCCAAAATCTATAAAGAGCTCATCAAACTCCACACCCGAAAAACAAATAACCCAGTGAAGAAATGGGCAGAAAACATGAATAGACACTTCTCTAAAGAAGACATCCGGATGGCCAACAGGCACATGAAAAGATGTTCAACGTCGCTCCTTATCAGGGAAATACAAATCAAAACCACACTCAGATACCACCTCACGCCAGTCAGAGTGGCCAAAATGAAGAAATCAGGAGACTATAGAGGCTGGAGAGGATGTGGAGAAACAGGAACCCTCTTGCACTGTTGGTGGGAATGCAAATTGGTGCAGCCGCTCTGGAAAGCAGTGTGGGGGTTCCTCAGAAAATTAAAAATAGACCTACCCTATGACCCAGCAATAGTACTGCTAGGAATTTATCCAAGGGATACAGGAGTACTGATGCATAGGGGCACCTGTACCCCAATGTTTATAGCGGCACTCTCAACAATAGCCAAATTATGGAAAGAGCCTAAATGTCCATCAACTGATGAATGGATAAAGAAATTGTGGTTTATATACACAATGGAATACTACGTGGCAATGAGAAAAAATGAAATATGGCCTTTTCTAGCAACATGGATGGAAGATGGAACTGGAGAGTGTGATGCTAAGTGAAATAAGCCATACAGAGAAAGACAGATACCATATGGTTTCACTCTTATGTGGATCCTGAGAAACATAACAGAAACCCATGGGGGAGGGGAAGGAAAAAAAAAAAAAAAAAAAGAGGTTAGAGTGGGAGAGAGCCAAAGCATAAGAGACTGTTAAAAACTGAGAACAAACTGAGGGTTGATGGAGGGTGGGAGGGAGGGCAGGGTGGGAGGGAGGGCAGGGTGGGTGATGGGTATTGAGGAGGGCACCTTTTGGGATGAGCACTGGGTGTTGTATGGAAACCAATTTGACAGTAAATTTCATATATTAAAAAATAAAAAAAAAAATAAAAAAAATAAATAAATAAATAAATAAAAAAGAAAATAAAAGCTGATATAGAAAGAAAAAGAAAGCTAGTATAGCTATATTCATAACTGACAACATAGACTTTAAAATAAAGACTGTAATAAAAGACAAAGTGAATCTTTCTTTTTCACATTGGATATTCTTTTCCTGCTTTGGCAAAAATTAATCAACCATATAGTCGTGGCTTTATTTCTGTGTTTCATTCTGTTCTATTGATCTAAGTGTCTATTTTGGTGCCAGTACCATACTGTTTCAATCACTACAGTTTGTAATATAATTTGAAATCTAGAATTGTGATGCCTCCAGCTTTGCTTTTCTTTTTCAACATTACTTTGGCTTTTCAGGGTCTTTTGTAGTTCCATACAAATTTTAAAATTGTTTGTTCTAGATCTGTGAAAATGCTATTGGTATTTTGATAAGGATTACATTAAATGTGTAGATTGCTTTGGTAGTGTAGATATTTTAACAATATTTGTTCTCCCAACCCATGAACATAGAATGTCTTTCCATTTCTTTATGTTCTCTTCAATTTCTTTCATAAGTGTTTTATACTTTTCAGAGTACAGGTCTTTACCCTCTTTGTTAAGGTTTATTCCTAGGTATTGTAAGCTTTTTGTCTCTTCAAAAAATGGTGTTGGGAAAACTGAACAGCAAACTGCAAAAGAATGAAACTGGACCACTGTCTTACACCATATACAAAAATAAATATAAATGAATAAAAGACCTAAATGTGAGACAGGAAACCATTAAAATCCTGGAGGAGAGGAACACCTGGGTGGCTCAGTCACTTAAGGGTCTGACTTTTGATTTGGGCTCAGGTCATGATCTCACAGTTCATCAAACTGAACCCCATGTCAGGCTCTGTGCACAGAGCCAGTGGGAGATTCTCTCTCTCCCTTTCTCTGTGTCTCTCTTTGTGTCTCTCTCTCACACACTCTCTCCCTTTCTCTCTCTCAAGTAAATAAATAAATAAACATTTTTTTAAAACCCAGAGAACACAGTTAGTAATTTCTTTGAAATTGGCTGTAGCAACTTCTTTTTTTTATTTTTTTAAACATTTATTTATTTTTGAGAGATAGAGTGTGAGTGGGGAGGGGCAGAGAGAGGGGAGACACAGAATCCAAAGCAGGCTCCAGGCTCTGCTAAGCTGTCAGCACAGAGCCTGACGCAGGCCTCAAACCCATGAACTGCGAGATCATGACCTGAGCCGAAGTCAGATGCTCAACCAACTGAACCATCCAGGTGCCCCACATAGCCACTTCTTATTAGATAGGTCTCTTGAAGCAAGGAAAACAAAAGCAAAAATAAACTATTAGGACTTCATCAAAATAAAAACTTCTGTTCAACAAAGGAAGAAATCAACAAAACTAGAAGGCAACCCATGGAATGGGAGAAGATATTTGCAAATGACATATCTGATAAAGGGTTGTTATCTAAAATATATAAAGAACTTATAAAACTCAACGTTTCCTAAAAAAAACTTAATAAATAAATTAAAAAAAAAAACTCCAGTGAAAAAAATGGGCAGAAGACATGATTGGACATTTTTCCAAGGAAGACATACAGATGACCAACAGACCCATGAAAAGGCACTCAACATCACACATCATTAGGGAAATAAAAATCAAAACTACAATGCAGTATTGCCTCATACCTGTCAGAATAGCTAAAACCAACAACACAGGAAACAGCAAGTGTTAGCTAAGCTGTGGGGAATGAGGAAAACTGTATTGTTGGTAGGAATGCAAATTGGTGCAATGACTGTGGGAAATAGTATGGAGGTTCCTCACAAAGTGAAAAATAGAAGTACCCTATGATCCAGCAATTGCACTAGTAGGTATTTACCCAAAGGCTACAAAAATACAAATTTGAAGGGATATATGCATCTAACGTTTATAGTAGCATTATCCACAATAATGTCCATCAAGTGATGAGTGGATAAAGAAGTGTTATATACCTACAGTGGAATATTAGCCATAAAAAAAGAATGAACTCTTGCAATTGCAAGGACATAATGGGAACTAAAGAGTATTACGCTAAGCAAAATAAGTCAGTGAGTGAAAGAGAAATATCATATGATTTCACTCATATGTGGAATTTACGAAGCAAAACAAATGACCTAAGGGAACAAAAGAGAGAGAGAGAGGCAAATTAAGAAAGACTCTTAACTATAGAGAATAAACTAATGGTTACCAGAGGGGAGGTGGCTGGGGGATGGGTTAAATAGGTGATGGGGATTAAGGAGTGCACTTGTTGTGATAAGCACCAGGTGTTGTATGGAAGTGTTGAATCACTAAATTGTACACCTGAAACTAATGGTACACTGTACTAACTGGAATTTAAATAAAAACTTTAAAAAATAATGCTTGTAGAGGATGATTTAATTTTGCTGTAAAAATATCTAAATTCTATTTTTCCTGAGATTCATGCTGTTCAGCATTACAATAATAGTTAATATATGAATGTGTGATTTGGAGAAAGTAAGAGTTTGTGGACAAGAAGCACATCTAAATAAAAGTGACCTCAGAGAACAGAAATTAGTTACTAATTTCTTCCAATTAATTACTCCAAAATAGCTGTTAACAACTGGTAACAGGCCCATGTTCTAGGGAAATATGGGAGACCTATAGTCCTTTTTTAGATCTTTTTACAAATCCTTTGTATGTAAATTCTCATGCAAATTATCTTCAGTCAAGCAGTCAGTAAATGGCCCAAAGTATCTTGAACTTAGTTCATTAGATATAGTGAAGTGTGAGCTCCACCTGGTGGTAACATGAGAAAACCACAAGTATGCATCCAGGAACAAAGAGTTCACAGTTGCCAAGGAAGCAACTTTCCATCTTCAAGATATGTAGATATCATATGTAGATACATATGTACATATGTAGATATATATATAATTATATATATATATCTAGATATAATTATATATATGTAGATATATATATATAATTATATATATATGTGTATATATATATATATATATATATATTCATTGGGTTCTTTTTTTTTCCTCCTGACCTTTAGAAAGTGTTTGTTTTGTGCTTGGAACATGTCTTAATCTTGTCATCCTTCCCAATACAACTTATATGCAGAACATTTCCAAATCCAAATATTTTGTGATGTCTCAAGCATACATATACTTGTAGATTTGCCACTTTGATGTAAATATCAGTACTTTTAAAGTCAAATCTCATATTCACTATAAACCTCTTTCCTCAGCCCCAACATTTTCTTACTTACTTGATATTTGAGGGACATATATACAGAGCATTGTTTTGTTCTTTCTTTTTCTACCAATAAATCTTGTCTTAGTACAGAACTTTGTTCCTTATTATTATATAGATACATTTGTTGATTCTTCTTGCCTTCATAACATGCTGCAGCTACAATTCTATTCAGTAAACAGTCAAGTTATTCTTCCTAAAATACCACTCTTATACATACATTCTCCCCAAATTTCATTGATAATTCAGCCCATTTTAAATATGTGCTCCTCAGCAAAGGAAACAACCAACAAAACTAAAAGGCAACCAACGGAATGGGAAAAGATATTTGCAAATGACACATCGGACAAAGGGCTAGTATCCAAAATCTATAAAGAGCTCATCAAACTCCACACCCGAAAAACAAATAACCCAGTGAAGAAATGGGCAGAAAACATGAATAGACACTTCTCTAAAGAAGACATCCGGATGGCCAACAGGCACATGAAAAGATGTTCAACGTCGCTCCTTATCAGGGAAATACAAATCAAAACCACACTCAGATACCACCTCACGCCAGTCAGAGTGGCCAAAATGAAGAAATCAGGAGACTATAGAGGCTGGAGAGGATGTGGAGAAACAGGAACCCTCTTGCACTGTTGGTGGGAATGCAAATTGGTGCAGCCGCTCTGGAAAGCAGTGTGGAGGTTCCTCAGAAAATTAAAAATAGACCTACCCTATGACCCAGCAATAGCACTGCTAGGAATTTATCCAAGGGATACAGGAGTACTGATGCATAGGGGCACCTGTACCCCAATGTTTATAGCGGCACTCTCAACAATAGCCAAATTATGGAAAGAGCCTAAATGTCCATCAACTGATGAATGGATAAAGAAATTGTGGTTTATATACACAATGGAATACTACGTGGCAATGAGAAAAAATGAAATATGGCCTTTTCTAGCAACATGGATGGAAGATGGAACTGGAGAGTGTGATGCTAAGTGAAATAAGCCATACAGAGAAAGACAGATACCATATGGTTTCACTCTTATGTGGATCCTGAGAAACATAACAGAAACCCATGGGGGAGGGGAAGGAAAAAAAAAAAAAAAAAAAAAAAAAAAAGAGGTTAGAGTGGGAGAGAGCCAAAGCATAAGAGACTGTTAAAAACTGAGAACAAACTGAGGGTTGATGGGGGGTGGGAGGGAGGACAGGGTGGGAGGGAGGGCAGGGTGGGTGATGGGTATTGAGGAGGGCACCTTTTGGGATGAGCACTGGGTGTTGTATGGAAACCAATTTGACAGTAAATTTCATATATTAAAAAATAAAATAAAATAAAAAATAAATAAATAAATAAAATGACTGTTTACAACCTGGAAAAAAAAATAAAAATAAAAAAAATAAATATGTGCTCCTGCCAGCACTGTGCTAATTGTTTTAGTTATTGATTCTAATGTTCACAAGTCAGCAAAACGGGTATGCTTAATTTGCAGAAGGTAGAAATTAAGTTCATATAATTAGCACCATTTGTCTAACCATATAGGAAATGAGTAATATAACGAGATTAAAAGGCCCAGCTTTGCATTGAGGAGGGCACCTGTTGGGATGAGCACAGGGTGTTGTATGGAAACCAATTTGATAATAAATTTCATATAAAAATAAAGCATTGGCATCTAATAAAGATAAATAAATAAATAAATAAATAAATAAATAAATAAATAAAAATAAATAAAAGGCCCAGCTTTGGTTTAATAACCATCTCAGGTTCTATAAACTGCACTAGAGTGAACTTTTCTCTACAGAATAAATTCATAGTCTATTAACTTAGCATTAAAGGAGTTATATGACATAGATCCCACCTTCCTTTTAAGCCTGAACCTGGACCATCTCCAGTGGAAACCATTTGCCTTACTCTCTATACTCAGTTATCATTTCTATATATGTTGTATGCATTATCATCTTTGTTCCCTCTCATATTATCTGTCAACTTGGTATTATAATACTTATATTTTAGGTATGTTCCTTTAGACTCATGCTAGGACCTTGGTGCTAGACTGGTGCAGAAGAGGAGGACATTTAGACCAAAGGGGCTGGAGCATACAGACCAATGGGGTTGTAAAATGAATTTTAATCAGGTTCTGATCTGCATGCCAAATTTCTCACTTGGTCTTTTACAACCTAAAGCCTATTTAGTTCTTGCAGACTCACCGGATGATTCTAGATCAATGTTTATATGAAAGGAAATATCCACTACTGTCTAGGAAACAGCAAAAGAGCAGGTGTCTGCAAATAATATAACCTAGAATCAGACAAGAGGCATCATTGATTCCCAGTAGCCCAACTGGGTTAGTATGAGATCCAGGCTGTTGGAAGGCAAGACCATAACCATGGGGAACCAAGAATGATGACACAGATTGATGAGTCCAAGATGGGAGTATGTTCAAAATGGAGTATGTAAGTTGACAGGCAAATCAGAATCCAAGGTGAGAGTGGTTGGAAGGATAACAGATACCATTCATTAATACCTGTTTGAACAACAATACAATTTCATCAAGGATACACTAGAAACCAGACAAAGATAAAAAGTAATTCTAGACGTCATTGCTGGTGGACCTGAATCTGCAGATACATATCTATCAGTGTTGGTTCACTGAATCAGTCAGTGCTATGAATTAGAAGATCTAGGTGGAGGTGGCATCTAATATCACCTTTCCTTTCAGTCCATATCTTTTATTAATATTTCAAACCCAGTTGAAGATAAAATCCCAGTATAAAATGTCTTCTCACATGATGTTTCAGAGACTCATCTACCAGCTTACATAGCTAAGGCATGGCAGGTGCAGACTGAGTTTTTGGTACTTGTAGATGATTCCCACTGTAGACATTTATTCTACAACTTCCATTATTAGTAAACGTTATGCATTTCTGTGGCTTGGGATTCAAAAATAAATAAGATCTTGGCCATGCCTTAAAGATCTTAACAGACTAGCATGAAGATCAAGCACAGAAATGCATAATGATAAAATAATGCAATGTGAACTATGGTAGATAATGTCCATGTTGTTATGAGAGATCAAAGGAGATACTTTTTGTCATTTGGAGAGATTGTTTATTCAGAATAATTTTCCAACTCTCCATGAGTAGAATCACTGGGTCAAAGAGCATCCTCAGTACTTTCCAAATGATTGCAAAAATGTTGACAGCATTTGATACCATGACAGGCACTTCCAGTGTTTGGTTCTCCTCTCCTTCCTGGTCACAGGGAAGATCACAATTCCCAGCCACTTTATGCTTAAGCAGGGACACAGAACTAGTTCTAACCAGTGGACAGTGATCTGAAGAATCACTTCTGGGCTAAGGCAGTGAAAACGTACTCAACTTCTAGTGTCTTTCCTCCTTAATTGAGACTGTATACTGAGATGGTAGAGCCACAAAATAAAAGAAGCCTGTGCAGTTGAGTTACCATGTGGAAGATAACAGACGTAGAGATTAGTCCAAGATACACTAACATTGCATGGGCAAAAATAATTTATGTGCTAAATCACTAATATTTATAAGTTTTGTATTACCATGGCATAAATTGCGTCTGTCCTAACTAATACAAGGGTCATATTCAACATTGTTTCTTCTTTTAGCTAGTAACAACTCTTTTTTTTTTAATTAATCCTTTATGGTAAATAGTAAAGAAAATATCCATAAACTTTTGCTAAAGGAGTCTCCAAAAAGAAAAATAAATGTAATTCATCTTGCCTTCTTCTTCTTATGAATGAGAAACTAACAGGAATACGGCACATGATGATAAGGAGGAATGGTGGTCTGTCTGAAAGATAAAGACTTTAATAAGCAAAGATAGTTTTTAACCATGTAAGCAGTTATTTTTAATGCACTAAATCCAATTGACAGTGACAGCTAGAAAGATATGTCGGAAGGAAGAATTAGAGGGATTAAGCAACATCTGATATCTGGAAGGGTAAATGGCGGCTTGAATGCCATGTAATTGCAATTCATTTCCTCTGAATTCTCTCTCAATATTTCCCATCAAATCTCTGAAAATGACAAAAAACAAACAAGAAATATTGACAGCAGCTGAATCAACAGAAATCAAGCATATTTGCATGTCTATAATTTTATACATCTCTACAGGTTACCAAACTTTTCATTGGCAAGATATTTCTCTTCAACTGATCAATAAACAAAACCAAAGTTCTGTGTTTACATAAAGCAAATTAAAATAGAGATGCTTTGATTGAAGTAGAAGAGAAGAAGCAGACCTTCGCTTTTTCCATATCCCGGTTGCTCCCATCCCCCTGGATGAGCTCTCCAGGCACTAAAAGAGTCAGTATCTCTGCACAACCATAACAAGGTGTATAAAACATCCATAACATAGTTTTCTATTTTAATCACATAACTTATGTGCTACTAGAGGATCTTCATCTGACTTCAAAATTTCTCTAACTTATTTTTTTCTAACTTATTTTTATACTACCTGGGGATGTCTCATATGTGCTTATGAACAAGTATAGTTTGTTGTTGATCAGCCTTTGTGGAAGATTGAGTTGTCTAAAGATGGCTGTCTCAATATATTTTATCCCCCATGCTCATAAAATATGGCATTAGCATACCTTCCATCAAGCAATGGGAGCTATCACCCCTCCCCTTTAACCTGCTTGGAACTACATGATAGAAGCAATGTTATGTGACTTCCAAAACTAGTTTATAAAAATACACATACTTTGGGGGTTCCTGGATGACTCAGTCCGTTGAGTGTCTGACTTTGGCTCAGGTCATGATCTTGCAGTTCGTGAGTTCGAGCCCTCCATGGGGCTCAGTACTATCAGCCTGTCAGTGCAGAGCCTGCTTTGGATCCTCTGTCTTCCTCTCTGTCCCTCTCCCACTTGCACTCTTTCCAAAATAAATACATGTAAAAAATGCACATACTTTCTCTTTTTTTTCTGGGAGAAGTTAGCTCTTGGAATCTAGCCACCATGCTGTGGGGCAGGCCACACAGACAGGCCTCATGCAAGTGTTTTGAATGACAGCACTACTGTTCTGCTGGCAGCCAACACCAACTTCCAGACATGAGTGAGAAAGCCTTCAAGGTGACTTCAGCTGCAGCCACCATCTCACTGCAAACATGTGACAGACCTTGAGTAAGAATCACTTCTACAATAGCCCAGCCAACTTCTTAGAACCACAAGTGATAACAAAATATTTTAAGTCACTAAATTTTAGGGTGACTTTTTAATGCAGCAATAAGTAACATCAATTCATTCCAAAAGTATTTACTTAAAGCCTTCACCAGGCATGGCACAGGAGTTTCAGCTGTGAATAAAGAAAATCTTTTCATAAAGATAACATTCTAGTGCAAGGAGAGAGATGATCAATACATAAACAGTCACTTTTTCCCCACTGATTTTTGTATAAGAAATCTACTTAAAATCATGCATTTCATTCTTGATGTAAGGTTAGAAGTCCATTTTGTACAGCCATCTACAACTGGACTGGAATATTCCTAGAATTTGTTAGTTGGAAGTCCCGTTGGCTGAGAGTGGTGATGTTAGGTTATTCTTAGAAAAACAGTACCAAAGAGTTTTAATGGGTAATTTTGATCTGGAAAAAATATATCATTATAACATAAGATATATGTTATAACGTATCTTATTTTATTTTATGAGATTAAATAGAAAAATTATATAAGATCAAGGGTGCTTTAACATGTTTTGTTAAATAAATCATGCCTGTGGAAATCATTGTGCTAATTTGTAAGAAAGTAAATATGACTTAATCAACAAAACAGATATAGGTTAATAAGATAGTTGGGAACAGAAAAGTAATTATGGAAAAGAAAAAGTAATTATTTAATTTTTATCCTCTTACTGCTGACAGAGTGGACATAGTGTGGACTTTGTACAGGGGATAATTATGGAAATAGTGTGGGGATAAACTTTTCATGAAATTCTGAGAATTTTGGTATTATTTCATGCCTTTTTATCATTTCAGTTGTCTTTAAAACTCACTCTGCCTTCCCTGTCTCTTATATAAGAAGAAAACCTGGCTTGGGAAAAGGCTGAGCTTCTTACTTTCAGAATCGCACTAAGGCTGACAGCAGCTGTGACATCCTGCTATGAAAATAAAGTAAAGTGAAACCAATAGTAAAACTCTTGGTGCAAATTAGACCACTGAACAAATGCAGGGATTAAGCTATGTGAATTTAAGTTAGGTGAATCTAACTGCCAGTGATCTTTTTTCAATGAGATGAAGAGAGGCAATTAGAAACTGCGAGGGAAACAAGCAAAAAGCTACACAAATCAAATACTAATTAATTCTGTAAAATTTAAAAGAAAACATAATTTAATTTAAACTTGGACCATTCCACCTCAAGCCGTATGGGATTAATAAAATATGATTAGTTCTCCTTCCTTTTAGGTCCGATTAAATAGATTCTCACTATTCCCAGATTCTGTATTTGCATATTTATTTACTTGCTAAACTTGTATATATAAATCCAAAATGATATGAACTCCCTAATCAACATGCACAGTGCTTTCCAACCATTTGCAGACATGTGCAGAGAAGCAAAAAAATTTGAGTCACCCAACGTGCAGGTTTCCAGTTGAAGTTGAAAAAGGAGAGGCTCTGCCTTCTGTTTCAGCCCTCATATTGTAAACAAGTGTCCTTTTTGTGGTTTACTTACTTCCATGTGTTTTGCATGTTTGTGCCTTTTATTGGTGATTTCACTATTTAAAATGCACTCCAAGTCTAGTGCCAGCATGCTGTCTAATGTACTTAGTGCAAAAAAGCTGTGATGTGTCTTATGGAGAAAATAGGTATGTTAGATAAGCTTCGTTCAGGCATGAGTTATAGCACTTTTGGCCATGAATTAAGCGTTGATGAATCAACAGTATGTATTAAATAAGAAGCCTCTAAATGGAAACAGGCATAAAACAAGATTATGTATTGATTGGTTGATGCAAATGTGGTGACCAGAGGGCTTGCATAGATCTAATTCTGTGTTTCCCCTGGGAGTAACCATTCAGTATTTGCTGATTCAGTTGATTGTGATGAGTTTATATAATATAATGACCACAAATAATGAGAGTTGACTCTAGGTGGTTTTTCAGGATATGAGGGAGAAGTACTAGTGTGCTAGCTAACAATATCTCAAATTAAGGAGTTAGATATTCTTTAAAAAATAAAACTGTATGCATTATATTTTAAAATGTTACTTGCATATGAATACCTATTGCATTTGCTTCCCTATTGTCCCTTTCCCCTTCTGTTACAGCACCTAGTTTTCCTTGTATGTATGTACCATAAAAGTACAATAGTCACATAACTCAGGCATGGCCAGGCAGAACATTTCATCCCACAGGAGAGTTGGTCAAAGACAATGAGAAACCTGATAATTTAATTTGAAATCTGGATCCCAACAAACCTGAAATTTTTTATTTTATCAAAGACCATACATTCCCCCATTTTATACAGACCAACTTGAACTCTTTGAGTAAATAAACAACAACAACAAAACAGAATTTTGACATGTGAAAATGGCTAAAAAGTTAATGGCTAGTGATAGATACTGGGATAGGAGGAAGGATGAGACACTTTTCAGTTATTATCACTTTGCATTTAAAGTTTTTTTACTATGTGCGTCTATTTCTTTTATCATAAAGGAATAATAATAAAAGTGGAATTAGTGTAGGTCATTACCATGTGGGACACTACATTAAGGCTACTGGTAACCAGGGTAATCTAACTTACCCTTAGCTGTTAATGTTAGTCCCTGTGAAATCCTAGTTACCCAGCTGTAAGAGATGAGAGAAGGTGAGATTATTAAATTTCTTACTGCTAAATTTAAATTAAATTAAGACACTAGAAACTAAAGTGTCTGTAGCTGAATGAATTGAGTCCTCCTAAAAATTCATATCCTGAAGCCCTATGTCCTAGTGTGAATGTATTTGTAGTTGGGACCTTTGAGGAGATAATAAGGTTAAACATGGTATTGAGTGAGGCTAATCCAATAGCCTGGTGTAACTATAAGAAAAGAAACTTGAGGGATGTATGTACAGAGAGAAAGGGCCATGTGAGAATACAGCTAGATGGTGGCCATCTGCAAGCCAAGGAGAGAAGAAACCAAACCAGTACATTCAGGTTGATTTTTGAGACATTGATTTCTTGCAATATACTTAAAAATATTAGATCTTTTTAGTTTATCCCATTGTTTTCCTTTTCCAGAGACTCCAGTTATATGAATGGTATCTGCTGAATTTCTAAGTCTACCACTCTTTTCTGACTTTGTTTTTCTTTTAATCCTATTTTTATTCTTTAAAATCCTACTTAATTTGTTCTTTTAATCCTATTTTTATTCTTTCTTGTCTTTCTTCAATGCCTGTCATTACATTTTCATTTGAGTCTATTCATTTTGTCTCCTTGAAATCTACTTTTTATTCATAAGATAAATTTGTCATTTTTTTCTTTTCTGAGTCTAATTAACTGTATTTTCATTTCTTCACATTTCTGTTCATTTTTGTTTCTTTTTTTACATGTCTAATTTGAGGTGGTTTTTCATGACCAAAAATGCTTGTTTGAATATATTTTATTCCATTTGCATAATTGATTTAAAGTTTTATTTTGATCATATTTACTATGCTGTGAGGGATTTTCAGTTGAAGTGTATTGCATCTAATTTTTTACAGTAACTCTCTAAGACACTGAGATTTCTTCCCTTTATTTGTGGATTTTGCTGACTTCCAAGATTCCCAGTTCAATGGCACCCTCTACTGTCAGTATAACAAATTTCAGTTATATAGTGGTTTTGTTCTGTTGGTTTATGGTTGATTCTGGTGTCCTCCAATGTCCTTTTTCTCTTAGTTAAAATGTCTATTTCATGTACTTCTCACCATGTAATTTCCAAAGGATACCTCATACTTTCTTTCAGGATTTTGTGTCCCTTTGAAAGAAATACACTTTGAAAGACTGATGTTTTAAATTGTGTGTACTCTAAGTTCTTTCCTTTTACCCCGCGTTCTAATCTACTTGGATCCCTTCAGTACACTCACAATTACAGTAGACTTACTATTTCTGACAGTGATCCTACATGAACTTTGGCCCCATTGCTATTTTTTATCTTTATTTTCTTTTATATGTTTTAAAGTTTGTGTGGCCGTTTGCCATATATCAGACACATCTGTGTATGTCATTACTATTCATAATTTCCCCAACATATGCATAGTTATGTTGATACATTTTCTTTTGATTATGACAAGTCTTATTGTACAGCATTGCTCAGCTTAAAATAACTTCAAGTGTCTTTTTGGTTTCCTCTTTGACTCAGGAAAACATTGAAATGTTGCTTTATTTCAATTTTACGTAACTGATCTTCTTGTTGTCAGAGAACATGTTCTCTGTGATTGCAGACTTTTATAAATTATTCAGATGTTATATATGGCCAATGATATAGTCATATTTTCTAAATATGTGCTTGATAAATGTGTGCTGTAAAGTTCATGGGTTCAATATTTCATATATTTGTATTAAATCAATTTGGTAATAAGAATTTTAACTTGCTTAATATCTTTACTGATATTTTGTCTGCTATTTTTTAAAAGATTGCATTTTTAAGTAATCTTTACACCCAACATGGGGCTCGAACTTACAGCCCCAAGATCAAGAGTAACATGCTCTACTGACTGAGCCAGCCAGGCACCATTGTCAACTAAATTTTTATTTGTTTTATCAGTTGAAGTGGACATGTCCCAAACACCCCACTGTTGTTTGGTATTTTCTATTTTCCCTTAAATTTCTATTAGTTAGACTATATTATTAGTTGCAAGCGTATATGCATATTCTGGGTGAATTGAATATTTTACAATAATGAAATAAATTTGTTACAATGCTTTTTGCCTTAAAGTCAATTTTTTTAAAATTTTTTTTAACGTTTATTTATTTTTGAGACAGAGAGAGACAGAGCATGAACGGGGGAAGGGCAGAGAGAGAGGGAGACACAGAATCGGAAGCAGGCTCCAGGCTCTGAGCCATCAGCCCAGAGCCGGATGCAGGGCTCGAACTCAGGGAACGTGAGATCGTGACCTGAGCTGAAGTCGGACGCTTAACCGACTGAGCCACCCAGGCGCCCCCAATTTTTTTTTTTTTTTTTTTGTAATTAGCTTTCATCATAAAGTATATTTATTAAAGTCTCTTCTTGATATCATTTTTCTTTGGACTGCCATTTGGTTATCTTTTTTTTTTTTTTTTTAATTTTCTTTAATGTTTATTTTTGAAAGAGAGAGACAGAGTGTGAGTGGAAGAGGGACAGAGAGAGGGAGACACAGAATCTGAAACAAGCTCCAGACTCTGAGCTGTTAGCACAGAGCCCAACACAGAGCTCAAACTCATGAACTATGAGATCATGACCTGAGCTGAAGTTGGATGCTTAACCAACTGCTCCACCCAGGCACCCCATGTCATTTGGTTATCTTCACCATCCTTGTACAATTAATTTTTCTGAGCCTTTTATTTGGATGTATCTACTATGGAGAGCTTATGTTTTTTTTTTAAATATAATATGACAATGTTTTGGGTTTTAAATATAGAAGATTTAGTCAATTTATGTGTAGTTACTAATAATTTGTTTTTCAATACACCATGTTGTCTATTTTTTAATTATAATATTTCCCCTTCTGTTTTGAATATTATGTTTGTTAGTTGTTATCTTTAATGGGTATGCAAAAATACTCACATTTTTGAAATTTAATCAAAGTAATATTTAATTTTTCCATAAACAAGATACTTGAAACAATTAATCCATTATGCCGTATCTGTTACATGCCCTATTGTCTGCTTTTTGAAGTTTTTTTTTCCTTAAGCCCACGAGACAATTTTATTGATGTTCTTTAAAATTACTGTTCATTTACATTCACCCACACACTTACCCTTTCTCTCTTCTATGTTTCTCCTTAACTTCTCTTCTGCCTAAAATGCATACCTTTTAGAATTTCCTTTGGTCAAAATCTGGTGCTGGTGTACTGTAATAAAGACTCTGACTCCAATTTTTATTTTTATTTTTAATGTATATTTATTTATTTTGAGAGAGAGAGAAAGGGAGAGAGAGAGGGATAGAGAAAATCACAAGCAGATTCTGCACTGTAAGCACAGAGCCCAACACAGGGCTCCATCTCACAAACTGTGAGATCATGACCTGAGCTGGAATCAAGAGCTGGATGCTTAATCAACTGAGGCACCCAGGTGCCCCAATTTTTGTATTTGTCTGTCATAGCCTTCCCCTCTCCTGCCATACTTCTGAGCATGCTTATAATAACGCCAAGGTGCTTGATCCAAGGAGGGATATTCAAACAACACACAGGAACATTTACCCCAGCCATACCCTATAACCATGATAAAAGCCTCAAGCCCATCTTCTTTCCTTGCTTTCTTAAGACATTTCAGACCACCTTTGAAAACCTACACTGCTCTCCTCAGAAATCTTCATGTTAAGTTTTTAAACTTTTTATATTCTATTGGGTTGTCATCACTAGTCTTGGCAATTAAACCAAATTTTAGGTAACAGTCCATTGCTCTGAAAATGGCTACAACATGGACTTTCTGAGTTTTGGTTTTATAGTGTTTAAATCGAAAAGTGTATTTTGCCCACGTTGCTTTATTTTTGTTGAGTATAGTATTTTTGTACTCTCTTTTTTGTTTTTTTCAGTGATTTCAAGATTTTTTATTTCCTGCTACCATTTGTTTGACTGTTTTTTGATTAAAATTAACATCTTAAAATCCTTTCTGGTTGAGAAAACTGCCCTTCTCAGGGCTAATCAATTCTTAGAGATAGCAAAGCGCCCAGCCAAGAGCATGTCTTTGATATACAAAATAACCAATCTAGAGCAATACATCCTCTATCTGACCCTCCTGTCTCCAGGAGGAGATATTATTACTTTGTCTTAATCATTTTAGTGCCAGGTACCAGGACACCAGAGGCCACCCTATATCTTAAAGCCCACTGAAATCATTCAACCTAACCAATCCTAAACTGCTTATACTACCATACCTACCCTTTTCCACATACCTCCAATAAAAGGTACAATCTAGACTCTGCCCATGTTCCTGCCCTTCTCCTCCTGGCCAATGATGGTGCTTCCCCATGTGGTCCTGTATGTGTTGTGCCTCCTATTTCTAGGATTTGAGACTATAATACACTTCGTTTTTCTGAGGTCTCCCTGTGTCTTCTCCTATGGCCACCCTGACTGATCATCATGTGAAAGAACACAGAAGACAACTTAATAATGTTAAATCAGAAAAGCAAAAACAAAGAGCAAAATCTTAAAAGATATTCTACTCTAAAAGAAGTGGCAGTTATATTGTCAGTTGGTTTCTCGATAGAAAATTAAGCCAGAAAACAGTAGCTTAGTGTGCTAAAATAGCTGTCAACCTAGACTTCTATATCTTATGTGGTTTAAGCCTTTTGTTATTTCAACATAATATATAGTAATTCTCCTGTTTGACTTCTTATCTCTGGGTGTCTCTGGGTTTTGACTTCCATTCTTGTTGCCTCAGGATAAGCAAATATCTTCATGGTAAAAGTAGCTTCAAGTACTCTTTAATTTTCTGAGATCTTAGTTTGACAATTCTTACTATTTTGCTAACTCTTGTTTGCTTTTATGAAGACTTAAATAAATGAATAAATGAATGAATGAATAAATAAATAAATAAATAAATAGTATTCTTATTGAGAGTAGTAAGTAGAATTAACCACTGGGTTGAGAAGAAACTTTTACCCAACACGCACTAGAGTTTTGAAATGATTACTATTCAGGTCCTTAATTTCTTGGTAAGGAATCCCATAGTACTGTCTGTAATCTAAGACAAATAGTGCAATGATTTAGAATCTTTGGGTTAGTAATCAAGGGTAAGGATTCCACTATAGAAGAAATAAAACTGGGAAGAGATTACAAAAAGGCATGTGAATATTCAAGTTGATGGTGAATTTTAATTAAGATTAAAAATATTCTGAATTTTTCTATAGCTGTATATTAGCAGCACATATATAAAAATATACAGAGAAAAAAAAAAGACCACAGAAGTAATGAGGACAAATACTTAAAGCATACTTGATAATATATCTTTTCAATTTTTTAATGTTTATTTTTAAGAGACAGAAAGACAGAGTGTGAGCAGGGAAGAGGCAGAGACAGAGACACAGAATCTGAAGTAGGCTCCGGGCTCTAAGCTCTCAGCACAGAGCCCAACAGGGCTCAAACTCACAAACCATGAGATCATGACCTGAGCCAAAGCTGGAGGCTTAACCTACTGAGCCAACCAGGCACCCCAAAACATACTTGATAATATTTAAATCAAAGAGCTATTTCAGGGTACCTGGCTAGCTCAATAGGTAAAGCATGTGACTCTTAATCTCCAGTCGTGCCTTTGGGTGTAGAGATTACTGGAAAACAAAACGAAACAAAACAAAACAAAACAAAACATGTAAATTTCATCAATAAAATTAATTTTTTTTAAAAAGATTTCAAATCAACGTAACAACAAAAAGAACAGAATTGAGTCTTTACTGCTTTAGTAAGTTAAACTTTGAGGTTTTAAAAGCCATAATATAAAGAAAATAAATAGATTTGACTATGCAATCTGTACTTAAATACAGTAAAACAAACACCCCATAGAAAAATGAGCAAATAATATGAAAATATGTATTAAAAATATGAGCATAAATACATATTCAATATATTTAATCCACACCAGAAAGAAAAACATCCCCCCCCCCCCTTTAGAGGTTGGTTAATGATAAAATAACAGAATTTCAGCGATTAACGGGGCAGAGCCAGACCGTACTTGGTCACTGCACCGCTGCATTCCTGGAACTGGAGCCCAGACCCCTGGAGGGGTAGCCGCAGATTAGCGCGCAGATGGACGCTCCGGGGCATTGTGGGGACTGTAGTTCAGGAAGCCTCAGCATAGACTTTCCGCTTCCGGTTGCCCTGTCAGATCCTGGATCTCGTCTGACCCTGCTCCGAAACGGACTTAGGCCGCATGGTGCTCGGAGCCAGGCCGGGTCGTAGGAGTTGAAGGAGCGCTGGGAGCGGGAATGGAAGGAAGGTGTTGGCGCAGTGGAACGGTGACACTGGAAAAGCTCAGCCCGTTTGTGCGCGCCGGTGCTAAGAAGCGCGCGTCGGCCCCTAGAGAGCGCGCTGCGCATGCTCCGCAGAGCAGTAGCGTAGCTATCAGTTCTTGGCTTTCTTAGATGCCTGGGACCTGTCCTGGGTCCTGAGACAGGAAAGGGTTGCCGTCGTTCAGATTTTACAAGTCTAACGGGGAAGACACACCAAATGGTTAATTTCAGAACAACACGATAAGAACTTTACTCCCCAAAGAAGGCAAGTTTCACAGTCCTGTGACTTTATGATTAATCTTGAGCTCCTAGAAGCCAGGGTGTGTCCTACTGATCTGTGTGTCCCTAGCACACCCTTTCCCAGGCACTTTCATTCCATGAGTCTCTTCTTGCGCACCACCTGCACTGTTCTCAGGAGTACCCAACCCGTCTGTAGGTTGGATCTGGCAGTGGGCGAAACCTGCTAGAACCTTTCTGCCAAAGCCCTCTTCCAAGCCTCAATGGAAGAGGCCAGACCATTAATTTCCGAGACAGAGATCCAATAGAATTGTGACCCTTTATTTTGTAGAATAAGCGCTAATCATTTGGCAAGTGAATAGAGAGTTAATTTTGGTCCTCAGAGTAAATACCAGCCCCCACAAAGTGGTGTTGTTTATGCACGCACAGCCCTGCGCAAAGGGCAAATTAGAATTTTAGACAGTGTAAGAGGAAGAAACACCCTAAGCAGCCAGAATACTTTCTGAGAGGAAACACTTCTCACATTTAGTGAGCACCTAATATCCATCAGGCTTTTTTAAACAGTTTAACAATTCATGTATTTATGTCCTAGGGGAACTGTAAAATATAAAAAGTAGGGGCACCTGGGTGGCTCAGTCGGTTGAGTGTCCAACTTCGGCTCAGGTCATGATCTTGCAGTCCGTGAGTTCGAGCCCCACATCCGGCTCTGTGTTGACAGCTCAGAGACTGGAGCCTGCTTCAAATTCTATGTCTCCCTCTCTCTCTGTCCCTCCCCTTCTCATGCTTTGTGTCTCTATCTCAAAAATAAATAAAGATTAAATTTTTTTGAAGTAAATGATAAAATATTTTAATGCTATGTAAATCTCTTGTTTATCAGAATGTCATCCAATACATATAACACTCATTTATGATTCCTGTGTAAACCAGTTATTACTACAATTATTGAAAACCGGTGATTTTATAACTGTGTTAATAACTCTTTCTACATTTATATTGTTTTACTATAAGGAAGAGCTGTCCCTTCTACTTCATCTATTCATTTATTTATATCAGCAGGAACTCACAGATCTTTATTCAATAGGTTATAATATGTTACTATTAATATTGATTTTGATACTGAAATTACCCAAATTCGCTCTGTGGAAGTCCATTCATACCAGCTTCTGTATTCTTTTGACATGTAACTATCATTTTTTGAGTGTATTTTCTTTTTTTTTTTTTTATCACAACAAGATACTTTTAGAATCATCTTATTCTTTCCTTGGCTCTACTCTGGAATCAGCCACTTCTCCAAGGAGTTTTGGTTGCTTTAAGGGGAAATTGGTACTGTAGAAAACAAATCTGGGTGCTAGGTGTACTCACTACTACAATGATGTTATTTCTTATAGGCCCTCCCAGTGGACAAATCTATATACAAATGTGCATACACATGTTACATATATATATACACATACATAACTATATCTATATATTAAAAGCCATTAATTCATACCAATACCAGTCCAAACCATAGAGTTAATTCATGTATTCTTCCTTGCTTTCTTTGTAACTCCCTTCTTCAAAATGAGAAAACTGGCTCTCATTATCCTAAATATATTTACTTATTTGCTCAATCCTAGAATACACAGAAAGTAGTTTTTCCAGCCCATATGCCTATGAAAAGCAAAACTACCAGCTTCAATATTTGTTTATAGTTCTTATATCCTAAGACTGAGGGAATATAGTCAAAATACTGGTTCAGAAATTACTTTGGTAAGTTATTTTTCTTCCCCTTTAGTGTAGGTATTATGTATATTATTCATTAGAAATTAAGTTATATTCATTTGATTTTCTTTGTATTCTTATTATGTGCTGGATTGTGTGCCCTCACCCAATTTATATAGTAAAACTCTTACACACGTACCTCGAAATGTGACCATATTTGTAGGTAGTGTTTTAAAGAGATCATTAAGTTAAAATGAGGCTGTTAGGGTGGGCCCTAATCCAATTTGACCAGTGTCCTTATAACAAGAGAAAATTTGGGCACACAAAGAGACACCAGGGATGGGTGTACACAGAGGAAAGAGCATGTAAGGACACAGAGAGAAGACAGCCATTTGTAAGCTAGGAGAGAGATATCAGAAGAAATCAAACCTGCCAACATCTTGATCATGGATTTCTAGACTCCAGAACTTCTAGCCTCCAAAACTAGCCCCCAAATTAAATTTCTGTTGCTTAAGCCACCCAAACTGTGGTATTTTGTTATAGTAGACCTAACAAACTAATACAATTACATTTTAGAAAATGTCCCTCATCCTTGTTGATTTTTTTTTGTTTATAATGTTGACATGGTTCTACAATTTAGAAATGTACTAAAATGAAGAGTTATTATTCATTATTTACTTTGTCTTCCTCATCTGAACTACCCTATAGGTCATTAGTCTCATTAGATTAAGCTTTATCCTTCTTGCATTTTACATTTTATATTCGTCCCATTTTATCGATGTTTTTCTTGTAGTTTGCTCTTTTTATCTGAGTAACCAAGTTTCTTTAAATATCTGTCCTTTTTAATAGGTTTTTAGTTTATATTACTAATATATGTAATAAGTAAGTATATATGTAATAACGTGTATGTGTGTGAGATCGAGAGAGAGAGAGAGAGAGAGAGAGAGTAAAGCTTGCATCCTAGATATCATGAGTCAAATAAAAATTGATACTCCAAGCAGTTTCTGGAAACTACAAAGATCTCAGAACAATATAAGGTCATTAACCACCACCTCCTTCTTAACATCAGCTATTAGACTGTTTTTGTTGTGTATCTTATTTCTATGTACATTTTAACCCGAGATACCATTATAGAGTGTATAGTTATTTAAACTTAGCTAAATATTTAACAATTTGTTGATATTCATTCCTTTATTCATTTTTATGCTTTAAGCTGTGATCATTTTACTTTGGTGTAAATTAACTCGAGTTAATATCTCCATTTGGATGTGCTGGTAATTAATATTCATTTTTTTGTTGTTTCAAAATGATATTTATTTTATCTTAATTTTTAAGGGATATGGTTAGTTTAAAAAATGCCCATGAATTCATTGAAATTTCTCACATTGAAAGATTGATTCTAATACCCTCTCTTGGGATTTGTCATGTTGGCTCACTTCTGATGAATAGGATGTGGTGGGAGTGATGCTGTGTTACTTCTGAGGCTAGGCCATAAAAAGGTGATATAGCTTCCACTGGGCTTTCTTCATTTTAGGACATGTGCCTTTAAATCCCTGACCATTATGTAAGAAGTCTAGCTACCACAAGCCACACTGCAGAGAGATCACATAGAAAGTGATATTGGAAAAGTCCCAACTTTTGAGTCTTCTCAGCACCAGACATGGTGAAGTGAAGAAGCTCTTGAGATGATTCCTGCCTATAGCAGAGACTCCTGAGTGAGAACTACCTAGCTGAACTTCATCAACCCCGAGGACCATGAGAAATTATAAATATAAATGATCATTATTGTTTTATACCACTAAGCTTTGGTAGCTTTGTACTGAAAGGTATCTGGTACAGGTTATTTTTACTGGGTATCAATTTCTAGGTAGGCAATTACTCCTTTTCAGTATTTAAAAGAATATTATCTAAAAAAGTATATTCTGGATTGCATAATTTCCATGGCACTGAGTTTTTTAATATTCTTGTTGCTGTATTTGAAGGTAATATACTAAGATTCTCCTTCCTTCATCTCTTGGACTGCCCTTTAAGATTTTCCCTCTTTTGGCTTACAGCTATTTTGCTAGGATGTACTTTGATGTGATATATATTTCATTTTTGTTGTTGTTGTTGTTGTTCTATATTGCTTATATTTCATTACACTTGAATATGCTTCTTTTTTTTTTTTTCAACTTTTTTTTTTTTATTTTTTTTATTTTTGGGACAGAGAGAGACAGAGCATGAACGGGGGAGGGTCAGAGAGAGAGGGAGACACAGAATCGGAAACAGGCTCCAGGCTCCGAGCCATCAGCCCAGAGCCTGACGCGGGGCTCGAACTCACAGACCACGAGATCGTGACCTGGCTGAAGTCGGATGCTTAACCGACTGCGCCACCCAGGCGCCCCTTGAATATGCTTCTTGATGTTTATTGCCAGTTTTGGAAATTCTCACTTTGGAAAATTCTTATTGTCTTTTTAAGTGTTACTTTGGCTGCATTCATCTGTCTTCTTTTATAATACTCAAATTACACAGTAGACTTTCAATCATTTTTATATGTTTCCTTTGTTTATTATTGTATTTTTCATACTCTTTGTCTTTTGGAGCTTATTGGAATATTTTCTATTGAACTGTGTTCAATCAGATGCTTTATCTGTATGTTCTTAATTACAGTTATTCTATTTTGTCACTTCAGAATTTCTATTTGATCCTTTTTTGTTTTTATTCTATGCCAGCAATTTTAACCTTATAATCTTTTCTTGGTTATATTTATTAGTATTTTAAAAGCTATTTTGACTGTTCTCTTATCTAGAGTTCCTATGGTACTCCTTTTGACTTTTCTTCCAGTCTCTTGTTTTTTTGGTATGCATGCAGATTTTTAGTTGAATTCTGATTACTTTGTATAAAAATATGGAAAAATTTATTCTGTACATTATCATTATCTGTTGCCTTTTAAAAATTTTTTAACGTTTATTTATTTTTGAGACAGAGAGATACAGAGCGTAAACTGGGGAGGGTCAGAGAAAGAGGGAGACACATAATTGGAAACAAGCTCCAGGCTCTGAGCTGTCAGCACAGAGCCCGACGCGGGGCTCGAACTCACGGACCGTGAGATCATGACCTGAGCTGAAGTCGGACCCTTAACCGACTGAGCCACCCAGGTACCCCATATCTTTTGCTTTTTTGAGCCAGTTATGTTTGGTGGCAGATAATTTTAATCTATTTAAAGTGTTTCAAATATAAGTCTTTAGGCAGAATAATATGCACAAAAAAGAAATAAATCCAGATTAGAAAAGAAGAGGCAAAATTGCACATTTTTCACTTAGCATAATTTTTCAAGGTTCATCCATGTTGTAGCATGTGTATGTACTTATTTTTTTTTAAATTTTTTGATGACATTATTTATTTTTTTAATTTAAATTCAAGTTAGATAACATACAGTGTACCCTTGGCTTCAGGAGTAGAACCTAGTGATTCATTACTTTCATATAACACCCAGTGCTCATCCCAGCAATGCCCTCCTTAATGCCCATCACACATTTAATTTATCCCCCCAGCCACCTCACCTCCAGAAACCCTGTTTTTTCTGTGTATTTAAGAGTCTCTTATGGTTTGCCTCCCTCTCAGTTTTTACCTTATTTTTCCTTCCCTTCTCCTATCTTCATTTGTTGTGTTTCTCAAATTCCACATATGAGTGAAATCATATATCTTTCTCTGACTATTTTTGCTTAACATAATATGCTCTAGTTGTATACAGGTTGTTGCAAATGACAAGATTTCATTCTTTTTCATCACTAAGTAGTATTATATATATATATATATATATATATATATATATATATATATATACCACATCTTCTTTATACAGTCATCAGTTGATGGATATTTAGGCTCTTTCCATAATTTGGCTATTGTTGATAGTGCTGCTACAAATATTGGGGTGCCTGTGCTTCCTCGAATCAGCATTTTTTGTATCCTTTGGATAAATACCTAATAGTGCAATTGCTGGGTCATAGGGTAGTTCTATTTTTAATTTTTTAAGAAACCTCCATACTGCTTTCCAAATTGGCTGCTCCAGTTTCCCTTGCCACCACAACACAAAGGATTCCCCTTTCTCCATGTCCTCACCAACATCTGTTGTTTCCTGAGCTGTTCATTTTAGCCATTCTGACAGGTGTAAGGTGGTATCTCATTGTTTTGATTTATATTTCCCTGAAGATGAGTGATGTTGAGCATCTTTTCATGTCTGTTAGCCATCTGGATGTCTAATTTGGGAAAATGTTTATTCATGTCTTCTTCCTATTTCCTCACTAGATTATTTATTTGTTTTTTTGGGGGGGGTGTTGAGTTTGATAGATTCTTTATAGATTCTGGTTAATAACCAGTTATATATCATTTTCAAATATCTTCTCCATTCCATCTGTTGCTCTTTAGTTTTGTTGATTGTTTCCTTTATCTCAATGAGGTCCCAATGGTTCATTTTTGCTTTTGTGTCCCATGCCTCCAGAGACATGTCAAATAAGGAGTTGCCACAGCCAAGGTCAAAGAGGTTGCTACATGTTTTCTCCTGTAGGATTTTGATGGTTTCCTGTCTCACTCTTAGCTATTTCATTAATTTTGGATTTACTTTTGTGTATGATGTAAGAAAGCGGTCCACTGTCTTTCTTCTGCATGTAGATTTCCAGTCCTCCCAGCATCATTTACTGAAGAGACTGTCTTTTTTTCTGTTAGATACTCTTTCCCGCTTTGTTAAAAATTAGTTGGCCATATATTTGTAGGTCCATTTCTGGGTTCTCTATTCTATTCCATTGATCTATGTGTCTGTTTTTGTGCCAATACCATACTGTCTTGATGATTATAGCTTTGTAATACAGCTTAAACTCCAGAGGAGAAGTAGGGAGGCAGGGATTTTCCTTGTCCCTCAAACACAGCTATATTGGGATCAGATCACTTGGAACACCCAATAAGTTGATCTGTGGAGGGTAGAAGGACCTCCACAGTTGGAGCAAGACAGCTTGACAGGAGTGAGGTGTGTGGAAGTGAAGAGAGGAGATAAAATGGCATAACCATGGAGGAGAGGGAACACTTTCTGTGGAGAGACAAAAGGGAGAGAAAGGGAGAGGGGTTGTGAAAGTGTGGCTTTGAGTTAGCACAATAGGAAAACCTGTCTGTATCATGGACTGGGGAACAAGAAGTATGGGATGTGCTAGTTCTTTTTGAAAACAGCCTTTGGAGCTGAGACTCAGAGGTTTTGGAGGTGCACGACATTCCCCTGAGTGGAGATGTGGCGTGCACTCCTGGGGAAGAAGGAGCTGGCCCTGGAGTGCATAGTGTGGTGTAGCAATCTCCAGGGCACACTGGGAGAACAATCGTGCCAGAGTACTTTGGAAAGATGGTTTATTGCCTCCGCAAGGACAAAAAGACCCTGCAGGTGCAAGCCAAAAGCCTTTCATCAGCAGGTGGTGGGGCTCTACTCCGGAGGAGGGGAGCATATCTGGATCTGCACTGTGTTGGGTCTTTTAAGATTTTGGGTTTTGAATCCCAGCTGAATGCCAAGAAGTCACAGAATTGTGGTCCAGGACAAGCTGATTGCCCTTGCTATTCTGTTAGGGCTGAAATTGAGAATTTAAAGTAATGATCATAAAGATACTCACTGGGCTTGGGAAAAGAGAGGAAGGCATCAGTGAAACCCTAAATGAAGAGATTTTTAAAAATCAGAGATGAAGAACACAATAAATAAAATGCAAAAATACACTAGATAGAATAAATAGCAGGATAGAGGGAGCAGAGGGACAAATTAACAAACAGGAAGACAGAGTAATGAAAAGTAATCAATATGAGAAAGTGAGAGAAAAAAATAGGCAAAATGAGAATAGACTCGGGAAAATCAGTGACTCCATCAAGCATAATAACATGTGCATTATAGGGATCCCAAAAGATGGAAAAAATGGGACAGAAAATTTTTAGAGAAAAAAATAGCTGGCAATGTCCCGAACCTGGGGAAGGAAACAAATGTCCAGATCCAGAGACATACAGCTACCCCAACCAAATAAAACCAAGGAGGTCCACTGCAAGACACATAGTAATTAAATGGCAAAAAGTAAAAAAGTAATGTTAAAAAATTTAAAAGCACCAAGAGAAAGCAAGACAATTAAACACAAGGGAAATCCCATAAGGCTCTCATATTTTTCATCAGAAACTGAAGGCCAGAAGGGAGTGACATGATATATTCAAAGTGATGGAAAAGAAAAATCTGCAGTCAAGAATGACATATCTAGCAAGGTTGTCATTAATAATAGAAGGAGAAAGAGTTTCTCAGACAAATAAAAACTAAAAGTTTTTGATAACTAAATGAGCCCTACAGGAAATATTAAAGGCTACTCTGTGAGTGGAAAAGAAAGACCATGAATAAGACTATGAAAAGTAGGAAACACAAAAGCAGTAAAAATAAGTATATCTGCAAAAAATCAGTCAAGGGATACACAAAATAAAAGGATGTAAATTATGACACAATATACCTGAAGTGTGGAGGGATAAGAATAAAGAATGAGTTCAAATTCAATTGACCATCACCTTAAAATACATTATTATATACAGAAGATGTTATATACAAACCTAATGGTTACCACAAATCAAAACACAATAACAGATATACAAGTAATAAAGAGAAATTAGTCCAAGTATATCACTAAACAAAGCCAGAAAACCATAAAAGAGAGCAAGAGAAGTAAAGATCAAAGAAAAAGTACAAAACAACCCCCAATAAAACAAGTAATAAAATGACAATAAATAAATATCTATCAATAGTTACTTTGAATGGGGCAACAAGAAGATGGAAGCAGAATGAAAGGACCCAAGACTCATCTCATCCCATGTACACAACTGGATAACTATCAAATCATCCTAAATATTCCACAAATCAACTGAAGACAGACAGAACAAACTTCACAACTAAAGGAGAGAAGAGGCCACATTGAAGATGGTAGGAAGTGTGGATATGTGGTTTAGGGGAGAAATGAATCCCAGTACTGCATAGGGGAAGGAGCCATGGTCACAGAGAAAGGCAAGAGAGAGAGGTGCACTCAGCGGAGTGCACAAGAAGAATGTTTCCCCAAAGCCATTGGCTTGGAAAATGAGAGGGGCTAAATTTTGTGAGTTCTTGCAACTAGTAGGGTTTAAAGTCTGGAGTTTTAAAGGACAGCAGGATTGACTGGGATAGAACCAAAAGGGCACTGCCCTACCTATGGAGAGAAGGCAGGCAAAAACACACAAGGGCAGACAGTGTTGAAACAGCAATCTAAAGAATGCTGGGGCTCATGGTAGGGAGGTTATTTGCTCTTCTGGGAGTGTGCCACCGAGAAGCAGTGATCACAGAGATGCCTCTCTGTGAATAAATGAGCTGGCTGGCACCAATGCCCTCCCCTACTCCTTAGCATAAACACAGAGCAACCCTTAGGAAGTAGCCCAGCACTGACAGTGGCTGCCTCATTTGCTTATACCAAGACCCACTGCCCTGCACTCTGCAGTAGTAACTTATCTCAGTCCTAGGGCAGCAGGTCTCTCCCCCAGAAAGACCAGCAAAAACCCCTGCCTACAACAGGTCTCCTAACCAGACAGTTCTGCAAGGGCCTCAGTTCTGGTGGAAGTGGTGTCAGGTATCATTGCACAAACAGACAAGAGAATACCTAGTTAAACTTCACCACATTCAGGCTAGGGACCAAACATTGTCCACTCCAGGCAAGGAAAGCCTCTGCAGATGACTAACCTGAAGGCTAGATCAACCAAAACACAACAGCAGAGAGCATTCAGTACATACCAGAGACACTTACTGAAGCACCAGACCCTGGACACTGCATGACCTCTTCTTCATAAGGCCATTACTTTCAGGAACAGGAGACATAACTGGATTTTCAAACACAAATAACAAGGTAGAGGCTTAGATAAAGGCCTCTTTATCTAAGTGAAGATGGAGGAATTTATCCCAAATGAAAGAACAAGACTGGGCCATGGGCCCAGAGATGTAAGTGAAACAGATATAAGTAACATGTCTAATGGAGAATTTAAAGCAATAATTATAAGGATACTCACTGGGCTTGAGAAATAATAGAAGACATCAGTGAGACCCTTTAACAATAGTATCAAAAAGAATAAAATAGGAATGAACTTCAGATAAATTTTGGTTTTCAACTGGGTTAAATTATAGAATTTTATCATTAAATTTGCTCTTTAATTTTATTTATTTTTCTGTTTTTGTCTTCTATTCACTTAAAGCCATGTATTTTTTGTGTAAGTTTTTATTTAAATTCAAGCTAGTTAAGGGGTACCTGGGTGGCTCAGGCAGTTAAGCATCTGACTCTTGATCTGAGCTCAGGTCATGATCCCAGGGTCGTGGGATTAAGCCTCAAATTGGGCTCTCCACTGAGCTTGAAACTTACTTAGGATTCTCTGCCCCTCTCCCCCTCTTGTGTGCTCACTTTCTCTCTTTCTAAAATAAAAATTAAAAAAAAATAAATTCCAGTTAGTTAACATACAGTGTAATATTAGCTTTGGGTATACACAGTATAGTGATCTAATAATTCCATACAACACCTGGTGCTGATCATGACAAGTGAACTCCTTAATCCCCACCACCTATTTAACCCATTCCCCACCCCTTACCCTCTGGTAGCCATCAGTTTGTCTCTGATAAATCACTAGAACTGACTTTCTTGGTTAGGGAAAGGGAGGAGGATAGGCCAGTAGCAACTGCCTCTTGTTCCAAGCCTCCAAATATACCTCCCAGGATTGGGGTTTTCACTTAGAGAACTAAAGAAACCTCTCCTTGGGACAGCACATTTAGCCCTTTAGTACAAACCATCAGTCCCTTCTTATATTGATATTCAACTGCATTTATTAAGTTCAGAGAACATGGGAAGAGGTCTTGCAATTTTCAAGTGATAGAATTACTTTGGCAACTGTTCTGATAGGAGGGTTCAGGGGTTGAATATTTCTTTCCTTCTCCCCTTTGGATTAAACATTGGGCTACTGGCCCCAAAGTGTGTTACATAGCACCTTATTCAGGTAGCACCTGAAGGGTAGCAAGACAGCTCATGACAGCTGCAGGGTACATAGTAGGAAAGAAGACAGGTAGTTTGCTACCCCTGCCTGAACAACATTGACAATGTGATTTGGGTGCCACTTTTACATCATGGGCATGTTCTACTAACACCTTCTACCACAGGACTTTCTCTAAAACACAAGGATAAACTAGAGTTCTTCCCCAAATAATAAGTACTGACACCCCAAAAGTAACAGACACCTAGAACAGGCCTCTGCCAAACACAGAGTGTGACTGGAAACGCAGCTGAATGCCCAACCCTGGAAAATATGACTCAAGTGGATTATCATTCTGATTGCCCTAAATTGGCCCCCCACCTGGGCCACATACAGTCCCTTGGGTTTAACCAATTAGCAGTAATCATCTTGAATATTTGGACACCCAGGAAATTTGGGAAAGGAGAGGTATGTATGGCAACCAGCAGCAGACATAGCAGCAAGGCTAAACTGTAGTTACATCACCAGGTGGAAATTCTGTCCCAAGCCACTTATGCAGTGG
Organism: Panthera onca; assembly: GCF_046562875.1. Taxonomy (NCBI): domain Eukaryota; kingdom Metazoa; phylum Chordata; class Mammalia; order Carnivora; family Felidae; genus Panthera; species Panthera onca. The sequence goes on from NC_138344.1 coordinate 22,677,656, forward strand.
TCTGGAACCAATAGTAATCCTAGAGCAGTCCTCTTACAAAGCTACCCAAAAGTCAGTGTGAATGGTCTAGTGGTCCTGTTTGTAAAGCCACTTGGGGTGTGGACCTAATCAGCTATTCAAAAAGGGGAACTGACTGGCCTCTGTGCAGGACCTCAAAATTGAGTCAGAGGAAATTTAAAGACACTATATGACAGAGATATCATGTTATAGCCAACTTGAAGACATAAGATAAACCTTCCCTCCAAATTTTGTTTGGATATCCAGATTGATAATGACACACACAGGCCAAAAACATATGGAAACGTTTATTACTCACAAAATGAAGGCTTTCTAAGAGAGTAGCATAGCTCCCAGGCAGGTCCAAAAATGCCTTGAGATAATAGGGGAAAGAGACTGGCTTGAAGTTTGTACAGTAGTTGGACATGCATGGATTGAATTTATCACATGTTCCAAAGGGAGGAGGATGCAGGCTTTCTTATCATCTCACCCAGTTGTGAGGCAGAAGTGGAAGACAATGGTGTGGGGCTGAAAAGCTTAAAAGTTAAAGGTTGAATGTCAAATATAAATGGTACTTTATAAACACATAGCTTAAAGCACACAATACGGCTGGGATATGATAGAAGATAAACATCTACCTTTAGTCCGAGATAAGCAAGTTGTCTCCATTAAGGTATTTCAAACCTGCAACCACAGATGCTAAATATATGTGCACATGTGCATATATACATGGAAATGTATATCCATGAACAAAATATGTTTATATCATATATATGTATATGTATGTATATATGTATATATACATACATATACATATATATGTATTTCAGATTTTCTAAATGAAAATATGCCATAGGTAATAATTCATTTTTTCTTTTTCTGGGAATGATTTTAATTCAAAACATCAAATATATTCAGATGGAAGTTTAACTGATCTAAGTGTTGTGGAGTTAGAAGCAAATTCACCTGTACTCTGAAAACTATAAAATACTGATGAAAGAAATTGAAGATGACACAAACTAATGGAAAGATACTTCATGCTTATGGATTGGAAGAAAATAATATTGTTAAAATGTCTATGATACTCAAATCAATCTACAGATGTAATACAATACCTATCAAAATATTTATCACAGCATTTATCACAGATGTAGAGCAACCCTAAAATTTGTACGTAACAACAAAAGACTGTATAGCCAAAGCAATCTTGAAAAAGAAGAACAAACTGGAGGTGTCACAATCCCAGACTTTAAGTTATATTAGAAAGCTGTAGTGACAAAGACAGTATGGTACTGGCACAAAAAATAGAATCAAATCAATGAAACAGAATAGAAAACCCGGGGGCACCTGAGTGGCTCAGTCAGTTAAGCATCTGCCTCTGGCTCAGCTCATGATCTGTTTGTGAGTTCGAGCCCCGTGTCAGGCTCTGTGCTGACAGCTCAGAGCCTGGAGCCTGCTTTGGATTCTGTGTTTCCCTCTGTCTCTCTCTCTCCTTCAAAAATAAATAAACATTTAAAAGAAAGAATAGAAAACCCAGAAATAAACCCACAAATGGCCAGTCAGGGAAATACAAATCAAAACTACAATAAGATAGCACCTCATATCTGTCAGAATGACTAAAATTAAAAAAAAAAAAAACATAGGAAATGACAGGTGGTGGTGAGGAATGTGGAAGAAAGGGAACATTTGTGTCCTTTTGGTAGGAATGCAAAGTATTGCAGCCACTCTGGAAAATAGTGTGGAGGTTCCTCATAAAGTTAATAATAGAACTACCCTATGATTTACTAATAACACTGCTGGGTATTTACACAAAGAAAACAAAAACATGAGTTCAAAGGGATGCATTCACTCCCATGTTTATTGAAGCATTATTTACAATAGCCAAACTATGGAAGCAGCCAGAGTGATGATGTGATACACACACACACACACACACACACACACACACACAGGGAATATTACTCATGCATAAAAAAGAATGAAATCTTGCCATTTGCAAAGACAGGGGTGGCCTAAGGAGTATAAAGTTAAGTGAAACAAGTCAGTCAGAAAAACACAGATGACAATATGATGTCACTCATATATAACATTTAAGAAACAAAACAATGGGGAAAAATAGAAACCAAAAGCAAACTCTTAACTATAGAGAACAAACTGATGGTTTCCAAAGGGGAGGTGGGTGGAGGATAGGTTATATAGGTGATGAGGATTAGGAGTACACTTGTGATGTACAATACTGGGTATTGTAGAAAGTGTTGAATCACTGTATTGTATACCTGAAACTAATATTAAACTGTATGTTAACTAATTGGAATTTAAATAAAAAGTTTAAAAAATAAATGGTCAATTAATCTTTGGCAAAGGAGGAAAGAACATACAATGGGCAAAAGAGAGTGTTTTCAAAAAATGGTTTTGGGAGAACTGGACAGCAACATGCAGAAAAATGAAACTGGACCACTTACTTACACCATACACAAAAATAAATTCAGAATGGATTAAAGATCTAAATGTGAGACTTGAAGCCATGGAAGTCCTGGAAGAAAGCACAGGCAATTATCTCTCTTATATCAGTTGCAGCAAAATTTTCAAGATGGTCTCCTGAGGGAAGGCAAATAAATACAAAAATATGGGCCTCTGGTTGGCTCAGTTGGTTAAGCATCCAACTTTGGCTCAGTCATGATCTCATGGTTCATGGGTTCAAGTCCTTTGTCAGGCTGTATGCTAATAGCTCAGAGCCTGGAGTCTGCTTCAGATTCTGTGTCTTCCTCTCTCTCTGCTCCTCTCTGGCTCTCACTCTGTCTCTCTCTCAAAAATAAATAAACATTAAAAAACATTTTTAAGAAGCAAAAATACAATATTAGGAGTACATAAAAGAAAAAAAAAACTTCTGCACAAAAAAGGAAACAATCAACAAAACTAAAAGGCAAGCTACAGAATGGGAGATTTTGCAAATGACACATCTGATAAAGTGTTAGTATCAAAAACATATAAAGAAACTACACAACTCAACATCAAAATATAATCCAATTGTATGGAATTGTTGAATCACTATATTGAACACCTGAAACTAATATAACACTGTATGTTACCTATACTGGAATTAAAATGAAAACATTTAAAATTTAAAACAACAATAACAAAAAAGAAAATGAGTCAGAGGAATTAAGATAGTGATGTAGTAAGGGGACGCTGGGCTTGTCTAGTCCCTCTAACATACCTAGATCAACCTCAAATTATTTTGAACACCTAGGAAATCGATATGAGTATTAAGAGAACAATCTGCATAATTTGTGGGAGAAAACATGGGAGGTACATGGTGCAGAGGGGAAACTGGGGGAGAGAAAAGCTGCAAAGGGTGCTGCAGAGAGGTGGCAGCCCTTTTTGCAGAGAGGTAAAACAGAGGGAGAGAGAGAGCAGTGTGTTGGGTTTGCAGAAGGAAAACATTCCCTCCAAACCATTGACAGGGAGTCCTTAGGAACTGAATATTGCAAGTTTTTGCAAACAGTGGACCTGAAGTTCTGAGTTTTTGGAAATCTACACCATTTTCTGGAGTGGACAAATGGTGCTCCTGGGTAGAAGGAGGGGAAGCCTTGGAGTGGACAGTGGAAAGCGTGGTGTGGGGAATCCTCTGGGTTGCACATGGCAGGGAAGTTTCCCTTCCCTGAGTGCATTTGGAAGAGGGTATATTGCCTCTGCAAGGACAAAAGACTCAGCTGGTGCATTTGAGTGGCAGTTCAACTTCAGGGGAAAGAGTGTTTGCAGAAGACAGATAAAGTGGCCACAGCTTTTCACTGTTCTTCACCATAAACTCTAAACACTTGCTCAGTTGTGAGACTGCTTTTCTGGGACAGAATACTGCCAGGCGCAACACTGTGAGGCTCTCCTCCAGAGTCGGTGTAGTGGGTCTGTGTCCTGACCAGCCTTTTAAGATTTGAAGCATTGAATCCCAGTCATGTGCCAGAGATAAAACACCAGGGAGCTATGGCACCAGGCACGTCTATGACCAAGGCACAGAAGGGTTAAGGTCAGGGATCTAATGGAAGCCTGTGACACAGGAGGGTAGATTGTTCCCTTGTCTTTCAGGGCAAGGGTGGGAAACAGCTTGCCTCCCTGGGGACAAGAGAGTAGGGTGACGCCATCTGCCTTGCCCACCAACATTGTCAGACTTCAGCGAGTAACAGTGTCCCCAGTGGAGGTTGGAACTGTTTACACCAAATCCTACCCACCCATTCTCCCCCGCGCCCACTCTGCGCACTACAGGGTCATCTTTATGAGGGAAGTCTCGCAGTGGACCTCTCCCTAGAGGACCAAAACAGGAACCCCTGCATGCACCAAGTCTACTGATCACAGAGTGCTCCAAAGTATCACCTTCAGTAATAAGATCAGTCTTTTGTTTTTTGGTTTTTGGTTTTGTTTTTGTTTTTTAAATCAGGCTTATAGTTGTTGTTGTAGTTGTTCATTTATTTGTTCTTTTGTTTCTTTTTTTCTTGTTTTTGGGAACAGGATTCTTCTTTCTTTTTCTTCTTTTTGCCTTATTTTTCTTTAAAATCAGGCTTATAACTTTATGATTGTGTGTCTGTTGTTTTTTTGTTGTTGTTGTTCCCTAATTTTTATCTTTTTTTTTTTTTTGGATAAGGCTTTAAAAAAAAAACATGCTTGTTTGAACAAATATATCAAAACACACTTAGATAAAAGTCCAAACACTCCCTACTGAAAACAAAAAGGAGCTCTGCAGGCGACTAACCAGTGGGAAAGAGAATCCAAAATACAACAACAGAGTGTACACAGCTTACACCAGAAACACTTCCTGAAGCACTGGACCCTGAACAATGTATAATCCCTTATTAATATAGCATTACTTTCAGGAGCAGGAAACATAACAAACTTTCATAACACACAAAACACAGAAACCTAGACAAAATGATGAGATGGAGGAATTTTCCCCCAAAGAAAGATCAGGAAGAAACCATAACCAGGGATTTGCTCAAAACAGATAGAAATAATATATCTGAACAAGAATTTACCACAGCAGTGATAAGAATACTAGATGGATTTTTAAAAAGCATAGAAGACTCCAGAGAAACCCTTGTTTCAGAGATAAGAGACCTAAAAACTACTTGGGGCAAAATAAAAAGTGTTAAAGCTGACTGGATGTAATTACAATTGAAGAAGCAGAGGATCAAATAGGTGATATAGAATATAAAATTATGGAAAATTATGAAGCGGTAAAGAAGAAAGAAAGAAAAATATTAGATCAAAAATTTAGAATTAGGGAAATCAGAGATATTTTAAAACACAATAATATCTGTATCATAGAGTCCCCAAAGAATAAGAGTGGGGAAAAATGAAAAGATTTATATGAACAAATTATAGCTGAGAACTTCCCTAATCTTGGGAAGCAAACAGGCATTCAAGTCAAAGAGGCCCAGAGAACTCCCTTCAAAATCAACAAAACAAGTCAACACCAAGACAAATCATAGTGAAACTTGAAAAATACAAAGATAAAGAGAATTATGAAAGTAGCTAGGCACAAAATGTTCACAACCTACATGGGTAGTTAAAGTTAGCAGCAGACCTGTCCACAGAAACTTGGTAAGCAAGAAGGGAGTGGCATGGTATATTTAATATGCTGAATGGGACACATATGCAGCCAAGAATAATTTATAAAGCAAGGCAGTCATTCAGAATAGAAGAGAGATAAAGAGTTTCTAAGAGAAGCAAAACCTAGAGTTCATGAAAACTAAGCCAGCTGTGCAAGAATTATAAAACGAGACACTTTGATCAGGGAAGAGAGGCCAAAACCAAAAAAGACTAGAAAGGAACAGAGACAATCTACAGGAAGAGCGACTTTACATGTAATACTGTAGATATCTATCAGTAATTACTATGAATGTAAATGGACTAAGTGTTCCAATCAAAAGACACAGGGTGTCAAAATGGATGAAAAAAAAAAAAAAAGCCTCGTCAATATGAAGGTTACAAGAGACTCTTTTTGCCCCAGAGTCACCTTCAGATTGAAAGTGATGGAGTGGAGAGACATTTATCATGCTAATGGAGGTCAAAAGAAAGTTTGTGTAGCCATAATTATGTCAGACAAACTAGATTTTAAATCAAAGACTGTAACAAGAGATGAAGAAAGGCACTATATCATAATAAAGAGGTCTACCCAAAAAGAAGTGCTAAGAATTGTAAATATTTATGGACCCAACTTAGAAGAATCCAAATATATAAATCAATTAATAACAGAGGTTCTTGGGTGGTTCAGTTGGCTAAGTGTCTGACTCTTGATTTCAACTAAGGTCATGATCTTGTGACTTGTGAGTCTGAGCCCCACATTGGGCCTTGGGTTTTCTCTCGCCCTCTCTCTCTGCCCTTCCACCACTCCCATGCATGCACAAAGCATGCATGCATGGGTGTGTTCTCTCTCTCAAAATAAATAAACATTAAAAAAATAATAAACATAGAGACACTCATTGATAATTATGTGATAATAGTAGAGCACTTTAACACCCCAACTTACAGCAATGGACAGATCATATAAGCAGCAGATCAACAAGGAAACAATGGCTTTGAATGACACACTGGACCAGATGGACTTAATAGATATATTCAGAACATTTCAACCTAACAGCAGAATAAACATTATTTTTAGGTTCACATGGAACATTCTCCAGAATAGATCACATACTGAGTGACAAATCAGCCCTCAACAAGTACAAAAAGATTGAAATCATACCATACATATTTTCAGACCACAATGCTATGAAACTTGAAGTCAACCACAAGAAAATATTGGGAAAGACCACCAATACATGAAGATTAAAGAATCTCCTACTAAAGATTGAATGGCTTAACCAGGAAATTAAAGAAGAAACTAAAAATTACATGGAAGCAAATGAAAATGAAAACACTGCAGTCCACAATTTTTGGAATACAACAAAGGTGGTCAAAAGAGGAATATATATATATATATATATATATATATATATATATATATATAATTATTATATATATTATAATTATATAATTATAAATATAAATTATAAATATATAATTATAAATTATAAATAAATAATTATATATATATTATATATATGTAATATATATATAATTCAGGCCTAAGTCAAGAAAAAAGAAAAGTACCAAGCACACAACCTAACTTTATACCTAAAGAAGCTGGAAAAAGAACAGGGCATAAAGCCCAAAACCAACAGAAGAAGGTAAATAACAAAGATTTGAGTAGAAATAAATGATATCAAATTAAAAAAAAAAAAACAATTCAACAAAACTAAGAGCTGCTTCTTTGAAATAATTAACAAAATTGACAAACTCCTAGCCAGACTTCTCAAAAAAAAAAGGAAAGAACTCCCCCAAAATACAATCATTAATAAAAGAGGAGATATCACAACCAACACCACATAAATATATAAGAGAATATTATGAGCAATTATATGCCAAAAATGGACAATCTGGAATAAATGGATAAATACCTAGAGATATAAACTACCAAAACTGAAACAAGAAGAAATAGAAAATTTGAACAGACTCATAACCAGTAAAGAAATTGAATCACAAATCAAAAATCTCCCATCAAACCAAAGTCCAGGCCCAGATGGCTTCCCAGGGGAATTCTACCAAACATTTGAAGAAGAGAAAATACATTTTCTTTTGAAGCTGTTCCAAAAAATAGAAATCGAAAGAAAACTTCCAACCTCATCTGTGAGGCAAGAATTTCATTGATTCTACAACCAAAGACTCGACTGAAAAGGAGAATTAGAGGCCAATATCATTGATGAACCTTGATTCAAAAATTCCCAACTAGATACTAGTAAATTGAATTCAACAGTACTTTAAGATAATTATTAACCACAATCAAGTGGGCTTTATTCCTGGGCCTCTGGAATGGTGCAAAATTGGCAAATCAATCAATGTGATACACCACATTAATAAAGAAAGGATAAGAATCATATGATCCCATCAATAGATGTGGAAAAAACATTTGAAAAATACAGCATTTTTCATGATAGAAACACTCAAGAAAATAGGAATAAAAGAAACGTACCTTAATATCATAAAAATCATATGTGAAAGGCCCACAGCTAATATCATCTTCAATGGGAGAAAACCTAAGAGCTTTCCTCCTAAGGTGAGGAACACGACAGCGATATCCACTGTCACCACTCTTGTTCAACATAGTACTAGAAGTACTAGCCTCAGCAATCACACAACAGAAGAAAATAAATGGCATACAAATTGGCAAGGAAGAAGTGAAACTTTAACTCTTCACAGATGACATAATACTGTATGTGGAAAACCCAAATACTACACCAAAAATTGCTAGAACTGATACATGAATTAAGCAAATTCACAGGAAATAAAATCAAAGTAAATATATCTGTTGCATTTCTATACACCAATAATGAAGCAGCAGAAAGATAAATCAAGGAATCAATCCCATTTATAATTGCACCAAAAGCCACCAGATAACTAGGAATAAACCTAAGCAAAGAGGTAAACTATCTGTGCGCTGAAAATTCTAGAACACTTATGAAAAAACTTGAAGAAGACACAAAGAAATGGAAAAAGAGTCCATGTCCATGCTCATGGATTGGCAGAGAAAACATGGTGAAAGTGTCTATAATTCCCAAAGCAATCTACACATTCAATGTAATCCCTACTAACATAACATCAACATCTTTCCTAGAGCTAGAACTAGCAATTCGAAAAATGTTATGGAAACAAAAGACCCCAAATGGCCAAAGTAATACTGGGGGGGGGGGGGGGAAGCAAAACAGAGGCATCACAATTTTGGGCTTTTAGCTATATTATAAAGTTGTAGTCATCAAGACAGTATGGTACTGATACAAAAACAGACACATAGAGAATAGAATAGAATAGAATAGAATAGAATAGAATAGAATAGAATAATAGAGAACCCAGAAATGGACCCACAAGTGTATGACCAACCAACTTTTGATAAAGCAGGAAAAGAGTATCCAATGAAAAAAAAGACAGTCTTTTCAGGAAATGGTGCTGGGAGAACTGGACAGTGACATGCAGAATAATAAAACTGGACCACTTTCTTATACCATACACAAAAATAAACTAAATATGGATGAAAAGCCAAAATGTGAGACAGGGAAACATCAAAATACTAAAGAATACAGGCAGCGACCTCTCTGACCTCAGCCACAGCAACTTCTTACTACACAAATCACTGGAGGCTAAGGAAACAAAAGCAAAAATGAACTATTGTAATGTCATTAATCTAAAAAGGTTCTGCACACTGAAGGAAATAGTAAACAAAACTAAAAAGGCAACCAATGGAATGGTAGAGGATATTTGCAAGTGACATATCAGGTAAAGGGTTAGTATCCAAAATCTATAAATGCTTATCAAATGCAACACCAAAAAATAAATCATCCAGTAAAGAAATGGGCAGAAAACATGAATAGACACTTTTCCAAAGAAGAAGTCCAGATGGCTAACAGACACATGAAAAGATGCTCAGCATTACTCATCATCAGAGAAATACAAATCAAAACCACAATAAGATATCACCTCACACCAGCCAGAATGGCTAACATGAACAACTCAGGAAACAACAGATGTTGGCAAGGATGTGGAGAAAGGGGAATGTTTTTGCACTATTTGTGGGAATGCAAACTGATGCAGCCACTCTGAAAAGCAGTATGGAGGTTCTTCAAAAAAAAAAAAAAAAAAAAAAAAAAAAAGAACTACCTTACAACACAACAATTGCACTGCTAGGTATTTATCCCCAGGACACAAAACTGCTAACTTGAAGGGGGACATGTTCTCCAATGTTTATAGCAGTGCTATCTACAATAGCCATATTATGAAAAGAACCCAAATGTCCATAGACTGATGAGTGGATAAAGATGTGGTTTACAATAGAATATTACTCAGTGATCAAGAAGAATGAAATCTTGTCATTTGCAATCATGTGGATAGAACTAGAGTGTATTATGTTAAGAAAAATAAGTCAGTCAGAGAAAGACAAATGGTTTTAGTCATATATGGAATTTAAGAAAAAAAATGATGAACTTAGGGGAAGGGAAGAAAAAATAAGATAAAAACAGAGATGCAGACAAACAATAAGAGACTTTTAAATACAGAAAACTGAGGGTTGTTGGAGGGGTGGTGGGTGGGGAATGAGCTAAATGGGTGATAGGCATTAAGCAGAGCACTTAATGTGATGAACACCAGGTGTTATATGTAAATGATGAATCACTGGGTTCTACTTCTGAAAACAATACCACACTGTATATTAGCTAACTTGAATTTAAAGAAATAAATTTAAAAAAAGAAAATGCAAGAATAATTAAATGCACACATTGAAAAGAATGAAGAAAATTTAAGACAGTTTGGAGAAGGAAAAAAGACACAGAAGATTAAAATTGGGACAGTGTACAAGAAAGTAAGTGTTACAAAGCAGTGCAGAATGCTTCTGGAAGAAGACAGTCTTGAACCCTGTACTTCATCATTCATCCCAAAATAAAAATTTGGCAAAAGCTTTTGTGGGAGGTAGTTATAACATCTCATCTGGTGAAGGAGGTGGAGCCTGCTCCTGAAGACCTGGATTCAGAGACTCATCACCTGGTGGATGAGGTAAAAATGTTGTTAGTGTTGTTTTTAACATCAGCAAGATAAATCCTTAACACTCAAGTCAAATGTCATATGCACACTGTTCACAGTGAGTAGCCAAGAGGAGCAGGGTTTTATTCTGTTCTTAACTACACCTGCATCTTAAGGCTTAAAGTCAGCATCGGATATAGACATCACCACAAGCTATAGTGACAGTTGGTCACACTTCACTAAAGCCAGTAACTGTGTTCATTGATTTAATGCATAATTACTAGTTGGTAGATGAAGCTCTTCAGTTGATTAACAATCTGATAAAAGAAACCTAGTAATGATCCTTCACTTTACAAGTCCTTGCTGGTAGGACAATCTCTGTAACAGGTTGCATTGAATTATGTCTTCCTTGTAAATGGTGAGCCCACCAGCAAGGATTACTGATGGACAGTTGGTGAAGTTGGTTGTTTTTATATATTTTTATGTTCAAGACTTTGTTTTTTTAAAAAAGAAACTGTAACGGCTCCTGGGTGGCTCAACTGGTTAAGTGTCCAACTTCAGCTTAGGTCATGATCTCATAGTTCATGGGTTTGAGCCCTGCATCAGGCTCTGTGCTGATGGCTCAGAACCTGGAGCCTGCTTTGGATTCTGTCTCTTCCTCTCTCTCTGCCCCTCACCTGCTCGTGCTCTCTCTCTCTCTCTCTCTTGCAAAAATAAACATTGAAAAAAAATTTTTAAAAAGAAACTGTAATCGTTTTTAATCACAAAGAAAGAAAATGTATTTTTATTAAGTATATCAAAAGTCAAATTTAAGGGTTTTAAGGATAAGCATATATGAACAAGTGGAGATCTAATGAAATTGAAAGTGTGCACTTACTTCCCACAATACATGTGATGCTTCTCAGGCATTCACAAACCTAGGACAAAGATACAGTACATCTGTGCCAAGTATTTCTGCAATGCTTCTAACCTAATACAATTCCATGTCTTTTTTGTCTACAGTCTACAAGGCCTATCATATAGTTTGTGTGTTTCCAGTATGTTTTTCCAAGCAATGAGCTAAAAAGTAGAATAAGACCATGAGGAAATCGTCAAGATTCTGATTCCTTATAAGTGTTGTTACATAATATATCTACTGGATCTTATAGCAAAGGCAAAGCAACAAATTCAGAATCATGTAGTGTAGTGTTGCTCTGCTCACCTTGTTTCTCTATGGTCTTATGTAACATCATCTCTTGAAGCAAACGTCTTATCTGTCAGTCTATTTGAACCTGGATCACCAATTTCAGCAAAGTTAACTGCTTTTCCTTTTGTCCCCCTTTTCCTTGAGTTCTACTGCAAGTGTAAAATGTCTGAATTAAGAAATTCTGACTATAGCTGCCTACCAGTTTTTCATCTCTTCCCCTCAAAATGGTTGAGAGACTAAGAAGAGACACAGGAAATGTATATAAGAAAGCAAGACATTCTTTGAAATATAACTGTTAAAATATTAATGCACTTTTGAAATTGAATTTATCACTACATTTAGGCAAATTTTGTATTGTACAGAATGAGTATTTTATTTTTATATTAGCTGTTACTGTTGCTTTATCTTGTGTAAAGTTTAGTTAAGATAGTCCATGGTACAGTAGTCCCCCCACCTGTGGGGGGATTGTTCCAACAACCCCAGCAGATGAAACCTCGAATAGTACAGAACCCTATAGATGGTATGTTTCCTACACTTAACTACCTATGATAAAGTTTAGTTTATAAATTAGACACAGTAAGAGGTTAACAACAATAATTAATAATAAAATAGATAAATTATAACAATAGACTAAATAAAAGTTACATAAATATGGTCTCAAAATATCTTACTGTAGTATACTCACACTACTTCTGATGATGATATGAGATGACAAAATGCCCATGTGATGAAATGAAGTGAGGAAAATGACCTAGGCATTGTGATGTAGCATTAGGCTATTATGAACATTCTGACCATATATCAGAAGGAGGATCATCTGCTTCTGAACAGCAGGTGACTGGAGGTAACTGAAACCATGGAAAGTAATAACACAGATAAAGTGGATCTACTGTAAGGTACTGGATGCCTCAGATTTCATTTTATTTGGCCAAGAGGGGTGTAGGGACTTGAAATGACACTATCACCCTAATGCACGCTCTAGATAACAGCTCTTAGAATCACAAGTAAATGTAAGTTCCTGGTATGACATTATCAAAAGCTCTTCTTTTAAGATTTTGTTTTGGAAATTTATTTATTTTGAGAGAGAGAAAGAGAGAGAGAGAGAGAGCACAAGCAGGGAAGGGGCAAAAAGGGAGAGTCAAGCAGGCTCCACACTGTCAGCACAGAGCCTCATACGGGGCTTGATCCCATGAAAAATGGGATCATGACCTAAACTGAAATCAAGAGTCAGATGCTCAACCAACTGAGCTACCTAGGTACTCCAAAAGCCCATATGATCACTAGTGTACCCTGCCTTCCAGAGCTTTCCCCTTGTATGACCCATAGATAAGACCCCATCAAGATTGCCAAAACCCCACTCTTTTGATTTGGATTTACCAATTTGGCCCTTGTCTGGAAACTCCAATGCACTCTACCCACAGACTCTAGTGAAGGTATGTTCCCCAGGTTCTAGGCCTCAGCCTACCTTGACCTTCCAATGTCGTTCCTCCAGGTATGTTCTGTACCTCCTCCAAGTCCTCTGAGAAATAAAGTTTCTATTTTAATTTCTCTTGTAATCCATTATTTAACAGATAACAGAATCACCCTCCATGAAGCACCCTGTGCTCCACTTAACAAATGTTCATTTGATAAAATCATAGCAATTGGCATCACCACATAGGATGGTAGAGTAGACCTTCAGACACAAATCGCTGACTGACTCTTCCACGTGGGAAATCCTATTTGGGGGAGGTCCACTGTTTGCTGGCCTTTGTGTCACTTCACACTGCAACTTACTACCTATGCAGAGCGCTGTTGCATCTTCCCATCCTTAGATGCAAGTTCTGAAGCAACCAGAGTCCTCCTGAGCCAGGCATGGAGCATTGCTCATCAGTCCTAGTTTTAGGTACTATAGATATGTCTTCTGCCTGTTAATGCCCCACATAAGGTAATTCCCCCACTGGGTGTTAGGTTTCAGGTATATTTCCTAACTCTAAGCACAGATCCAGCTGCTGACTGTCAGGTGAACTGGCTAAGATTTTTACAAGTTCTGCAGTGTTAGTTAAGGTTCAGGACATGAGAGTAGCAACCTCAAACTCAAGGGTATGCTACCAGATGAGTGTTCTAGGGAGTGCCCTTGGAAGCAGGAGAGACAGACTCTCCTTCTCTAACCATGGTGTTTTCAGGTGGCACCAGGACCCTGAGTCTTAGCCAGTATGATTGGAACACCCTGGCTCAGGAAGTCATGGTTCCTCACAAAGGCAAGTGCAGTGTGGGTCTTTAATCCTTCTGTATACTTTGCTGCTGTACTGCTGTATACCTTTCTGCTGTCTGCAAGTCATCCCTGGAACATATGGGGTATTGTCAGTCTTAAACCTGGTGCATGGTGACATAAGATCTAATGGCCCATGTAAAAAGCCTGTGTACCTAGTGTTGAAACTACCTAAAGTTCTGGAAGAATTTTGCAACTTTCTCATTAAATATAAAATAATTGTAGAAGAAGACTGTATACAGCTCAGTGCTGTGGTATACCAACATTGCAAAGCACTGGTTTTATGCTTTGGGGGTCTCGGGTCCAGCCCCAATGATCCTGATACCACTGTATTACTGGTAGCTGACCATATCCCTAGTGAAATTGATTAGGACATCCCAAAGAAAGAAGTGAGCACCTAAATCTGGCCAAGTATGTCCACCACAGATCTTGTCAGTAATAATTCTTAAGTTTAAATCCTAGAATTGAAAACTGAAACTTGAAACTTTTGACATCTTGAGATTCAAAACATTTTAAAATAATTTGTAAAGCAGGAAGAAAGAAAAGGGACAGACTGGTAATTCAGAGTATTTAATACTTCTCTAAACTGCTAGTCACCACAGAAATGAGGCAACTAAGCAGAATTTCCACAGACCCCAAAATGCATGACATTTGTAAAGAGCTTTAGTGTCTAGTGTCTGCTATCAGCAGACATAGGCCTGGCCCCTAATTCATTTTAGATAAAGAAGTAAATGACCATTTGCTCTAAACTATATTCAACTATATTCAGCCTTTGGGCAGTATTGATATTGCTTGCCCTGAAGGAAGCCATCCCCACACACTAATCAAATGCAAATGCTCTTCTTTATTATAACTATTGTTCTTATTGTGTACAGTCTGGGTAATAGGGTTACTAGAAAAACCCCTTAGGTCTAACACTGTCTCGGGAGATGTGCTAGGAGAAAATTACCCAGGTGCATTAGTACATTGCAGGATGGCTGAACACCAGGTGCTGGCAGACCCTGTTAGAGGAGTTTGAACTATCATGACATTAGGCATGGATTCTGATCCAGAACTTGTGTCTCTCTATATTAAATGATGCCAATGAAAATAATGCCTAAGTAACTCACTCCCTCTTCATACCATGCCTGAAATGATATCCCAAGCAGAATGGCCCTTCCAATGTAACCAAATGAGACCCATATAGCTGGCAGGTTTATGCTCTAATGTTCTTTCTGTAATTCTAATGGGAAAATCTCTGTTGTAAAGCTGCCGTTTACAAATTTACCTATAATTAGCTTACCAAAGAGCCCAGAATCTATATGCATTATGGATGAGTATCCACAAAGCTCCATCACAGACATTAGTTTATTGCAAGATGCACCCCTGATGATCTGACAGAGCTCACTGAGATTGGCTCAACTAGCAGTAGAGTCCATACTTCTTGTTCCATCCAAAGCCATGCTTTTATCAGAATTTAATACCTGCCAGCCACTCCTATTCTTCATGGGTCTGCACCTGGGAAAGCTACTTTTTCCTGAGCTGTCCCATCCTCAAGCATACCAGCTACTCAGACATCATTGTTCCAGCACATGAAATCACCATTGGAGATGACCTCACCCCAGATGGAAATGACACAACCCAAGAGGAGGAAAAGGGAAACAATGCACCCCAACCTTGATGGACATCAGGAATTTCTTCTATGGTGACTGTTGACCTCAAGACCAAGTTGCCAAAACGCCTCTGTTGAACGACCCTGAGAATTCTATAGGATCTATTATTCCAAAACAGCTAAGTACTTTCCTCACAAATGTTTTCTCTGTCAAATGCTTGCAAAACTCTAAGTCCTCTGCTGATTGCCTGGCAGCACTAAACATCATTTTACCTTATGGCAAGCCAAATAATGCATAGTTGACCTTTGAACAACACATGTTTGAACTACATGGGTCCGCTTATACATGGATTTTTAAATAAGTATAATACTATAAATGTATTTTCTCTTATAATTTTTAATAACTTTCTTTTCTCTAGCTTATTTTATTTTAAAAATATAGTATGGGAGGAGCCAAGATAGCGGAACAGCATGGAAGGTTTTTTTTGTTTTTTTTGTTTTCTTGTTTTCTTGTTTTTGCATCTTGAGTCCATGAAATACAACCAGATCAACACTAAACCATCCCGCATACCTAGAAAACTGATTTGAGGATTAACACAACAATCTGCACAACCTGAACCACAGAACTCAGCAGATATATGGCACAGAGACGTGAACTGAGGGAGAGAGAAGCCATGGAGGGCAGGGAGGTGTTTTTGCTTGTGGAGAGAGGACAGAGATGAGGAGGCTACAGGAAACCTCCCCCCCCAAAAAAATCAGCACAAAAGAAAGTGGAAAAGTGGAAATAGCTGTAGGGACTGAACTAAAAAGGGACAAAGGAGAGGGTTTAAATTCCATTAAGACTCTATAAACAGGGGTGTGGAAAGTCTGAAACTTCACAGCTTAATACCTGGTCGTGCTCTGGTAGGAAGGACAAATCCCCAGGAGCAGAGTGTGGTCCAGGCAGTCCTCAGGCCACACAGGGAGAGGCGGTTTCACTGCTGGGAAGACATTTGGTAAAGGCTGTGCAGCCACCCCACAGGCAAAGGTCCCAGCAGACCCCAGAGAATAACCATATTTGCTGGTGCTGGAACAAGGTCCTTAAGGGTGAAGCCTGGTGACAGATGTGTGTTGTGATTTTCCATAATCCCTGAAATGCTGTTACATGATTGCATGAACTTTTTCTGAGAAGGCTGGTACCCAGCCACAGGGCATTGGTAGCAGCACAGTCCTGCGAACATCCCTGGGTGCAGTCAGCACCTGGCCACTGCTCAGTGAGAACCTGCCTCAGAAGATCTGAGCGGATCAAAGCGGCCATCCCTATGAAATGAGGGGTTTGGAAACACAGCCGCATCTGGGATGAAACTCAGGAGGAGGTGCAGTCTGGTAACCTGATGGTTTGGTCATGGACTGTGAAAGCAGGGAGTAAATGGAAGGCAGAGAGAAAGATGGATGCGTGATTGCTGATAGGAAAGAAAAGAGTTCTGATACTAGAGGCTGGGTAGCTGGGGATGCCATTTTCACCCCTCCCGCACATGCACATACACACCTAAAAGCGCCATAAAAATCCACTGCAATAAACTAAGCAGTGCCATCTAGTGGACGATGGAGCCATTATACTAAGCTCCTCCCAACTGGGCCAGCCTTTGTCTTGAGGAACACCTCATGACTCTCCACCTACTTAGATTACGGACTATAAGTGCTTCATTCTTTGACTTCTAGGGGAAAACGATCTAATTTCAATTGTATTTCAGCCTGTTTGCTTGTCCATCTAATTCAATTTTTTTTCTTTTTTCTTTTTAGTTTCTTTACTTTTTCTTGAATACAGAAAGAGAAAAAAAATTTTATTTTCTATTTTCATTAAAAATATTTTTCATTAGGATAGTGCTGGAAGATGGCAGCGTAGGAGGACACTGGGCTCGCCGCGCGTCCTGCTGATCACTTAGATTCCACCTACACCTGCCTAAATAACCCAGAAAACCACCAGAGGATTAGCAGAACAGAGTCTCCGGAGCCAAGCGCAGACAAGAGGCCCACGGAAGAGGGGCCCCTCCTGAAGTGGATCACCTAAGGAGAAGCGAGCTAAGCCTGCCCCTCCTGCCCCTGTGCACCTTGCCTACCCACCCCAGCTAATATGCCAGATCCCCAGCACCACAAGCCTGGCAGTGTGCAAGTAGCCCAGATGGGCCACGCCACCCCACAGTGAATAACGCCCCTAGGAGAGGGGAAGAGAAGGCACACACCAGTCTGACTGTGGCCCCAGCAGTGGGCAGGGGGCAGACATCAGGTCTGACTGCGGACCCGCCCACCAACTCCAGTTATACACCACAGCACAGGGGAAGTGCCCTGCAGGTCCTCACCACTCCAGGGACTCTCCAAAATGACCAAACGGAAGAATTCCCCTCAGAAGAATCTCCAGGAAATAACAACAGCTAATGAACTGATCAAAAAGGATTTAAATAATATAACAGAAAGTGAATTTAGAATAATAGTCATAAAATTAATCGCTGGGCTTGAAAACAGTATACAGGACAGCAGAGAATCTCTTGCTACAGAGATCAAGGGACTAAGGAACAGTCACGAGGAGCTGAAAAGCGCTTTAAAGGAAATGCAAAACAAAATGAAAACGATGACGGCTCGGATTGAAGAGGCAGAGGAGAGAATAGGTGAACTAGAAGATAAAGTTATGGAAAAAGAGGAAGCTGAGAGAAAGAGAGATAAAAAAAATCCAGGAGTATGAAGGGAAAATTAGAGAACTAAGTGATACACTAAAAAGAAATAATATACGCATAATTGGTATCCCAGAGGAGGAAGAGAGAGGGAAAGGTGCTGAAGGGGTACTTGAAGAAATAATAGCTGAGAACTTCCCTGAACTGGGGAAGGAAAAAGGCATTGAAATCCAAGAGGCACAGAGAACTCCCTTCAGACGTAACTTGAATCGATCTGCACAACATATCATAGTGAAACTGGCAAAATACAAGGATAAAGAGAAAATTCTGAAAGCAGCAAGGGATAAACGTGCCCTCACATATAAAGGGAGACCTATAAGACTCTCTTTTGAAACTTGGCAGGCCAGAAAGGCTTGGCACGAGATCTTCAGTGTGCTAAACAGAAAAAATATGCAGCTGAGAATCCTTTATCCAGCAAGTCTGTCATTTAGAATAGAAGGAGAGATAAAGGTCTTCCCAAACAAACAAAAACTGAAGGAATTAGTCACCACTAAACCAGCCCTACAAGAAATCCTAAGGGGGATCCTGTGAGACAAAGTACCAGAGACATCACTACAAGCATGAAACATACAGATATCACAATGACTCTAAACCCGTATCTTTCTATAATAACACTGAATGTAAATGGATTAAATGCGCCAACCAAAAGACATAGGATATCAGAATGGATAAAAAAAACAAGACCCATCTATTTGCTGTCTACAAGAGACTCATTTTAGATCTGATGACACCTTTAGATTGAGAGTGAGAGGATGGAGAACTATTTATCATGCTACTGGAAGCCAAAAGAAAGCTGGAGTAGCCATACTTATATCAGACAAACTAGACTTTAAATTAAAGGCTGTAACAAGAGATGAAGAAGGGCATTATATAATAACTACAGGGTTTATCCATCAGGAAGAACTAACAATTATAAATGTCTATGCGCCAAATACCAGAGCCCCCAAATATGTAAAACAATTACTCATAAATATAAGCAACCTTATTGATAAGAATGTGGTCATTGCAGGGGACTTTAACACCCCACTTACAGAAATGGATAGATCATCTAGAAACACAGTCAATAAAGAAACAAGGGCCCTGAATGATACATTGGATCAGATGGGCTTGACAGATATATTTAGAACTCTGCATCCCAAAGCAACAGAATACACTTTCTTCTCGAGTGCACATGGAACATTCTCCAAGATAGATCATATACTGGGTCACAAAACAGCCCTTCATAAGTTTACAAGAATTGAAATTATACCATGCATACTTTCAGACCACAATGCTACGAAGCTTGAAATCAACCACAGGAAAAAGTCTGGAAAACCTCCAAAAGCATGTAGGTTAAAGAACGCCCTACTAAAGAATGAGTGGGTCAACCAGGCAATTAGAGAAGAAATTTAAAAATATATGGAAACAAACGAAAATGAAAATACAACAATCCAAACGCTTTGGGACGCAGCGAAGGCAGTCCTGAGAGGAAAATACATTGCAATCCAGGCCTATCTCAAGAAACAAGAAAAATCCCAAATACAAAATCTAACAGCACACCTAAAGGAAATCGAAGCAGAACAGCAAAGGCAGCCTAAACCCAGCAGAAGAAGAGAAATAATAAAGATCAGAGCAGAAATAAACAATATAGAATCTAAAAAAACGGTAGAGCAGATCAACGAAACCAAGAGTTGGTTTTTTGAAAAAATAAACAAAATTGACAAACCTCTAGCCAGGCTTCTCAAAAAGAAAAGGGAGATGACCCAAATAGATAAAATCATGAATGAAAATGGAATGATTACAACCAATCCCTCAGAGATACAAACAATTATCAGGGAATACTATGAAAAATTATATGCCAACAAATTGGACAACCTGGAAGAAATAGACAAATTCATAAACACCCACACTCTTCCAAAACTCAATCAGGAGGAAATAGAAAGCTTGAACAGACCCATAACCAGGGAAGAAATTGAATCGGTTATCAAAAATCTCCCAACAAATAAGAGTCCAGGACCAGATGGCTTCCCAGGGGAGTTCTACTAGACATTTAAAGCAGAGATAATACCTATCCTTCTCAAGCTATTCCAAGAAATAGAAAGGGAAGGAAAACTTCCAGACTCATTCTATGAAGCCAGTATTACTTTGATTCCTAAACCAGACAGAGACCCAGTAAAAAAAGAGAACTACAGGCCAATATCCCTGATGAATATGGATGCAAAAATTCTCAATAAGATACTAGCAAATCGAATTCAACAGCATATAAAAAGAATTATTCACCATGATCAAGTGGGATTCATTCCTGGGATGCAGGGCTGGTTCAACATTCACAAACCAATCAACGTGATACATCACATTAATTAAAAAAAAAGAGAAGAACCATATGATCCTGTCAATCGATGCAGAAAAGGCCTTTGACAAAATCCAGCACCCTTTCTGGATAAAAACCCTTGAGAAAGTTGGGATAGAAGGAACATACTTAAAGATCATAAAAGCCATTTATGAAAAGCCCACAGCTAACATCATCCTCAACGGGGAAAAACTGAGAGCTTTTTCCCTGAGATCAGGAACACGACAGGGATGCCCACTCTCACCGCAGTTGTTTAATATAGTGTTGGAAGTTCTAGCATCAGCAATCAGACAACAAAAGGAAATCAAAGGCATCAAAATTGGCAAAGATGAAGTCAAGCTTTCGCTTTTAGAGATGACATGATATTATACATGGAAAATCCGATAGACTCCACCAAACGTCTGCTAGAACTGATACATGAATTCAGCAAAGTTGCAGGATACAAAATCAATGTACAGAAATCAGTTGCATTCTTATACACTAACAATGAAGCAACAGAAAGACAAATAAAGAAACTGATCCCATTCACAATTGCACCAAGAAGCATAAAATACCTAGGAATAAATCTAACCAAAGATGTAAAAGATCTGTATGCTGAAAACTATAGAAAGCTTATGCAGGTAACTGAAGAAGATATAAAGAAATGGAAAGACATTCCCTGCTCATGGATTGGAAGAATAAATATTGTCAAAATGTCAATACTACCCAAAGCTATCTACACATTCAATGCAATCCCAATCAAAATTGCCCTAGAATTCTTCTCGAAACTAGAACAAGCAATCCTAAAATTCATATGGAACCACAAAAGGCCCCGAATAGCCAAAGTAATTTTGAAGAAGAAGACCAAAGCAGGAGGCATCACAATCCCAGACTTTATCCTCTACTACAAAGCTGTCATCATCAACACAGCATGGTATTGGCACAAAAACAGACACATAGACCAATGGAATAGAATAGAAACCCCAGAACTAGACCCACAAACGTATGGCCAACTAATCTTTGACAAAGCAGGAAAGAACATCCAATGGAAAAAAGACAGTCTCTTTAACAAATGGTGCTGGGAGAACTGGACAGCAACATGCACAAGGTTGAAACTAGACCACTTTCTCACACCATTCACAAAAATAAACTCAAAATGGATAAAGGACCTGAATGTGAGACAGGAAACCACAAAAACTATAGAGGAGAAAACAGGCAACAACATCTTTGACCTCACCAAGAAGTTAAAGAGCATACAGCAATTTCTTGCTTGGCAGATTTCCAAAGGCAAAGGAATTAAAAGCAAAAATGAACTATTTGGACCTCATCAAGATAAAAAGCTTCTGCACTGTGGATTGCTAGAGGTAAGAGTGACTGGTGCCACTCCCACTGCTACACCTTGCTTCTTGGACCCATGAACTTAGCTGTGGGAAAAACAGCAACATATTGAATGTTGATTCAGAGTATATATGCCATTTATTTATAACATTGCCTTAGTCTCACAAAGAACTGTCATCTACCTGGCACTGTAACTAAGTCTTAAAGAGGCCATTCCACTGTTCTGTCATGGCCGCTGATTCAGGATGGTGGAAAACATGGTATGATTATGAATTTCATGAACATGGAATCATTGATACATTTCATTTCCTGTGACATGATGAGTTCCTTGGTCAGAAGCAATGTTGTTGGAATAGCATAATGGTGAGAAGGCATTCATTAAGTTTTCAGAAGGTAATTTTGGCAAAAGCATCACATACAGGGAATGAAAATATGTATCTAGAGTATGTGTATATTTCAATAAGAATGAAACGCTACCTTGGGGCACCTGGGTGGCTGAGGTGGTTAAGCATCTGACTCTTGATCTTGGATCAGGTCATAATCTTAGTTCATGAGATGCAACCCTGCATCAGGTTCTGTGCTGACAGCACAAAACCTGCTTGGGATTCTCTCTCTCCCTCATCTCTACCCCTCCCCCACTCACACACAATCTTTCTCTCAAAATAAATTAAAAAAACATTAAAAAATTAAAAAAGAAAAGAATGAAACACTACCTCTGCTGTGATGGAGTCTAATGGAATTAAGTTGCCACCAGCTTGCTGGCTGAACACCCTGGGAAATGATGCCATATAAGAGAATCAGTTTTGGCCTCTATGGCTGGTAAATGGTCACTCAGCAGTAGCCATAAGCATATTGGCCTTTTTGAGCATAAATCCATGTTGTTGGGCCCATGATATCTTCCATCCCTGCCAACATGGCCACTGCATCCATGAGCCCATTGAGTGATGATGGGTGGCAGGGGAAAACATTGACTGCTATCCATAGAATGGGTCATCGTATCCACTATATTGTTAGAATCATCCCCCTCTGATAAGGGAACCCTTTGTTGAGCATTTACATGGGACTCAAATATTTTCACATTTTGCCCATTCAAAAAGATCTAACTGGTTCCAGTTGCTTCTTCTCCCCCCACTGCCATCAATCACCAAGGATCATCTATCCCTTGGTGCAGACAAAAAAGCAAGTAGCAATTGGTCAGGAGAATAGCATCAAAAGAATTGCAGACATTTTTTGAATATGACAGTGTTGAGCTGAATGCAAAATGAACTTTGTTATCTACCACCAAAGGCAAAAAGTGGAAAATGCCCTGCACTATATTGGCTGTCTGGTTTAACTTGCACCAAACAAAATTTTATGTCAAAGTCTGGTTATCATCAAGATACCTCAGAACATGGTTGTTGTCATTGTTCAAGATACCAGCCCTTGTGGTTGCAATATTAAAGGAGAAAATTAGAGCTGGGACTTTGACACCAGTGCTGGGTTTTTTTTGTGGGTGCCACGGAAGATCCTTGGAAAACTAACTGCAGAATGTACTTTTATGTAACTGAGGAGCTTCTCCAAGTCATAAATGCCATTTTCCAGTGGATATCCAAAGGATGTCTATTTTTGGACACTCCATGGGGAACTTTGTGCTTTGAAGAATCCTGGAAAGTACAAATCTCTGCCAACATTTGCTCCAATTTGCAACCCAGTGATCTTTTTGCCCTTGGGGTAAAAAAGCCTTTAGTGGATATTTGGGAACAGATCAAAGTAAATGGAAGACTTATGATGCTACCCATCTTGTGAAGTGCTACCCAGGTTCTCAGCTGGACATACTAATTGATCAAAGAAAAGGTGATCAGTTCCTTTCTGATTGACTGTTATTACTTGATAAATTCATACCTGCCTGTACATAAAATAAATTCCTGTTGTTTTTAGATTATGAGAATTATGAACATAGCTAAATATTTCATTGCAACTGTTATTACTGATCACATCAGACATCATGAAAAGTATCTGAATGCATTAAAAACTTCAGATAAGAGAATTTCTCTAGGATTATAACATTGTGATAAACAGAATTATATGGAAAGGGGATTTCAGAACATCAGATTTCATAGTGCTAAAAATGCATAATTCCATAGTTTAAAGACTTTCTGAATAAATATATAAAACATGAAAAATAAAAAAAGGTCAACCCACATACTTCTTTCTGAGACCTCCTTATCACCAATTTTCCAATAATGTTCCTTCCAGTCTCTGACAAACCAGCCAAACCAATGGCCACATCCTAGGAATCAGTATATAATCTCAAGTCTGGTAATTTTTTCTTCCACGCAGAGTGAACCATCATATATACTTATCAAAATTCTGCTCACTGGGAGGTTTTCTCTTCATCTTAGTCTTTTTAATTGCTGCAGCTGTTTATTTTCACATGGCGTCTGCATAACATGCAAATTATCTGTGAACAGAGCCTGAATTGTCTCTCTCTGTCAGCTGATTGTAGAGAACTGTCTGTGAGACCACAGGTACCGGCCAGAAGAGAGAAGGTAGTGTAACAGGAATGAGAATTATGGGCATTTGGGTCACTTCGACATGCAAATTACTTGTGCTCCTGGGCCTGCTTAAGCCTGATCTTAGGCAGACTCTCAATCAGTAGTGTCTATACCACTTCTGTTTGATGATGGAATGCATCTGTGCATACCCAACTTTATAGGTTGGTGAATAAAACAATATCCGGTTCATGATGAACACATAACATGGTAATTTAGTATCCAACAGTTAGGTTCTCATTCTCTACTAAGGCCCACTAGCAACTTAAAGTTGTTTCCCAGAAGGAGGGTAGTTATCAACAGAGGATGGCAGAACTTTTCTTGAAAACCCTGGATGCTGTGATTCATCTGTAGGGACCTGCCAAAGTCATGTTTATCTGTCACTGACACATCAAATATCATTGGATCTATGGTGTCATATAGTCCAAGTTTCCAGAGAAGCTTGTATGGCTGCTTGGATCTGTTGAGGAGCCTTCTCTTATTATGAGCTCCATTCAAACCTAGAAGTTTTGGGGGTAAGTTTTTAGATGGGCTAGCGTAACACATACAAATGACGAATATGTTGTCTCTAAAATTCAAGGATGCCCACTGGATGTTGTGTCTCAGCTTTGGTTGTAGCAGGGGCCAACACAACAATTCACCCTTCATCCTGGAAGGGATAGCTTGACATGCCCCATACCACTGGACTTATAGGTAGAAGGCCACTGAATTTCAGTTGGATTTATTTCCCACACTGTGACTTGCACATGTTTTACCAATAACTCTGGAGTACTTGCTACTTCTTACTCACTAGTTCAATCAGTATGACGTCATCAAGGTACGACCAGTGTGATATCTTATAGAAGACAAAGGTGAGCAAGATCCCTATGAACTAAATTATGACACAAGTTAAATTGATACACCCCTGAAGTAGGATAGTGAATGTGTATTGCTACTTTGACAGCTGAAAGCAACTGCTTCTGATAGTCTTTAATATCAGATAGAAGAAAAGAGCATTTACAAGATCAATAGCTACATACCAGGTACTGAAGTATATGTTTATCAGTTTAAGCAATGAAATTATATCTGATACAGCAGTTACAATAGAAGTTGCCATCTAGATAAGCTTATGATAATCTGCCATTATTCTCTAAGATATATCTGTTTCCTGAACAGGCCAAGTAAGTAAGATGTGTGAAAATTAATAAAAGAAAATATCATTTAGAATGAAGTTGGGAGGCCAGCATGGGGGCCCTCATACCCAGCCACTAGTCCTCAATTGGAGACCCCACAGGAAGAGATTTACCTCGCTAGTGGATACTACTTTGCAATCCCAGCAGGAATAAGAAAGGTTTCCTCCTTCCCCAGCAGCAGCCCAGCCAATGAGAGACTGTCACAACTCAGCCAATAAAAGGCCACTACAGGGGTGCCTGGCTAGTTCAGTTGGTTAATCCTCTGACTTTGGTTCAGGTCCTTATCTTGTGGTTTATGAGTTCGAGCCCCAAGTGGGGTTCCGTGCTGACAGCTTAGAGCCTGGAGCCTGCTTCAGATTCTGGTGTCTCCCTTTCCCTCTGTTCCTCCCCTACTTGTTCTCTGTGTCTCTCTCAGAAATAAATAAACATTTAAAAAATTTAAAAAGCCACTACACTTGGAACTCCCAGTTTACTCCAGTGGACTTTTTGTTTATAGAATCCCTCCCAGCTTCCCCCTTTACTCTGTAAAAGAGCATTCTTCTCTTTGGTTCTCCAGACCTGACTATAGTTTTGCTGTACCTTGTCCCAAGAATTGAAATTCTCTGCTATTACCAAATAAACCCATTTTTTTCTCGTAAAATAATTGGCAGTTTTAAGGTTTACAGTTTAATGGAACTATGGTGGCAGTCAACAATCCTGCGTCCTTCAACTCCTTGTTCATGGCATGTTTATCCACAATCCCTACAGGAATACGTATTGCTTTTGGTTTAGTAAAGACAGTCTGGTTTTAAAATGTAGGTTTTATTATTATTCAGGTGTGGTGAGATAATTGCCATTGAAATGGTAGTTCATTACTCACAGTTCCTACTAGACAGGCACATGCTATGAAACACAGGGCCACATGGGGAAGCACTGAAATCTCTCATGAGGTAGAATTAATTGAGAAAAAAGATGGACAAAAGAGTTTATTATAGCTTCCCCAGAAAGGAAGGAATGAAGTAGAGTAAGGAGGCTTAGGATTGGCTAGTTTGAACAATGTCAGTGAGCTCTGAGGTATAGAAGCTGTCCCCAGTTGCTGAGTACCTGGCCATAGGTTGATAAAGACAGATAAATAGGGGCCTGTGAGTGGGAGCCCTATGAGAACACAATAAAAGAACTGGTTGAATATGGGCTCTGGATTGACTGGTTTTCTCCCAGGGAGTTATTTGCTATTCCTATGAATTAAATAATTCTATGAGGGGCAGTCCTTTTCAGTGTCAGCAAAGCCCCAAGATTTTGAAGCATCATTAAAAAAAAGAAAAGAAAAGAAAGAAAAAGAAAAAGAAAAACATGCTTACTTCCAGTGGCTTCCACTAGGACTTTCCTTTTCCCTAATACCCCTCACTCCACAGCACAAGAACCAATGAGGAGAATCTGCCAGTTGCTGAGTATGTCTAATACAATTACGCATTCCAGACTGGTTTAATAACCATAGGATGAACTTACAGACCCGTACACCCACTGTGAGATGGACTTAAGCTCTAACTCCATCAATCAACCTCCATTAGCTCCTACATTGGTGGGCCACTGTGACATTATGGGTCTTTTGGAATTAGTTTCAATTCAGAGACAGTGTCCAGTAATCCCCCAAAGGTCTTATTATTTCCTATTTTTTGGTGAACAATCACCCCAATGAAAGGTCATAGTTCCATAGTTGAAAGGCTGCGAGAAAGATTAACAGCATCATTTTGGGTAGCACAGCGAGGTTTTTCAAGATCTGGCCTCCTCTTCATTCAAGGGGTTCTGGATCTGTAAACTGGATCAAGTATGGGAAATGATTGAGAAACCAAGATTCTATGTTTTTTATGATTTAAGTTAGACTTTTGCTCACATGATCTAGAACTGTTCCACTTCTACAGACCATGTAAGAATTTAGTAGACAGCCCATCTCTTTTACTTTTAAGAACTTCCCAATTAACTAGCCAAAAGCATAAGTGTCTACAAATCAGACTTCTTAAGTGCTGCTTGGACTGTGCTGTCCATTATGGTAACAATGCCAACATGCTCTTGGATACTAAGTGCCTCCACTTGGCCTCTGCCACCAAAAAAATCTGATTGTCCCAATTGCATTTAGGTTTCCCAGTTTGGTGGTAGCAGTTCTCATTCTAATTTCTGACCTACAGAGAAGAGTTAGAAAGCTCTCCAAAGAGCTTCTCAAAGATGACTACTCTTCCTGCACAAATTTATTTCCAATAATTGTGGTGAAAAGTGTGCTGTCTGAATCTCCCAGGGTAGTTGAGCGGATCTGGCATGATAAATCCTCTCTAACTTTCCAATCACCCTTAGCCTTTGGATTCCTTCCCATACAGTGTATTGAAACAGTTATGGCATCTAAATTTATTGTGCCCCACTCTTAGTTTACGTTTCACCCAACCAATCAAACAAACTTCCATAGTCCTTTATAACGCCTAGAGTTACAATATTAAATCTATGATATCTGCTTAGTGAACCCATGCCAATAAACTCAGCCTCATCCAGCTTTGTGTTCCTTCCACTGTTCCATTACCTCACATGCTTACTATCCATTCCTATGTATGTCCCTCATATTTCTGTGAATATAAATTGGGAAAAAGTCATGTACTTTTTTTAGAATGACTTTTCATGAGTTATACTTTATATCTACCTTTTGGAGCCTGTTGGGACTAATTCAGAAAATGCATCCTTATGATTCTGTTCTTCTAGAATTATATACTTGGTACCAAAATATGTGTACTTCCGGGTTCTTAAAAAAAAATGAACTAATAGGGTGTGTGTGTGTGTGTGTGTGTGTGTGTGTGTGTGTGTAGAGACAGAAAGAGAGAGAGAGAGATTTACTTTTTACTTTTAGGAATTGGTTCATGCAAGTATGAACGTTAGTAAGTCAGAAATTTGTAGGGCAGATTGGTAGGCTAGAGACCCCAGGAAGAGTTAATGCTGTAGCTCAAGTCTGAGGGCAATTTGGAGACAAAATTCCTTTTCTCTGGTGGATCTTAGTCTTTTTGTTTTAAGGCTTCAACTGACTATATAAAGCCTACCCATGTTATAAAGGATAACCTAATTTGTTCAAAGTCTACTGACTTAATAATCACATCTAAAAAATGCCTTCACAATAATATCTACACTGGTGTTTGACCAGCAACTAGGTACCATGGTCCATTCAAGTTGATGGATAAAATTAACCATCAAATGCTACCGCTCTACAAGTGAGCACTCAGTGGAGGAAAGGAGGCTACAGCTGAGATCTTCTTGGTTGGCTTCTCCTGGGTGAAACCACAACCCTACGATAAGAGCTATATAAAACCACCAGCAGACATAGATTTCAATCTCAACTTTGCTATGTCCCATGAGAACTACAAGCATAAGTTTTCTCACATAAAATGGAAAAGATATGATACATCAGGGACTAATTGTGAGTATTAAATGAGATAATATATGTAATATAACTGACATAAATTTTGATACATCATAGGAACTTAATAATAAATATGAAAGCAATTATGATGGTGATGGTAAAAATGATGATTACAGTGTTGATGGTCATGATACATTTATTTTTAACAGAGGTATAAAACTGGATGTCAAGGTCAAATTCAATATAAAGTCATGTATTATTTTTTCTGTACAAAAATTAAAGACAAATTATATCAGCTTCCAACTTTTTAAAATGTGAGATTTTACATAAAATTGTATCTTTTAGCTTCTTGTGAAAATTCCAAAATGGCCCTCCTGACCCTAAATTCTCATAGAGCAACAACTGGCAAGGACTGAGTAGATCTGCCCCTTTCCAACTAGGACGTATTCTCTCTAGTCTTCACTAGCCAATTCATTCACTTACTTTCCTGGACTTTGTTGGGATTTACTTTTTCCCACTCTAGCATTTTTCAGTTTATAAAGAGTAATGCAACATATTGCTATTAAGCATGTATTTCATTCTGGTGTTTTGACATTTGGGGTTTTACTGACCCTGAGGAGACCATTCCTCCCCTGACTAGCCAACTTCTAGAGAAAATATACAACTCATTTTCTATGTAAAGTTACCAATATAGAGCCTTTTTCTTTCTTAGAGTCCTATTCTTTCTTTCATCCCATTCCTTCTACCTCCTAATTACGTAGGTGTTCCCCAGGTGGCCGTGTGTGGTGTGTACACCATCCTCATGGAAACTGAGTAACAAACTATCTTTTCAATGGCAGTTTTCTCTTGATCTTCTTGCCTCAACATACTGGAATAACACCAAGACTTACATCAATCTGGGAAGGTGCTACCTTGCTTGCACTTGATACCACTGCTATCTGCCTTTGCCAGCTGGTCTTCAAGTCCCAACATTAATTTGGAACTTGAAAGCTGAATCCTCCCTTATTTATGGTCTGATATGTGTTATTTGCCTATTGTCTCTAACAATACTCTTAGGAACACCTGTTTTCTTAATAAACTAGGTAGGTTTCCAAAGGATCCTTTAGAGGAAGCCAAGTATGAATTCCCTTCCAGTGCCATAGAATGATTCTGATTCACTGAGCAGACAGCACTGATAGGAAGTGAGCAAACCAAGTTTTTGTTCTTTTCCCACACATTTAAGCCTACCCCACTGAGTAGGTGGGGAGTGATTTTCAGAGATGCTCTTGAGTTGTGAGTCATATATTGGGTCACTATGAGAGTATCTGCCTCATGGACCATGGCCCTCCACAAAAAGTATTATTCTGAACATAAACTTTGTGCAGTTTTGTTGCCTTGCTGTTATTGCAAATTGTCCCCTGACCAACTGTGATATAAGATATAACTTTAACTGAAGTTAAAGTTCCCATAGTAATAGCACCCATTGTCCTAGAATATGCCATAGTGGGCACTCATGCTATAATACAATGAATAATGCATTAAAATTAAGCTATATCTTTGGCATTTACAAACTTATTATTAAAATGTACTAGACCATGAATGTAAATTAAATAGGACATTCAAGAATTAAGACCTCTATAAAACATAATTAACAAAGAGGTATTATATGCATTGCTTCTTGACTTTAATCCAATGTTGCATGTTTTAAAAATGGAGAATAAAGGGCACTTCATAATCGATTATTACAACTGTAATGCTGTGATCCAGTCCAGTAACGTCCTCACGTCCAATATTCGGTATTATTAAATTACTGATTCTAGACAACGAGTAAATATTTTTCTATTATATTTTTGGCTGATATGTTCCATGCAGTGCTCTTTTGTGTTATTACCAGCCAATCAATAATGATGCCATCTGCTAGGAATGCCTGAGAACACTCTCTTAGGCCCATATTACCTATTATGAGCTCCCAGTAACATTTCCCCAAATGGAACCAACATTGTAGTTGGACCAGAACTAGTGGTTCTTTTTTTTGTCTTTTTTTCTTGTATTTAAATCCAAGTTAGTTAACATATAATGTAATAGTGATTTAAGAAATAGAATTTAGTGATTCATCACTTACATATAACACTCAGTGCTCGTCCCAACAATAGTCCTCCTTAATGTCCCTCACCCCTTTAGCCTTTCCCCCCAACCCAAAACCTCACCAGAAGCCTTCAGTTCGTTCTCTGTATTTAAAAGTCCCTTATGGTTTGTCTCCATCCTGATTTTAGCTTATTTTTGCTTCCCTCACTCTATGTTCATCTGTTTTGTTCCATAAAAATTAGCATTTTTTTGTATATTTTGGATAAATACTAGTAAAATTTCTGGGTCATAGGGTAGCACTATTTTTAATTTTTTGAGGACCCTACATATTGTTTTCCAGAATGGCTGCACCAGTTTGCATTACCACCAGCAGTGAAAAAGAGATCCTCTTTCTCTGCATCGTCACCAACATCTGTTGTTGCCTGAGTGTTAATTTTAGCCTTTCTGACAAGTGTGAGGTGGTATCTCATTGTGGTTCTGATTTTGTTTTCCTGATGATGAGTGATGTTGAACATCTTTTCATGTGTCTGTTATCCATCTGGATGTCTTCTTTGGAAAGGTGTCTATTCATTCTTTCTACCCATTTCCTCAATGGATTATTCTTTTGGGTGTTGATTTATCTGTTCTTTAGGTGACTTGGGTGTTATTTATAGATTTTGGATACTAACCTTTTATCTGATATGTCATTTGCAAATATCTTCTCCCATTTCATCGGTTACATTTTGGTTTTGCTTATTGTCTCCTCTATTCAGAAGATTTTTATCATGTTGAAGTCCCAACAGTTCATTTTTGCTTTTGTTTCCCTTGCCTCTGGAGACATGTCAAGTAAGAAGTTGCTGTGGCCGAGATCAAACATATTGTTGCCCATTTTCTCCTCTAGGATTTTGATGGCTTCCTATAGTACATTCAGATCTTTCATCCATTTCGAGTTTATTTTTGTGTATGGTGTAAGAAAGTGGTCCATGTTAATTATTCTGCATGTCGCTGTCCAGTTGTCCCAACACCCTTTGCTGAAGAGACTGTGTCCAACCCCCCTCCTTTGGATATTGTTTTGGATAAATATCTTTGGAAATTCTTTCCTGGTTTGTCAAAGATTGATATTCCATATATTTGTGGGTCAATTTATGGATTCTATATTATGTTCCACTGATCTAAGTGTCCACTTTTATGCCAGTACCATACAGTCTTGATGATTACAGCTTTGTTATACAGCTTGAAG
The DNA here is from genome assembly GCF_046562875.1 of Panthera onca. Lineage (NCBI taxonomy): Eukaryota > Metazoa > Chordata > Mammalia > Carnivora > Felidae > Panthera > Panthera onca. The sequence continues at coordinate 22,709,987 of NC_138344.1, forward strand.
TCCAGAATTGTGATGCCACCAGCCATAGCTTTCTTTTTCAACATTAGTTTGGCTATTCTCACTGTTTTGTGGTTCCATACAAATTTCAGAATTGTTTGCTATAACTCTGCGAAAAATGTTGGTGCTATTTTGATTGGGATTACATTGAATGTGTAGATTGCTTTGGGTAGTATTGACATTTTAACAATATCTGTTCTTCCAATCGATGAACATGGAATGTTTTTCCATTTCTTTGTGCCATCTTCCAGTTCTTTCATAGCCTTCTATAGTTTTCAATGTATAGATATTTCACTCTTTGGTTGGCTGTATTCCTAGGTATTTTATGATTTTTGGTGCAATTGTAAATGGGATAGATTCTTTGATTTCTCTTTCTGCTGTTTCATTATTGGTATATAGAAATGCAACAGATGTTTGTACATTGATTTTATATCCTCCAACTTTGCAGAATTCATGTATCAGTTCTAGCAGTTTTTTGGTGGAGGCTTTTGGGTTTTCCAGGTAGACTTTCATGTCAACTGTGAAAAGTGAATATTTGACCTCTCCCTTGCAAATTTGGATGCCTTTTATTTATTTTTGTTGTCTAATTGTTGAGGCTAAGACTTCCAACACTATGTTGAATAACAGTGGTGAGAGTGGTAAGAGTGTTGTGTTCCTGATCATAGCAGGAAGCTCTCAGTTTTCCCCATTGAGAATGATATTAGCTGTGGGTATTCTGTATATGGACTTTGTGATTGAAATATGTTCCTTGAATCCCTACTTTCTCAAGGATTGTTATCAAGAAATAATGCTGTATTTTGTCAAATGCTTTTTCTGCATCTATTGAGAGGATCATGTGGTTCTTATCCTTTCTTTTATTAATGTGATGTATTGCATTGATTGATTTGCAAATATAGAACCAGCCCTGCATCCCAGGAATAAATTCCACTTGTCTAGGTGAATAATTCTTTTAAAGTATTGTCCAATCTGGTTTGCTAGTATCTTGTTGAGGATTTTTGCATCCATGTTCATCAGGGAAATTTTTCTGTCGTTCTTTTTTTTTAGTGTTGTCTTTGTCTGGTTTTGGGAATTAAAATAATGCTGGACTTGTAGAGTGAGTTTGTAAGTTTTCCTTGCATTTATGTTTTTTGGAACAGCTTCAAAAGAAGCAGTGCTAACTCTAAATTTTTGATAAAATTTCCTTGGTAAGCCTTCTGGCCCTGGACTTTTGTTTTTTTGGGGAGAGTTTTGATTACTGATTCATTTTTTTTTTTTTTTACTGGGTTTGGGTCTGTTAAAATTTTCTAATTTCTTCCTGTTATAGTTTTTGTAGTTTATATGTTCCTAGGAATTTACCCATTTCCTCCAGATTGTCCAATTTGTTGGGTTATATTTGCACATAATATTCTCTTATAATTGTATTTCTGTGGCGTTGGTTGTGATCTCTCCTCTTTCACGAGTGATTTTATTTATTTGAATCCTTTCCTAGATTTCCTAGATTTCCTAGAACCAATCTAGCTAGGGGCGTATCAATTTTGTTAATTCTATCAAAGGAAGAGCTTCTGGTTTCATCGGTCTGTACTAGTAGGCTTTTGTTTTTGTTTTTTGATTTTTTTTATAACACTGACTTCTGCTCTAATTTTTATTGTTCTCCTTCTTCTATTGTTTTTTGGGCTTTATTTCCTGTTCTTTTTCCAGATCTTTTAAGTGTAAGGTTAGGTTGCGTATTTGAAGCTTTTTTTTTTTTCCTTCCTTAGGAAGACCTGCTTTCCTATATACTTCCCTCTTATGACCATCTTTACAGCATCCCAAAGATTTGGTGCTTTTGTGTTTTAATTTTCATGGCTTCCATGTACTTTTAAACTTCCTCCTTAATTTCTTGATTAATCTATTCTACAGTAGGATGTTCTTTAATCTCCAACTATTCACAGTCTTTCCAATTTTTTCTTGTGGTTCATTTTGAGTTTCATACCATTGTGGTCTGAAAAAAATGTAAGATATGATCTTGATCTTTTTGTACTTGTTGAGGACTGATTTGTGAACCAGTGTTTTTTTCTGGAGAATGTACCATGTGTACTCAAAAAGAACGTTTATTCTGCTATTTTAGGATGATAGTTTCTGAATATATCTGTTAAGTACATCTGGTCCAGTGTGGTCCAGTGTTAAGTACATCTGGTCCAAAGCTATTGTTTCCTTGTTGATTTTCTGTTTAGATGATCTGTCCGTTGCTGTAAGTGGGGTGTTGAAGTCTCCTACTATTATGGTATTATTATCAATGAGTTTCTTTATGTTTGTGATTAATTGATTTATATATTTGGGTGCTTCCACGTTGGGCAGATAAGTATTTAGAGTAGTTAGTTCTTCTTGGTAGGTAGGACCCTTAATCATGATATAATGCCCTTCTTCATTTCTTATTACAGTCTTTATTTTAAAATCTAGTTTGTCTGATATAAGTATGGCTACTCCAGCTTTCCTTTGATGATCATTAGCATGATAGATGGTTCTCCATCCACTTACTTTCAATCTGCAGGTGTCTTTAGGTCTAAAATGTGTCTCTTGTAAGCAGCATATGGATGGGTCTTGTTTTCTAATCCATTCTGATACCCTGTGTCTTTCGATTGGAACATTTAGTCCATTTACATTTACAGTGAGAACTGAAAGGAATTTAGTGCCATTGTGTTGCCTGTAGAGTTGGTATTTCTGTTGATGCTCTCCGGTCCTTTCTAGTCTTTTTTGCTTTTGGTATTTTTCGTTTTATTTTGTCTTTTCTCCACTCAAAGACCCATCGTTAAAATTTCTTGCAGGGCTGGTTTAGTGATCACGACCTCCTTTAGCTTTGTTTGTCTGGGAAATTCTTTTTGTATCCTTCTATTTGGAATGACATTCTTGCTGGATAAAGAATTATTGACTGCATATTTTTCTGATTCAGCATGTTGAATATATCCTGCCAAGTTTCTGTGGATAATCTTTTTGCTTATAGAATACAGACTTTTTCCCTTGCTGCTTTCATAATTTTTTCCTTGTCTGTGTATTCTGTGATTTGACTATGATATGACTTCGTGATTGTTAGATTTGTTGAATCTAATGGGAGTTCTCTTTGCTTCTTGGATTTTGATGTTTGTGCCCTCCCTCAGAATAGGAAAGTTTTCCATTCCACTTCACTCACATAAACCTTCTGCCCCTTTTTCTTTCTTTTCAACTTCTGCGACTCCTATGATTTGGATGGTATTGCTTTTTAATAAGTCACTGAGTTCTCCAAGTCTTGTACACTGATTTTGACTGGTTTTGACTGGTTTTGACTTTATTTCCCTCTTTTTTTTTCCTGGTACATTTTTCTCCATAATTTTATCTTCTATATTGCTTATTCGCTGCTCTGCTTCATTCATCCTTGCCATCGTGACATCCATTCCAGATTGCATCTTGGTTGTAAGCATTTTTAATTTTGATCCGATTAGAATTTATTTCTTTTTTTTCTCCACAGAAAGGGATTCTCCTGTCTTCTATGCTTTTTTTAAACCCCAGCTAGTATTCTTTTTATCAAGGTTCTAAATTCTATTTGACATCATACTTACATTTGTGTTAATTAAGTCCCTGGCTGTCATTTCTTCCTGTTCTTTCTTTTGGTGTGAATTCCTTCATTTTGTCATTTTGGAGGAAGAAAAAAAATTAACAAAATAAAAAACAAAAATTAAAGAATTAAAAACAAAACACAAAATCAAATAAAGAAAGCTATATCCTAGGTGTGTTTCAGTCTGCTTGTTCAAAGAATCCTGATAGGACAGAGAAAAAGGGAAAGAAAAATTTTTAAAAAAGGTAAGAAAATTAAAAAAAAAAAAAAACCCTATAGAATAAAATAACAAAAATGAAGCAGAATAAAACATTAAAAAATTTTAAAAACTAAAGTAATAAAATTTTCTCTTTCTGTATCCAAGAAAGGGAAAAAAAGAAAGAAATAAGAAAAAAACAACTTAATCAAAAACAAGCAAAGAAAATGAACAAATAAATGAACTCACAAGCAGAATGTAATCCAGAGGAAGTTACATTATTTCTCCTATTACTGAAAGTATGAAGCACTCTATAGCCTGTATGATAAGCAGGTGAAGTGAGTTGTGCTGGTCTTCTGGGGGAATGTTTAGAAGGCGCAGTTGGGCAGGACTTGAGGTAGTGGCTCCATTCTCCACCAGGCGGTGCTGCTTAGCTTACTGGGGTGGATCGATGTGGGGGGCTGGGCCCCGGTGCCAGACTGAGACCAGGTGGAGCAATGTTCCCTGTTGACTCAGCCAACCCGGTGGTTCCCCCTCCCATTCATGTGGGAGGCCGGGCCCCGGCGCCAGGCTGAGACCGGGTCGAGCAACGTTCCCTGTTGACTTAGCCAACCCGGTGGTTCACCTTCCCATTCCCCCACTTTCAAGGGCATACGAAAGCCTTGTCAAGGCTGAGAAAGTTAATTCCTGAAGCCTGTGGTCTGCAGGTGTTGTCAGTAATGCTACCTCCCTTTTTCTACCCCGAGTCAGATAAAAACAAACATGGGAATTGTGTTTTGCTAACAATCTTATCAACAAGGTCTTGTTGTGACCGGTCTAGAAAATTCACAAGAAACACAGAACTAAATGTTTTGGTTGGCAGCGATTATGTGAAACCTGATTATTCTTAGAATGACCTGATCCATAAGAGTCTTATATTATAAAAGATTGTGTACAGCAACAATAAAGCCGTCACTTGGGCCATCAGCCCAGGGGACCCTCCTGTTCCCAAACTTTCTTCTCTCTCTTTTTTCTTGCATTCCCCTACCCTCAGGACCCTGACCTCGGTGTTTGTCGTGCCGGTCATGACAAGTGGTGCCCGAACAGGGACCTGAGACAACAAGGAGGAAAGTGAAAGCAGACCACGTGGCATCTAATTCAGGTAGGGGAACTGTGCCAGCAGCACAGACAACGGGAGTAAAACTATGGGACAAAAATAGTCTATGGAACAGGGAACAATGCTCGACCTGGTCTCAGCCTGGCACCGGGGCCGGCCCCCCCACAGATCGATATGCATGCATGTGCAGGGCAGAGGTGAAAATGGCTTCACCCAGCTCCCCAGTCTATTGTGCAGGAACTTCAGGTTCTCACTGACTGGTGACCAAGCACTCCTCCTTTGTCTAAGGCCTCTATCCACTTCCCGCCTCTATCTTGTCTGTGTCAAAGCTGTCTGCCTGCCAGTCAGCACCTTTCTCCAGAGTTTTACCTCAGATGGGGTTGTGTTTCAAAGCCCCACACTTCAGAGATCCTTGCGGTTTAGACCCATGCCAACACTCTATGGAGGTTCTTGGTGAGCAATGGCTAAGTGCACCAGAAAATGTCATGCGATCATTCAGTGGCAGAGATTCAGAGATTATGGCAAATCACAGCACACAGCTAGTGCGAGGTTTTGTTGCACTCTGAAGTCTTTTTCCCAATATCAGCAAACATGGCTACTCTCTGTGGTCTGCTGGGAATTTTGCCTATGGGAGGCCCTATGGCCTGCACCAAATGCACTTCAAACAGGGGAACTGATTCTTCCCATGTTGTACACAGATCCCTCAGACTGTGTGGCCTGCTCCTGGGGATTAGCTCAACTTCCTCACCAGAGCACCACCAGGCACTTCACTCCAAAACTACAGACTCTGTTCTCCACTGTTTATATAATCCTGGTGGTATTGAAACCCTCTCCTTTCTCCAAGTCAATGGTTTTAGGGAACATATTTCTTGTTCAGTGCCCTGTGTTTTCATTCTTTCTCTTTCTCTCCAGCAACTTTTGGGAGAGTGATTTTCTTGCAGAATCACAATGCACTGTACTGTCCCCCCTTTCACTTTCTCTCTCTTTCTTCTCTCCATGAAAACTGCTCTGTACCATCTATAGACTTTTTTCTCCCCCACGTACCAGCAAAGTTCTGTGGCTCCAGTTACACAGATTGTTGTGTTAATCCTCAGATCAATTTCCTAGGTGTTCAAAATGGTATGGTTCTGATTTAGCTGCATTTCAGGGACCAGACAAGCTCAGGGTCTCCATGCTGCTCCACCACCTTAACTCTTCCCTTGTGTTTGTTATAATTACAAGATGCATCTCAGTAACAACCATCAGAGAACTTACAAAAAAATAAGGTTTATTACTTGCAAGTCCTAGGAATTACATGGCTCTCCTGGGGCCACACAGTATGGTTACATGTAGAGAGAGAAAAAAAAAACATGAGAGAGAGAGAGAGAGAGAGAGAGAGAGAGATCACTGGAACCTAGAACTCTACTTTTATTGTGGCAAAAGGTTTGGCACCTAGGATTTCACAGCTTTACTCTTTATTCTCAAATTTAGGAGTTAAGATGGCAGAGGATTAGAAGAACCCTAAGCTTATTTTGTCCCTTGAACACAGCTAGATAGTTATCAAATCTTTCTTAACACTCAACAAATCAATAGGATGTCTGAGAGAACAAAAGCTGCAAGTATATGAGTAGAAGAGCAATCCTTTTGTAAGGTAGGAGGTGCGGGGAGTTGACTTGGGGAGATATAAATGTGGGTAAGGTGGTGGGGAGGGATACCTTGCTTATGGATGGTATTGCAAAGTATTATAAGCAGCATAGTTCAAAATCTGAACATTTGGAAGTCCACTACTATGTGGAAACAAAATAAAAAAATAAATTATCGGGATTTCATCAAAATAAAAGGCTTCTGCACAGTTACGGCAACCTATTGAATGGGAGAAGATAGTTGCAAATTACATTTCTGATAAAGGGTTAGCATCCAACATTTATAGAGAATTTATCAAACTGAACACCAAGAAAATGAATAATCCAATTTAAAAATATACAGAAGACATGAATAAACATTTTTCTAATGAAGACAAATAGATGGCCAACAAACACATAAAAGGATTCTCAACATCACTCATCATTAGGAACATACAAATCTAAACTACAATGAGATATCAGCTCACGCCTTTCATAATGACTACAATCAACAGCACAAGAAACAACAGGTGTTGGTGATGATGTAGAGAAGCGGGTCCCTCTTGCATTGTTGATGGGAATGCAAACTGGTGCAGCTACTCTGGAAAACAGTACAATATAGCAATTGCACTACTATATATTTACCCAAAGAATACAAAAATACTAATTCAAAGGGATATGGCACTACAATGTTTATAGCAGCATTATCTTCAATAGCCAAATTATAGAAATAGCCCAATTGTCCATCAACTAATGAATGGATAGCGAAGTTGTGGTACACACACACACACACACACACAAGAATATTACTCATTTATTAAGAGAAATCTTGTTATTTGTAATAACATAGATGGAGCTAGAGAGTATAATGCTAAGTGAAATAAGTCAGCCAGAGAAAGACAAATACCATATGATTTCACTCATATGTGGAATTTAAGAAAGAAAACAAATGCACAACAGGGAAAAAGAGAGAGACAAATCAAGAAATAGACTCTTAACTACAGAGAACAAACTGATGGTTAACACAGGAAAAAGTAGAGAGGAGGTGGGTATATACATGATGGGTATATAGGTGCACTTGTGATGCTGTTTTATGGAACTGTTTAATCACTATATTGTATACATATTACTCTGTATGCTAATTAACTGGAATTATTTTAAAAACTAAAAAAAATATGTATCACTTAACCCCATTAAGTGGGATTTAGTCCTGGGATGGAAGGGTAGTAATATTTGCAAATCAATCAAACACAAAGATAAGAAAAAGGATAAAAAACATATGATCATTTGGATAGATGCAGAAAAAAAAAAAAAGTATGATAAAGTAAAACATCGATTCATGATAAAAGCCCTGAACAAAGGAGGTTTAGAGGGAGTATATCTCAACATACTGAAGACCATCTATGAAAAATGCACAGGAAGGCGTGCCTGAGTGGCTCAGTCAGTTGAGAACTTGACTCTTGATTTTGGTTCAGGTCATGATCTCACCATTCATGAGATGCAGCCCTGGGTTGGACTCTGAGCTGATAGTGTGGAGCCTGGTTGAGAGTCTCTCTCTCTTTCTCTCTCTCTCTCTCTCTCTCTCCTTCTGTCTCTGCCCCTGACTTCAAAATAAATAAACAATAAAAAAGAAAGAAAAAATGCACAGTGAACCTCATACTCAGTGGGGAAAGTTGATAGCTTTCTCTCTAATTCCTGGAAGAAGACAAGTATGTCCACTGTCACCACTTTTTTATTCAACATAGTACTGGAAGTCCTAACATAGTAATTAGATAAGAAAGAGGAATAAAGGCATCCAAATTGGTAAGAAAGAAGTAAAATTTTCACTATTTGCAAATGACATGGTACACTATATAGAAAACCTAAAAGACTCCAGCAAGAAAAACAAAAACAAAAACAAAAAAACAACTCCTAGAATGGATAAATGATCAGTGAAATTACAGAACACAAAATTAATGTTCAGTAATCTATTGCATTTATATATGCTCATAATAAAACCACAGAAAAAAAAAACCTCTGAAGATTCTGTGTCTTTGTTGGTATGTTTCCAGAATGCCTGTTACCCACCTCAGGAAAACTGCTTGGTTTTCATCCTTCCCATGAGTGATTTCTTCTATCTTATAATTTACAGGTTTCATCATACATTATTTTATTCCTTCTGATTAGCAGGTTATGTAATGTCTCATGTAGTCTGGTCAATATTATCCTAATTCCAGTGGGGATCCTGTTCTGGCACCTCATCACCACCCACTTGTTAAATCTCTTGATGAGAGTTGACAGTCACTAGACTATCTGTATAATTTCTACTTTTTCTTACAATATGATTCTTCTCATTAAAGGTACAGCAATGAGATAAAATGACAATAGCATCCTGTCAGGTCAGCAAAAATGTCAGCCTCATGCTGATGAATCATCCCTAAATTTATAGGTTTTATGATAATCTACCAAATTTGTCCTTAAAAATTCTTAGGTTCCCCATGGAGAAGAGGACATGTATCCTAGAAACTCCTCCATTATTATCAACTACTTCTCCAAGGGGAGAGTGACTCTGAGTAGTGGGTGTAGTAAAGGTGGAGGCTAACTTACAGTCTGATTGCAACTTCATCTGAGATAGCTTTGAGACTCTTGGTTCCATCCCTGTTGGTCCTCTAAAGGCTTGACTAGGATAAGAGGAAGGTTCTTGGGGGGATAAAGGGGGATATAGGAGTCTGAAAAGAATTTGAACATGTAGGTTGTGGTGTATGCTGAAAGAGGGGATCTGAAAGTAAGTTTTATTCAGAATCTTTGGAATCAAAGACAGAGATAGAGTCCACACAGGCATGGAAGTAATTAAACAAATTAAAATCCTGGTATAGTTTCATGAAACCCTGCATGTAATGAATCCCTAATGACTTTTAAGACTGCTTGTAAAATAAGTCCACCTGTAGAATGATATTAAAGTTAAGGGATCCACTTAGTGTCCATTTCTCCTGGTCAAATTTTATTGGGGCCAAGTGATGTCACAAAAGAAAACTAACTTCTTTTGCTCATCTAGTTTAATATTGTCCCGATTATTCAATGTGCAACCAAAGGAAGAGTCTTCAGGGAAGCATTGGGTGCTCCCCATTTTCTGTATTATTTATGAGCCACTATTATGGATCTTATTTCCAGGATGGAGTGCCTAGGTTCAGACATTGGCTAGATTACACTCTTGGATTTGGTCCCAGGCATTCTTAGCATGCAGATCATGGAGAAGAAAGAGAAATGACAAGGGGCTCCCATGATCTGAGACTATAAGCTTGAAAGTGGTTCCAGATGTCCCCAACTTTACTCAGCCAAAGTCCCATTTACTTCTTAATCTAACTGCGTTGGATCAAGAAACAATTAATAAGGTGTTTAACGAAGAAGTGCAAGAGGAGATACAAGTGTCAGGGCTTCTTAAGGCTCATTTCTGGGAGTTATCCATATATTCTTCACAGAGACAAGAGACTCTAACTGGATACTTGACATGGTTGGCAAGATGACATAAGAGATTACCAGTTTCCCTTCCTCATAAGTGGGGACAAAGGGTGAAGAATCAAGGAGTGTCTAAGAAGGAAACAAAATTGGAGTTTTCAGGCTAGAATCAGACATAACATGGCATGGGAAGCTGACAAAACAGAATGGGGGGTTTTGGAGAGAAGATGGCAGCGTAAGAGGCTGCTGGGCTCACCATGTCCTGCTGATCACTTAGATTTCACTCACATCTGCCTAAATAACACAGAAAACCACCAGAAGACTAGCAGAACAGACTCTCCAAAGCCAAGCATAGACAAGAGCCCACAGAAGAGGGTGGAAAGGGCAGAGAGGCAGTGCATACTACACAGACTGGTGGAAGGGCACTGGGGCGGTGCAGGGGCAGCCTTCCCAGCAAGGTAGAGCCCCTGAGTCTGGCTTGTAAAAGCAGAGGGGCTGGACTGCATGAGTTCTGACAGCCAGTGGGACTTAACGTCTAGAATGTTAAAAGGCAACAGCTCTGCTCTCTGAGAACGGGGAGGGCGAGAGGACAACGGAAGGGAGAATTGTTGAGCCTGGGGATACAGAGCTCAGCTCAGCAGAACAAAGGTGCTGGCAAGCGCCATCTCCCTCTCCCATCCCCCAACCAAAATTCCAAAGGGAACCAGTTCCCGTCACCAAACTTCCCTTGCACCACGCAAACACCCAATGCTGTGCTTCTGTGGATCCATACTTCCTACGGTCTGCCTCCCTCCCAGTGCTGCAGGGCCTCTCCCACAGGGGATCACCAGCAGCAAAGCAAGCTAAGCCTGCCCCTCCCATACCTGTGCACCTTGTGGATCCACCCTGGCTAATACGCCAGATGCCACTGAAGCAACACCACAAGCCTGGCAGTGTGCAAATAGCCCAGACAGGGGCCACACCACTCCACAGTGAGTCCTGACCCTGGGAGAGGGGAAGATAAGGTACACACCAGTCTGACTGTGGCCCCAGAAGTGGGCTGGGGGCAGACATCTGGTCTGACTGTGGCCCCGCCCACCAACACCAGTTACTCTGCACAGTACAGGGGAAGTGTCCTGCACTTTGGAGCCACCCCAGGGACTACCCAAAATGATGAAATGGAAGAATTCTCTTCAAAAGAAACTCCAGAAAGTAGCAACAGATAACAAATTGATCAAAAAAGATTTACATAATATAATGGAACAAGAATTTAGAATAATAGTCATAAAATTAATCACTGGGATTGAAAAAAAGTATAGAGGACAGCAGAGAATCTATTGCTACAGAGATCAAGGGACTAAGAAATAGTCATGAGGAGCTAAAAATGTTATAAATGAGGTGCAAAATAAATGGAGGCAACCACAGCATGGGTTGAAGAGGCAGAGGAGAGAATAGGTGAATTAGAAGATAAAATTATGGAAAAAGAGGAAGCTGAGAAAAAGAGAGATAAAAAAAAAAAAGCCAGGAGTATGAGGGGAGAATTAGAGAACTAAGTGATGTAATCAAGTGGAACAATATCGGTATCATAGGAATTCCAGAGAGGAAGAGAGAGAGAAAGGGGCTGAAGATGTACTTGAACAAATCATAGCTGAGAACTTCCCTGATCTGGGGAAGGAAAAAGGCATTGAAATCCAAGAGGCACAGAGAACTCCCTTCAGACGTAACTTGAATCGATCTTCTGCATGACATATCATAGTGAAACTGGCAAAACACAAAGATAAAGAGAAAATTCTGAAAGCAGCTAGGGATAAACATGCTCTAACTTATAAAAGCAGATCAATAAGACTAGTGGCAGACCTATCTACTGAAACTTGGCAGGCCAGAAAGGAATGGCAGGAAATCTTCAATGTAATGAACAGAAAATATATATGCAGCGAAGATTCCTTTATCCAGCAACTTTGTCATTCAGAATAGAAGGAGAGATAAAGGTCTTCCCAAACAAGCAAAAAATGAAGGAATTAATCACCACTAAACCAGCCCTACAAGAGATCCTAAAGGGGATCCTGTGAGTGAAATGTTGGAAGGACCACAAAGTACCAGAGACATCACTATATGCATGAAACCTACAGACATCACAATGACTCTAAACCCATATCTTTCAATAATAACACTGAATGTAAATAGACTAAATGCTCCAACCAAAAAACATAGGGTATCAGAATGGATAAAAAACAAGACCAATCTATTTGCTGTCTACAAGAGACACATTTTAGACCTGAGGACAACTTCAGATTGAAAGTGAGGGGATGGAGAATTATCTATCATGCTACTGGAAATCAAAAGAAAGCTGGATAACCATACTTATATCAGACAAACTAGATTTTCATTTAAAGGCTGTAACAATAAATGAAGAAGGGCATTATATAATAATTACAGGGTCTATCCATCAGGAAGAGCTAACAATTATAAATGTCTATGCACCGAATATGGGACCCCCCAAATATATAAAACAATTACTCACAAACATAAGCAACCTTATTGATAAGAATGTGGTAATTGCAGGAGACTTCAATACTCCACTTACAACAATGGATAGAACATCTAGACAGAGAATAAATAAAGAAACAAGGGCCCTGAATGATATATTGGATCAGATAGACTTGAGAGATTTATTTACAACTCTGCATCCCAAACCAACAGAATATACTTTCTTTTCGAGTGCACATGGAATATTCTCCAAGATCACAAAACAGCCCTTAGTAAATATAAAAGAATTGAGATCATACCATGCACACTTTCAGACCACAATGCAATGAAACTTGAAATCAACCACAGGAAAAATCTGGAAAACCTCCAAAAGCGTGGAGGTTAAAGAACACCCTACTAAAAAATGAATGGGTCAACCAGGCAATCAGAGAAGAAATTTTAAAAATATATGGAAACAAATGAAAATGAAAATACAACAATCCAAATGCTTTGGGATGTAGCGAAGGCAGTCCTGAGAGGAAAATACATTGCAATCCAGGCCTATCTCCAGAAACAAGAAAAATCCCAAAGACAAAACCTCACAGCACACCTAAAGGAAATAGAAGCAGAACAGCAAAGACACCTCAAACCCAACAGAAGAAGAGAAATAATAAAGATCACAGCAGAAATAAACAATATAGAATCTAAAAAAAAAACTGTAGAGCAGATCAATGAAACCAAGAGTTGTTTTTTTGAAAAAAATAAACAAAATTGATAAACCTCTACCCAGGCTTCTCAAAAAGAAAAAGGAGTGGTACCAAATAGATAAAATCATGAATGAAAATGGAATTATTACAACCAATCCCTCAGAAATACAAGCAATTATCAGGGAATACTATAAAAAATTATATGCCAACAAACTGGACAACCTGGAAGAAATAGACAAATTTCTAAGCACTCACACATTTCCAAAAGTCAAACAAGAAGAAATGGAAAATTTTAACAGACCCATAACCAGCGATGAAATTGAATCAGTTATCAAAAATCTCCCAACAAATAAGAGTCGATGACCAGATGGCTTCCCTGGGGAATTCTACCAGACATTTAAAGCAGAGATAATACTTATCCTTCTCAAGCTGTCCCAATATAGAAAGGGAATGAAAACGTCCTGACTCATTCTATGAAGCCAGAATTACTTTGATTCCTGCACCAGACAGAGACCCAGCAAAAAAAGAAAACTACAGTCCAATATCCCTGATGAATATGGATTCAAAAATTCTCAATACAATACTAGCAAATCGAATTTAACAGCATATAAAAAGAATTATTCACCATGATCAAGTAGGATTCATTCCTGGGCTGCAGGGCTGGTTCAACATTCGCAAATCAATTAACGTGATACATCACATTAATAAAAGAAAAGAAAAGAACCATATGATCCTGTCAATTGATGCAGAAAAAGCATTTGACAAAATTCGGCATCATTTCTTAACAAAAACACTCAAGAAAGTTGGGATAGAAGGAACATACTCAAAGATCATAAAAGCCATTTATGAAAAACCCACAGCTATCATCATCCTCAATGGGGAAAAACTGAGAGCTTTTTTCCCTGAGATCAGGAACACGACAGGGATGTCCACTCTCACCGCTGTTATTTAACATAGTGTTGGAAGTGCTAGCATCAGCAATCAGACAACAAAAGGAAATCAAGGCATCAAAATTGGCAAAGATGAAGTTAAGATTTCACTTTTTGCAGATGACATGATATTATACATGGAAAATCCGATAGACTCCATCAAAAGTCTGCTAGAACTGATAGATGAATTCAGCAAAGTCGCAGGATACAAAATCAATGTACAGAAATCAGTTGCATTCTTATACACTAATAGTGAAGGAACAGAAAGACAAATAAAGAAACTGATCCCATTCACAATTTCACCAAGAAGCATAAAATACCTAGGAATAAACCTAACCAAAAGATCTGTATGCTGAAAACTATAGAAAGCTTATGAAGGAAATTTAAGAAGATATAAAGAAATGGAAAGACATTCCATGCTCATGGATTGGAAGAATAAATATTGTTAAAATGTCAATACTACTCAAAGCTATCTACACATTCAATGCAATCCCAATCAAAATTGCACCAGCATTCTTCTTGAAGCTAGAACAAGCAATGCTAAAATTTGTTTGGAACCACAAAAGACCCCAAATAGCCAAAGCAATTTTAAAGAAGAAGACCAAAGCGGGAGGCATCACAATCCCAGACTTTAGCCTCTACTACAAAGCTGTAATCATCAAGATAGCATGGTATTGGCACAAAAATAGACACATAGACCAATGGAATAGAATAGAAACCCCAGAATTAGACCCACAAAAATATGGCCAACTAATCTTTGACAAATCAGGAAAGAATATCCAATGGAAAAAAAGACAGCAGTCTCTTTAACAAATGGGGCTGGGAGAACTGGACAGCAACATGCAGAAGGGTGAAACTAGACCACTTTCTTACACCATTCACAAAAATAAACTCAAAATGGATAAAGGACCTGAATGTGAGACAGGAAACCATCAAAACCCTAGAGGAGAAAGCAGGAAAAGACCTCTCAGACCTCAGTCATAGCAATTTCTTACTTGACACATCCCCAAAGGCAAGGGAATTAAAAGCAAAAATGAAGGGGCCTCATGAAGATAAAAAGCTTCTGCATAGCAAAGGAAACAACAAACAAAACTAAAAGGCAACTGACAGAATGAGATAAGATATTTGCAAATGACATATCCAACAAAGGGCTAGTATCTAAAACCTATAAAGAACTCGACAAACTCCACACACAAAAAACAAATAATCCAGTGAAGAAATGGGCAGAAAACATGAATAGACACTTCTCTAAAGAAGACATCCAGATGGCCAACAGGCACATGAAAAGATGTTCAACATCACTCCTTATCAGGGAAATACAAATCAAAACCACATTCAGATACCACCTCACGCCAGTCAGAGCAGCTAAAATGAACAAATCAGGAGACTATAGATGCTGGAGAGGATGTGGAGAAACGGGAACCCTCTTGCACTGTTGGTGGGAATGCAAACTGGTGCAGCTGCTCTGAAAAACAGTGTGGAGGTTCCTCAAAAAACTCAAAAATAGATCTACTTATGATCCAGCAATAGCACTGCTAGGAATTTACCCAAGGGATTCAGGAGTGCTGATGCATAGGGGCATTTGTACCCCAATGTTTATAGCAGTGCTTTCACCAATAGCCAAATTATGGAAAGAGCCTAAATGTCCATCAACTGATGAATGGATAAAGAAATTGTGGCTTATATACACAATGGAATACTATATGGTAATGAGAAAGAATGAAATCTGGCCTTTTGTAGCAACGTGGATGGAACTGGAAAGTGTTATGCTAAGTGAAATAAATCATACATAGAAAGACAGATACCATATGTTTTCACTCTTATGTGAATCCTGAGAAACTTAACAGAAGACTATGTGGGAGGTGAAGGAAAAAAAAAAAAATATCTAGAGAAGGAGAGAGCCTAACCATAAAAGACTCTTAATAACTGAGAACAATCTGAGGGTTGATAGGGGGTTGGAGGGAGAGGAGGGTTGGTTGGGAAGAACAGAAATACATTGTGGACAGTAATGCCCCAGGGTATCGCCGAGATTCTTTATTTTTCAGAAATATTAAAAGCTAATTTGAATACTATAAAGCTTTTGGTGGGCTCCACTTTGTTCAATACATGGATTGTTTGCTTTTCTGCTTCTCTTCTCAAACCTCTTCACAGGAAGATAATATCCACCTGTTACAACCTTTGTTCCTTTAAGGCCCTACAGGAACTTAAAATCTCCAAAGAAAAAATTGCAGTTTGCTTCAACTCAGGTTCAGTACTTAGGGCATCTGATCTCAGAATAAAATAAAAAAAAAATTAAAAAAAAAAACATATTTAGATCCAGAACAAGATCCCTCACAAAGGCTTACTGTTGACAGATCACCTTTTGACTTTCTAAGAAATCTACATGAAATTCCTATAATCTATGGTGATTTTTCATGGAATGATGATGATTCTTATTTAAAGGATGAAAATGGTAAGTATTACATTGGGCAAGCAACTGCAATTGCTTATTAAGTCTTCAAAGCATCATTTTATATATGTGGCTGATTTGGCAGGGCAAGCTGAGTCATAAACCCTTAATTGAAACTTAGGTACTTGTATCTTAGCCATGAATAACACCACAAAAATTTATACCAATAGTCTGTATGCCTTTGGGATAGCTCATAAATTCATAATGATGTGAAAACAATGCAGTTTCCTTACTCCGATGAAAATAAAATTAAAAATGTCTTTGGTGTCCAAAATGCATTAGATGGCATGCATTTGCTGACAGGTCTCATTATTATTAAGTTTCCTGGGCATTCCAGAATCAACTCTCTGGAGGCTGAAGGGAACCATCTCACTGATACTTCTGCCAAAACCGCTGCTATCAAGAAACCCAGTAGCCAAACTATAACTTAACTAATGTGAGTTCACTCTTTGGTGAATTACAGATAGAGATTACATCAAGTGGAGTTGTCACACAAAGGAAACTTTATTTGCAGCAAATAAGGAAATCACAGAAAGCAACTTCCAAAGCTGTGACTCCTCAAGCAGGGTTGAGTGAGTTTCTTTTATTTAGGGTTAGGATAAATATTCAGAAAGGGGAGTTTTATCATCATATGCTGTGGTGGGCACAAAGTTGTACATATATATTAAAGAAACATGTCTATACATACATTACATGTTATATTATTGCGGTTTGTGCTCTTCTCTGGACAGAGGTTTTGACATTTTAATGAGGTAGAGGTTAACTGTTGGTCACTTCATG
Organism: Panthera onca; assembly: GCF_046562875.1. Classification (NCBI taxonomy): domain Eukaryota; kingdom Metazoa; phylum Chordata; class Mammalia; order Carnivora; family Felidae; genus Panthera; species Panthera onca. Next base: position 22,727,169 of record NC_138344.1, read on the forward strand.
GTCCATCTGTGCAGGCATGAATTGGTCAAGCTCAAATTGGCCTAGGCTGCTTGGAGTTCTTCCTGTTGTTTACCGCTAAAAGATAAGGCCAAACACTCCTGTGAAGAAGAAGAGGGTTCATTGGAGGTCTTTCTGGTAACAAAATCCCTCCCCCAGTTTTATTTTGCTCCTCATTCGTAAGGGGTATCAGGTGAAAGTCGTCTGTAGCTACTTCCTGCTGAACATGGATATAGTCATAGGATTGATAGAAGAGCAGAATTTTTTTCTCAGCTAGTTTTAGATATGTTTGTGGGTCACCAAGTTTAACCCCAAGGTGTTCATACCCTTTTTCTACTACCATCTGTAATTTTATGTCCTCTATGCAGTATGCACAAATTGTACCATACACTTAAGTATGCAAGATCCAAATAGTAATAAAAGTAGTAGGATTAGTAGTGACCCCAGAAAGGAAAGAAACCATGTAATACTGGATAGTGCTGTTTTATAGTCTGCAGAACCTCACCAGGGAATTATCTCTTTTGGTTAAAAGTATGTAGCCAAGTTTCCTTGTCCAGAATATTTTTTATATATTTATCTATAGTTTACTTGAAGTATTAATATAGGTATAGCATGAGGTGTGTGTGTATATATATATATATGTATATATATATATATAATATATATAATATAGTTATAATGTAATGTAGTTTATAATATATATTATATAATATTATATAACATATATTATATATAAATATATAATTATAAATTATATATAATTATACATATTATATAAATTATATAAATATATATATAATTATAATATAATATAGTTTCCCTATTCCATCTGCTAATAAGTAGTCTAGGGTCAATCTATTGTCTAACACTGGATTCTAAGGAATCCAGAGAAATGTTTAAGTATTTGAGGGTGTTGCCTATATTTTTATCTAATGTCCCTAGTGTATTAGATTCCTTAGAGTAACTTTATGATATATGAAACCTCCCCAAGTCGTGGCTAATCCAAAAGCCAATCCAATGCCAGCCTGGATCAGTCCTAGGGCTTTTTTTCCCATTGAAAAGATTAGTATGATTGCATATGGTAATTCTCCTGGGACTCATTAGACCCAAAGTACATTGTCCAAGAAACTGGACATTATCAATGCACACATGAACAAAAATTGTGAACATAAAATTTCCAGCTGGAGAACAGCCCATTTGAAGCTAATGATTGGGTGATCCACAAATGAATAATATACCCTTGATTGTGTGCAGAATCTGCAGGACTGGGTTGAGTCAAGCCAGTTAAACAACTTGAGGCCCCATATTGGACTGCCCCTGCATATAGAAGACAAAGGTCCATTCCATGTGACTGCATGATTTATTTAATCCCAGGTCATCACTGTTAAATGCCTTGGGTGGTAAATAGAGAAGTTCCCCAAATCCTGTAGGTTTGGCCAATCCTGTCCATGCCCTACACTGATCTTTCTGCAGTTGTACTATCATATTCCTTTTCTGAATACCAGCAAGTCTCATTTGAAAATTAATTATCATAAACATTAAAAGGAACTATAGAAAATAGGCCTTCTTGACTACCATTACCTGTATCAGAAGTGCATTTATAACATGGTTTTTGCATTGAGGTGCAATTTAAGAATGATATTCTCTTCCACTCCATTTGGTATCATTGATAATAGAAGCAAGATTTACATGTTGAATTTCTCTGTGGCTATGTAAGGGGGAGTTTCAAATGATTTAGGGGAATGCATAACACATTTTATGTCAAAGTCATTTATACAGGATGAAATACAGACCTTCCAGTTTTTGTTTGTAAATCCAACAGTTGTTTAGGTAGTTTCCCTTTGCTGTGATCTTACTTATATTTACTAGGGAACTTACCTCCCAAGGATGCTCCAGTGTATTTATAGTTTTTGACATCTTTAGGATAATAGTGACAAGAACCAACATCAGGAAGATATTTGTTTTACTTTTTATTTATTTTTTTTCTTTTTTTTTAATTTAAATTCAAGTTAGTTGAAACCAATACTGTAATATTGGTTTCAGGAGTAGATTGGTAATACTGAAATATTGGTTTCAGTAAGTGATTCATTACTTAGATATAACATCTAGTGCTCACCCTAACAATTGCCCTCCTTAATTTCCATCACCCATTTAGCTGATACCCCCACCCATCTCCCTTCCAGAAACACGAAGTTTGTTCTGTTTAAGAGTCTCTTATGGATTACCTCCCTCTCTGTTTTTATCTTATTTTCCCTTCCTTTCCCCTATGTTCATCCTTTTTTTTTGTTTCTTAAATTCCACATATGAGTGAAATTATATATTTGTATTCTCTGACTGACTTATTTAGCTTAGCATAATATACTCTAGTTCCATCCACATTGTTGCAGATAGTAAGATTTTATTATTTTTGATAACCTAGTAATATTCCATTATGTATATATACACACACATACATACACATGTATATCTGTATCTTTATCATCTATCTATATCTATCTATGTCTGTATCGTCTATTTATATATATTTCCTTAATTCGGTTACTATTGATAGCACTGCTATAAACATTGGGGTGTATGTGCCCCTTTGAATCAGCATATTTGTATTCTTTGGATAAATACCTAGTACTGTAATTGTTGGGTCATTATTTTTAATTTTTTGAGGTACCTCCATACTGATTTCCAGAGTGGCTGCACCAGTTTGCATTCCCACCAACAGTGCAAAAGTGTTCTCCTTTCTCTGCATCTTCACCAACACCTGTTGTTTCCTGACTTGTTAATTTTAGACATTCTGACAGGTTTGAGGTTGTATCTCATTGTGGTTTTGATTTTGTATTTCCCTGATAGTAGGTGTTTGTTTTAAAATCAGAGCAGAGAGAGCAGGAAGAGCTGCCAGCCAGCCACCAGCCCCATAGAGCTCAGCAGGAAGGAGGGCGGGAGCTAGGGAAAGAGGGCAGCAGGAGTAGGAGAAATGCCAGGTCAGGGAAAGGAAGAAAGAAAAGGAGCACTGGAGGAGGAAAAGCCAGTGATTGAGTGAGGGTGCACATGAAAATTCCTGGTAAGTGCTTTAATGACGTTGTGATAATTTAGGAGAATGCCCTTCTTCCTGGGGGACAACAACTGAAGAGTTTAGAGCATTTTCATTTGGACCCATGAATGCCCATTGAACAGATACTTGACACCTACATGTAAACTTCAGATCTTAGCACAACCATAAGGCTTGTCCTTTGTGTGGGGAGGAGATAGCTCATGTTCTGTGGAAATGAGCCAGTAGCAACAACTTGATGCAGATGCTGGATCTGGTTTGGAAGAAGTGGAATTGAGCTGGGAATATTATCTAGAAGAGACAGGGTCCACTGTAATTCCCCATGGATCTTTTAAACATGTGGACACACATTTGCAAAATAGGTTTGATCCTGAGATAAGACTGGAGGTGGCTGTGAAAACAGACCTTGAAACCAACTGGGCTGGTCACCACCATCATTACCACCTGTGAGCAGTTGCTCCTCCTCCCCTGCAATAGCTATGGGGATGGGCCAGAGGGCAGAATTCTGGTGTGACATCAAGAAGGCTGACTTCTACCTGGTTGAAAGGTGTGACCAGAATAAGAAGACCATTGAGGGGAGCATAGGTGGCTCAATTGGTTAAGCGTCTGACTCTTGGTTTCAGCTCAGGTCATGATCTCATGGTTTGTGAGTTGGAGCCCTGCATAGGGCACTGTGCTGTCATGCAGAGTCTGCCTGAGATTCTCTCTCTCCTTCTTTCTCTGCCCCTCCTCCGCTCTCTCTCTGTCTCAAAATAAATAAACTTAAAAAAAGACCGTTGAAACTCCAGAAGACATCAGAGATAGTGTCTGATTGGGATGAGTTTCTGCGGCAGTCCCTGAGGAGAGGTTTCAATCCCCCTGGTGTACTGATAGAGGGCATCTATAATGGAAGGAATCCTTTAGATCTCATTGATCCTGGCTCTAGGTTAGAATGTTAACCTTTCCAAGACTCACTGATTACTTGATTTTTACTGAAGCTGCATTAGAAAGAACTTGAAAATTATGACAATTTTGAGAATTTTGTTGTATTACTTGGATCCATTTCTTCATCAGGTAGGTTGGGCTGCTCGGTAAGGATATGAGCTTTAGCCCCCACTAGCCATCTGACATCTGAAACCAAATGACAAGAGATTTTGCCAAACTGAAAGATGAGGAGGAAGAGCAATTGCCATCATACTTATTTAGGGACAAGTGATTAGTACTCATTTATTCTCTGTAAATATGAAATGGGAAGCTGTGGAACCCTGGTCACCTTGTGGGATCTCTCCTACTACAGTAGTAAAGCTTTCTTATGAGAAGTATTTCTTGGTGGAAATGGATGATTTGAAATCAGAAAATCATTCAAGGTGATCTTTTGTATGCCATGCCCACAGTCCTGGTATTTTCCCTATACAATGGAGTCTGAAAAATGCTTTACACCTCAGCCACCCTCCTGGATACCCTGGCCAAGAATTTGATTGGACCAAATACCTCAAACAGTGTGGTGCTGAAACTACTCCCCAGAGGTGCCTTTTTCCGCCAATTTCTGAGCATGAATTTAAAAGAGAATATGAAGCTTGAGACAGTGAATATTCTTATCCCTGAAGAAGTGTGTGTTGCCACCATTACTGCAGTGAGAGGCTCCTACCTGTGGCTCCAGGTGGGTTCTAAGGAGCTCATACATGAATGTACTATAGTTGTAGAATCCATGGATGTATTTCCTTTGGGCTGGTGTGAAACCAATGCCCATGCCCTCAGTGCCCCTAACAGAACACAAGTACACAAATGGAGGAAATTTTTCTGGTTCAGTCAGAAAAACAAATGCCATCTTCCTGCACTGTCGATGAGAGCCTGATGAATTAAGAGCAGAATTCCCCAGATGATTAATGGAAAATGACACTTTCCAAGGATATACTTCAACCACCGTTGCTTCTCAGGGCTATATCTTAACTAAGAATCCATGAGCTGCCTCAATTTGTAGGACATGGTAACTATATTCTGGTCCTCAGAGAGGTCCTCACTTTACTTATCAATGAACGTATAAACCCAGTCTTGCCTTCAAGAGTTGCAGCTGAATAAATATTCTGTGTGGCATGGATGTAGGGAGGTTCTAAAAGTCAAATACAAAGGAAAGAGTTACTGGGCTACTGCTGAGGTAGTGAAGATAGTGGGTTTGGTGCCTGAGTTCTGCTGTCAAACCTACATCAGACTGGAGTTCTGTCCTAATCTCCGCATCCCTTGGGTGGTTCTTATTAAGTATTCTGAGAACTGCTCTGTGCTTACAAAGACCAGTATACACACTGTATGGGAAGAAGAAAAATAAAATAATTGGGAGGCCATGAGCATGGTAAGTTAGCATGTGCCCTGAAAAAAAAAAAAAAACAGTAAGAGGAGGAAGAGGCAGAAAAATATTTTGACCCATAGAAGAAATACTCCTCTGCATCTGTTGATAACAGAAATTTTAAGGATGGGTCTTTGAGTGGAGAAAAGACAAAACAAAACAAAAAAGACCAAAAACAAAAAAAGACTAGAAAGGACCAGAGAGCATCACCAGAAATACCAGCTCTACAGGCAACACAATGGAACTAAATTCATATCTTTCAGCACTCACTCTAAATGGACTAAATGCTCCAATAAAAAGACATAAGGTATCAGAATGACTTAGAAAACAAGATGCATATACATGCTGCTTACAAGAGACTCATTTTAGACCTAAAGACAACTGAAGATTGAAAGTAAGTGGATGGAGAACCATCTACCATGCTAATGATCATCGAAGGAAAGCTGGATTAGCCGTACTTATATCAGACAAACTAGATTTTAAAATGAAGACTGTAACAAGAGATGAAGAATGGCATTATATCATAATTAAGGGTTCTACCTACCAAGAAGAAATAACAACTGTAAATACTTATCTGCCCAACGTGGAAGCACCCAAATATATAAATCAATTAACCACAAACATAAAGAGATTCATTGATAATAATACCATAATAGTAGGGGACTTCAACATATCACTTACAACAATGAATAGATCATGGAAGCAGAAAAATCAACAAGGAAACAATGGCTTTGGATGACACACTGGACTGGATGTATTTAACAGATAGAGTCAAACATTTCATCCTAAAGCAGCGGAATATATATTCTTCTCCAACGCACATGGAACATTCTCCAGAAAAGATCACATACTGGGTCACAAATCAGTCCTTAACAAGTACAAAAAGATAGAGATCATACGTTCCATATTTTCAGACCACAACATTATGAAACTCAAAATCAACCACAAGAAAAAATTGGAAAGACCATAAATTCTTGGAGATTAAAGAACATTCTATTGAAGAATGAAGGTATTAACCAAGAAATTAAAGAGGAAATGTAAAAGTACATGGAAACAAATGAAAATGAAAGCGCAAGAGCCCAAAACCTCTGGGATGCAGCAAAGGCAGTCCTAAGAGGGAAGCATATATCAATACAGCCTTCCTAAAGAAGGAAGAAAGGGCTCAGATTTATCTAACCTTAAACCTGAAAGATATGGAAAAAGAACAGCAAATAAAACCCAAAACGAGCAGAAGAAGGGAACTAATAAAAATTAAACCAAAAATCAATGTTAACAAGCAACAACAACAACAAGAACCACACTAGAACACATCAAGGAAACCAGGAGCTCATTCTTTGAAAAAATTAAGAAAATTGATACACCCCTAACCAGATTGGTCAAAAAGAAAAAGGAAAGGACCCAAATAAAATCACTAATAAAGAGGAGAGATCACAACCAACACCACAGAAATACAAACAATTATAAGAGAATTTTATGTGCAAACATAACCCAACAAATTGGGCAATCTGGAAGAAATGGGTAAATTCCTAGAAAGATATAAACTAACAAAACTGAAACAAGAAGAAATTAGAAAATTTTAACAGACCCATAACCAGTAAAAAAGTTTAATCAGTAATCAAAACTCTCCCAAAAAACAAGAGTCCAGGGCAAGAAGACTTTCCAGGAGAATTCTACCAAACACTGAAAGAAGAGTTAACACCACTTCTTTTGAAGCTGTTCCAAAAAATAGAAATGGAAGGAAAAGTTACAAACTCATTCTGTGAGGCCAGCATTACTTTGATTCCAAAAATCAAAGACTTCACTAAAAAGAACTACAGACAAATTTCCCTGATGAACATGGATGCAAAAATTCTCAACAAGATACCAGCAGACAGGATTGAAAAATACTTTAAAAGAATTATTCACTTAGATCAAGTGGAATTTATTCCTGGGATGCAGGAATGGTTCAATATCAACAAACTAATCAATGTGATACATCACATTAATAAAAGAAAGGATAAGAACCACATGATTTTCTCAATAGATGCAGAAAAAGCATTTGACAAAATACAGCATCCTTGCTTGATAAAAACTAGAAGGAAAATACCCCAAGATGATAAATATGATACAAAAGACCCACAGCTATCATCATCCAAAATGGGTAAAAACTGAGAGCTTTCTCCCTAAGGTCAGGAACACAACAGGGATGTCCATTCTCACTTCTCACCACTACTTTTCAACATAGTGTTGGAAATCCTAGACTCAGCAATCAGACAATAAAAGAAAAAAAATAAAAGGCATCCAAATCAGCAAGGAGGAAGTCAAACTTTCACTTTTTGCAGAGGAAAAGTAAAATCTATCTATCTATTTTGAGAGAGGGAGAAAACATAAGTGGTGTAGAGGCAGAGACAGAGGTAGACAGAAAAATCCCAAGCAGGCTCTGCACTGTCAGCACCGAGCCCGATGCGTGTCTCAAAACCTATGAACCATGAGATCATGACCTGAGCTGAAATCAAGATTTGGCCACCCAGGTGCCCCTAGGGACTTGGATTTTTAATTTGTTCTGTTTCCAACTCATTGTGCCCTCATACTGAACAAAAATGTCTCACACTAAAAGAAAAACAACACACTCTGGCACATACAAGAAATATATTTTTTAACAACTTTGATCCTATTTCACAGTTCAAAGTCTCCAGAAACATCTTGTCTTTCCTTTTCCTGAGACTCCTTTTGTCTTACAGTTTTCATTAGAAAGGACACCCTTTTGGGTATTAAACACAGAAAAAGGGGTTCTGGTATGAGTAAAAAATTTACTGGCTGTCTTTCCACCATTAAGGTTATATAGAGGTGAGGGTCTGATTTTCCAAGACCAACTGGAGAGCCCATGACCCGATTATATCTCATCTTCAGTGAGGAACAATTAAAATAATTCAGTTTTTCTCTTCCCCCTTCCCTTTCAGGTTTGGACAATCCCATTTCCAATGCCTCTCCTGCTTACAATCTGCATATTGATTGGACCTCAACTTTGTTGGTACCCTCTTGTTCCCATGGAGGGAGCACACAGCGCTTACCTATAGTGTCTTTTCCTCTCATTGGTTACTTTGTGCAGCTGTAGAGCTACTCCCAAGAGATCAGCTTGTTTTTCCATTTTCTTTTCTTCTTTCTCTCCCTCCATCACATCCTGATTATTGTACATCCTGAAAGCTGACTCTATGAAATGAGTGGGATTAGTGTGGAATCTAGAGCCAATTTTTGAAGTTTCCTATGGATTTCTAGAGCACTTTTAGATGTGAACTAGGTACTGAAAACCACTTGACTACCTTAAGCCTTCCAAGTTTGTAATCCATGTCAAGCAATCCTGAAGCCTTTCCAAAAAGACTGATAGATTCTCAACTGTCCCTTGTTGACTCTCCCTTAATTTTGACAAGTTTATAGGAGATATACTAATCTCTTGCACAGCTTTAAAAAGAAGGTTATGAAAGCACCCTAAACTCTCTCTCCCATCAAAGGAGTTAGGATTCCATTCAGAGTCAGCATCCAGCACTGTCTCTTCACTTGGTCTCTAAGAGCCTGACCTGGCTGATATTCTGTATCAGCTTATTCCCTGGCTTTTGCTAGCAAATATTTTTCTTCTGCCATTAGAAAAGTGGTTCTAAAAGCTTAAAAGTCTTCCCAGGTCAGATTGTGCGTAGAAAAGATACCTTGCATTGAATTTATAAACTCAATGTGGTTAGCCCATACCCCTTTGGTGTGTGACTTCCAATTGTATATGTCTGAAGTATAAAATGGGAACTGCACACTGATAAGATACCTGTTTCCAACAGGTACTTGCCTCAGTGAAAGTATTCAAGTCTCAGACTTAAAACTGGTCTCTAAACTGGAAGTGATATCTGGTAAGGGAGGATAAAACGATACAGGAGAAGTCAGAAATGGATTTGAGGGCACTAATAAAGATTAAGGGCAGGCACTGACATAGCTGAAGGAGCTGGGGTCTGAGTGTCAGGGGAATAAGGGAGGAACTCATTAGGACCCAGTGGCCAATTTAGAGGTAGAGACAGGGATTTGGGAAAAAGACCTCTAACTTTATGTGGACCTGAAGGAGTGGGTCTTCTTCATCATTTACGTATTTTTTAAAATTTTTTAGTTTATTTATTTTTGAGAAAGACAGGCAGAACGCATGGGAGGGAGGGGTAGAGAGAGAGGGAGACACATAATCTGAATCAGGCTTCAGGCTCTGAGCTGTCAGCACAGATCCTGATGCAAGGCTCAAACTCACAAACCGTGAGATCACAACCTGAGCTGAAGTTGGACACTTAACTGACTGAGCCATCCAGGCACACCATCAAACTGGTATTTTAGTATAGAAAGCATTTTTAGGATTTTAGCTTTGGTTTTTAGTTTAAAAAATTTACATTTCCCTTGTATGTATATTTATATTTCCCTCATTTTGATATAATGCCATAAAGCACTGAATATATGCAATCCCATCCCATTTTTTCCTCTAAAAAAATAAGCCCATTTGCAATATCATACTAAAATTTAAGTTTCCATTTTCTGGCCACTTCTCTTCATGCTCCAAAACGTATTGTGGCTAGGCTGTTTCATAGAAGAAAATCATCTGATTTTGGGATGGGGTGGGGGTACCTGAATGTTTTCCAATTCTGGATAACGCAGCTCAATGGGTTTACTTTTGTATAAAGCTTGTGCTTTGGATATTCTTCAATTCTTTCTTAGGATCTCCTTGCACCCTCCCAAAGGTTAGTGATGACACAAATATCACGTGATCTTGCCCACAATATGTTTGAGACTTGGCAGACTTGAAACCAGGCCCACAAGGAGAGAGGGGAAACGCCAGCGTGTTCAAGTGGCTCTGCATAGTCTTGTATTAAAGAGTAGGGAGCTGGTACATAGGCTGCTTCCTCAACTCCCTCAACACCTGGGTAGTCCCAAAGAGTGTACTCAGGAAGTGGCTCAGGAAAGCCTGACTTAGATTCAGTAATTCAAAGTGCACTTTCTTCCTTAGGAGGAAAAAGAAAAGCTCATGACAAGTTCCGTCTGATGTCTTGACAGGGGTCCCAGAGGGAGGGCTCCCTGGACAACAGTTCTTCTTCTTCTTCTTCTTCTTCTTCTTCTTCTTCTTTTTTATTTTATTATTTCTTTTTAATTTACATCCATATTAGTTAGCATATAGTGAAACAATGGTTTCAGGTGTAGATTCCTTAGTGCCCCTTACTAATTTAGCCCATCCCCACTCCCACAACCCTTCCAGTAACCCTCTGTTTGTTCTCCATATTTATGAGGCTCTTATGTTTTGTCCCGCTCCCTGTTTTTATATTATTTTTGCTTCCCTTCCCTTATGTTCATCTGTTTTGTCTCTTAAAGTCCTCGTATGAGTGAAGTCATTTGATATTTGTCTTTAAAACTCTGACTAATTTCACTTAACATAATACCCTCCAGGTCCATCCACATAGTTGCAAATGGCAAGATTTCATCCTTTTTGATTGCCGAGTAATACTCCATTGTATATATATACCACATCTTCCTTATCCATTCATCCATCTATGGACATTTGGGCTCTTTCCATACTTTGCTTCTTGTTGATAGTGCTGCTATAATCTTTGGGGTGTATGTGTCCCTTCGAAACAGCACAACTGTATCCCTTGGATAAATACCTAGTAGTGAAATTGCTGGGTCGTAGGGTAGTTCTATTTTTAGTTTTTTGAGTCACCTCCATACTGTTTTCCAGAGTGGCTGCACCAGCCTGTATTCCCACCAACAATGCAAAAGAAACCTTTTTCTCTGCATCCTTGGCAACACCTATTGTTGCCTGAGTTGTTACTGTAGCCATTCTGACAGGTGTGAGGTGGTATCTCATTGTGGGTTTGATTTGTATTTCTCTGATGATGAGTGATGTTGAGCATTTTTTCATGTGTCGGTTGGCCATCTGGATGTCTTCTTTGGAGAAGTGTCTATTCATGTCTTTTGCCCATTTCTTCACTGGATTATGTGATTCTTGGGTGTTAGAGTTTGATAAGTTTTTTTATAGATTTTGGATACTAACCCTTTATCTGATATGTCGCTTGCAAATATCTTCTCAAATTCTGTCAGTTGCCATTTAGTTTTGCTGATGGTTTCCTTCACTGTGCAGAAGTTTTTATATTGATGGGGTCCCAGTAGTTCATTTTTGCTTTTCTTTCCCTTGCCTCTGGAGATGTGTTGAACAAGAAGTTGCTGCAGGCAAGATCATAAAGGTTTATGCCTGCTTTCTCCTCGAGGATTTTGGTGGCTTCCTGTCTTACATTGAGGTCTTTCATGCGTTTTGAGGTTATTTTTGTGTATGTTGTAAGAAAGTGGTCCATGTTCATTCTTCTACATGTAGCTGTCCAGTTTTCCCAGCCCCACTTGCTGAAGAGACTGTATTTATTCCATTGGATATCCTTTGCTGCTTTGTCAAAGATTAGTTGGCCATACGTTTGTGGGTCAATTTCTGGGTTCTCTGTTATATTCCATTGATCTGAGTGTCTGTTCTTGTGCCAGTACCATACTGTCTTGATGATTACAACTTTGTAGCATAGCTTGAAGTCTGAGATTGTGAAGCCTCCTGCTTTGGTTTTCTTTTATAAGATTGCTTTTGCTATTCAGGGTCTTTTCTGCTTCCATACAAATTTTAAGATTATTTGTTCTAGCTCTGTGAAGAATGCTTGTGTTATTTTGATAGGTATTGCATTGAATGTGTGATTGCTTTGGGTAGAATCAACTTTTTAACAAAATTTGTTCTTCCTAACCAGGAGCATGGAATCTTTTTCCATTTTTTGTGTCTTCTTCAATTTCTTTCATCAGCTTTCTATAGTTTTTAGCGTATAAAATTTTCACCTCTTTGGTTAGACTTATTCCTAGGTATTTTATGGTTTTTGGTGCAATTGTAAATGGAATCGATTCCTTGATTTCTCTTTCTGTCACTTCATTGTTGGTGTATAGGAATGCAACTGATTTCTGTGCATTGATTTTATATCCTGCAACTTTGCTGAATTCATGAATCAGTTCTAGCAGTTTTTTCATGGAATCTTTTGGGTTTTCCACATAGAGTATCATGTCATCTGCAAAGAGTGAAAGTTTGACCTCCTCCTGGCCGATTTGGATGCCTTTTATTTCTTTGTGTTGTCTGATTGCAGAGGCTAAGACTTCCAATACTATGTTGAATAACAGTGGTGACAGTGGGCATCCCTATCTTGTTTCTGACCTTAGGAGGAAAGCTTTCAGTTTTTCTCCACTGAGGATGATATTAGCATTGGGTCCTTCATATATGGCTTTTATGATCTCATGGTATGCTCCTTCTATCCCTACTTTTTTGAGGGTTTTTATCAAGAAAGGATGCTGTATTTTGTCAAATGCGTTCTCTGTATCTATTGAGAGGATCATGTGGTTCTTGTCCTTTCTTTTATTGATGTGATGAATCATGTTAATTGTTTTGCAGATATTGAACCAGTCCTGCATCCCAGGTATAAATCCCACTTGGTCGTGGTGAATAATTTTTTTAATGTATTGTTGGTTCTGGTTGGCTAATATCTTGTTGAGGATTTTTGCATCCATTTTCATCAGGGAAATTAGTCTATAATTCTCCTTTTTAGTGGGGTCTCTGTCTGGTTTTGGAATCAGGGTAATGCTTGCTTCATAGAAAGAGTTTGGAAGTTTTCCTTCCATTTCTATTTTTTTTAACAGTTTCAGGAGAATAGGTGTTAAGCCTTCCTTAAATGTTTGGTAGAATTCCTCTGGAACGCCATCTGGCCCTGGACTCTTGTTTTTTTTGGCATATTTTTGATTGCTAATTTGATTTCCTGTTTATGGGTGTGTTCAAATTTTCTATTTCTTCCTGTTTCACTTTTGCTAGTGTGTATGTTTCTAGGAATTTGTCCATTTCTTCAAGATTACCCATTTTATTGGCATATACTTGCTCATGATATTCTCTTTTCATTGTTTTCATTTCTGTTGTGTTGGTTGTGATCTCTCCTCTTTCATTCTTGATTTTACTTATTTGGGTCCTTTCCTTTTTATTCTTGATCAAACTGGCTAGTGGTTTATCAATTTTGTTAATTCTTTCCAAGAACCAGCTTCTGGTTTCATTGATCTGTTCTACTGTGTTTTTGGTTTTGATAGCATTAATTTCTGCTCTAATCTTTATTATTTCCTGTGTTCTGCTGGTTTTGGGTTTTATTTGCTGTTCTTTCTCCAGCTACTTAAGGCGTAAGGTTAGGTTGTGTATCTGAGATCTTTCTTCCTTCTTTACGAAAGCCTGGATTGCTATATACTTTCCTCTTATGACCGTGTTTGCTGTGTCCCAGAGGTTTTGGGTTGTGGTGTCATCATTTTCATTGACTTCCATATACTTTTTAATTTCCTCTTTAGCCCATTCATTCTTTGGTCGGATGTTCCTCAGTCTCCAAGTATTTCTTAGCTTTCCAAATCTTTTTTTGTGGTTGATTTCGAGTTTCATAACATTGTGGTCTGAAAATATGCATGGTATGTTCTCGATCTTTTTGTACTTACTTAGGGCTGATTTGTGTCCCAGTATATGGTCTATTCTGGAGAATGTTCCATGTGCACTGGAGAAGAATGTATATTCTACTGCTTTAGGATGAAATGTTCTAAATATATCCGTTAATCCATCTGGTCCAGTGTGTCACTTAAAGCCATTGTTTCCGTGTTGATATTTTGATTAGATGATACATCAATTGCTGTGAGTTCGGTGTTGAAGTCTCTTACTATTATGGTATTTCTGTTAATGAGTTTCTTTAAGTTTTTGATTAATGGATTTATATATTTGGGTGCTCTCACATTTGGCACATAAATGTTTACAATTGTCAGGTCTTCTTGGTCTATACACCCCTTGATTATGATATAATGCCCTTCTACATCTCTTGATACAGTCTTTATTTTAAAGTCTAGATTGTCTGATATAATTATGGCTACTGTGGCTTTCTTTTGCTGATTATTAGCATGATAGATGGCTCTCCATCCCCTTACTTTCAATCTGAAGGTGTCTTTAGGTGTAAAGTGGGTCTTTTATAAACAGCATATAGATAGGTCTTGTTGTCTTATCCATTCTGTTACCCTATGTCTTTTTATTGGAGCATTGAGTCCATTGAGGTGTATAATGAGTAATGAAAGATATGAATTTATTGCCAGTCTGTTGCTTGTAGAGTTAGAGTTTCTGGTGGTGTTCTCTGGTTCTTTCTAATCTTTGTTGCTTTTGGTATTTATTTATTTATTTATTTATTTATTTATCTGTTCTCCCCTCAATGAGTACCCTTTAAAATTTCTTGCAAGGCTGGTTTAGTGGTCACAAACTCCTTTAAATTTTCTTTGTCTGGGAAACTTTTTATCTCTCCTTCTATTTTGCATGACAGCCTTGATGGGTAAAGAATTCTTGGCTGCATATTTTTCTGATTCATCACATTGAATATATCCTGCCACTCCTTTCTGGCCTGCCAAATTTCTGTGGATAGGTCTGCTGCAAACCTGATCTGTCTTCTCTTGTAGGTTAAGGACTTTTTTTTTTACCTTGCTGCTCTCATGATTCTCTCCTTACCTATTTTGTGACTTTGACGGTGATATGCTTTGTTGATGGTCCGTTTTTTTGTTTTTTGTTTTTTGTTTTTTTTAATCTAATGGGAGTCCTCTGTCCTTCCTGGATTTTGATGTCTATGTCTTTCCCCAGGTTAGGATAGTTTTCTGCTATGATTTGTTCACATAACCCTTTTACCCCCATTTCTCTCTCTTCATCTTCTGGGACCCCTATGATTCTGATGCTGTTCCTTTTTTTAGATTTGTTTTTAACATTTATTCATTTTTGGAGAGACAGAGAGAGAGAACAAGCAGAGGAGGGACAGAGAGAGGGGGAGACACAGAATTCGAAGCAGGTCAGCACAGAGCCTGATGCAGGGCCTGAACTCATGAAACGTGAGATGACCTGAGCCGAAGTCAGACACTCAACCAACTGAGCCACCCAGGCTCCCCATGATTTTGTTCCTTTTTAATGAGCCACTGATTTCTCTACTTCTTAAAACATGCTCTTTTGCTTTAATCTCCCTATTTTTTTTTCTGCTTCATTATTCTCTATAAGTTTGTCCTCTATATTGCGGATTCTCTCTTCTGCCTCATCCATCCTTGCTGCCGTGGCATCCTTCAGTGATTGCAGCTCAGTTATAACATTATTTATTTCATCCTAACTAGTTTTTACTTCTCTTATCTCTGTAGAAAGGGATTCTAATCTATTTTCGACTCCAGCTAATATTCTAATTATCATGATTCTAAATTCTGGTTCAGATATCTTGCTTCTATCTGTGTTGGTTAAGTCCCTGGCTGTCATTTCTCATGCTCTTTCTTTTGGGGTGAATTCCTTAATTTAGTCATTTTGAAGGGATAAAAGGAATTAATGATGTAGAAAAAATTAAAATTAAAAATATTAAAACTAAAAATTAAACACACACACACAAAATCGAATAAATGGTGCTAGATCCTTGTGTTTTGGTCTGGGTGTTGAAAGTGTCTTGATAGATTAGACACAAAAGGGGGCAGGAAGAAAAAAAAGGAAATCATTTGAAAATTTGAAAAAAATGAATACACCAAAGTAGACTAAAATGATATGATGGAAGTAAAGTATAATTTGAAAATTTTACACAAAACTAAATCATGTAGTAGAAAAAAAATTAAAGAAAACTATTTTCAATAAAAACTTTTAAAAAATGATTTTTTTCTCTTTCTGTATTCAAGAAAAAGAAAATAAATGAAAAAGAGAAAAAAGAAAAAAGAAGTTATTTAAAAATTTGGAAAAGTGAATACAGTGTAGTAGACTAAAATAAAATGATGAAAGTATAATAGAATATGAAAAATTTTTCACAAAAGTAAAAAATATAGTAAAAAAATAAAGAAAAATATTTTTAATAAAAATTGAGAATAAAAATGAATTTTTCTTTCTGTATTCAAGAAAAAGAAAATAAATGAAAAAGAAAAAGAAAAAAAGAAATTGTTTGAAAATTTGAAAAAGTGAATACAGTGAAGTAGACTACAATAAAATGATGGAAGTATAATAGAATTTGAAAAAATTTACACAAAAGTAAAAAATATAGTAAAAAAATTAAAGAAAATATTTTTAATAAAATTTGAAAATAAAAAATGAATTTTTTCTATTTCTCTATTCAAGCAAAAGAAATGAAAAAGTGAAAAAAAGTAAAGAAAATGGAATAGATGGACTTGCTAACACACTGAAATATCACTGAAATTACTTCACTTTCCCCTAGAAGTCAGACCATGAAGCACTTTATACTCCATAAACTAAGCAGGTGGTGAGAATTGTGTTCTTGAAAAGTGAGGTTGGACCAGTTGGGCGGAGCTTAGAGTAACATCTCCGTTCTCCACTAAATGGCGGTGCTAGCCGACTGGGGTGGATTGTTGTGGTGCTGGTAGGTGTGTATGTGCATGCCCAAGAGCAGTGAAAATGGCGTCACCCAGCTACCCAGTCTCTAGTATCGGAACTCTGTTCTCCCCGATCAACAATCGTGCACCTGCCCTTTGTCTTCACCTCTTGTCCACTCCCTGCTTTTACACTGTCCATGACCAAGCCCCAAGTAGTACCTCTCTCCCAAGTTTTGTCTCAGGTGTGGCTGTTTTCCCTGGTCCCTTACTTCTGAGGGACTGTGGCTTTGACCCGTTCTGCCCCTCTGTGGAGGGTCTCACCAAGCAATGGCCAAATGCCAGCTGCACCCAGGAATTCTTGTGGAACTGTGCTGCTGCTGATGCACAGAGACTTGGCCAGGTGGCAGCCAACCCCAGAAAAAGTTTGCGAGATAGTGTAGCAGCAGAGTTTCAGGGATTATGGAAAATCACAACACACATCTGGCACCAGGCTTCACCCTTCATGACCTTGTTCCAGCACGAATGAATGTGGCCGTTCTCTGGGGTCTGCTGGGATGAGGTGGCCGCAACAGTCTCTACCAAATGTCCTTCCAGCAGTGGAACCGTTTTTCCCCTTGTGGCCCAGGAACCTCCCAGACCCCTCTGCTCCTGGGGATTCACCCTTCCCACCAGTGCACCACCAAGTATGGAGCTGTGGAGTTGCAGACTCTGTGCTCCTCTTGTTTGTAGTCTTAATGGAATTTGAACCCTCTCTTTTCTCCTTTCTCCATTTTTAGTTTAGTCCCTGTGGCTCTTTCCAATTTTCCACTTTCTCTCCAAGCTGCTTTTGGGGAGGGGTGCTTTCCCCATTTTCTGCCCCCGCCTCGTCTCCATCCTCTCTCCACATGCAAAAGTGCCTCCCTGCCCTCCACGGCTTCTCTCTTCCCAAGTTTGCCTCTCTGTGCTGCGTACCTGCTGAATTCTGTATTTCAGGTTGTGAAGATTGTTGTGTTAATCCTCAGATCAGTTTTCTAGGTGTGCAGGATGTTTTAGTGTTGGTCTGGCTATATTTCATGGATGCGAGACACACAAAAAACTTCCATCCAGTTTCCCCATCTTGGCTCCCCTCCATTTGGCTATTTTTAATGAATGCCTTGGACCACAGTTCTTAAATGAAGAAACAGAGATAGTAAAACAGTCCCGTGTATTCTTAGAATGTATTTGGGGGCCCAGAATACTGCCAAAAGTCCCTGATCACACTGTCTCTACAGTCTGAAGTCTTAAAGGTCAGCAGGCTTGGATGGGATAGAGCCTGGAGGACACTGTGCTGCTCCTAGAAACAAAGTTGGCAAAACAAACAAAGAAACCTGGAGGCTGGAGGCTGGAGGCAGGCTGCATGGAAACAGTGATCTGAAAAATGCCTGGGGGCACACAGGGAGATTATTTGGTTTCTTGGAGTGCTTCCCCGAGAGGCAGTGTTCACAGAGATACCTCTCAGGGGACAAAGGAGCTGGCTGGTGCCATTCCCCACCTGCTCCATAGCATAAACACAGAGCCACCTGTGGGAAGCAGCACAGAGTTGACACTGTCTACCTAATTTACTCACACCAAACCCCCACCCTTGTGCTCTGGTGGAACTGGTCTTCTCAGTCAAGCTTCCCTCAGCCCCAGTACACAGAAGGTCCCTGTTTCAGAATACCAACACAAAACCCTTCCTACACTGTGTCTCCCAATCAGAGAGTTTTGCAAGGCCTCAGTTCTAGTGGAAGTATTATCGGGTCTCATTTCACAAGCAGACTATAGCACACTCAGTTAAAGCTTGCAAAAATCTGGGCAGGGACCAAACACTGCCTACAGCAAATGAGAGTTTCTGAAGAAAATTTGCCTGAAGGATAGAGCAGCCCAAGCACAACATCAGAACCCACAAAAAGCACACAAGATACACTCCCTGAAGCAACAGACCTTAGACATTAAATGATCTCACTTTCATAAAGCCATTATTTTCAAGATAAGGAAACATAACAGGTTTTTCTAACACAGAGAAGAAGGCAGAGCCTAGGAAAAAAATGCCAATACAGAGGGATTCATCCCAAATGAAAGAAAAAGATAAAGCCATGGCCAGATATATAAATAAAACAGATATAAGTAACATGCCTGATTAAACATTTTTTAAAGTTTATTTATTGTGAGACAGAGTGAAAGAGAGGGCATGCAACCAGGGGAGGGACAGAGAAGAGAAGGAGAGAATGAGAATCCCAAGCAGGCACCACACTGTTAGCACAGAGCCCAACTCATGGTTCAAATACGTGAACCATAATAAGATCATGACCTGAGTCAGAATCAAGAGTCATATGCTTAACCAACTGAGCTACCCAGGTGCCCCGTCTGATGGAGAATTTAAAGCAACAACCATAAAGATACTTGCTGAGCTTGCGAAGAGAATGAAAGACTTCAGGGAGACCCTTACTGCAGAGATAAAGAGTTAAAAAGAGTCAGAAATGAAAAATGTATTGAATTAAATTGTAAACAGTCTTGATGCAATAACAGGCTGTAAGACATGGAGGAACAAATTAGTGATATGGAAGACAAAAATAATAAAGAATAATGACACTGAACAAAAGAGAGAAAGGAAAATTATGGAAAACAAGAAGAAACAAAGGGATTTCAGTGATTCCATCAAACATTATACCATTCATATTATAGGAGTTCTGGGAAAAGAGAGAAAAAAGGGGGCAGAAAATTTATTTTATCAGACTTCAGAGGAGTTAAGATGGCACAGTAGTAGGAGGGCCTTTGGCTAGTCTCATCCCTTGAACACAGCTAGATCAACATTATACCATTCTGAATGCCTAGGATATTGATGTGAGGATTAAGAGAACAATCTGCATAATCTGAAGGAGAGAACATGGCAGGTATGAGGTGTAGAGAGGAGAATTGGGGGATAGAGAAGCCACAGTGCTGCAGAGGGATGGGAGTCCTTTTCACAGAGGATAAAGAGAGAGAGCAGCAGGTCAGTTTCATGCAAGAAAAGCACTCCTCCAAAACCACTGATGGGGGAATCGTGAGGAACTATCACATGGTTTTGCAAATAGTGGAGCTGAACTTCTGAGTCTTTGGAAGTCTGCACCATTTGCTGGAGTAGATCTTGGAAGGCAGCAGTGTCCCAGGAGAGAAGCAGGGGAGGTCTGGGAGTGGATAGAAAACAGCACGATATGGGAATATCCTGGGTTTCTCTGGAAGAGAGCATTTTTCTTAATGGAATGCACTTGGAAGAGGGTATATTGCTTCTCCAAGGATAAAAGACCTGACTGTCACCTTTGAGCAGCCATTCAACAGCAGGGGACAGAGGAACATACAGAGGGCAAATAAAGTGGTCACAGTTTTTGCTGTGCTTCGTTATAAGCTCTAGGCTCCTGCATGGCCTTGGGCTACTGCTTTCCTGGGACAAAACAGCTCTAGAGAAACAGTACTTTGAGACTCTCCTCTGAAGGAGGAGAGTTGGTCTGCCCTTTGCTGGTTTCTTTAAGATTTGGAAATTAGAGTCAGTGGGGGACCAGAGATAAAACACAGGAGAGCTATGGCACTGGGTGTGTCAACAGCCTGGGCATAGAAGGGCTGAGGGAAGAGATCTTATGGAAGCTTGGGACACAGAAAGGAAAATTATTCATTTGTTTGTGAAGGCTACTTGAACAGTAGTGGATGCCAGCTCCCCTACCCAGGATGAAAGAGCAGTGTGACACCATTTTCCCCTACTCCCCAGCACGGTGGAACTTCAGCGAGCAACACAGAGACCCCAGTCAAGGCTGGGCCACTTACCCCTAACCTCACCCTCCCTGGGCCCTACATGGACATCTTTACAAGGGCACGTCTGATTTTGAACCAGCACAGAGGGCCTCTCCTACAGAGGACGGACACAGCCTTCCACCACATGCATCAAGTCTACTGATCATAGAGCACTCTAAAGCATCAGTTTCAATTCTTGTGGAAATAGGACTAGACTTTTTCTTTTTTCTTTCTTTCTTTCTTTCTTTCCCTCTTTTCTTTATTTTCTTTTTTTTTCTTTTCTTTCTTTTTTTCATCAGGCTTATAATTCTTTTTTCATTTGGGTTTTCTTTGGTTAACTTTCTCCTTTGTTGGATAAGGCTTTTTCTTTTCTTTTCTTTTCTTTTCTTTTCTTTTCTTTTCTTTTCTTGGCTTGGCTTTTTCTTTCCTTAGCTTTTATTTTTTTCTTCTTTTTTTTTCTTTCTTTTCCTTTGGAATCAGGCTTATAGTTTGTTGTTTGTTTTTTTGTTGTTCCTTTCCTCTCTCTCTCTCTCTCTCTCTCTCTCTCTCTTCCTCTCTCTCTCTTTCTCTCTCTCTTTTTTTGAACAGGTTTTTTTTCTTTTGTTTTAAAAACAAGCTTATTTTACCAAACAAATCAAAGCACACCTAGTTAAAGGTCCAAACACTCCTCACTGCAAACAAGAAGGAACTCTACAGAGGACTGACTTTAGGGAAAGAGTAGCCAAAACACAACAGCAGAGTAGCAGAGTGCACATAGCACACACAAGAAACAGTAAAGTGCCATGCCATGGACATTGTATAACCCCTTCTTAATATGGTATTACTCTCAGAAACAGAAAGCGTAACAAGCTTTCATAGCACACAAAAGACAGAAACCTAGACAAAATGACAAGACTAAAGAATTCTCCCTCAAAGAAAGATTAAAAGCCACAACCAGGGATTTGCTCAAAACAGATAGGAATAATATATATGAAGAATTTAGAACAACAGTCATAAGAAAAGTATCTGGGTTTGAAAAAAAAAAAACCATAGAGGACGCCAGAGAAACCCTTGCTGTGGAGAAAAAAGACTTAAAAACTAGTCAGGCTGAAATAAAAAAATGCTATAACTGAGATGAAAAACTGACTGGAGGTAATCACAACAAGAATGGAAGAAGCAGATAATCAAAAAGGCAAATAGGTGACATAGAAGATAAAATTATGAAAAATAATGAAGTTGAAAAAGAGAGTGAAAGAAAACTAATAGATCATGAATATAGACTTAGGGAAACCAGAGATTCTATAAATCACAATAATATCCATATCATAGGAGTCCCAGAAGAAGAGAGGGAAAAAAGGACAGAAAATTTATGTGAACAAATTATAGTTGAACTTCCCTAATCTGGGAAAGGAAACTGGCATTCAAGTCCTACAGGAAAAGATAACTCCCTTCAAAGAAAAAAAAAACAAAAAACAAAACAAAACAAAACAAAAAAACCCTCAATACCAAGACATATCAAAGTGAACTTGCAAAATACAAAGATAAAGAGAGAATATTGAGAGCAGCTAGGGACAAAAGGTTCTTAGCTTACAAGGGTAGACATATAAGGTTAGCAGCAGACCTGTCCACAGAAACTTGGCAAACCAGAATGGAGTGGCATATACATTTAATGTGCTGAATGGGATGAATATGCGACCAAGAATGCTTTATTGAGCAAGGCAGTATTTCAGAATAGAAGGAGAGATAAATAGTTTCCCAGACAAGCAAAAACTAAAGAAGTTTGTGAACACTACACCAGCTATGTGAGAATTATTAAAGGGGACCCTTTGAGCGGGAAAGAACAAAAGCACAAAAAGGCTAGAAAGGAAGAGAGACAATCTACAGGAAGAGCAACTTTATAGGTAATGCAGTCCAACTAAATTCATATCAATAATTACTATGAATGTAAGTGGGTTTATTGCTCCAATCAAAAGACATAGCATGTCATAATGGATTAAAAAAGGATCAATTGATATGCTGCTTACAAGATACTCATTTTAGACCCCAAAACACCACCATATTGGAAGTGAGGGGGTGTAGAACCATTTATCATGATAATGTGCATCAAAAGAAAGCTGGAGTACCCATACTTATCTCAGACAAGCTAGGTTTTAAACCAATGACTGTAATAAGAGATAAATAAGGTACTAAATCAAAATAAAAGGGGCTATCTAACAAAATCTAACAATTATAAATATTTATGCCCCCAAGTTATGATAATCAAATACATAAATTAATAAAAACTTAAAGAAACTCGATCATAATACAATAATAGTAGAGGTATTTAACACTTCATGTACAACAATGGACTAATCATCTAAGCAGATCAACAAGGAAACAATGGCTTTGAATGACACACTGGACCAGATGGACTTCACAGATATATTCATAGCATTTTACCCTTAAGCATCAGAATACATGTCATTTTATTTCTTTTTTTTTTTAATGTTTATTTATTTTTGAGAGACAGAGAGAAACAGAGCATGAGCAGAGGAGGAACAGAGAGAGAAGGAGACACAGAATCTGAAGAAGGCTCCAGGCTCTGAGCTGTCAGCACAGCGGGGTTGAACCCACAAACCACAAGATCATGACCTGAGTCGAAGTTGGATTCTTACCAACTGAGCCCCAGAGCCCTAGAATACATGTTCTTTTCAAGTGCACATGGAACATTCTCCAGAATTGTTCACATACTGGGTCATAAATCAGCCCTCTACAAGTACAAAAATATCAAAATCACATCATGCATATTTTTAGATCACAACACTATGAAACTTGAAATCAACCACAAGAAAAAATTTGGAAATCCCTCAAGTACATGGAGGTTACAGAACATCCAACTAAAGAACGAATGGGTTAAGCAGACAATTAAAGGATGAAAAAATATAGGTAATCCAATGAAAATGAAAAGACAACAGTAAAAAAAAAAGAAATAAAGAAAAAAAAAGAAAGAAAGAAAGAAAAAGAAAAAGAAAAAAATAAAAAAACCTTTGGGCTGCAGCAAAGGCGACCATAAGGGGGAAATATATAGCAATACAGGCCTTACTCAAGGAAAAGAAAAGTCTCAAATACACAACTAACCTTACCTAAAGGAACTGGAAAAGGACAGCAAGTAAAGCCCAAAACACCAGAAGAAAGGAAATAATAAAGATTAGAGCAGAAAACAATGAAATAGAAATTAAAAAACAGAGTCGAACAGAATAATGAAACTAGAAGCTCTGGTTCTTTAAAAAAAAAAATAACAAAATTGATGAACTCCTAGACAGTCATATCAAAAAGAAAAGATAAAGAACCCAATAAATAAAATCACGAATATAAGAGGAGAGATCATAATCTACATCAAAGAAATACGATTGTAAGATAATATTATGAGCAATTATATGCCAAAAAATTGGGTAATATGGGAGAAATAAATTCATAGAAACATATAAACTACCAAAACTGAAACAGGAAGAAATAGAAAATTTGAACAGACCCATAACCAGAAAGAAATTGAGTCAGTAATCAAAAATCTCCCAACAAACAAAAGTACAGGGCCTGATGGCTTCCCAGGGGAATTCTACCAAACATTTAAAGAATTAATACCTATTCTTTTGAAACTGTTCCAAAAAATAAAAATGGAAGGAAACCTTCCAAACTCATTCTATGAGGCCAACATTACCTTGATTTAAAAGCCAAGACCCCATTAAAAATGAGACTTACAGACCAACATCACTGATGAACATGGTTGCAAAAATTCTCAACAAGATACTAGCAAATAAAATCTAACATTACATTAGAAGAAATATTCACCATGATCAAGTGGTAATTATTCCTGGACTGCAGATCTGGTTCAATGTCTGCAAATCAATCAGTGTGATACACCACATTAATAAAATCAAGGATGGGAAATGTATGACCCTGTCAAGAGATGCAGAGAAAGCATTTGGAAAAAAAAAAAGCATCGTTTCTTGATATAAACCCTCATGAAAGTAGGAATAAAAACATTCCTTGACATCATATATTAAAGAACCACAGTTAATATCATTTTCAATGGGGAAAAACTGAGAGCTGTTCCCCTAAGGTCAGGAACACAACAGGGATGTCCACTCTCACCACTCTTGTACAACATAGTACTGGAAGTCCTAGCCTCAGCAATCAGACAACACAAAAGATGAAGGGCATCCAAATTGGCAAAGAAGAAGCAAAATTTTCACTCTTCACAGATGACAAGATGCGCTACATGGAAAAATGCAAGATACTCTACCTAAAAACTTCTAGAACTGATGCATGAATTTTGCAAAGTCGCAGGATACAAAAGTAATGTACAGAAATCAGTTGCATTTCTGTACGCCAATAATGAAGCAGCAGAAATAGCAATCAAGGAATCAATCCCATTTACAATTGCACCAAAACCCATAAAATACGTAGGAATAAACTGAATCAAAGGGGTAAAAGATCTGTTATAGAACACTTATGAAAGAACTTGAAGACAGAATGAAATGGAAAAACATTCCATGCTCATAGATTAGAAGATCAAATATTGACCCAAAGCCATTTCCACATTAAATTCAATCTCTATCAAAATATCAACAATAGTTTTCATAGAGCTGTTACAATTTTAAAAAAATATATATGAAACCAGAAAAGACCCTGAATAACCAAAGTAATGTTGGAAAAGAAAAAGCAAAGCTGGAGGCATCACATTTCCAAACTTCAAGCTGTATTACAAACCTGTAATCATCATGAGAGTATGGTACTGGCACAAAAACAGACACAAAGATCAATGGAACAGAATAGAGAACTGAACCCAAATATGGACTCACAAATATATATAGTCAACTATTCTTTGACAAAGCAGGAATGAATATCCAATGGGAAAAGACAGTCTCTTCAAGAAATAGTGTTGGGAAAACTGGACATCTACATGAAAAAGAATGAAACATTTCCATTTTTTTACACCACACATTAAAAAAAAAAAAAAAGCTGAAAAGAAGTGCCTGGGTGGCTCAGTTGGTTAAGTGTCCAACTTTGGCTCAGGTCATGATCTCATTACTCATGAAGTTGAGCCCTGAGTTGGGTCCTGTGCTGACAGCTCAGAGCCTGGATCCTGCTTCAGATTCTGTGTCTCCCTCTCTCTTCCCCTCCCCTACTTGTTCTCTCTATCTCTGTCTCTCTGTCTCTAAAAAATAAATAAACATTATTATTTTTTAAATAAGCTGAAAATGAATTAAGGACGTAAATGTGAAACCCAAAACCATAAAAATTATAGAGGACAGCACAGGCAATGATTTCTATGACATCAGCCTTAACATCATTTTTCTATATATGTCTTCTGAAGCATAAGAAACAAAAGCAAAATAAACTATTGGGACTATATCAAAATAAAATACTTCTGCACAGCAAAGAATGCAATCAGAAAAACTAAAAGGAAACCTACCGAATGGGAGAAGTTATGTGCAAACGTAACATCCAAGAAAAGGTTAGTATACCAAAGTATATAAAGTAGTTATACAACTCAACAATAACATAAAACAAATAATCCAATTAAAAATGGGCAGAATATATGAACAGACGTTTCTCCAAAGAAGACATCCAGATGGACAAAGATACATGAAAAGATACTCAGTATTGCACACCATCAGGGAAATATAAATCAAAACTACAATGAAATATCACCTCATGCGTGTCAAAATGGCAAAATACACACACACACACACACACACACACACACACACACACACACAAGAAATAACAGGTGGTGAGGATGTGGTGACAAGGAACCCTCTTGTGCTATTAGTGAAAATGCAAACTGATATAGCCACTTAGAAAACAGAATGGAAGTCCCTCAAAAAATTAAAAATAGAACTACCATATGATTCAGTAATTACACTATTTACTCGAAGAATTAAAAAAAAAGCATTAATTAGAAAGGATAGATGCATCCCTGTGTTTATTGCCACATCACTTACCTTAGCCAAATTATGGAAGCAGCCTGAGTGTCCATGGATAGCTGAGTGAATAAAGAAGATGTAATGTATAAAGGGATGTTATTCAGCCACAAAAAAAAGGTATGAAATATTTTAATTTGCAACAAAATGGATGGATATAGATAGTAAAATGCTAAGTGAAATAAGTCAGTCAGAGGAAAATACCATATGATTTCACTCACATGTGGAATTTCAGGGGGAAAACAAGCAAAGGAAAAAAAAGAAAAGACACAGAGAGAGAAACCAAGAAATTGACTCTTAACTATAGAAAACAAATAGGTGGTTACCAGAGGGGAAGTGGGTGGAGGGATGGATAATATAGGTGAAAGGGATTAAGAGTACTTCTCTTGATGAGCATGGAGTAATACATGAAACTATCGAATCCTTGTATTGTACACCCAAAACTAATATAACACTGTATGTTAACTATGTTAAAATAAAATTTAAAAAGAAAGGTTAAAAAAACACAGCTCCACAAAGACTCTTGAACCTTGCTAAAATTTCTCTTGTAAGTCTTGGTAACCAGCCCTTATTTTACAAATCTCCAGGGAATATACTCTTAGATTCACATGACACATTTAAGAAAGCACCAAACCGGGCATGCACACCATCTTGTGATCTAAAAGTAAAGATGTTCTGGAATTGGAGCAGACAGCATCTGATAAGACAGCTTTCCCAAAATGCATGAACCAGGCTTGTGTACTTTTTTCCACTGTTGCTTCTACTCTGTCTCTTGTAGAAAGACCATGCCTTTGTCCATATTTACCAAACACTGTAAAAGGAGAAACCTTTTCCTTTCATTGAAACCTTTCGGAAATAGCCTCATCATAATCCCATGACCAAGTAATCTTTTTACTTCCTTTCTTATAAAGGGTTAAAATATTCAGAATTCACAAAGGTTTTTCTTTCATCTTGATTATTAATGCACTCTAGATTCTAATCCAAATTCATGTTTTTTAACTTATAACTTTATAGACAGTATTATTGATAATGTATTTTGTTTCAAAACATTCTTTTATTTTTTTTTAAAGTTGATCTATTTTTGAGAGGGAGAGAGAGACAGAGCATGAGCAGGGGTGGGTCAGAGAGAGAGGGAGACACAGAATCAGAAGCAGGCTCCAGACTCTGAGCTGTCAGCACACAGCCTGATCCAGGCTTGCACCCATGAACGAGGAGATCAAGAGCTGAAGTCAGACACTTAACCAACTGAGCCACCCAGGCGCCCCACCAAAACATTCTTTTGAGATAACAATACTTATGTATTTGTGTTTATGTTTTAAAACATCTTTAATATTTTTGTTTTGCAAAAAGTGTGTCAGTTATTGCTTTATTTATACTCTTGCACTGTATCTTCTGAACTTGTTCTTCTCTTGCTGTATTCAACTGTTCTATTTTCTTTTTATAACATATCAGAAAACTCCCATTGGTTCACCTAGTTAACCCTCTATTTATCTGGTGACCTACATGCTTGAGTTCTTGGTTTATAACCATCCTGCAATTTAGAATTCTCATTGTGTTTTGATTTAATACTTGTTGTCTGTCAAACATTTGTAAAAATTATGTACTCAATAAGTGATGCTGGTGGAACAATTTGACATAATCTCCAATCCTTACAACCTTGAGAAACTATAGGTTTTACATAAGAAGTGTCAGAGTGTCCCCTCTTAAGCTTCTTTTTTACTTAAATATGGTCTTTAGTGGTTTACAACTGCAATGTACTTTGCCTCTGACATGACGACCAGGAAAATCTTCCCTGGAACTGAAGAAAAAAAACACTAAATAATGAAAACTTGACACTTTATCAGTGATGTTTTTGAGGAAAGATCTTGATCAAAAGGGGTAAACATAAAAATTAATAGAGAAAAATCTCACTAAAATGGACTCAGGAGTTCAGACCAGGGAGAACTCATACCATACCACTGCTTATCAACCCTTTGCAGACCCAAGAAGAAAAGGGGTGTCTTGCATTCCCAACAGGAAAAAGACTATAATGTACCACTACAGGAGGAGGAAAGGTTTATTTGTTTTCCTGGTGAGCAATAACTCAGCGAGTTTGAGACCTTCACAACTTAACCAATGAAAAGCTTCTGCACTTTGAACTCCCAGTTTATTCCAAAGACTTTCTGTTAAAAAATAAATAAATAAAAATAAAACCTCTTCCAATACCTCATTTCTTCTATAAGAGTAGCCCTTTTGGGGTTCCTGAGTGGCCCAGTCAGTTAAGCATCCGACTTCAGCTAATGTCATAATCTCATGGTTGGCGGGTTTGAGCCCCATGTCTGACTCTATGCTGACAAGCTCAGAGCTTGGAACCTGCTTCAGATTCTGTGTCTCCCTCTCTTTCTGCCCCTCCCCCTCTCTTTCCCTCTCTCTCTCTCTCTCAAAAATAAATAAACATTATATATTTTTTAAAGTAGCCCTTTTGCTGTTGTTGTTGTTCTCCAGATTCGTCCATGGTTTTGCAGTAACTTATATGTCCCAAATTGCAATTACCTGTTATTTCTGAATAAAATGTTTTTTTGCTGGTAAAATAACTACTATTTTTAGTAGTTATTAGAAGTAGTAGTAAAAACACTACTATTTTTTATGTTAACACCACAAACTGATGAGTGGGGCCATTTGGGCAAGCAATGAGGTTTCTGACATGGTTATATGTCCCTGGAATGTCATCTCTACTGACAGCTCTACATTCTTGAGGCATAGGAAACTAACGGAAAACTTTTGGGCTTGGGTGATGTCATCTGAGATAGTGTCCCACCAGTATTGAGTCTTTCTCACTCAAAGGGAAGGTCCTCCAGAGTGTTGTCAAAATAGAATATGTGTGATCCATGTGGTTATCCAGTTGGGGTATTGGTCATGGGAGGGAGGTGGGCTGGCATAACATAACTTAGAGGCTTCCCTGAAGAATGAGCTGCATATCTGGTACAGATTATTATGAGCTTTCTGAGATCAAAGGTATATTCAGCAACAGAATCAGTGGCTTCTAATTCATTTCCCAAGGAGCTCACCCAGGGCATATAAAGATTCTGGACACGTTTATATCCCAGACTAAGAGAGATGTGGAGATGCTATTTAGGAAATCCTGGAAACAAACAGTGATGGCGATGGACAAATCATGGGGGCACAGCCACTGTAACCAGATAGGTTTTTGTATGGACAATCATAAAGCCACTTAGCTTGTAGCAATATTTGATGTACAAAAAACAAGGGAAAGTCATTTACACATTGCTGCCTTTAGAAAGCCCATTGCCTGAAAAAGAATTCAATCCATCTGCTCTCATACTCAGTTGTATACTTTCCTAAACCCTTCTTTGTTGTATTTTTTTAATGTTTATTTATTTTTGAGACCGGGGAGGGGGGCATAGAGAGAGGGAGACACAGAATCTGAAGCAGGTTCCAGGCTCTGAGCCTGTCAACACAGAGCCTGACATGGGGCTCAAACCCACAAACTGTGAGATCATGACCTGAATCAAAGTCGGACACTTAACTGACTGAGCCACCCAGGCACCCCCT
The DNA here is from genome assembly GCF_046562875.1 of Panthera onca. Lineage (NCBI taxonomy): Eukaryota > Metazoa > Chordata > Mammalia > Carnivora > Felidae > Panthera > Panthera onca. The sequence goes on from NC_138344.1 coordinate 22,757,179, forward strand.
CAGGCATTCTAACAGGGCTTTCCAACATTCCCCACTTTTCTACCTAGTGGGTGCAATTGTGGGCTGGAATGATATTGTTCCAGCATTATATCTGGGTGATTGTTAGGCCTGAGGTATTTACCAACAACCCTATCGCTCAGGCCATATAAAGCCGTAAGAATAGCCAAAACCAAATCAAGTATTCGCATTATATGAGCTTGGGTTGATTCCCTTCTGGCTGAGCTATTTGTATGTTGATTGAGGATGAGTGTGGTTGCTCTCAGGGAGAAAGTCATGGGTTACCTCATTCAGTGTGGTGTAAGACTTGCAGGGCTTGTAGCTGTCTTGCACACTCTCATCTCCAAATATGGAGAGTTTCTTTCCCTCTTTAGACACCCTAAAGACACCCTCTTTAGACAACTGTACCACTTGGTCCCAGGGTAATGGCTTCCACTTTTTGTAAATCTGTAAGGGAATTTAGTGTCATTAGCCAGCCCTTGCAGTAACTATATTTAGGGAGAGTGGCTGGCATGAAGAAGGCTCCCTCTGGAGAGTCCTCATCATTTTCAGTGTTTCCAAAGAAATTATATGACATTAACTTGGTGGGCTTTTGGCCTGAAGGCATCCAATAATGAGTGGATGATATTGGGTTATCTAGTCTTAATCAGGTTATGAAGCATGAAGCAGAATATAAGATAATTGGGAAATCAGAGCAGAAGGGGGCAGTGGAGTCAGAGAATAAAATAAAAAGGACATTGTATTGAATAATAAAAGCTTGAGGCTTGCCAGAGATGACCCCAAGTGGAATTTTGAGGGATACATAATAATTAATATGTGGGGTTAAAGGCCCTGGGGTTGAGAGCTAAATAAGATGTGGGCTTGAGAAAGTTTAATTTATTTCAGAGACCACTTGTGTAGAAGTAATTTAAAGAGAGTCTCATTAAGGTTGCCATTATGACACTCAATCATGCCAGCTGCCTGGGGGCAGTAGCCTAGATGAAAGTCCAAAGAATATTAAATTTGACATCCCACTGTTGAGTTTCCTAAGAGGGAAAGTAGGTGTCCTTGTCATAGGCAATAATTTTTAGTGATACAAAGCAAGCAAGAATAGGGGCACCTGGGTGGCTCAGTTGGTTAAGCATACAACTTCAGGTCAGGTCATGATTTCATGGTTTGTGGGTTTGAGCCCCATGTCAGGCTCTGTACTGACAGCTCAGAGCCTGGAGCTTGCTTTGGATTCTGTGTATGTATGTCTCTCTCTGACCCTCCCCTGCTCATGTGCTCGCTCTCTCTCTCTCTCTCAAAAATAAACAAACCTTAAAAAATTCAAACCAAGCAAGAATAAATTTAGTAAAGGAAGTTATTATTTCCTTTGAGGAGGAATTCTGTGTAAAGTTTACCAAATAAATCTTATGTAAAAATTGATGATTGTGCCTACATACCTGGAAGCCTCAGCTGAAGGGGGCAGTGGGTTGATGAAATCAATTTACCAGCTGTCGTATGGTCATTCTCCCTAGGGAATGTGTCTCTACTTAGATAGTCTCCATCATTGGGTTTGGGAGTAGAGAATAGACTAATTTGTCACAACCTTGCCTGCCCCTGAGGAGAGGGGAAGGACCTTGCTTGTGCCCTGTTAAGGTATGGGTTTCCTGGTAACTCCTGGTTGTGTGGGACCATTTTGTAAGCTGGTAGGAAGGGTTGGTACCCTTAGAAGTCTGTGCCAGGCGGATTGTAGCAGGATAGTGGTGAAATTTGCAATATTGTTGACAATGGCTTCCAATGTAAAGCAGTTATTGTGAATAGAAATATGAGTAACAATGATATGAATGGGGAATTTTCTTATTCCATCTATATCTGGGTACCCTTCATGTGAACCTGCCTTTTATGAAATGATCTTGCTTTGTATAGCTAATCCCCCTTATTGACCAGATCAAACCAAAAGGTCATTAACCACAACCCAACATTCTGTGAAAATATGGACCTTCAAAAGACCCCTTTTTATGATCTTCTTAAAGGCTAGGTGAATAGCTACAAGTTCTGCCAATTAGACTGAGCCAGGATGGGAAGGAGGAGGGCATCCTTGACTAGAGGTGACCAAGGCCTTGTGGAATGCCATGGTCTTCCAGCAAGCTTCATTGTGTACAATGATGGCACTATCATTGGGGAAGAACAACAACTTCCTGAAAATTTCAGAAGTTGGTCTCAATGGGATACCCAAGTAGCAAGAGGAGGAGGAAGTTGGAGTTCCCTAATGCTTCCAAAGGAAGCTTCCTAAGTCCCTAAGGAAAGGGGCTCAGCATGAGGGAAGCCACACCCTCCTGTATTTGGAAAAGTCTTGGTAAGGGGTTTATCCCTGTCTTGAAGGTACCATTTCAATTTTAGCAAGGGGGCATCAGTAGCCATGATGAATTCCATTGGGAAGTGTCTCTAACCCATGGCATTATAGGAACTTTTATAGGGAGTAAGTAGTAACAGGAAATTATAGTTAGGAAATTCTACACCTGAAACTAATATTATACTGTATGTTAACTAACTGGAATTTAAATTAAAACATATATATATATATATATATATATATATATATATATACTCTTTAAATAGAAAAAAAAAAAAAAAAAGAGCCCAATAGAATGCCAAAATTGACTCAAAGGGAGTTTATCAAGTTTCCCCTGGAGTTAGATGCTTAGTCCAGAATTCCTTAAGAAGCCAGGTAAACTCATGTTTGTTCCAGAGACTCTATGGTATGGACAAGGACGGCTCAGAATATGGAGACAGGTGGGACTAAAAGTTGGGCCTGTTAGACTGCCTGCTGGGCAGCTTCCAAAACACACTATTGGGCTTCACTCTAATTGAAAGTGGCAGACTTGCATGTGCTTGCATATATAGAGCAAATAATTAGTGAGAGATGGGAGATGTTGCTCCAGAACAGGAAAAGACCTAGTATGCCATTATGCCTATCTAAGTGCAGTGGATGGTTTAATGGTGCATAACTGATTTTTAAATTTTGGTAGGGGAATTTAGGGCCCCTAGAGGATCAGATGATACCCAGAAACTTGACAGATGAGACTAGACTTGGATCTAGAGGGGATGATTGCCCAACCACATTCATGCAGGTGGTTAGTGAGACTGGGCAAATAGGGCTATACCACTTCCCTTGAGGGATCTCCAAACATCATGTCATCAATATAATGCCAAAAACGGCACTTTTCAAATTGTGATATATTCAAATCCTGATGGAAGAATTTATGTGACACTGAAGACTGGTTTAAATATACTATTGGAATCTATGTAAATGTATATTGAGCTCCTTCAAAAATTAAAGCAAATAGGGCCTGAGATACCTTTATGATATAAACAGAATACATCAGCGATGTCAATGACCACAAAGGATGCTTATTGGGCCTAATATACGTTTTCAGTCAATTCTATGATATTAAGAGTTGGAACCTTGATTTGGGAAATCTGAGCATTGAGATTTCCATAGTCAGTAGTCAGGTGACATTCATTAATGGCTGGCTTAACTACTGGCTAAATAGAGCCATTGAAATGGTATATTGTGGGATTAATAATTCCTTAAAGCATATTTTTAATGACAGGGTGTAGATCTTCAACGCTTTATTTAAGAATTTAAGTTGAGGGGGGCCTGGGTGGCTCAGTTGGTTAAGTGTCCAACTTTGGCTCAGCTCATGATCTCATGGCTTATGAGTTCAAGCTCCGCATTGGGCTCTGTGCTGACAGCTCAGAGCCTGGAGCCCACTTTGGATTCTGTATCTCCCTCTCTCTCTGCCCCTCCCCTGCTCATGCTCTCTCTCTCTTTCAAAAATAAATAAACATTAAAAAAAAGAATTTAATTTGGTACTGTGGAGTGTTTACGATCTTGACCAGGGGAAGATGAGATAACAGAGGCCATTTGGCAAATCCCACCAGGAAAGCCAAGAGTGGTATGGCATCATGTCAATGTATCCATATGTATAATTAAAAAATAAAAGAGCCATCTGGGTGGCTCAGTCGGTTAAGTGTCCAACTCTTGGTTTTGGCTCAAGTCATGATCTCAAGGTTAATGGGATCAAGCCCCGAGTTGGGCTCTGCACTTGCTGAGTGGAGCCTGCTTGTGAATCTCTCTCTCTGTCTCTCTGTCTCTCTGTCTCTCTCTCTCTCTCTCTCTCTCTCAAAAATAAACAAACAGACAAACAAACAAACTTAAGACAAAGAAAAAGCCAGGTAGACATCACCAGAGGTATCCATTAAATAGTTACATCCAAATGGGTGTGTTCATCTTTGTTTTACTGGAGTAGGTAGAAGAGATCTCCATTGGGGGAGCTACAGAAATTTTCTGGAATGCCAATAGCTTGAGCCCTGGTGTCTTATAGGGCCAAAAAGCACTGTGCACTTTTATTGTCCCACTGAACCACCAATGTAGTATAAAGGTGATTATCCCCAGGACATGGGACAGGCTCCAGGGAGCTACTAATTTCCTAGAATAGGTACATAGGTTCTAACTATCCTGGAGGTTAGGGAAGGGGGCAGAGGAAGTGGCAGGGGATGGGTTAGACCCAGAATGGTTAGTATGTGGCTGTGACAAGAGAATGTATGGCAGAAGGGGTTATAAGCTGTTAGAATGCTAGTTTCAGAGCCTGGAGTTAAGAGACTAGCTGTTTAGAAATTCAGTGACCAGTAACTCAAAATTTTGTAACTCAGTAAAGGTTGCCTGTGTGTTCTTAATAAGGGGCAAAATTAGGTTAGAGGTTTATTGGAAAAAGAATGGGGAGCCCTTTCCACTGAGAGAACTTTGTTGGAGGGACCTTCCTGGGGAAGTGGTAATGGAGGGGCAAGAGGCTGAAGTAACTGGGTGTCTGGATAAGAATCTCCTTTACACCTGGCAGCCATGTCAATGCCTTCCAGTACCTTTCGGATGGTTTTGGCAGTCCTAATAAAACCCAGTATTGATGTCCTATAATTAAGAGTAGAACCCTGTAAAAATAGTTCTCTGTACTGAGAGTAAAGTGGGTCTTCTTCAGGGTTAAAAATAAGAGAGATGATTGAGCTTGGGAAGATGGCAGACTAGGAGAACCCTGAGCTCAACCCATCCCATATTTACAACTAGATATCATCCACATTCAAGTCAATAACCTTAGGAGTGATCCAAAGACTGGCAGAACTACACGAGTAAATACAGAGAAGAATCTGCATCTGAAACATTATGAAGGTCAGAAAGGTATAAGAGTGCTGTGTGAAGGAGGGAAGGAGCTAGCTATGAGTGAAGAAGGCAGAGAAATGGACCCCTGAATCATGGAGCTCACATGTGGAAGACAAATCCCTATAACATTTGGCTTTAAAAACCAGAAGTGCTGGGAGGTGGGGAGTTAAGATGACAGAAAAGCAGGGAAATCCCAAGTTTGTCTCATCCCTTGAACACAGCTAGATAGTTACCAAATCATTCTGAACACCAAATAACTCAATTAGAGGTTTGAGAGAACAAAAACTGCAAGTCTGCCTGTAAAAAGGTGAGCATTTCCTGGAAAGTAGGAGGTGTGGAGAGTTGATTTGTGGGAGAGAAACCTGCAGGTATGGTGGCATTGAGGAAGCCTGCTTACGGAGGCTACCACAAAGTATTATAAGCAGTGGAGCACAAAATCTGAACTTTTAGAAGTCAGCTACAGTAGGGGATGTATCTAAAGGCGCTCAGGTGGAGAAGTGGGGAGGAATCCCAGGAGTGACAGCGTGGTCTGAGGATCCCCTGTATCACAAGACAGGTGGCCCCAATGTGCTATGCTGTTTCCAGGCATAGGAGTGGGTTACTGGTGCCCACAGGGGGGCCAGATTTCTGCTCTGTTTTTGACATAAACCGTGAACTATCGGGCAGTCCTGTGACCACTTACCTCACAGGGGCTGGCAAAAACGTGCTGAGACCCTCCCCCAAAGGAACAGAGTGGATCCACACCAGGCAATCCCTAAAATTTGGAGTTTTGAAACTCAGTAGTGCACCTGAGATAAATAAAAAAAAGCTTGGACACAGGCAAGGTGAATGCAGTGTTCTGATGAAAACTGGGGATACAAGAGGGGTGACTGATTTCTCTTCTGTGACCATTTCCTAGAGAGTGGTGGGGCGGGGCCACTCTCCAGAGCTGGAGGGTGGGGGGCCTCCATGTTCATCCTCCCCATTAGCACTGAAAAACTTCAGGAAACAAAACAGCGCCACCTAGTGGAGGCTGGAGCCACTTACACTAAACCCCAGACCCTGCACCCTGGAGGCACATTTCCACTGAAACAAATCAGCCTGAGAATCCATGCAGCAGGCCCTCCACCAGAAGACCAGCACAAGCAACTTGCCTACACCAAGAGGCTGAGTAATATTCCATTATATATATTAAAATAAATAAATTAACTTAAAAAAAAAACAGATGAACATAGGGAAGGGGAAGGAAAAATAAAACAAGATAAAAAAAAAAAGAAAAAAAAGAGAGAGAGGGAACGTTCCTGTATGGCTCTGTCAGTTAAGTGTCTGACTCATGATTTCATCTCAGGTCATGATTTCATGGTTCCAGAGTTTAAGACCCACGTTTGGCTCTTCTGACAGCACAGCGGAGCCTGCTTGGGATTCTCTGTCTCCCTCTCTCTGCCCCTCCCCAATGCGCTTTCTCTCTGTCAAAAATATATAAATAAACTTAAAAAAAAAAAAACAGAGAGAGGGAAAAGCCATAAGACATTCTTAAGTATAGAGAACAGACTGAGGTTTGATGAAAGGGAGATGGGTGGGGGGATAGGCTAAATGGGTGATGAGAATTAAAGATGACACTTGGGATGAGCACAGGGCATTATATGTAAGTGATGAATCACTAAATTCTGTTCCTGAAACCAATGCTCCACTATATGGTAATTAACTTGTATCTAAATTGAAAGAGAGAAGAAGAAAGAAAGAAAGAAAGAAAGAAAGAAAGAAAGAAAGAAAGAAATGAAAACTTAGGCTCATAACCTGCAAAAAAAATTCTATCAGTAATCAAAAAACTTCCATGAAACAAAAACCCAGAGCCAAATCGCTTCACAGATTATTTCTACCAAATATTTAAAGAAAGTTAATGCCATTATTCTCAAAGTAATAAAAAAAAACATAAAAGAAAGGAAAACTTCCAAATTCATTCTATGAGTCCAGCATTGCCCTGATACCAAAAGCAGATAACAACACCACTAAAAAAGAGAACCACAGAGGCCTATCTGAATGACCTTCATCATGTCTGGTACGACCATGTTCTCTCAGATGAGCATCACTGGGCTATTGGCCTGGGCTGTGCAGATGCAATGGATCCAAGTTCAAAATGGCAACTTTAAAATGTACTGCCTGTAGGGTTAAATTTTAGGGCTAACCTGTAGCCTTGAGAAATAACAGCTTTGTTTTGACACTGTAGGTTAAGAGATAACAGCCTTGTCCTATCAATCAAGGGGACAAAAGTTCAAGGAAAATCAACTGGATTAGTGTTTGATTGGATTGGGGCAAGGGCATGTTGAGAACTTTGAAAAAGTGGCCCCGGAGGCAGGGTTAAGGAGGTCAACTGGTTACGGCTTAACGGCAGAAGGTCTGAACTGTTTCCACCCCCATCTGGGAACTATTTCTTTGTTCTGTTCCCAGGTGATGATAAGACGAGGTGGTTGGCTATAAAAACTATGTACCCAGGCTGTTCGAGGCCACACTCTGATTAAGAGTGTCCCGATCGGTCGGCCTTGCCTCTCACTGCAATAAACTTTTGCTGTGACTGTCACTGGTACCCGTAGCATTGTTTCAGGAGTTGTGTGGATGCAACAGTGCCAGGTAATTAAAGTCAATCAAAAGCATCCAGAAAATTACCAAGTCTATGAAAATGGTTTCAGCAGCAACATATACCCAAGCAGATAGGGAGCTAAAACCAGGTCAAGTGTATTGAAGTAGGATCTTTGGCTCTCTATGAAAAAGCTGATATTAAGGTGCCTGAAGACAAGAAGTAATACCTTCTTATTGATATGTCCTCAGATTGAGGGTACTGTGGTAGTATTCATTCCTCAGTTCCTAAACAGATGAAAACTGAGGTGGCCACATTCACAGCAGCTGAGAAAGAAGTTACACTTGTTGGAATTCGTGGTAAAATCATCAATATACTTCATAGGACTCACTCTGACAAGTTTTGAGAGGCCTGAGGAAATTAAAACTTAAAAGCTTAAGTTACGGGAAACTGAAACCTAACCAAGCTTAACCAGCTTGTTCCGCTTCTGTACAATTGCTTGGCATGCCCATGTATTCCTGATCAATCATTGTTGCCTGGCACATCCGTATATTCCTGATCAACCATTGTTACTTGGCACATCCGTGTACTCCTGATCAATCATTGTTGCCTGGCACATCCGTGTATTCCTGATCAATCATTGTGATACCCGTACCCCCTGTTGTGGTCTGACCTAAAGGCAGGAACCAATCGAATACTGTTAAGTGTCCAACTTTAAACACCAACCAATCGCAGCTCTGTAACTGTGGAAAATTCCTGATTTCCCCATGACTTGTTTGTACCTGTCTATAAAAGGGGTGTAAAAACCTCTCTCAGGGCCTCTCGGCATCACCGGCAACGAGGGTGCAGAGGTCCAGGTTCGAACCTGCAATAAATGACCCTTGCTGCTTAGCTTTGACTCTGGACTCTGGTGGTTCGTTTTTGGGGGTCTCTTAGACTCTGGGCATTTCATTTGGTGCATTGGCCGGGAAGGCCCCCCCCCCAAACCCACCAGACCCCAAGTCAACGGGTCATTTCTGAGACCGATCGGTGAGTGAGCCGGCTGTGTCTGTGTCTGTGTCTGTGTCAGTTGTCTGTCCATTTCTGGCTCTCCCGCGCGGGATCTGTATCAGTGACTGACCTAGCCCTGGCGGACGCGCTATAGGGAAGTCAGTCGGGACCAGTAGGAGACGTCCTCTGGCTCCCGTCTGGGGCACTATTTTGGCCCATCAGAACTCTTTGTTCGGGTTACGGACACCCGTTCTGTATCTGGTCTCTTCTCCAAGGCACTTTCTGTTTGCCGCCGCGCTTGCGATTTAACTTGTCTCCTCTCCCCTGCAGGTATATCCAACTCGCTTCCGGAACATAAACTAACTTGGCCCATTTATTTTTTCCTATACAGGCTATGGGACAGAAACAGAGTACACCTCTCTCCCTTCTTCTAGCTAATTTCAAGGATGTCCAGGCTGGAAGAAGGGAGAGAGGCCATAACCTAAGCCTGGACATCCGCCGGTCGAGACTCATTACTTTCTGCCAGTCTGAGTAGCCCACTTTCGGGGTGGGCTGGCCTACTGAGGGCACTTTTTGTTTGCCTATAGTTGCCAAGGTCAGGGCCACCCAGACCAGGTTCCCTACATCCTTGTCTGGCAAGATCTTATTAAAAACCCTTCACCCTATCTTCCCCCTCCCCTTGCACCCCAGGCCCTGCCCGAAGCGGCCGCCCCACCTGTTGCCCCGCTTGTTGCCCCTCAAGGGGAACCGGGGGTGGGGGGGGCGGGAAGCGGCAGCTGTGCCAGAACCAGGGAGGCTACAGGCAGCGGCCGCACCAAGCCCTATTGAAAATGTAACCAACCATGAAGGGCCAGCCGGCCAAACTCGCGGGCGCACCCAGTGTGAGCCAAGCTCTCGCCTCCCCAACTCCACTGTAGCCCTACCCCTGCGGGAAATAGGACACCCCGATGAAACGGGCAATCCAACTCTAGTATTGGCCCTTCTCCACCAGTGACCTATATAATTGAAAAACCCAAAATGCTCAGTTTTCTGATAACCCTAGAGATCTTATAGCCCTCCTAGAGAGCATAATGTTCACCCACCAGCCTACCTGGGATGACTGCCAACAGCTTTTGCGAATCCTGTTCACCACGGAAGAAAGGGAGAGAATTCAACTTGAGGCGCAGAAGCTGGTCCCCGGGGAAGATGGTCGACCCACTGTTAACCCTGACCTCATTAATGCTGCATTTTCCCTGATTCGGCCTAATTGGGACTACAACACGGCAGAGGGTAGGGGACAGCTGCGCATTTATCACCAGACTCTAATGGCGGGTCTCCGGGCTGCAGCACGCAAGCCCACCAATTTGGCCAAGGTGTACTCGGTAATACAAGGTAAGACAGAGAGCCCTGCCAACTTTTTAAAAAGATTAATGGAAGCCTTTAGGCAGTACACTCCCATGGACCCTGAGGCCCCTGAAAATCTGTCTTTTGTAAACCAGGCTGCCCCTGACATCAAAAAGAAACTCCAAAAAGTAGAGGATTTAGAAGGAAAACAGATTCAGGATTTACTCCGCATTGCTCAGCGGGTATATAATAATCGGGACGCTCCAGAGGATAAGCAGAAAACTCGCCCCCCTAGGCGCCCCCTAGACAAAGACCAATGCGCCTACTGTAAAGAAAAAGGACATTGGATTTGTGACTGTCCCAAAAAGAAGCAACTGCGCTCAGGGTCAGAGCCATGGCAAACCAAAGCGGCCCCCATCCTATTTACCCAGAACTCAGGAATTCCTGGGGTCTGCAGGATTCTGCCGGTTGTGGATCCCAGGTTTTGCTGAAATGGCCAAACCCCTTTACGCAGTCTCTAAAAATCAACCATCATTTGAATGGTCTGCGGAAGCTGAGCAGGCATTCCAACAGATAAAGGGAGCTCTCCTATCGGCCCCAGCTCTAGGACTGCCCGATATCTCTAAGCCCTTCCACTTATATGTGGATGAGCATAAAGGCATAGCCAAGGCAGTGCTAACCCAGCATCTAGGTCCATGGCCCAGACCAGTGGCCTATCTCTCAAAAAAACTGGACCCTGTAGCCGCAGGATGGCCCCCTTGTCTCCGGATAATAGCGGCTACAGCCCTAATGGTTAAAGACACCGATAAGCTGTCCCTGGGTCAAGAGTTACATGTCACCACACCCCACGCCATCGAAGGAGTACTCAAGCAGCCCCCCGATAGGTGGATGAGCAATGCTTGGATGGTCCACTACCAGGGACTCCTGTTAAATCCCTTGCGGACCACATACACCCCTCCCCGAACTCTAAAGCCGGCCTCGCTGCTACCCGACCCTGACCTGGACTCCCCGCTCCATGACGGTGCCGACATCCTAGCGCAGATCCATGGAACAAGGAAAGACCTACAGGACCGGCTGTTACCTGATGCTGAGGTCACCTGGTTTACTGATGGAAGCAGCTTCGTCCATCAAGGACAGAGGTATGCGGGGGCAGCAGTGACATCTGAGACTGAAGTGATATGGGCAAAGGCTCTGCCCCCAGGGACTTCTGCCCAAAGGGCAGAACTAATTGCATTAACCCAAGCATTAAGAAAGGGGCAGGACCGCAAAGTGACTATATATACGGACAGCCGGTATGCCTTTGCTACGGCCCACATACATGGGGCAATATACCGTGAGAGGGGACTACTCACTGCTGAAGGCAAAGACATCAAAAATAAAGATGAAATTCTGGCCCTATTGGCCTCTATTTGGGCCCGTAAAAAATTGGCCATAGTACATTGCCCGGGTCACCAAAAAATAACTGATCCAGTCTCTCGAGGGAATAACCTCGCTGACCAGACTGCACGCCAGGTAGCACAAAACCCCATTCAAGTACTCCCTGCGCAGCTACCAGACCCAGGGCCCCGAGATTTACCCCCACAGCCTGAATACTCAGAAGATGATCTTATTTGGATGCGCAAGCTCCCCATGATCCAAGTTACAGATGGATGGTGGAGGAACTCTAGAGACCGCCTTATCCTTCCCGAAAAATTGGGCCACGCAATCCTGACAAAAATACTCCAGAACGCGCACCCACACGCCACAGCCCAAGGCCACCGAAAAAGAGAAACCATACCAGGAGCCCACTGGGAAGTGGACTTCACCAAGGTAAAGCCTGGCAAATACGGCTATAAATACTTACTAGTGTTCGTAGACACTTTTTCAGGATGGACTGAAGCCTTTCCAACCAAGAAGGAAACGGCGCAGATAGTAGCCAAAAAGATCCTAGAAAAAATCCTGCCCACGTATGGTTTTCCAGTCATGATAGGGTCAGACAATGGACCTGCATTCATCTCTAAGGTAAGTCAGGGATTGGCTTCCGTACTTGGGGCAGATTGGAAATTACATTGTGCCTACCGGCCCCAAAGCTCAGGACAAGTAGAAAGAATGAATAAAACATTAAAAGAGACCCTTACTAAATTGACTATGGAGACTGGCGCTAATTGGGTAAAGTTTCTCCCCTACGCTCTGTACAGGGTTCACAACTCCCCATACAAGTTGGAAAACTTGTACACCTATACACCCTATAAAATCCTGTTTGGCCAACCCACACCTATCATACCTACCTCATCATACCTACCTCATTCAATTAGACCAAGATAACAGCCTCTTGTCTTCTCTTAGGGCTCTATGGCAGGTTCATGAGGCCGTGTGGCCTAAACTAAAAAAACTGTATGAGACGGCCCCCACCCACTCCTCATCAGTATCGTCCAGGAGACTGGGTCCTCGTCAAGCGACACCAGCAGGAGAACCTTAAACCCAGGTGAAAAGAACCTTACCAAATCATCCTGACGACTCCCATCGCCATCAAGGTAGATAACCTCCCCACCTAGATTCACCACACCCATGTGAAGCCTGACCTCGTGGGACACACTGATAAAAATACTACTTGGACTGTAGACCCGAGTAAGAAAAAAAAACCCTCAAACTAACCTTGCGCCGTGCCTCCCCTAGACATGTTCAAGATAGTAACCCTTGTCCTACTAGCCCTCAACCTCAACCTCCTGGAGGGAGGACTAAATGCCCCCGTTGACAAACAGAAATTGTACGGAGCTCTGTATAGAAGGCCCTGTGATTGCAGAGGTGGCGTAGTTAGAACACTTACCCTGCCACATGGTAACAGACTAGTAGCCGGCTCTGTAGGAAGGGATGGTCACTATCAGCGGGGATACACTCAAACCCAAGACTGTGGGACCACAATTGCTCACTTAACCCAGACATATGACATCACAGGACCCCAAAAACAGCAGTGGTTATGTGTTGACAAACCTAAGCCCCTGCCCCCCCACAGCAGAATGTCCTTGCTCTACTTTCCAGGAGTCGATGCATAGCTCTTGTTATGACTCCTATCAGCAATGTATAGGGCCAGACAACTCCACCACCTACTTTACAGCTATCCTACAGAGTAACAGGGCAGCAAAAGCTAGTAATAATAATATGCAACTTCAAGCTGGCTGCCATGGCTCAGTTGGAGAAGCCGTCCGCTGAAACCCCCATGCCCATCCCTAGTTTAAACTTTGCAACTGGCAGATCCAAACGAGCTGTGGTTGTTATCCCCCTCCTGGCAAGCCTAGAAATTACAGGTGCATTAACTACTGGGACAGTGGGATTAGGAGTCTCCATACACTTCTATCTGGGACTCTCTCGGCAACTAATTAACGATGTCGGGGCCTTGTCAGGGACAATCCAGAATCTGCAAGATCAGCTAGATTCCCTAGCAGAAGTGGTGTTACAAAATAGAAGAGGGTTAGATCTGCTAACCGCAGAATAAGGCGGCATCTGCTTAGCCCTATGAGAAAAATGTTGCTTTTATGCCAATATATCAGGAATAGTTCGGACCAAAATTAAATAGCTCCAAGAGGACCTCGCACGTCAAACAGAATAATGAACTTTATCAGAGATAGATTAAACACCATTCAGGTTATGGTCCTTAGACCACAGTATCAGCTCCTCGACATGGAAAGCGAGCTTGATTAGGTAGCACTGTAGGACCCAAGATTGGGTCCTCAGGTACTTGAGAAAGGGGGGAATGAGAGGCCTGAGAAAATTAAAACTTAAAAGCTTAAGTTACGGGAAACTGAAACCTAACCAAGCTTAACCAGCTTGTTCCACTTCTGTACAATTGCTTGGCGCGCCCATGTATTCCTGATCAATCATTGTTGCCTGGCACATCCGTATATTCCTGATCAACCATTGTTACTTGGCACATCCGTGTACTCCTGATCAATCATTGTTGCCTGGCACATCCGTGTATTCCTGATCAATCATTGTGATACCCGTACCCCCTGTTGTGGTCTGACCTAAAGGCAGGAACCAATCGAATACTGTTAAGTGTCCAACTTTAAACACCAACCAATCGCAGCTCTGTAACTGTGGAAAATTCCTGATTTCCCCATGACTTGTTTGTACCTGTCTATAAAAGGGGTGTAAAAACCTCTCTCAGGGCCTCTCGGCATCACCGGCAACGAGGGTGCAGAGGTCCAGGTTCGAACCTGCAATAAATGACCCTTGCTGCTTAGCTTTGACTCTGGACTCTGGTGGTTCGTTTTTGGGGGTCTCTTAGACTCTGGGCATTTCAGTTTGTGGTGACCTTCAAAGAAGTGGGAAGAAAACTTCCTGTGATTGGAGATGCATCTGTCATTGCCCTTGAATTACTAAATTCCAGATATGAATTTGGTGGAGTATATCATCTTTAATCTGTTTAGGTCTGTTATCTCCTACAAGATAGAAGAAAAGGTCATCTTGTCCCTTGATATCATTGCAAGTGCTGAGAGCACTTCTTGAGGAATGGCCTTAGATACTTCCCCTAGGTTCTTAGTTGCCCAAGAAGACCTTTCTGTGGGAAGGAACAAGTGTCCCTTATTCTTTAGAAGTGAAAATCAGTCTCTCATAAATGTTACCAGCCTGGTTCCCCATAGATCAGGAAGAGAGAGTAGAACAAGGAAAGTATGGTTCCTAAGCAACTCTTCAGCACAAGAGAAGAAAGAGTTGAAGACTCACCAATGAAGAGTGCTGCTCAACATACAGTTATCTGGTCCCTTGTGGTCACAAAAAAGATATTGCTGGGTGGACTGGGGAGACTCTCAGGTCCTGAGCTCTCCACCCAATCTGCCCCCTGGGACTTCACTGGAAGATTGTGGTCTCCTGGCAAGAAAGAATGCAAGAATGGACCAGACAATGGTTGAGCAGTGCAAGTGAGAAAGTTTATTAAAGTGAGGGTACACTTAGAGATGTGAGAGCAGGAGAGCTCAAGGGAGAGGTGTGCCCGGGGTTTGGGTCTTCTATCTTGTATTACAGGTGTTAACTCAGAGGTAAAACAGTTATTATTTGGGGAGAAGATTACTTTGAGAGCAAGGTTTCTTTCCTTTTCTCCATTACTTGGTCAGGGTTTCTGCCCTTCTTTGAATTGGCCTGGGTAGTTTCATCTGGCTTTTTTGTAGGATTGTTTGTGGAATGTGGCAAACACAGGTTGCTAACTTTCCTAATAATAGGCCTTGACCGACCTTTTGATGGCCTCAGGCGTCCTGTTAAAGCCTAATTAACTTCTTGCTTTAATGACAGGAAGGAAAATCCTGTAGAGCCATATATTTGTACCAGGGTTCACTCTCCCCTTACCTGGGTATTTATTGCCTGCCACTGAGCCCATCCTTCCATCACAGCGATTCCTGCTAAGGCTCACAGAGAATGGAAAACATTAGATTTGGATATCTCCTATTGGCAAATTTGGCATGGTCCAATGAGTTTATCACTTCTATGGCCATAGTGACCCAAAGATCCTCTCTATTTTTAATTTTTCTTTTATATCCAGTTAACTGCCAGTGTTTTATTAGTTTCAGGTGTACAATATAGTGATTCAACACTTCCATAAATCACCCAGTCCTCAACATAAGTGTACTCCTTAATTCCCATCACCTATTTAACACAACCTGCACCCCCTCCCCTCTGGTAATGATCAGTTTGTTCTCTATAATTAAGAGTCTGTCTCTTGGTTTCTCTCTCTCTCTCTCTCTCTCTCTCTCTCTCTCTTTAATACCCTTGTCTCATTTGTTTCTCTTTTGTTAAGTTTATTTCTTTATTTTGAGAGATGTAGAGAAAGGGCGAGCTGGTGAGGGGCAGAGAGAGGGGTGGGGGGGGGGAGAGAATCCCAAGCAAGATACACACTGTCAGTGCAGAGCCCAATGCTGGGCTCAATCCCATGAACTGTGAGATCATGACTTGAGACAAAATCAAGAGTCAGATGCTTAAATGACTGAGCCACCCAGATACCCCTCATTTCTTTGTTTCTTAAATTCTAGATATGAGTGAAATTGTATGTTATTTGTCTTTCTCTGATTGACTTATTTCATTTAGCATTATGCTCTCTAGTTATATCCTTGTCATTGCAAATGTCAAGATTTTATTATTTTTATGGATAATTAATATTCCAGTGTGTGTGTGTGTGTGTGTGTGTGCCACATCTTTGTTTTTTTTTTCAAGTTTTTAATTCCTGTTAACAAACAGTGTAATATTAGTTTCAAGTGTACAATATAATGATTCCACACTTCCATACAACACTTCCATATGTATGTTCCATACAACAACAATATGTTGTTCCATACAACAAGTGTACTCTTTAATCTGCATCACCTATTTAAGCCATTACCCCACCAACCTCCCTTCTGGTAACCAGCCACTTATTCTCAATAGTTAAGAGTCTTAACTCTCTCTCTCTCCCTTTGCTCATTTCCTTTTTTTCTTAAATTTCGTGTATGAGTGAGATCATATGGTATTTGTTGCTTCTCTGATTGATATATTTTGCTTGTCATAATACTCTCTAGCTCCATCCATGTTATTGAAAATAGTAAGATATAGATAGATAGATAGATAGATAGATATAGATATAGATATAGATATATAGATAGATCACATCTTCATTATCTATATTATATAGATGATAGATAGATAGATAGATAGATGTGATATATATGTGTGTGTGATGTATACATGTATATATATATACGTATACATGTATATATGTATATATGTATATGTATACATGTATACATACGTATATATGTATATGTATATGTATACGTATATGTATATGTATATGTATGTGTATATACTCTGTCCCAGGGGACAGATTGGGTGGAGAGCTCAGGGCCTGGGAGTCTCCCCAGTCCACCCAGCAATATCTTTTTTGTGACCACAAAGGGACCAGATAACCGTATGTTGAGCAGCACTCTTCATTGGTGAGTCTTCAACTCTTGCCTCCCTTGTGCTGAGAGTTGCTTAGGAACCATATTTTCTTTGTTCTACTCTCTCTTCCTGATCTACTGGGAACAGTAGTAGTCTGTTAGTATTTATGAGACACTTATTTTCACTCCTAAAGAATAAGGGGCACCTGTTCCTTCCCACAGAAAGGTTTTCTTGAGCAACTAAGAACCTAGGGGAAGTATCTAAGGTCATTCCTCCAGAAGAGCATTAGTCCCATGGGGAACTCCCTCTTATGGTAATTAATTTCTGGTGACCCAGGCATGCACACACACTCTGAGTACTCCAGTACTCCAAGCCCCCCTGCTTATTTCAGACTTCCAGTAGGAGAAACTGAGACACATAAAAGAGTGATTCATGGCTATTCATATGAGTGATGCTTACAAAGAGCACCCTGAGATCCATCACATTGATCCCTAGGTGACTCTTGATATTCCCAGTCTATCTCTATCTCTGCAAAAATCTCTCTTAGTTATGGGACACTCTGACCACCTAGGCCCCGGCCCTGGGTCTAGCTTCAGCCATTTCCTCTCATACCTTTCTGAACTATCCTTTGTTGAAGGTGGGGCACTAGGACCTGTGAGATGTTTTGCCACTTATAACAAAGGTCTTGCAAGAGGGCCAAGTCAGACTGTTGTATCTGTGTAATATAATGTAAAACAGACTATAAACTGTTTTACTCCCTGGAAAAGGACCCCACTTATTGAGATTTATCCCTGTGGGTCTGTCTTAGTTGGCACTTAATTAAATGTAATGCAACCCAAATAATTCAGGGATAAAAAGAGAATTGGAAAATAGAGGTTAATTTCACCAGAACTGACTGAAAAGTGGGAGAGATCAACAGATACCTATAGACAAGAAATATTTAAACAATCAAAAAGACCCTTGCCTTTTGGTGGCAGTTGTCTGCCACCAATTGCTGAACACCTGATCAGAACAAGGAGAATGGGACATTAAGAGATCTTAGAGTCATGATGATGCCCATTCCTGAGGGATTTACCCCAGCATGTCAGGGATAATTGTTTAGCATCATCTATACTGAGGTCTTCAGGAAGCCTTCTTCTCTCAGGGCCAGAAGGCTGCCACTTAAGGCTGTGCTTAAGATAAAGCACAGGCTTTGGGATTCCAGGACTGGCAGGGCCATCACACAGCATGCTAACCACCGCTGTGATTACAGGGTGATGTGTGGACAGCAGGTTAAGGACAGCCATGGTCCACTCATCATTGGAACTCTCTGAAAGAGATCCCACCTGAGATCCTACCAAGTTCATGATAAAGAGAGAGATAACTCTCTTTGGAAGAATAGAACTCAAGTCTTCTAATAATGGGAACCCTTATTCACTTGCTCCTTTTCTCATTATAGGAGTCAACTCTCTCCCTGAAGACAATGGGAATTTCCACCTCTATCCCCAAAGACTCCCGGGATACATTTTGACATACTAGGATCAGCTCTGATTAAAAAGCCTAAAATGGAAAATTCTTATCTTCTTTTGTAACACCGTTTGGCTTCAGTATAAGCTAGGGAATGGGGAAATCTGGCTGGAAAATGGTAGTCTTAACTATGACACTATATTGCAACCTGATCTTTTCTGTAAGAAACTAGAAAAATGGGTAGAAATCACTTATGACCAGGCCTTTATGGTCCTCAGGGATGACCCTAACAAGTATAAAACATGCACAGTGAGGAGGGGTCATTTAGAAATTGGTCCCAAGAAAGGAATTCTCACAGTTGCTCCCCACAGGGAACAACCCAAGACCCAGAGTGACACCCCAGATCCATCAGCTCCATCAGAAGCAACTACTCACATCAACCACATCAACCAATCTATTCTCCTTTACCAGATTCATGCCAAGAGAAAGACCTCTTCTGCCCCCTACATGGAGTGGTGGGTGGACCTTAGGGGACCACAAGAGTATATGTTCCATTTTCAATGTCAGATTTCAGGGAGTGCCGTGAGCACTTAAGCCAGCTTTCTGAGGATCCCAGCAAATGTACTAGGAATTCAGGAACCTGACGCAGTCTTTTGAATTAATCTGGAAGGACCTTATGGTCAATCTCTTTCATTGCTGCCAACACAGAGGAGCAATTCCACATCCTGGCAGAAGCACGAACCTTGCAGATGCCCTTCATGATTCCTAGCCTATCCAATAGGAATGATGGAAGTACCTCAAATATACCCCTATTTGAATTACCAGCTTGGGCAGCAGGGACCACATGGTCTATGCCTTTTGGAGGGCATGAAAGATGTTATCATCTGTTGGGGTTATTACTGAGGATGACGAGCTTATACACAATGCTTGGCTAGCTAAAATGTAACACAGAGATTTCTGATGGGCTACATTTAAGTTTGGGAGGGGCTTGGGTCTCTTGGAATGTCAGAGGCTTGTAACTGCCCTGATTGCAGAATGCCCAGGGGCCAGCCCTCCCAGAAGTTTCTGCAGTCCTTGGGGAACTCGGTTATCTATACATTGTGTACAAAGTTTAGCAAAACAATAGGACATATAGACACTTGCCTTTGGCTCTGATTTGATTAGTTTCTTGTAATTTCTCACCTTTAAGTCATACACCCTTTGTTTTTGCATGCTTAAAAAGTTATATGCCCTCTGTACACAACAAGCCAACTGAGATTTGTGACTGGCCCAGCACTGCAATAAGTGAGAATATGAGTGAGGCTAATGGGTCTTCTTCATCTGCAAACGTTGACCCCCATGCCTTCTCCTCTCTTTCATAGCAAAGCGTGGAGTAATCTTTCATCCACTGTTTCAGTGTTTGCTGGCCATTCCCAGCAATAATCAAGCCAGTGAATTATTACAAGGTTAGGGAAATCACCCAAGACCCTGAAACAGCAGACCTACGCCGGCCGACTCCATCTTGTTCTGTGCCTTCCACCTTGAGTGACTATGTCCCCGACATGCCCCCTTTCTGGGAAAATCGCAGAAACCTCAGACCACGCCTCCTCCCCTTGAGTAACCTCCCGCTCACCATTCAAACTTCCTGATCAAAACACGCCAGGCAACTTGCATAACCGGACTCTGACCCTTCCCCAGCCAATCAGCTGAGGCCACGACCCTTCCCCAGCCAATCAGCTAAGGCCACAGCCATTACCTCACCAACTGCCCCTAGACCCCTATAAAACCTTTGTGCTTTTGAAACTCGCTGGCTCTCCTTGGCATCTCACCGCTCCGTTGGTGCAGGTAGGGGATTGAGCTCGAGCTAGCTCGAATAAAGGCTCTTTGTTTTTGCATTGGCCTCGGCTCCCTGGTGGTCTTTGGGGATTGTGAATTCTGGGCATAACATTTGAGGGCTTGTCCCAGGATCCCCAAGACCCCCGAGGGAACCCCGACACGGAGAGCCTGACTGGCCACGGTTAGTGTATGTTCATTCCATCTGTTCTGTGTGAGCTCATTTCTGAAATTCTGGTAGTGCCCGGCGCGGTCTAAGTGGACACACTGGAGGACCATGGGCCAGGAGTTTCGGAAGACATTCTGATCCTCCCTTCTGGAGGGACGTGGATTCCCCTCAAAGGTCTGACACGAAGCGGGTTGCTCCCGCCGGTCGGCGCGAGGCCATCATCTAGCTTTCAGTTTTGCTTCCACGGAGTTGGAAGACTGTTTCTAGGGGCCCTCTATTTGTCTGTTTCTGTGTTTCTCTGTTTTGTTCTGTGGACTTACTGGATGGCCATTATGAGACAGACTCAGACTACTCCTCTAAGTATTATGATTGATCACTTTAAGGATGTCAGGGGAAGAACTAACAACCTCAGTGTGGAAGTCTGAAAGGGTCGGTGGCAGGTGTTTTTTTCTAGCGAGTGGCCAGCTTTCAATGTCGGATGGCCACCAGAGGTATCCACCGAGTCAGGGGTATAATCTCTCAGCCTAAGACGGGCCATCCTGATCAGCTCCCTTACATTATCACTTGGCAGGACCTTGTAGAAGACCCACCCTCTTGGCTTAAGCCCTTCCTAGCCCCACTCCCTCTGGAGCCAAAACGCATTCTTGCTTTTCAGGGGACAGAGAAGAAGGAGAACAAGAAAAGTCTTACCCAGCCTTCAACACGCCTCTACCCTGTCTTATGGGGGGGGCTGAAGAAGAATTATTCCCCCCCCCCGTATAATCCTCCTAGGATGCCAGAAGAACACCATCCTCCCCCTCCGGGGGGAGGCAGACGCTGTTCTGAGAGCAGGAGGCGGAAACACTCCAGTGGGAAGCCCGCCCTTTAGCAGACAAAGGGCTCAGAGGGAGCAATCCACCTCTGCCACCAACTCCACTATTCTGCTCCTGCGAGACACTGGACCCCCAGACGCGGAGGGGAATCAGCCCATCACTATTGGCCTTTCACCACTAGTGACCACTACAATTGGAAAGCTCAGAATCCTAAGTTTTCTGAGAAACCAGCAGGGCTTATTGATTTATTAGACTCTGTTCTTTTTACTCATCAGCCTACGTGGGACGATTGCCAGCAGCTTTTGCAGGTCCTGTTCACGACTGAAGAAAGAGAAAGAATCCTCAATGAATCCCGAAAACTAGTTCTGGGCGCAGATGGGAATCCCACCACCAACCAGGCTCAGAGAGATGCCTCCTTCCCCTTAACTCGGCCCCAGTGGGATTTCAACATGGCAGAAGGTAAGGAGAGGCTCCGGGTCTACCGCCAGACTCTAATGGGGGGTCTCTGAATGGATGCTAGGAAGCCACCAATTTGGCCAAGGTAGGAAATGTGCAACAGGAAAAAGATGAATCTCCGGCTGCCTTTTTAGAATGGATCATGGAGGCATTCCGCACCTATACCCCCATGGATCCAGAGGCTCCTGAAAGCAAGGCAGCTGTTATCATGGCCTTTGTAAACCAATTGGTCATAGACATTAGGAGAAAATTACAGAAAATAGATAGACTAGGAGAAAAAAAGTCTGCAGGACTTACTGGTGGTAGCCAAAAAGGTATATAATAACCGGGAGCCTCCTGAGGACAAGCAGCCTCACGCCATGGCGGCTGCCAGCAGTAAGCAGACTCGAGACCTGGCCAGAATACTAGTAGCTACCACTGCTGACTCCCCCAAGGAACAAGACCGCCATCTCCCGCAGCTGGCGGATGATGTAAGAAAAGGTAAAGGAACCACCAAGGGGGGGAAGCAGAGGCTGCAGAAAGATCAGTGCGCATACTGCAAGGAGATAGGGCATTGGGCCCGAGATTGTCCGAAAAAGGCCAGCGGGAAGGGAAGCAAGACTGATTGAGTAAAAGTACTAGAGTTAAATGAACTGAGTGATTAGGGGAGTCGGGATTCAGACCCTCCCCCCAAGCCCAGGGTAACTCTTAAAGTGGAGGGGACCCCTGTTGATTTCCTCGTCGACACCAGAGTGCAACATTCGGTCCTCCGCACCCCACAAGGAAAACTATCCAGCAAGAAGTCCTGGGTACAAGGGGCAACTGGTATGAGCCAGTATTCATGGACTACCTGAAGAAAGGTAGATTTGGGGCCAGGCCGGGTATCCCACTCCTTTATGGTAATACCAAAATGCCCCTACCTGCTGTTAGGACGGGACTTACTGACCAAGATTGGAGCTCAGATAACTTTCAGACAAGGGGGGCCTCAGGTCACCGATGGCAAGGGCTACCCCATCCAGGTCCTGACCATGAAACTGGAGGATGAATACCGCCTCCACCAGGAGGCGCTCCGAGAGAGGATAATATAGACAGATGGCTACAAGAATTCCCCTCGGTTTGGGCAGAGACGGGGGCGAGGATAGGACTAGCCGCTCACAGAACCCCGGTCCTGGTAGAGCTCAAGCCAGGAGAAAGTCCGGTAAGGATCAAACAATACCCCATGTCTCAGGAGGCCCGGAAGGGGATCCAGCCACACATCCGGAGACTACGAAGCCTAAGGGTACTAGTTCCTTGCCAGTCTCCCTGGAACAACCCCCTACTGCTGGTCAAAAAGCCTCACACAAATGACTACCGACTGGTACAAGACCTCCGGGAAGTAAATAAGAGGGTCACGGACATACACCAAACTGTTCCCAACCCATATACTCTCTTGAGCTCCTTGGCACCCTCCAGGGTCTGGTATACTGTACTACATTTAAAGGACGTCTTCAGTCTGCCGCTGGCACCCCAGAGCCAACCCTTGTTCGCCTTCGAGTGGCATGATCCGGAGGAGGGCCACAGTGGGCAACTCACCTGGACAAGGCTGCCTCAGGGATTCAAAAATTCGCCCACCATCTTCGATGAGGCACTACATGAGGACCTGGGTGAGTACAGAAGGGAGCACCCTGGCCTCACCCTCCTACAGTACATAGATGACATCCTGATTGCTGCCAACATGGCCAAAGACTGAGCGAGGGACCCAGGACCTGCTGGGTACCCTGGGGGCCTTAGGGTACCAGGTATCCGCGAAGAAGGCTCAGATATGCAGGGAGAAGGTAAGCTACCTGGGATATATCCTGGAGGGTGGACAGTGGCGGTTATCAGATGCCAGAAAACAAACTGTTCTAAAGATCCCTACTCCCACCTCCCGAAGAGAAGTAAGGGAATTCCTAGGATGAGCTGGCTACTGCTGCCTCTGGGTTCCAGGTTTTGCTGAGATCGCCAGGCCCCTATATGAAGCTACCAAAGAGGGGAAAACATTTAAATGGGCTGAAAAAGAAGAAACTGCCTTTAATCAGTTAAAAAAGGCCCTCCTAAGTGCCCCAGCCCTGGGCCTGCCAGACATTATGAAGCCCTTCCACCTCTTTGTAGATGAACATGAGGGAAGAGCAAAAGGGGTTCTAACTCAAGCCTTAGGCCCCTGGAACATCCCGGTGGCTTACCTGTCCAAGAACCTAGACCCAGTGGCTGCCGACGGGCCACCATGCCTAAAAATTTTTGCAGCGACAGCACTCCTAGTCAAGGACACAGACAAACTGACCCTACCTAGGACAGGAGATCTGGATCACGACCCCACACGCCATTGAAGTGGTCCTGAAACAGCCTCCTGATAGATGGATGAGCAACACACGTATGACTCATTACAAGAGCCTCCTACTCAACCCTCCATGAGTGCGGTTCCACCCCAGTGTGGCCCTCAATCCTGCAACCCTGCTGCCCGACCCGACCTAGGTGCTCCACTACATGACTGTTGGAATACTGGAGCAAGTACAAGGATTACGGACAGACCGACCGACTGGCCCCTCCCCGATGCCGAGGCTACTTGGTTCACTGATGGTAGCAGCTTTGTGTGGGATGGACACAGGTATCCGGGTACAGCGGTGGTCACTGAAAAGGACACCGTATGGGTGGAGGCTCTACCCTCCAGAATGTCAGCCCAGTGAGCAGAGCTCATAATCCTCACCAAGGCGCTGATGCTGGAAGCTGGAAAATGGCTTAACATCTACACAGACAGCCGTTATGCGTTTGCCACAGCTCATATTCATGAGACAATTTATCAGGAGAGGGGGTTACTGACGGCAGAAGATACTTGACCTTCTTACGGTCTTATGGCTTCCTGCCAGGCTAGCCATTGTCCACTGTCAAGGGCACCAGAAAGCTGATAACCCGGTAGCTAGAGGTAATCAAAAAGCTGACCAGGCAGCCAAGGCAGTAGCCCTTACTTCAGTCCCCACCATGACCATACAACTACCAGATCCGGGAGACCCAGTTTTACCAGACCAGCCCAAATACTCCCTGAAGGAGTTACAGCGGATCAAGAAACTTCCCATGGCCCAGGAGATAAAGGGATGGTGGTATACACCTAACAAGGAGCTCATGCTGCCAGACCGGCTCGGAGTCTCAGTATTAGAGCACATGCATTGGTCTACTCACATGGGGGCCCGAAAATTAAAAGACTTAATCTGACATGCCAGAATCAAGATTCACCAACAGGACACCAAAATAGAGCAAGTTGTATCTGCCTGCAAGACCTGCCAACTCACCAACGTGAGAGCCACATCAAATAAAAAAAGGAACCAGGCTCAGAGGCACCAGACCAGGAGCCCAATGGGAGGTTGACTTCACTGAAGTCAAACCAGGAAAGTATGGTTATAAATATCTTTTAGTATTTACGGACACCTTCTCTGGCTGGGTGGAAGCATACCCAACCAAGTATGAAATGGCTCAGACGGTGGCTAAGAAGCTACTAGAAGACATCTTACCCAGGTATGGTTTTCCTGCCATGATGGGATCAGACAATGGACCAGCTTTTATCTCGCGGGTAACGCAGGCAGTAGCCAAGGCAGTGGGGGCAAACTGGAAATTACATTGTGCTTATAGGCCCCAGAGCTCAGGACAGGTAGAAAGAATGAATAGAATCCTAAAAGAGACCCTTACCAAATTAACCATGGAGACTGGCGGGGACTGGGTGACTCTCCTACCATACACCCTTTACCGGGTTAGGAACACTCCTTACACCTTGGGTTTTACTCGCTATGAGATCATGTTTGGCAGGCCACGCCTTATTATTCCCAACCTTCGAGCTGAACTTCTTGCTGAGTTTAAAGATCAAGAACATTTTCTTTCCTTGAGAGGGCTCCAGAGGGTGCACAAGGACATTTGGCCAACCCTGACACCTCACCAGTACAGGCCGGGAGACTGGGTCTACGTCAAGAGGCACCACCGAGAGACCCTCGAGCCACGCTGGAAGGGACCCTACATCGTGGTGCTGACAACCCCCACCGCTCTCAAAGTAGACGGCATCATGACCTGGGTCCACACCGATGTTCAGCCAGTGGACCGCTCCTGGATCCAGAAGGACTTCGTCATGCAATGGGCCATCAATCGGGACCAACACAACCTGCTCAAACTCAAGCTACAGAGCATTCGACCCACCTAATATTGGTAACTCTGTTAGCTCTGCTTGTCACTGCTCATGCTGCTGAGAGTCCCCATGCCCCCCAAAACATCACCTGGCAGATCATAGACACCAGCTCGGGGACAATACTTAATCAGACTTCCCAGAGCCACCCCAGGGACACTTGGTTCCCAGAATTTTGCGTAGACCTCCAAACTCTGTTCCCCTTGTCACCGTATGCCCCCGGATTCCATGCGCAGAACCTTTATTTCTATGTCTGCCCTGGCCACTCTTGCTCGAGCACATGCGGGGATGCAGCTGACTACTTTTGGCGCCTCCTGGTCATGTGTCTCACGGGGCACATCTGGTGGACCCCACCACGCACCAGAGATCTCATTGTGGTAAAGCGGCCCAGTGGCCCCGACCACCATATGTCTGGGGGCATGGTAATCCCATAGTTATATCCTTTACAAGCCAAGGTAAAAAAACAACAGGATGGGAGGTGGAAAAACCTGGGGACTCAGGATATACGACCGGGTTAGGCCAGGAGCCAAAGACAAGGGAGTGTTATTTACTCTCTGAATGCAAGTGACTCCCCTTACCCAGCAGTCCCCCACAAGGGTAGGACCCAACCAAGTTCTAGTTCCCCGACCTGCCCCTACCTGGACAGCCATGCCCAGAAACACCCAGGCCCCAGCCACACCACCCTCCACATCCCCTGTCCCTACCAGAGCGTCACCCGCATCTCCTGCCCCGGGTCACAACTTACTATCTGATGCAAACCTCCTGTGGAGCAAGGTTGTCGGAGCATACCATGTACTAAACACTTCTAGGCCCAACCTGACCAAGTCCTGTTGGCTCTGTCTAGATGTCCGGCCCCCATATTACGAAGGTATTGACATTACAGGCAATTATAAAACAGCCTCCAACTCTAGCTCCTGCAGATGGCAGCAGGCTACTGCAAGACTAACCCTCCAGGCGGTAACAGGGCAAGGCACTTTTATAGGCCACGTACCCCCTGAGCAGTCACATCTCTGTAACGAAACCCAAACAGTTCCCAGGAATACAGTGTATCTACTCCCTCCCAAAAATGGGCCTGTTCCAGCGGCCTTACTCCCTGCGTCCACTCCCAGGTCCTTAACTCCTCAAAAGAAAGCTTCTGCATACTCGTTCAGTTGATCCCCAAGTTAGTATGCCATTTGGGGGGAGAAATACTTAACAGTTTAGGCTCTGCTAACCCCCGAAGTAAAAGAGAGCCTATTACAACCTTAACTCTGGCTGTGCTCTTGGGATTGGGATTAGCGGGGGCGGGGACCGGAATATCCTCAGTCGTCATTCAGGACAAAAACTACGGAACGCTAAGGGCAGCCATTGACTTAGACATAGAAAGAATTGAAAAATCAATTTCTCATTTACAGGAATCCCTTACTTCCTTATCAGAAGTAGTACTCCAAAACAGAAGGGGATTAAATTTATTATTCCTGCAGCAAGGAGGACTATGTGCAGCCCTAAGGGAAGAATGTTGCTTCTATGTTGATCACTGGGGGTCGTAAAAGAATCTATGGCCCTCATAAGGGAAGGGCTGCAAAAACGGAAGTTAGAGAGAGAACAATCTCAGTCTTGGTACGAGTCTTTGTTCAACTGGTCTCCCTGGTTAACTACCCTCATCTCAGCCCTTGCCGGACCCCTCGCCATCCTGCTCCTACTAGTAACCCTTGGACCCTGTATAATCAACAGACTGATCCAGTTTGTCAGGGACTGCGTGGGGGCCATCCAACTAATGGTCCTCCGTGCTCAGTGCAAGCACCTAATAACAGAAGAGGACAAAATAGAAATGCAGCCATCCCATGATTGGGTCCGCAAGCTAGATGACAAGGGGGGAATGAAAGAGCGGACTTACGCCGGCCGACTCCATCTTGTTCTGTGTCCACGTTGAGTGACTATGTCCCCGACATGGCCCTTTTCCAGGAAAATCACAGAAACCTCAGACCACGCCTCCTCCCCTTGAGTAACCTCCCGCTCACTCGTTCAAACTTCCCGATCAAAACACGCCCGGCAACCTGCGTAATGGGACTCTGACCCTTCCCCAGCCAATCGGCTGAGGCCACAGCCATTACCTCACCAACTGCCCCTAGACCCCTATAAAACCTTTGTGCTTTTGAAACTCGCTGGCTCTCTCTGGCATCTCACCGCTGCATCGGTGCAGGTAGGGGATTGAGCTCGAGCTAGCTCGAATAAAGGCTCTTTGCTTTTGCATCAGACTTGGCTCCCTGGTGGTCTTTAGGGATCGCAAATTCTGGGCATAACAACCCATGCAATAATCCTGTCCTTTTCTAGTCTTGCTTGGTGGAAAGACTACAAAAATCCACTAATGTAGACCCAGACACTCCAGAAAAGCAATTATCCTGGGGACCCTCTTCATAAGCCCATCAGCCCAGATATTTTTAGAAAGCTCCAAAAGATGGCTTTAGGGCCCCAACTCCCTTTAACCAGCTTGTATATGTGACTTTCTCTGTCTTCAAATCGAGATCAGGCTGAAGAAGAAAGGAAGGAACAAAGGGAATGAAGACAGACTAAGGCTTTTAGCCACTGCCATTAGGCTGCCTGACCACCTCATGGCCACCCAAACCAACCCCAAAGAAGAGCACAAGGTAAAGGAGCTTGTTTCTCCTGCGGGACCCCAGCCCACTGTAGACAAGAATGCCCTCCAAATTATCCTCCAGTAAAGTGTCCTGCCCTCTATTTGGGTGCAAAGGGCATTGGAAGAGGGACTGACCTCATGTCTGAAGGCAATCAAGATCTGATTCCTTACCAGTTATTGCCCTGAATGACTGATGGGGCCTGAGTTTCCTGCTGGCTCCCACGAAAAGCATCACCATTTTGGGGAGGAACCATAGGTAACTCTTGATGTGGCAAGTAAACTTGTCAGATTTCTGAATAACATGGGAGCGAGCCGCATATTCAGTCCTTACTTCCCATTCTGGATCCTTGAACTCTGAATCATGTTCTATTGTTAGGGGAGAGGGAAAGCCAAAATCAAAATATCTCACTGAAACCCTACCTTCTTTATGGGTAAATTGTCTCATAACTCAAAATTCCTGGCCATGTCAACATGCACAAGCCCTCTGTTGGAAAAGGATTTCTTATCCACCCTTGGAGATACTATCAACTTCCCAGAAACAAAGGGCCTCTTCCTAGTTAGCTTGTGCCCCCACACCAGGAAGACCCTTCTGATAATATTGCACCATAAATCTAAGACTGAGTCAATCCCTACATGTGGGACAAAGGAATTCCAGGGAAAGCAGTATTTGCAACATTTGCAAAAATTACCTTAAAGGACAAAACTACTTACACCTGCAAACACCAGTACCTCATTAAACCTCAAGCCCAACAAGGTTTCCAGCCCTTAATAGAAAAGTTCCTAAAACATAGCCTCCTAGTTCCATGTCAGTCTCTCTGTAATTATCCAATCCTACCACTTTTAAAACCAAGTAGGGAGTACCAGAGGGTCCACGACCTCCAAGCTATAAATGAGGCTGTCATTCCCATACACCCTATTGTGCCTAATACCTACACTCTCTTGACCAGATACCTGAAGGTACCACTTGTTTCACAGTCCTGGATCTTAAAGATGCCTACTTTTGCATACCCTTATATCTAGAATCTCAATACTTGTTTGCTTTTGAATGGACTGACCTATTTATCAATGTAACTCAATAGTATGCCTGGAAAGTCCCACCACAGAGCTTTAGGGATAGTACCTTCCTATCTGGTAATGCTCTTGCCAGAAAACTCAGAAAGTTCACTTTAGCCACTGGAGTTCTCTAACAATATGTAGATGATATACTCAATCCATAGCCCCTCCAAGGAAGAATCAGATAAAAACACCATCCTGATTCTAAACCTCCTGGGAGAATAAGTGCATAGGGTTGCCCCAACACAGGCCCAAATTTCCAAACAGGAATTAACTTATTTGGGGTATATTCTGATCCCAAGAAAATGGGAACTTCCTGTGAAGCTCAAAGAAGTCATACCACATGTAGGCTTACCACAAATGAAAGAGTAGCTTAAGATGTTTCTAGGTATGGTAGACTCTTACAGAATCTGTATTCCAGGGTTTGGATTGATAGCCAAACCCCTGAATAAAGTTTTGAGAGGCCCAGACAACGACCTGCTTGAATGGATGGGAAAACAACAAGAGACTTTTCAAAGAATTAAGAACCTGCTCACAAACGTCCCTGTACTGGGAATTCCTAATTTTGAAAAGCCCTGCACATTATTTGTGGCTAAAAGGCAAGGGGTAGTCCTGGGGGGTGGGTAGTTATTAAAAAATCAGTACTGGCCTAAGAGTCAATGGCCTATTTTTCTAAACAACTGGACACACTGGCAGCCAGATGGCTGGGATATTTGAGGGGAGTCGCTGCCACTGCACTTTTGATGGAAGAAGGCACCAAAGTAAACCTAGGTCAGTCCTTGGAAATACGAACTCCACACTAGCTACAGAGAGTCTAGGAATTAAAGGACATGTATGGCTAACAGAAGGGCACCTTACTAAGTATCAGGCTCTATTCCTAGAGTGTCCAGAAGAGATCCTTAAAGTGTGCCAAATTCTTGGTCTGGCTACCCTTCTGCGATCCAAAGGAGATGAAAACTTAGCTCACCCCTGTGTAGAAACCATAGAACAAGTCTACTCCAGTAATACAGATTTAAAAGACCAACCTTTGGATAACCCAGACAATATAATATTTACCAATGGCAGCAGTAGTATAAAAGAAAGGGTTAAAAGAGCTGGATATGCCATGGTAGACCTTCACCAGGTCATAGTGGCAGGAGGTCTGTTCTCAATACATCAGCACAAAAGGCTGAGATTATTGCTTTAACTAGAGCTTTAAAACTAGGAAAAGGCAAAAGAGGTAATATGTACACTGACTCTACACCCATGCTGCATTTGGAGATAAAAGGGACTTTTAACTGCCCCAAACTCCCCATAAAACATAGCCAAGAGATCCTTGATCTCTTACAAGCAGTACAGGAGCCTACAGAAGTGGCTGTAATCCATTTCAGAGACCATGAGTAGGGAAATACTGATATTTAAGTATTGCAGGAAACAATTTAGCAGACAATGTGGCTAAAAATTCATCCCTGACAGCACTCTCAATACAACATATTTATTCTCTCTTAAGACAGGCCTCCAACAAGGCCCCAGCATACAGAAAGGGAAACAAACTGAGCTCTGCAGAAAGGCTACCAACTAGATCCTGATGGATGATGAAAACAATATCAAAAGGTGATGCTTCCCCAGGCATCCTGATGGAAAATCATCAGGGGAACACACAACTCTCATTTGGAAAGAAAAGCATTAACCTTGTTAGTTGATAAAGTCTTTTCAGGAATTGGCCTGTAATGTGTGATCAAAGAAGTCACCAGGGCCTGTGATTTACATTACAAAAACACCTCTGGGGAAGGGCATAGACCATCTCCACTCCTCCAGCCCACCCTGAAGTGAGGCACATACCCTGGAGATGACTGGCAGATAGACTTCACTCAGATGTCCCCATCTCAAGGATATAAATACCTCCCTTGTCTTTGTAGATACCTTCACTAGTTACATAGGGTTTATCCTTCTAGAACAGAAAAACAAAACAAAACAAAACTCAAGTAGTAAAAATCCTACTAAAAGAAAGTATCCCATGTTTTCAATGTCTTTGCATAGAGATAATAGTCCATCATTTATTGAAAAGTTTACTCAACATATGTCTTCTGCCCTGGGGAGTAACCACTACCTCCATGCTGCCTGGAGACCCCCACCATCAGGAAAGGTCATGAGAGCTAATCAAAGCCTTAAAAACAAACAAACAACAACAAAAAAAAAACAAAAACAAAAACAAAAAAAAAACTCTTGGCCAAACTTTGCTGGGAAACTGCAGAATCCTGAATAAAACTTATGCCTATAGTCCTGTTGAGAATTAGAATGACCCCTAAAAGAGACCTCCAACTCAGCTCTTTGGAAATCCTATATGGGATGCTTTCTTAACAGCAGATTTGCTGCTTGATTCAGAAACCCATTAACTTATAAAAATTTTAGTCAATCTAGGACAGGCACAGAAGCTTATCATGGACCATGGCAACAAAATTTGCTTGTGCTGGAGAAAGATCCTGTCCCAAGATCAAGCCAGGGGGGGACACGGTTTTATTAGAAAGCTGTAAGGAGTGATCAGCTTCAGATAAATTAGACCCCAAATGGAAAGGACCCTATCAGATTCTTGTTAGCACCCCAATAGCAGTTAAGCTTCAAGGTATAGGCTGGGTTCATTTGTCTAGGGAAAAACAACAACAACAACAACAACAACAGTGGGTCCAAACTCCCCACAACTAAACGCTGAGGAAATTCCACCTTATTTCTTTGATTCTGTGAAAGATCTAAACTGCATCTTCAAAAAGATAAGTGATTGATGTCTCACTGTGAATATTTGTTTTGTATTGTTAGCCATTTCTTGGGTTTTTTATTATACTGCTTCTCCTCCTTGCAAACCTTTGCATATTTGGACCTTTAAATTGGCTTTCTTATTAATAAGAAATTATTTCTTCTTCTTCTTCTTCTTCTTCTTCTTCTTCTTCTTCTTCATTTCTTACTAATTTCTTATTCCTCAAACCTAGTCATCAAAGTCATATTTTCTCATTTTCTCATCACTTCTCAACCTAGGCAGGAGTGGAGGGAAAGCTATCTTACAAATCTTTCCAACATAATCTCCCAGGATAATAACTTGTCTAGCTGTTGGATCCATCATTTACATCCTCAAGCAGACACTTCTTACCCCTTTTTAACCCTTATTTTCTCCTGCTCATTCTCCAAGTATAGCTTTCCTAAACAATACAAAACAAAAACTATACTGAACCTAGTTTCCCTGCCCTAGAAGGAATGCTTATTGACACAACTTGGGCAAGTGTAGACTTGTTCATTCCCACCACTTGAGATATCTCGGGAATTAGTGCCCAATTATACTTAAGTCCAGGCTGCTAAATAACACCAAAGACAAAAAAACAAAACAAATAAAAAATAAAAAAATGTTCAGATGCCAAATAACACCTCCTCATGGAGCAAGTCAAGATTCTTGGACCACCAAACAATTCTCCAATCAGTGCTGCGCTAAGTACAAAATGTGATGTGCCTACTTAGAAAACAGAAATAGCACAGACTGTAATACTACCCATTGGTGGAAGATAGCCAGATCTAGCTATCCACATGGAACCCCAATAATATACCCATGTTTTGGATCATGGCCCAGGTGAACACCATTCCACATTGACAATTACTCTGATTTTACCTTCCGTAAGCATACTCATAAACTCTCCAGAATAAAATGAGGACCTCTGCACCCCAATTTAACACATAATAACCCTTCCAGGCGGGCCCAGAAGATCAAGAAACTGGAAACAGTGACTTATCCCATGATTCTATGTGCCCCTCTCAACCATATTCTTATTTGTAGACATCCTTCTCACAACATACAGGGGCCAGTGTTTACCCACTGGCTTGAGGGTTTTTATGCATTGATAACCTTGAACATTGGGCAGTTGCACCCTGAGGCATGTAGTTCCCCCAGGAGCATGCATAAATAATTCTACCTGACCTCACCCTAAAGCCTGGAGGGCAATAAGCCTTAATGTCTGCAATACCAGGTACCATGCTGTGTTAGCACCTTGGAAGGGTTTGCACATAATGAAATCACGCTACAAAATCTGACAGCAGTGTAAGATAGACTAGTTTTCACTTTTACCACATCCACTTTCTCAGATCTCTCTAAGTCACACCAATCTTTGACCAGTGTGGTTATGGACAATTAGCTGGCTTTGGATTACTTATTGGCTGAACAAGGTGAAGCTTGTGCTGATTAACAGAACATGTTGCACCTATATCAACACCACAGGACAGGTGGAAGAAAACATCTAAAAATTATGACCAAGCCAAATGGCTCCATCAAATACCAAAGGGACTGACCTTACTAATAGTATTTTGAAGGCTGTGTGTGAGGCACTTCCATCTGTAACCTGGTTGTTGCTGCTTTTAGGTCCAATATTGGCTATATTGTTACTTTTGTTTTTTGAACCTTGTTTGTTTAATTTTCTTGTCAAATTTATCTCTTCCATACTCCAACAAATTCATTTACAATTATGATATTCCAGGGATTATAACCTATCCCCTATGAAGATGAAACTTACCAACACTCCCTGGACCAATCCACGACTTCCCTTTACTCCTATCTGTCCATCCAGATTTCCTAAAACTTAGATAGCAAGTACTTCTGAAGACCTCAGGCAGGGTCAATGTCCTACACCAGGATGAATTTGTTATGGAAGATGGACCATCACCCCTTTTTCCCTAAAATATTTTAAGGGCCTAAAGTATTTTATGGGGAATGGTGGTTAGTTAGGCTTTAACAGGATTCGTGGAGACCAGAAAAAAGGGAGTCATGGCCAACTACTGGGAAAGTTAGAGATCTATCCTGGCAGCACTCCAAAAACAAAGCCACAAGAAGCCAGATCAAACCAGACATGCCCAAGACAAAGAAAGCCAGAAACACTGACCAAGTAAGGAAGAAAAAGAAAGAAACCTATCTTCCAAAGAAATCCCCTCACCAAGTAATAAATATCCCACTCCAATTCCTAAGTTAACAACTGTCAATAAAGGCTAGAGACCCATGCCTTGGGTGTAGCTTTCCCTTGTGCTCACCTGTTTTCACATCTCCAGAGTGTGCATTCACTTTAACAAACCTCCCCACTTGCACTGTTCAACCTTTGTGTCTGGTCCATCCTTGAATTCTTTCTTCCCAGGAGACCATTATCCTCCTGGGACATCTCAGAGACAGGTTGGGTGGAGGTCTCAGGGCCTCAGGTTCTCCCCAGTTCAACTGGCAACACTTTCTCCCCTCTTTAAATTCAGTAGATGCCTCCATAACCTCTATATCCAGTCAGCCTTTCCAGTTTCTTGATTTTTCCCTCTTCAGGAGAAAGCCAAGTGGGCTTCAATCCATCCCATAAAGGTGTCTACAAAGACCAATAGATTCCTGAACCCCTTACAAGGAGGCATGTGCATAAAATCTATCTGACAGTCTTCCTATGGCAGAGTCCTTCATCCTTGGATAGGTTGAAGAAGTGGAGGAGGTTTATGGGCCCCCTCCGGGTAAATGTCATGATAGGTAGAACACACATGGGAGACAGCCAACGGGGTTTGGGGAATGTCCTTGCCAATGAAAAGAGGTCCCACTAGGTACTGAAGGGCCTTGCCCCTGAGATGGGTTGCCTAATGTAAGTTATTAAGAAATTTCCTTTGTAACATTCCTGGCAGTACCAGTTTGCAATTGGGGTCTTGCAGTCAACACTCTGAAGTGAAGGAAAAGCCTGTTCAGTGCCCTTTGGGTTTCTTCCTGAATATATTGTGGAGAAAAGGGACTTACATTGGGAACCAGAGATGCTTGAAGGAGCAGCCTAGAGGCTGCCTTTGCATATCTGTCAGCTCTGTTGTTTCCAACAGAGACCAAATCATTATATTTTATATGGGCCTTGAAATGAATAATAGTTATTTGGGCATGGAGCATAACTGCCTCTAGCAAGGCCAAAATCTCAGAGGCATGTTTAACCAGGGTATTTTGGGCTGGCGGGGAGGAGTGGAGGGCTCTTTCTCCAAGTAGAATCATGGCATGGACAATGTGGAAGGAATAAGTTGAATAGGTATATTGTTTAGTTTCATTTTTGTGCCCAGTTGGAAGGCTTGGGTAAGAGCAATTAGTTCTGATTTTTGTGCTGAGGTAGTGGCAATTGTCAGAGGTCCAGACTCAATGACTTTGGTTAAGCTAACAATAGCGTACCAGAGACCCATACTCCAACTATGAAGCTGCTGCCATCCCTGAACCATATAGCCTCTAGGTTATATAGAGGCATATCCTGAAGATCTGGCCTGTCACTGCAAGTTAAATCTAGGTTTTCTAGACAAGAATGTTCCAAGGGGGGATTTCTTGTGGGATCTGGCAGTAAGGTGGCAGGATATAGGGTCTGACATGGCCAGATATTTGGTTCAGGTATTTCTAATAAAAGGGTTTTGTAGTTCTACTATTGGAGATCCAATGAAATGCCCTAGAATTGAGGGTGTCCAATACCTGATGGGGTATATAAACAGTTATGCCTTCTCTGAGCCTTCTTCAACCAGTAGGGCCACAGACCCCAGTGCTCAGAGGCAGGGAAGCCATACTTATGCTATAGGATCTAGATTCTTAGATATGTATGTAACAGGACATTCAGAGGATCCCAGCATTTGTATCAAGACTCCAAAGGCCATTCCCCTCCTTTCATGCACTTATAAGGAGAAGGGCTTCAGGAGGTCTGGCAGAGCTGAAACTGGAGCCATTGTAAGTGCCTGTTTTAGGGCCCCAAAAGCTTTTGTCATTTCAGGGTCCCACTCAAAAGGCTTCTCCTCAGGTCTCCTCAGGGACTCACAAAGAGACTTTGTTATTAATCCAAATTGCGGTATCTATATTTGACAAAACCCAGCCATACCCAAAAAGGAATTCAGCTGCAGTTTTGGAGAGTGAGCTTTCATATTTAAAATGAGACTTATGAGAAGCGGCCGGAAGATGGCGGCGTAGGAGGACGCGGGGCTCACAGCGCGTCCTGCCGATCACTTAGATTCCACCTACACCTGCCTAAAGAACCCAGAAAACCACCAGAGGATTAGCAGAAGGGAGTCTCCGGAGTCAAGCGCAGACTAGAGGCCCACGGAAGAGGGTAGGAAGGGCGGCGAGGCGGTGCGCGCTCCACGGACTGGCGGGAGGGAGCCGGGGCGGAGGGGTGGCTCGCCGGCCAAGCAGAGCCCCCGAGTCTGGCTGGCAAAAGCGGAGGGGCCGGACGGACTGTGTTCCGACAGCAAGCGCGACTTAGCGTCTGGGAGGTCATAAGTTAACAGCTCTGCTCGGAAAGCGGGAAGGCTGGAGGACAAAGGGAGGGAGAGCTGCTGAGCCCCCGGACGGCAGAGCTCAGCTTGGCGGGGAACAAAGGCGCCAGCGCCATCTCCCCCGCCCATCCCCCAGCCAAAATCCCAAAGGGAACCAGTTCCTGCCAGGGAACTTGCTCGCTCCGCGCAAACACCCAACTCTGTGCTTCTGCGGAGCCAAACCTCCGGCAGCGGATCTGACTCCCTCCCGCTGCCACAGGGCTCCTCCTGAAGTGGATCACCTAAGGAGAAGCGAGCTAAGCCTGCCCCTCCACCCCCCGTGCACCTTGCCTACCCACCCCAGCTAATACGCCAGATCCCCAGCAACACAAGCCTGGCAGTGTGCAAGTAGCCCAGACGGGACACGCCACCCCACAGTGAATCCCGCCCCTAGGAGAGGGGAAGAGAAGGCACACACCAGTCTGACTGTGGCCCCAGCAGTGGGCTGGGGGCAGACATCGGGTCGGACTGCGGACCCGCCCACTAACTCCAGTTATACACCACAGCACAGGGGAAGTGCACTGCAGGTCCTCACCACGCAAGGGACTCTCCAAAATGACCAAACGGAAGAATTCCCCTCAGAAGAATCTCCAGGAAATAACAACAGCTAATGAACTGATCAAAAAGGATTTAAATAATATAACAGAAAGTGAATTTAGAATAATAGTCATAAAATTAATCGCTGGGCTTGAAAACAGTATACAGGACAGCAGAGAACCTCTTGCCACAAAGATCGAGGGACTAAGGAACAGTCACGAGGAGTTGAAAAACGCTTTAAACGAAATGCAAAACAAAATGGAAACCACGATGGCTCGGCTTGAAGAGGCAGAGGAGAGAATAGGTGAACTAGAAGATAAAGTTATGGAGAAAGAGGAAGCTGAAAGAAAGAGAGATAAAAAAATCCAGGAGTATGAGGGGAAAATTAGAGAACTAAGTGATACACTAAAAAAAAATAATATACGCATAATTGGTATCCCAGAGGAGGAAGAGAGAGGGAAGGGTGCTGAAGGGGTACTTGAACAAATTATAGCTGAGAACTTCCCTGAACTGGGGAAGGAAAAAGGCATTGAAATCCAAGAGGCACAGAGAACTCCCTTCAGACGTCACTTGAATCGATCTTCTGCACGACATATCATAGTGAAACTGGCAAAATACAAGGATAAAGAGAAAATTCTGAAAGCAGCAAGGGATAAACGTGCCCTCACATATAAAGGGAGACCTATAAGACTCGTGACTGATCTCTCCTTTGAAACTTGGCAGGCCAGAAAGGCTTGGCACGATATCTACAGTGTGCTAAACAGAAAAAATATGCAGCCGAGAATCCTTTATCCAGCAAGTCTGTCATTTAGAATAGAAGGAGAGATAAAGGTCTTCCCAAACAAACAAAAACTGAAGGAATTTGTCACCACGAAACCAGCCCTACAAGAGATCCTAAGGGGGATCCTGTGAGACAAAGTACCAGAGACATCACTACAAGCATAAAACATACAGACATCACAATGACTCTAAACCCATATCTTTCTATAATAACACTGAATGTAAATGGATTAAATGCGCCAACTAAAAGACATAGGGTATCAGAATGGATAAAAAAACAAGACCCATCTATTTGCTGTCTACAAGAGACTCATTTTAGATCTGAGGACACCTTTAGATTGAGAGTGAGGGGATGGAGAACTATTTATCATGCTCCTGGAAGCCAAAAGAAAGCTGGAGTAGCCATACTTATATCAGACAAACTAGACTTTAAATTAAAGGCTGTAACAAGAGATGAAGAAGGGCATTATATAATAATCACAGGGTCTATCCACCAGGAAGAGCTAACTATTATAAATGTCTATGCGCCAAATACCCGAGCCCCCAGATATATAAAACAATTACTCATAAACATAAGCAACCTTATTGATAAGAATGTGGTCATTGCAGGGGACTTTAACACCCCACTTACAGAAATGGATAGATCATCTAGACACACAGTCAATAAAGAAACAAGGGCCCTGAATGATACATTGGATCAGATGGACTTGACAGATATATTTAGAACTCTGCATCCCAAAGCAACAGAATATACTTTCTTCTCGAGTGCACATGGAACATTCTCCAAGATAGATCATATACTGGGTCACAAAACAGCCCTTCATAAGTTTACAAGAATTGAAATTATACCATGCATACTTTCAGACCACAATGCTATGAAGCTTGAAATCAACCACAGGAAAAAGTCTGGAAAACCTCCAAAAGCATGGAGGTTAAAGAACACCCTACTAACGAATGAGTGGGTCAACCAGGCAATTAGAGAAGAAATTAAAACATATATGGAAACAAACGAAAATGAAAATACAACAATCCAAACGCTCTGGGATGCAGCGAAGGCAGTCCTGAGAGGAAAATACATTGCAATCCAGGCCTATCTCAAGAAACAAGAAAAATCCCAAATACAAAATCTAACAGCACACCTAAAGGAAATCGAAGCAGAACAGCAAAGGCAGCCTAAACCCAGCAGAAGAAGAGAAATAATAAAGATCAGAGCAGAAATAAACAATATAGAATCTAAAAAAACTGTAGAGCAGATCAACGAAACCAAGAGTTGGTTTTTTGAAAAAATAAACAAAATTGACAAACCTCTAGCCAGGCTTCTCAAAAAGAAAAGGGAGATGACCGAAATAGATAAAATCATGAATGAAAATGGAATGATTACAACCAATCCCTCAGAGATACAAACAATTATCAGGGAATACTATGAAAAATTATATGCCAGCAAATTGGACAACCTGGAAGAAATAGACAAATTCATAAACACCCACACTCTTCCAAAACTCAATCAGGAGGAAATAGAAAGCTTGAACAGACCCATAACCAGCGAAGAAATTGAATCGGTTATCAAAAATCTCCCAACAAATAAGAGTCCAGGACCAGATGGCTTCCCAGGGGAGTTCTACCAGACATTTAAAGCAGAGATAATACCTATCCTTCTCAAGCTATTCCAAGAAATAGAAAGGGAAGGAAAACTTCCAGACTCATTCTATGAAGCCAGTATTACTTTGATTCCTAAACCAGACAGAGACCCAGTAAAAAAAGAGAACTACAGGCCAATATCCCTGATGAATATGGATGCAAAAATTCTTAATAAGATACTAGCAAATCGAATTCAACAGCATATAAAAAGAATTATTCACCATGATCAAGTGGGATTCATTCCTGGGATGCAGGGCTGGTTCAACATTCGCAAATCGATCAACGTGATACATCACATTAACAAAAAAAAAGAGAAGAACCATATGATCCTGTCAATCGATGCAGAAAAGGCCTTTAAAAATCCAGCACCCTTTCTTAATAAAAACCCTTGAGAAAGTCGGGATAGAAGGAACATACTTAAAGATCATAAAGGCCATTTATGAAAAGCCCACAGCTAACATCATCCTCAACGGGGAAAAACTGAGAGCTTTTTCCCTAAGATCAGGAACACGACAGGGATGCCCACTCTCACCGCTGCTGTTTAATATAGTGCTGGAAGTTCTAGCATCAGCAATCAGACAACAAAAGGAAATCAAAGGCATCAAAATTGGCAAAGATGAAGTCAAGCTTTCGCTTTTTGCAGATGACATGATATTATACATGGAAAATCCGATAGACTCCACCAAAAGTCTGCTAGAACTGATACATGAATTCAGCAAAGTTGCAGGATACAAAATCAATGTGCAGAAATCAGTTGCATTCTTATACACTAACAATGAAGCAACAGAAAGACAAATGAAGAAACTGATCCCATTCACAATTGCACCAAGAAGCATAAAATACCTAGGAATAAATCTAACCAAAGATGTAAAAGATCTGTATGCTGAAAACTATAGAAAGCTTGTGCAGGTAATTGAAGAAGATATAAAGAAATGGAAAGACATTCCCTGCTCATGGATTGGAAGAATAAATATTGTCAAAATGTCAATACTACCCAAAGCTATCTACACATTCAATGCAATCCCAATCAAAATTGCACCAGCATTCTTCTCGAAACTAGAACAAGCAATCCTAAAATTCATATGGAACCACAAAAGGCCCCGAATAGCCAAAGTAATTTTGAAGAAGAAGACCAAAGCAGGAGGCATCACAATCCCAGACTTTAGCCTCTACTACAAAGCTGTCATCATCAAGTCAGCATGGTATTGGCACAAAAACAGACACATAGACCAATGGAATAGAATAGAAACCCCAGAACTAGACCCACAAACGTATGGCCAACTAATCTTTGACAAAGCAGGAAAGAACATCCAATGGAAAAAAGACAGTCTCTTTAACAAATGGTGCTGGGAGAACTGGACAGCAACATGCAGAAGGTTGAAACTAGACCACTTTCTCACACCATTCACAAAAATAAACTCAAAATGGATAAAGGACCTGAATGTGAGACAGGAAACCATCAAAACCTTAGAGGAGAAAGCAGGAAAAGACCTCTCTGACCTCAGCCGTAGCAATCTCTTACTCGGCACATCCCCAAAGGCAAGGGAATTAAAAGCAAAAGTGAATTACTGGGACCTTATGAAGATAAAAAGCTTCTGCACAGCAAAGGAAACAACCAACAAAACTAAAAGGCAACCAACGGAATGGGAAAAGATATTTGCAAATGACACATCGGACAAAGGGCTAGTATCCAAAATCTATAAAGAGCTCATCAAACTCCACACCCGAAAAACAAATAACCCAGTGAAGAAATGGGCAGAAAACATGAATAGACACTTCTCTAAAGAAGACATCCGGATGGCCAACAGGCACATGAAAAGATGTTCAACGTCGCTCCTTATCAGGGAAATACAAATCAAAACCACACTCAGATATCACCTCACGCCAGTCAGAGTGGCCAAAATGAAGAAATCAGGAGACTACAGATGCTGGAGAGGATGTGGAGAAACAGGAACCCTCTTGCACTGTTGGTGGGAATGCAAATTGGTGCAGCCGCTCTGGAAAGCAGTGTGGAGGTTCCTCAGAAAATTAAAAATAGACCTACCCTATGACCCAGCAATAGCACTGCTAGGAATTTATCCAAGGGATACAGGAGTACTGATGCATAGGGGCACCTGTACCCCAATGTTTATAGCGGCACTCTCAACAATAGCCAAATTATGGAAAGAGCCTAAATGTCCATCAACTGATGAATGGATAAAGAAATTGTGGTTTATATACACAATGGAATACTACGTGGCAATGAGAAAAAATGAAATATGGCCTTTTGTAGCAACATGGATGGAACTGGAGAGTGTGATGCTAAGTGAAATAAGCCATACAGAGAAAGACAGATACCATATGGTTTCACTCTTATGTGGATCCTGAGAAACATAACAGAAACCCATGGGGGAGGGGAAGGAAAAAAAAAAAAAAAAAAAAAGAGGTTAGAGTGGGAGAGAGCCAAAGCATAAGAGACTGTTAAAAACTGAGAACAAACTGAGGGTTGATGGGGGGTGGGAGGGAGGGCAGGGTGGGTGATGGGTATTGAGGAGGGCACCTTTTGGGATGAGCACTGGGTGTTGTATGGAAACCAATTTGACAGTAAATTTCATATATTAAAAAAAAAAAAAAATGAGACTTATGGTGGTCAAAGAAGCTCTTAGTCCCAAGAGTCAGTATTAGTCTCAGGAACTGATCTTTCTGAGACGAAATTTGGGCCTTTGAAGGGGAGAGCTTATAGTCCCAGGAAGCCAAGGTCCAAAGAACAATTTGTGTTGGAGGTATTCTCATTAGGGATGCTGATAAGCAAATCATCAACATATTGAAGTAAGTCACAGCCTCTGGAGAGCTGAAGAGTGGACATATGCTTGGATAGGGCCTGTCCAAATAAATGTGGACTGTCCCTAAAGCCCTGAGGGAGGACAGTTGAAGTTAGCTATTAGTAACCTGGGTGGAGGGTCCTGCTACTCAAAGGCAAAAAGGACCTGGGAATCTGGGTTCAGTGGGATGCAGAAGAAAGCACATTTTACATATAGCACAGTGTACCTAAGAATGTCCAAGAGGAGAGATTTAAGATGGCAGAGGGTTAGGGTCACCCTAAACTCACTTCATCCCCTTAATAGCTAGATGAATATAAA
Source organism: Panthera onca (assembly GCF_046562875.1). NCBI lineage: Eukaryota > Metazoa > Chordata > Mammalia > Carnivora > Felidae > Panthera > Panthera onca. The sequence goes on from NC_138344.1 coordinate 22,799,989, forward strand.
ATCATTCTGAACATCCAAGAAGTCAATCAGAGGTCTTAGAGAACAAAGCTGCATGTCTACAAACAGAAAAAAAAAAATGACCACTGGATAGTAGGAAATGCAGAGAGTTGATTTCTAGGAGAAAAGAATCTGGGGTGCAATGGTGGGGAGGGATCCTTATTGCAGAGAGGTGAGCTAAAGAGAGAGAGTGAAACACACACAAGGGACTTCACAAGAACATTGTTTCCCAAAGCAATTAATGGGGGAAAAGGGGATGGTTTCCACACCCCACGTTTTTTTATTGACAGCAGAGCATAGAATCTGAAGTTTCAGTGATCAGCTCCTGGTGGTGCTCCAGTGAGGAAGCAAGGCAGAGCCCCTGGAAACAGTAGCACTGTCTGAGGATCCCCTGGGTCACATGGGGAGAAGCAGTTCCCTTGCTTGGAGTGCACTTGGTAGAGGTGACACAGCCTGTCCACAGGCAAAAGACCCTGTGGGCACCATTGAGAGACTCTGTTTACCAGTACAGGAACAAAGACATCAGTTGAGGGCAGCAAACCCTGGTGACAGATGTGTGTAGTGGTTTATCGTAAACTCCAAGCCAATGCCACTGCGTGGTTTTGTGACTGTTTCCTGTGACAAGCTGACACCAGCCAAGGCACAGAAAAACCCTCCCCCCAAGGGATCAGAGTGTGTCCAAGTTGCAGGGGTCTCTGAAGTTTGGAGTTTTGAAACATAGCTGTGCCTGAGATAAAACCCAAGAGGGCAGCACCACCTGGCAGGTGGACAGTTCTGACACAGACAGGGTGATTGCACTTCTGTGACGGTGTGAACTTGACACTCCAGAGACTAGAGAGCAACGTGAAACCATTTTCACCCCTAGCCCACCAGCACTGATCCACCTCAGTGAGCTAAACAGCACCACCAAGTGGAGAATAGAGTCATTACACCAAACCTAGCCCCCATGCACTCTCCAAGCACATTTCTACTAGGACAAGGCAGCCTGAAAATCAGACCAGCAGGCCCCACCCACAGAAGACCAGAACAAATCCCTTCCACCCACAGTCTACTGTTCACAGGGTGCTGCCAAGCTTCATCTCTAAGGAAAACTGGACCTAGCTTCCTTTGGGTTTGTTTTCTTTCTGTTTTGGTTTTTATTTCTTTGTTTTCTTGAATACAGAGATAGCAATTTTTTTTATACATTTAATTAATTTATTTATTTTTAATTTTTTTTCTCCCAAGATGCTCCTAACAAGCAGACCAAAATACACCTAAGATCTAGCTTCCTTTATTCTTTTAAATATTTTAAATTTACATTTTTATTATTTCCCATGAAAATGACAAAACAGAGGAATTCACCCAAAAGGTAAACAAACAAACAAACAAACAAACAAAAAACAGGAAGAAATGATGACCAGGGATTTAATCAACATAGATATAAGCACAATGTCGAAACTAGAATTTAAAGCAACAATTATAAGGATTCTAACCAGGATTGAAAAAAGCATAGAAGACACTAGAGAATCCCTTACGGCAGAGATAAAAGAGCTTAAATCTAGATTTAAATTAAAAGTACTATAACATAGATGCAAACCTGAAAGGAGGTCATCACAGAGAAGATGGGTGAAGCAGGAGAATGAGTGAGTGATATATAAAATAAAATTATGGAGAATAATGAAGCTGAAAAGAGGGAAACAAAGGCAATAGGTCCTGAAGGTACACTTAGGGAACTCAATGACTTACTAAAACATAAAAACATTTGTATAACAGGAGTCAAAGCAGATGAAGAGAGAGAAAACGGAGCAGAAGGGTTATGTGAACAAAAAAGAAGCACAGAGAACACCCATTAAATTCAACAAAAGCCAGCCACTGTCAATGCATATCACAGTCAAACTGACAAAATACAGACAAGGAAAGACTACTGAAAACAGCAAGGGGAAAAAAAAAAGGAACAAGGGAACAAAGGAAGACAAATCATCAGGTTTGGAGCAGATCTGTCCACAAAAACTTGTGAGAAGGAAATGGCAGGATATATTCAACGTGCTGAATGGGAAGATATATATAGCCAAGAATACTTTATCAAGCAAGGAAGGCTGTTATTCATAATATAAGGAGAGGTAAAAACTTTCCCAGAGAATAACATAAAGAGTTTGTGACCACTAAACCAGCCCTACAAGAAATGTTAAGGGGGGCACTTTGAGTGGGATGGGGAGATTAAAAGCAAAAAAGAGTAGAAAGGAACAAAGAACATCACAAAAACACCAACTGCATAGTAACACAAAACACTAAATTTATATCTTTGAATAATTACCCTGACAAAAATGGACTAAATACTCCAATCAAATGATATAGGGTATCAGGATGGATTAACCCCCCCCCCAAAAAATAAATAAAAAATAAAAAATAAAAACAAAACACCAAGATCCATGCATATGCTGCCTACAGGAGACTCATTATAAACCTAAAGACATCAGCAGATTGAAAGTTAGGGGATGGATGGGGTACCTGGGTGGCTCAGTCGGTTAAGTGTCTTATTCTTAGTTTTGGCTCAGGTCATAATCCCACAGTTTGTGAGTTCAAGCTGTCAGTGCTGAGCCTCATTGGGATTCTCTCTCTCTTCCTCTCTCTGGCCCTTCCATGTTCTCTCTCTCTCTCCCTCTCAAAATAAATAAAATAAACATTAAAAAAAAGAAATTGAGGGAATAGAGAATCATCTATTATGCTAATGTATGCCAAAAGAAAGCTGCAGTGGCCATATGTATAGCAGACAAACTAAATTTAAAACCAAAGACTGTAACAAGGGATGAAGAAGGGCATTGTATCAAAATTAAGGGGTCTATCTATCAAGAAGATCTAATGATTATAAATAGTTATGTCCCAAATTTGAAAACACCCAAATATATAAATCAGTTAATAATAAACATAAAGGAACTCATTGATGATAATATAGTAGTAATACTGGACTTCAACATCCAACTTACAGCAATGGACAGATCATCTATGCAGAAAATCAACAAGAAAATAATGGCTTTGAATGACACACTGGACCAGATAGACTTAACATATATATTTAGAGCATTCCATCCTAAAGCAGCAGAATATACATTCTTTTTGAGTGTACACAGAACATTCTCCAGAATGGATCATGTACTCAGTCACAAATTAGCCCTAAATAAGTACAAAAAGATTAAGATTATACCATGAATATTTTTAGACCAGAATGCTATAAAATTTGAAGTCAACCACAGAAAAAATTAGAAAAAAAAACCCACAAAAGATGGATGTTAAAGAACATCCTACTAAAGAATGAATGGGTTAACCATTAAAGTAAAGAAGTAATAAAAAAATACAAGGAAGCAAATTAAAATGAAAACATGCCACTCCAAAATGTTTGGGATGCAGCAAAGGCAGTCCTAAGAGGGAACTACATTGCAACACAGACCTACTTCAAGAAGCAAGAAAGGCCTCAAATACACAAACTAACTTTATACCTAGAGGAATTAGAAAAGAAACAGCAAATAAAGCCGAAAGCCTGCAGAAGAAGGAAACTAATAAAGACTAGAGCAGAAATAAATGACATAGAAACAAACAAACAAAAACCAGTAGAACAGATTGATGAAACTAAGAGCTGGTTCTTCAAAAAAATTAATACAATTGATAAACCCCTATCCAGACTTATCAAAAATAAGAGAAAAGATCTGAATAAATTAAATAACAAGTGAAAGAGAAGAGATCACAACCACCACCATGGAAATACAAACAACTGTAAGAGAATACTATACAAAAATTATATGCCATCAAACTAGGAAATCTGGAAGAAATGAATAAATTCCTAGAATCATATAAATGACCTAAACTAGAAACCTAAAAACAGGAAGAAATAAAAAAATCTGAACAGACCCATAACCAGTAAAGAAATTGAAACAGTAATCAAAAATTTCCCAACAAACAAAAGTCCAGGGCCAGATGGCTTCCCTGGTTAATTCTACCAGAAATTTAAAGAAGATCTAATACCTATTCTTCTCAAAGTGTTATAAAAAATAGAAATGGAAGGAAAACTTCCAAAACTATTCTACAAGGCCAACATTACCTTGATTCCAAAATCAGACAAAGACCCCACTCAATAGAAGAATTATAGAAGAATATCCCTGATGAACATGGATGCAAAAATTCTCAACAAGATACTAGCAAATCAAATCCAACAGTATATTTAAAGAATTATTTACCACAATGAAGTTGGATTTATTCCTGGGATTCAGGGCTGGTTCAATATTTTTAAATCAATCAATGTGATACACCACATTAATAAAGGAAAGGATAAGAACCATATGATTCTCTCAATAAATGAATGAAAGTATTTGACAAAATACAGCATCCATTTTTGATATAAACCTTTCACAAAGTATGGGTAGATGGAACATACCTCAACATAATAAAGGCTATATATGAAAGACCCACAGTTATATCATCATCAATGGGGAAAACATAAAAGCCTTTCCCCTACAGTTAGGAACAAGACAAAGATGCCCACTGTCATCATTACTATTTAACAGTACTGAAAGTCTGAGCCTTAGAAACAAGACAACAAAAATAAATAAAAGACATTCAAATTGGCAAGGAAAAAGTCAAACTTTCACTAATTCCAGATGGCATGATACTCTATGTAGGAAACCTAAAAGACATAAAAATTGCTGGAACTAATACACAAATTCAGCAAAATGGCAGCATATAAAATCAAGATACAGAAATAATCAAGATACAGAAAGATACAATCGATTTGCAATTGCACCAAAAAAAATAGATATCTAGGAATAAACCTAAGCAGAGAGATGAAAAATCCCCACTCTGTAAACTATAGAACACTTATGAAAGAAATTGAAGAGAACACACACACACACACACACACACACACACACACACAAATGGAAAAGCACTCCAGGCTCATTGATTGGAAGAACAAACATTGTTAAAATGTCTATAATTCCCAAAGCAATCTATACGTTTATTGCAATGCTCATCAAAATACCACCAGCATTTTTAACAGAACTAGAACAAACAATCCTAACATATGTATGGAACCACAAGAGACCCCAAATAGCCAAAGAAATTCTGAAAAACAAACAAACAAACAAACAAAAAACTGGAGGCCTCATGATTTTGGATTTCAAGCTATATTACAAAGGTGTAGTCATAAAGATAGTGTGGTACTGGCACAAAAACAGACACAGAGATCATTGGAGCAGAATAGAAAACATGGAAATGGACCCACAACTCTATGGTCAACTAATCTTCAACAAAGCAGGGAAGAATGAATATCCAATGGAAAAAAGGCAGTCTATGCAACAAATGGTGTTGGGAAAACTGGAAAGCAACATGCATAAGAATGAAACTGGACCACTTTCTTATACTATACACAAAATAAATTCAAAATGGATAAAATATCTAAATGTGAGATAAGAACACATCAAATTCCTAGAGGAGAACACAGACAGCAAACTCTTTGCATTGGCTGCAGCCACTTCTTACTAGACAGGTCCCAGAAGGCAAGGGAAAGAAAATGAAACAAGAATGATTGGGACTTCATCAAGACAAATAGCTTCTACACAGCAAAGAAAACAATCAACAAAACCAAAAGGCAACCTACAGAATGGGAGAAGATATTTGTAAATGATATATCTGATCAATGGTTAGTATCCAAAATCTATAAATAACTTATCAAACTTGACAACAAAAATCCCCTAGATAATCAGTTAAGGAATAGTCAGAAGACATGAATAGACACTTTTACACAGAAGACGTCCAGATAGCTAACACAAACATGAAGATATGCTCAACATCACTCAAAATCCTTGATGTGATACTACCTTATGCCTGTCAGAATGTCTAAAATTAACAACACAAGAAACAACAGGTGTTGGTGAGGATGTGGAGAAAAGGGAACCTTCTTGCACTCTTAGTGGGAATGCAAACTGGTTCAGCCACTCTGGAGAATAGTATGAAGGTTCCTCAAAAAGTTAAAAATAGAACACTCTATGATCCAACAATTACACTACTAGGTGTATATACCCAAAAGATACAAAGCAAAAAGGGCGCCTGGGTGGCTCAGTCAGTTAAGTGTCCAACTCTTGGTGTCGGCTCAGGTTATGATCTCACAGTCGTGGGACTGAACCCTGCATCAGGCTCTGCACTGACAGAGCCTGATTGGGATTCTCTCTCTCTCTCTCTCTCTCTCTCTCTCTCTCTCTCTCCCTCTCCCTCTAGCCCTCCTCTGCTTGTGCTCTCTCTCTGTTTCTATAAAATAAAATAAAATTCTGGGGCACCTGAGTGGCTCAGTTGATTAAATATTCCAACTCTAGATTTTGGCTCAGGTAATGATTTTATGTTTCATGAGTTCCAGATCCATGTCAGGCTTTGTGCTGACAGCACAGAACATGCTTGGGATTCTCTCTCTCCCTTTCTCTCTCCCTCTCTCTCTCTTCTTTTCTGTTTGCCTCTCTCTCTCTCAAAATAAACTTAAATAAAATAAAATGATTAAAAAATACAAATTTAAAGGCGTACATGTACCCCAATGTTTATATTTTATTGCAGCATTATCAACAAATAGCCAGACTATGGAGAAAACCCAAATTTCCTTCAAGTGATGAATGGATAAAGAATAGAACACACACACACACACACACACACACACACACACACACACACATACACAATGGAATATTACTCAGCCATAAAAAAAGCCATAAAATCTTACCATTTGCAAGGATGTCAATGGAGCTAGAGTGTATTTCATATGAGAATTTAATCTGTCAGAGAGAGATACCATATAACTTCATTCATATGTGGAATTTAAGAAATGAAACAGATAAACATATGGAGGGGGACGAGGGAGGGAAACAAACCATGAGAGACTCTTAAAGAACAAACTGAGAGTTGATGGAGGGAGTTGGGTTGGGGATGGGCTAGATGGTTGTGGAAGGCACTTGTAATGATGAGCACTGGGTGTGTGTGTAAGTGATGAATCACTGACTTCTCCTGAAACCAATGTTGTGCTATATGTTCACTAATTATAGTAAAAGTTTCAAAAAAATCAAAAAACAAAAATCAAACAAATAAAACTGTCTTAAGGGATCTGTCCTAGGAGGCTGTAAGTGTAGGAACAATTGGGTAAATAGGAATTATAGCCTTGTTGATAGACCTTAGGTCCTGAAATATTCTACATGAACCATTAGACTTTTTAATTGCCAAGATAGGGGTATTATAATGTGAATTTCAGAGATGCAAAAGTTCTATCACTAAGAATTTTTGTACGAGGGACTGTAATTACTGTCTGGCCTATGGACGTAAGGAGTCGTGGGATTTACTATGGAAGAAATGAGAATCTTCACGTTGTATCTTTACAAGGGTTTCTGATGGAGCACCCCAGAATGGAGGTATTCCATAACTGAGGGGCACCTATCGAAAAATAAAGACCTTGCTGTTTGAAGGGGTGGAGGGCTCAAGAAGACAAAAATGCCAGCAGGAGGTGGTCAATTTCAAAAACACAAAGATTAGTTTTCACCTTTTATAGTATGTCCCTTCAAGTAATGGTGTGGGGTAATCAAGTAAAAAAAGGAAGGAGTGGGTAAAGTTATTGTTACCCAAAGAAAAAATTAAAGGGGAAATGAAACGTCCCCTCTTTGGGTGCCTATCTATGCCAGTGGTGAGAATCAAGGACTGGAGAATGACACCTGAGTATTTTATAAGGGAACAATAAGGGCTCCCATTTCTATTAGATATTCAATTTTGTCTCTTCCCACACCCAGGGTTACCCAATCCTCTGCCAAAGAGATGGAGGACATGGGTGCTTGCACAGCCTGTGGGCCCCATCAGCCAAAGGAGAGGAGATCATCTGCTCCTGCTCCATTGGGCTCCTCATAATCAAGGTAGAGAGCTAATTGCAGCTGCTTTTGCACAGAGTGGCCTTTGCCTGAGGCTGTCGATTACCTAGGATGGACTGTGCTTGGGACTTTGGGGCTCAGGATGACCCTCCCACACATAACAAGAAGGCGAAATCCCACCTCCAATGCCCTGATTGTTTGAAGGCCAGACAAGTCTCTGAGAGAGGGAGCATTTGACACTCCTGGGCCAGATGTCCCAATTGGCGACAAAGAAAGGAGGTTTGATGAGCCCCTTGGGCACAGGGATGCTTAGCAGCTTGTACCTTTCATGGCTTTTGCCCTGGGTGGATCCAGAGAATGTTGGGGAGCTAGCGATAGCTGCAGCTATATGTTGTGCTTTACTATTTGTTTTCCTATTCCCTTTCAGCCCTTCAGACTTCCTCTCAGTTATTGAAGACCTTGAAGACCATACCCAGAAGTGTGAGGATGTAGGTCTGAGGTCCCTGATTGAGCTTTTGAAGGTTTGTTTGATATCAGGGGAGGCCTGGATGATAAAATTCATTGCTAACATTGCTGTGCCCTCTGGGCTTTTAGGATCTAGGTTGGTGTATTTTCTCATGGCCTCTATTAGGCAGGAATGAAATACAGGGTTTTCATTTGGGTCTTGGATTATTTCTTTAAGTCTTGCATAATGTACAGGTTTTATGACTGCTTATTGCATACCCTAAATTAGGCAGGTTATCATGTAATCCTGATTAACTCTATCAGGGTCTCTTGCCTGATAATTTAATCTATGGCCAGCATTTGGCACTGCCTGTACTGTCACTGGAGCAAGGTCAGGATTACAGGTATGGGCCTCATCATCCCAGCTCTAAGCCAAAGACCAGATATGGGTTTTTCCCTCATGGTTGCTGTACATAGTAACGATGATCTGAACATCATGACAGGTGAGATAGCAATTGTGAGGCTTTTGAATTCCTTAATGAAATGGGAAGAATGCTGGCTAAAGGAATGAAGTTTTGTTTCTATGTGAAACAGATCAGACATTGGAAAGGGAATGTGTACTCTAATTGTCCCCACATCCCATTCACTACCTCTGGAAGGGCCTGACGTTTTGTGGAGAAACACAAGTCAGGTCTTTAGGCTCGTGCTTAATGCCAGATTGAGTATGGGATGGAGACAGGAGGCCTTGGTAGGGTGGTGTTGTGGTGGTGGCAATGGTCCTAAGGTGTTAATAGAATCCAGGGGAGTCTCTGTGTCTTCAGGAGGAAGGGGAAGATGCTGGCGCAGAATAAAAGAAGGGTCATCTAAAATGTCCACAGGGTCAGATAGATGGGCTATGAAACAGAGCAAGACACATTCTAAAGTTTTTTTTTTTTTTTGAAGGTCAGGGTTTGGGGAAAATGCCATGAAGTCTTGCACATATGAGACCTCTGGTTATTTGGAGGAGTTCTGGCAAAACTCAACCTGGCAAATAGTATTATAAGAAAGAGTTCCACGGAGGGACCATAAATCTTGATCTTGTAGTTTGTATTGAGGCCAGGAAATATTACATAAAAAGATGAGATTTTTTTTCTTCAGGCTTCAGGGATCCAATCCAGTTTTTAAGGATGCATCTCAAGGGTGAGTCCAATGAGTACAGGGGGTTTGTCCCACAGGGAGAAAAACCAGCTGTCAATTCCCAAAGCCATGTCCTTCCAAAGGGAATGGGGTTCCTACTCATGATCATGATTTCAGTCAGGACAGCCCACTGACCTGAAAAAGGACTGGACCTTATATTGGGTGACTGATTCTACTGGGGCATCCCACCAAGAAGAGGGATCTGGCAAATCCTCGGGGCACTTCCTGTTGGGGTGTCTCCTGCAATAGCAAAAGGCAGACACAGATTGGCTGAACCAGGTCAGAAAAAGGAGGGGGAGAACTCACCACTATGATGTGTAGGAATGTGTTTGTCCATAGATCAAGTGGCTCCTGGATTGATGGGAACAAAGGAAAAAGGGAAGGGAACCAACAGATATAAGGTGGTGGCTGAGAATTAGCCATTGTCAGGAAAGCCTCCCAACCAAATCTGTAACATTTTCAGATTCGTCCTGGTTAAACTTCCCCTTCTAGATATGCCATTTGTTGGGAACAGACCTTGAGGGGTAGAGTGAGATAGCAGAGGAAAGGGATTCTTTGCCCTCACAGGGGCAGGCAGTCCAATCCATTCAATGTCAGACCTCCAGACCATACCAGGGAGCTGCCTTGGCCAGTTGTCTGGGAAGTACTAGGTTTAAGTTGCTGCAGGGCTTGAAAGAGAAAGGAGAGGGAGGGAAAGATCCCTCCAAAGGGCAAAGAGGAATCCCTCACCCTTTCAGGAAAAGGTGGTCCAGCTGGTTTTCCCTGGAGCTTTCAATCTTCACTAAGGAGTAACATCTCTGCTGGAGGTTATCAGTTTCCGAAGGAGTTGTAGAGTTAGTCCACTGAAGGACAGTCCCAAGAAATTTCCAGAGAATATGGGGAGAGCCCTGGGCAGGCAAATGTTCTCCATATGGGCCATAAAATGTGGAGTCTCCTGATCAGATGGGACCACCAAATATGGGGCAACCCAATCTGGTGGAGGTTAGTGGCATGGGTAGTGAAAGAACTCCCCAAGGCAAAACAAAGGAAATAGAAATTTATTGTTGAATACTTCCTTGAAGTGGTGGGCAGGACAGCAAAAACAGAGACTGCCTGCCACAAAACAGTGATGGGGGGGGGGGTTCCATAGTTAAAGGGGGAAGGTGAGGACATATGGAAATGTATGGAATTTTCCTTTTTTGTTAACTATGTGTCCAGGTGTAAGTAACTCATTAATCAGCTAGGACTTATAGATATTTTGAAGTGCATCACCTAAATGGGCTTCTTTGTATTCAGCCAGGTGGTCACTGTGGGCCTTTCTACCTTACTCAGGTTTCCATTTTTCAAGTTTACTACCTAAAAGCAGCCTCTACAGGCCACACATCAAGGCCTGAAGTGAAGAGAATGAGAGAGAGAGAGAGAGAGGAGGTGGGGAGAGAAATTGTACCTGGGGTTTTGCTTTTATTTGGGCACACAGTGTTTTTGAAAAGGAAGCTTTTATGAGTGGGGTTGCCAGGCTTCTTATCTAGTTATATAGCTAGTAACTCTGTCACAGAGCTGTCAATATGTTTGAGGTGAATGTCTATGAAATGGATGCCTTGGCAATCAAAAACTTAACATAAGGCACTTACATTATAATAAAAAAGCTTATTGTCAGGCATTTACATTATATGTGTCTATTTCAACAGCCTCTTGGCCTCATTTTGCCTTCCTCTTTGAAATTGATACAATCTGCCTTCACCTGGATTCATGGGGTACCTCATTCATGGGGTACTTCAACAGCTTTGCCATTGTACCCAAACATTGCAGACAAGATCTTAATTGCATCCACCTTTCTCTGGGAGCACAGGTATGACATTGCATTTGTGACATACTCTTCTGAGACAAGTACTCATTTGACACACTAATCACATATATTATAAGTCAAACATGTTTTAGTCCTTTTTGGGTTCTAGTGGCAATATATTCCTCATTTACAAAGTTTGCTTCATCTCACTGATACTGCTCCTTACAAATCAGCCCAACTTTAATAGGGCCACCTCCAACAAAAGTCTCTAAAATCCGTCCAAATTAAAATCAATAGGTATTCCCCTCAGCACCTTCAGAAGCTCCTTCACTATAGAAGCTTTATGAACCTTTCTTGTGTTTCCTGGAATCTCTGAGCTACCTATGATGGCCATAAATTGCCCAAAGGCTTTAAAGCTCCTCTTGGCCTCATGCTATACACCATTAAAACAAAAACTGCTTGGGGCGCCTGGGTAGCTCAGTGGGTTAAGCCTCGGAGTTCAGCTCTGGTCAAGATCTCACCATTCGTGAGTTTGAGCCCTGCGTCAGGCTCTGTGCTGACAGCTCAGAGCCTGGAGCCTACTTCGAATTCTGTGTCTCCCTCTCTCTCTGCTCCTCCCCTGCTCATGCTCTATCTCTCAAAAATGAAGAAGCATTAAAAAAAAAATAAAATAAAAAATTGCTAGTCCAAAGCCTGTGACCCTCCATATCCAGTCACCCATTATATTTGTTACTGACTTGGGTTCTTGGGCTCTCCATGCAGTAGAAATTGACTTGGGCCAAATGGGAATTTCCAGGCAAGGATTTTATTCAGGCTTCTGCTTGAGCACCAGGGAGACAGCACAAAGGAAAAGGTCCTTCATGATGGATCTCTGAACAAAGTCTGGGGAAAGTATTTTTTTTAATTTTTTTAAATGTTTATTTATTTATGAGAGAGAGAGAGATAGAGACAAAACAAGAGTGGTGGAGGAGCAGAGAGAGAGAGAGACACACAGAATCCAAAGCAGACTTCAGGCTCTGAGCTGTCAGCACACACCCTGATGCAGGGCTCAAGCTCATGAACCATGAGGTCATGACCTGGGCCGAAGTCAGACACTTAACTGACTAAACTACCCAGGTGTCCCTACCAGGGAAAGTTTTTTAAAAGACTGAGGTGATAAAGGAGTGATGTCCAAGCATGTAAAGGCAGGGAGAGACACAGAAAGTTGGGCGTACAGGCACAGTGGACAGAACACAATTTGTCATGGATCACATGTCTCATTAATGTGTTAAATCTCCATCCCTGGTTGTAACTTTTAGTCCTGTAATGAGAGAGAAAGTCAGAAAAAGATCAGCACTGGGGCCCAACTTGACACAAACTGGTTTGGTCTAGTCCTCACCAGTCTTTGTAGTTGAGTCCCTCCTCTGGTAAGTATCCTGGTTCTGCATTCCTGCAAGATATGCTACTCAAGAGGCCTGGAGATACAGCTGTCAAGGAAAATGCTGGTTTTTATAGTCAGGAGACCTGAGTCTAATCTCTGCCCTGTCTCATGTTTGGGTCATGGAAATAATACTTCACAGATCAGCACAGCTATCAAAATCTCCTTAATAGAGCCAAACCTGGGACTTCTGGAATATTACACCTCTAGGAGTGAGTAACCACCTTTGTCCCCAATTCCTTGCAAAATGCCATGGCTCCAGAGCAGGAGTTTCTCTCCCATAGGTTCCTTGGCTATAGAGGGAGCCCCATGGGATTAACTGAGTGAACAGCAATGGGAGTTCATAGATGATACACACAGCACTTCCAATCATCATAAAAGTGATGGGACTCAGTGGAATGTTGCTGCTTTCCATCACTTAGCTAGGATGTCCCTGATAAAAGTTGAGAACAAAAAGCCAACACACTGGGCTAAATTTTAGGCAGTTATCTCAGCACTGGATGCCCTCGCCTCCTAATGACTCCATCTTCATATTTATTATAAGTTGGTGGGCCATTGCGGAAGAGTTGTTCCCTTCAAGGTTAAAAAAGAAAACACCAAAGGGTGCCTGGGTAGCTCAGTTGGTTAAACATCTGACTGTTGATCTCAGTTTAGGTCTTGATTTCAGGGTCATGATTTCAGGCCCCACCCTGGGCTCTGTGCTAGACATGAAGCCTACTTGAAGAAGAAGAAGAAGAAGACAAAGAAGAAGAAGGAGAAGGAGAAGGAGAAGGAGAAGGAGAAGGAGAAGGAGAAGGAGAAGGAGAAAGGAAAGAGAAGAAAAGGAAAATAACAAAAAACAAAAAACAAAAAAAAATACTCTGGGAATCTGTTGCCTCACAGATACACAAAATATAAATCAAGGTCACACATGACTTTACATGTACTAAGGCCATGGGCTGCCATAAAAAAATACCATAGACTGAGTTAAGCAACAGACATTTATTTCTCAAAGTTCTGTAGGCTGGGGAGTCCAAGACCAAAGCATTACCTGATTTAGTATCTGGTGAGAGCCTGCTTACTGGTGTGCAGACTGCCTTCTCATTGGGTGCTGACATGGTATTTCCTCAGTTCTTACACATGGAAAAGATGAGTGATGTCATGTCTCTTCCTTTGTTTATAAAAGCAATGATTCCATCCTGATGTTCCCACTCTCATGACCTTATCTAAACCCAATTATCTATCAAATTCCAGTATACCATCCTGCTACTATCAGTTCCGGATACTATCACACTAGGGAGTTAGTGCTTCAACATATGAATTTGGGGGGAACACAAACATTCAGCCCGTAACAGTAACAAAGGGCACACATATACTTCTCAGAATACACAATTCTGGGCCCTTGGAAAAATATTCAATAGATGGGGCACCTGGGTGGATCAGTTGGTTAAACGTCTGACTTCAGGTCAGGTCATGATCTCACGGTTGGCAGGTTCGAGCCCCGCATCAGGCTCTGTGCTGACAGCTCAGAGTCTGGAGCCTGCTTCGAATTCTGTGTCTCCCTCTCTCCCTGCCCCTCCCCCACTCGTGCTCTGTCTCTGCCTCTCTCAAAAATAAACATTAAAAAATATTCAATAGAAATGTTATATTTCTGATAGATTCCAGATAGCCAGTTTAATTGTGGAACACAATGTTCTCCTCAAACAACTTTTTTTTTTCTTTTTTTCAGATTCCAGTCCAGCAAATGGATCCATACATGAGGGTCTATCTTACCCCAGTCCTTAATTTCTCAAAGCCCCTTGTCTGGACTCACACCTTGCAGTAACTTGTTTAAAGCTTTTTTGTCTGTTTTTTTTTTTTTTTTTAACATTTAAAGAGAGATATATCACACTTTCATGTATATAAAGACTTACTTTGTATGACCCATTCATAGAATCTTCTGTTCTTTATACATTTTTGATCCAGCCCCTATTTCAGGATATATAAAGCATATTTGCTGGATGGTGCAAGTAGCCAGATAAATGATAAAAAGAAATGATAACAAATGATAAAAAGAAAAAAAAAGATTAATGGTTAGGAAACCTATTTGTGAATCCAGAGGGCAGCCAGTTGAAAGATTTCTATACATTAAACTTTAAGGATATTTAGATGATGGAGTAAGAACAGCAGTGGTAATCTGATGAATTTCCTGGTTTGCAGCCTGTCTGTGGTGATGGCATCAGGTATTCCAACTTTCTGCAGGGCCCACCCTGGAGTAGTCATGAGAGTTTCTCATATATGATCTGTTGTGATTTATTTGAAGATTATATCAAGTCATCCAGCTCAGCTTGTAGGTCTTGGAGAAAGGGGTAGTTGTAACCATCAGTGATGGCATATCAGAAGGGTGGGAGAAAAACTGGAAATGTCAATTTGGAGAATTGTAATAAAATATTTGAGAAACCAAGAATTGAGCACACAGAAGAGTATGCTACAGTTTTCCATTTAAACCAAGAATTTATCTCTACAATCACTCTTCTTTTGATTTTCATTTACAAAATTTCAGTTTCACTAGATTTGGACTGATTATTTACATAAATGCAACAAGAATGCTAATTAAACACATATGTCTTTTGGAGTTTGCTATCCTGGAACTTTTCATGAGGAATCTCAGATTAGATATTTAAAAGCCTGAGCAGCTCTGTGCTGACAGCTCAGAGCCTGGAGCCTGCTTCAGATTCTGTGTCTCCCTCTCTCTCTGACCCTCCCCCGTTCATGCTCTGTCTCTCTCTGTCTCAAAAATAAATAAACATTAAAAAAAATAAAAAAAAAAGCCTGAGCAGCCAGAGAGCCAAGTCAATAACTCACCATCAGGCTTCAATTTTGGTGCTTATAGATATGGATGAATCACTCTCACCTGGAGGTCCCCAATATATTGTGTTTCCTGGGCCTGTCTGGAAGTGAAATTCCTTACTCCCCTGTATAGCTAGGAACCCTGTAAACCATGCACCAGGCCAGGTTTTCCAAGAGGCTTTGTAAGCATTATTTCCATAAGTTCAGCCTTAGTTCTTGAAAGCTGTCTGATCATATCTGATTTCATGCACACCATGCTCAAATATGACATTCTAGTCAAGTCATGGGAAATAACAAATATTTCCAATTGTGCCTGATACAAGGAAGAAAAATTCTTCTTTTTAATGTGTATTTATTTTTGAGACAGAGACAGAGAGAGACAGAGAGGCAGAGTGTGAGAGGGAGAGGGGCAGAGAGAGAGGGAGACACAGAACCTGAAACAGGCTCCAGGTTCTGAGCTGTCAGCACAGAGCTCAACTCCACATAGAGTTGGGGTTTGGGGCTCAAACCCACAAACTATGAGATCATGACCTGAGCTGAAGACAGACACTTAACCACCTGAGCCACCCAGGCACCCTGGAAGACAAATTCTTTTTGAAATTATAGAACATCAGTATTGTCACAGAAATAAGAATATTTAATAAGAGTTTCTGAGTTCTGAAGGGGTCAGGAAGAAAAAGATACATGATTCAATTTTTGCTTATAAAGATGTGGTCTATAACATTGCTATAAGATATAGATATATCAAGAGTGCAAATGTTTTCTTAAATCTGAAAAACAAAATATTAAAGGACTAGCAATATTTCAAGCAAAAAGTTATTAAAAACTGTAATCGTTGCTGTGACTTTGCTAATACAGTGTTGGTTAAGTAGAGCTCTGCGGTATCTGATGGTGATCCATGGTTTAACAAAAGGCCGTGAAAGAAACAAAAATATAAAATTTATTACTCATGGGTCTTGGAGGAGTTACACACAGCATACCTCAAGGATGCTGTGGGGAGGTCGAGGCAGGGCGTTGGTAGAGAGAGAAAATGCCAAGATCTGGGGCTCATCATTCTATTAGGGTCCTTGGTTTTCTGGGCTAAAGCTGGATTGGTCAATTCAAACAAACAAACAAACAAACAAACAAAAAAGCAGGGTTTTAGTAAGCTTCCCAGAGGTCTTATCCAAGAGGTACAAAAGAGGAAGGCCCAGGGAGGCAAAGGAGACTATTTATCACAAGGGCTGTTGGGAAAGTCATTTAGGGACCTTACATTTACTCATGACTCTACAGGCAGTTAAGTCACACGCTTGCATGAAAGGGGATAGTGTCAGCTCACAACACTCCAGGCCACACAAAATGGATGCCAAGGCAGCAATACCATGGAGTAGCCAAGGTAAATCGTCTACAGTCTACCCTATGATGCCTTGCGATCAGGAATAGCAACGCTTGTGTAGCAGATGAGTTAGAGGATATAATACATTGTTTTCTGAAGCCATTGTAAAGCACAATTGACCAAAGTAATAATGATGAAGCCTCTGATGAATAGACTCACTACTACTTCAAATCCCATTCTCATCATTGGCCCCAGGTGGATGGCAAGAGCCATGAAAACAAATTGGGAACCCCAGAGAATGTGGGAATTTGTTGATGTATTTTAGGTATCTTATGCATGACCTCTATAACTTGAGATATTTTCTGGAGGCTGGCCTGTACCTGTTTTGAATTGTTAATGTACATGCAGCAAGAGGGACTCTATATAGAGCAGATTTCACCCCATTCAATAGGAAATCCAACACCAGATACTTATCCATCACTGTTTGTGCTAGTGAGTCATGCTATTGCTGTGTCAGACTCAGAGTATAGCATAGTGTCTACAAGTGGTAGGTTAGAGTGGCTGATGATTTCTGAATAGCTTTTAATATTTGATCTTATTGAGCTATGGTGGTAGCACTTCTTCCTATGCTTGACTGTCCAGTAATGATGACCAGTGCCAATAGCAAAAGGATGTAAAAAAAAATCCCTTTTTGAATGGTCATGAAATGTCTCCAGGTGAGGTAACAGGAGGCTAATGGGTAGTGAGAATAGTAAAAGCAAAATAGTGTAATAAGTGTCATCTTTGTGGACACCTTGTGAATGGGGCAGGGTTATGTGCACTTGCTCCTTTCCCCGAGTCAGGTCCCCAGTAGAATCAAATAAGACATTATTTACCAGTAAGGGTCAGTGAGTGCACATAGTGAGGTCAAGTCTTTGTACTCAATTATAGTTGGTAGAAATTTCCTCCATGGGTGGTTAGTTTTATGCTCACCCACAGGTGCCCTATTTTTGGAGTATTGAATAGAGATTTGGTCTAGTCTAAATGAGGCTTGGTGTGCTTTGGAAGGCATTAGCACAAGGGATCATCACTAAGAGCAGTGGGACAGACAGTGACATGGGGCTGTAGGTCTGGCACTGCATGGGAATAGATCCAACATAATTTTACTTGTAAGGCTTAGGCTGCTATCTCAAAGGTTTGTATTAATATATTTTCCATGTCCAATCTGGCCTACTTGCCTGTGGTGTGAGGCAGGGTCATAGTGTACAACAGGTAAAGACTTATGAATAAGATGTGGAGAAGAGCAGAGGTGGAACTTTGGGGTATGAAGGTGGCACTGGCAGTGGTGATGGAAATAATGAGGGAGAGGGTCTGTCATGGATACATGGGGCAGAAAACAAAAAGCTGTAATCTAGAATCTAATAGTCTGAACAGCAAGCACTGTAGCAAGAGGTCCCTGACCATAAGGTGTAGGAAGGTCAAGCTAAGGATGTTATAAAGAAGTATCTTATTGTGACTAGTGTAGGTTAGAATACATTGTTCATCTTGCCATAAAGGTGAAATGATTTTTAGTGCTTCCCAGAAGTCAGCAGGGAAATTACAGTTTAGTAATCATTTTGACAGAGGTACTGTTCATGCAACAGTTAGCTATTTTAGAAATATAGGACTCTATAGGGTTACCAGAATTGATCAACCGGAGCCACTTTTGCCATTTGGTCTTAAAGTTGACAGTAATTTCCCTCCTGGTACAAAACAATCTGAGGGTGGAAATTCTAATGTCCAGTGAGGTTGGAGTGCATTATCTTTTGTCACTCACTTGAGCCAGGACAACATTGTCTGAAGAGTTAGTGTGCTTAGAGGTAAGGGAGGCCAGGCTGAGGAAAGGTGGACTGCCCAGGTGGAGACCTATGAAGGGTAGGAGTGACTGATTGGTTGTAAATTCTGAGTGTTTGCTAGAGGCCTGGCTCAGAATGGAGATAAAAGTATAATATCTATAGCCTGTTGAGCAGATCTCAGTGAGCTCCATCAGATTACCAGGGGTACACCTTGCAAAGGAGCAGGTGGTGCTTGCAAGTGAGCTTTGTGGGGACTCCATCCATAATGCATATAGATTTTGTGCACATTGATGTCTCATTGTAGATACATTTTGTGGATGGCAGTGTTACGCTCAGAATGCCCCCATTAAAGTACAGTAAGATCATTAGAGTACAAACCTCCCATCTAGATGGAAAGGATTTGGTAACATTGGGAGGGCCATTTTGCCAGGATATAATTTCAGGTGTAGAATGAGGAGGGAGTGACTCATTTGAGCATTACGTCCATTGGAACCCTTTAATGTAGTTAGAAGTGAGCTCCTAACAGGGCCTGCCAGCACCTGGTGCTTAGCCATCCTGTGGTACAGAAGTGCACCTGGCTGATTTTATTCCAGCACATCTCCTGATACAGGGTTAGGCGCAAGTTATCTACTAGAAACCCTGTTATTCAAGCTTTACACTGTAAGAGTAGCTACCACAACAAAAGAGGGCAGATACATTTGACTACCTTGAAGGGGCCTCTTTGGACCAAAAAATCTGGAAGCTGAACAAAGGCAGATTCTTGTTGCTTTGGATCAAGAGATTTTTCACCTCCTTCTCTAAGGTGGTTAGAGACCTGGACATCCTCTGATTGTCACTGGATTCCAGGGTTCCTCTGTGGATTTCATGTCTTAATGTGACTGGCATCCACTAGGTGGAGGGCTTCTTTTCTGTTCTCTGAGATTCACACAGTTCCATTAGTGGGTCCTGAAGATATAATTTCCATCTCCTATAAAATTTTTGACAAATTTGGTTTAATTAACCAGATTTTATGACGTAGATAATGAGGCAGAGTTGGTGATGTTAGCACTGCTGGTACTGAGCCATCATATATGGGCCAAGAAAATCTGTATAATAATCATGATCTCTAAGCAATTTTGCAGGGGTTTGTTTCTTGGGCTCTTTATTATAAGGGGGTTATATTGCACAGTCTGCCCTCAAATGGGTCCTCAATATGTGGAAGGTACTGAGATGATAAAAAAATCAAAATGACAAAGGAAACATCCACTTGGTGAGGAGATGTGAATGGCCTCCTATTTAAGGTCAGAGGAATAGGTCTTCACTATAAATACCAGCAGGGAAGTATTTGGAGAATACTGGTAGTTTGTGTGTAGTAGTAAGGAGTTAAGCAGTATTGGGATAAAATTTCTGTCCATTTGGGGGATGACTTACTGTTTAAAAGCTTGAGGAGCATTCCTTGAGTAAGCCATTGTGCCTCTCTATGAGGCCAGCTACTTGGGGCTGGTAAGTTAGGTGGAAACTCCACAAGGTGCCATATTCTAAGGCCCTTGATTAAACTGCTTGGGAAGTGAAATCGGTACCTTGACCTGAATCTATAATATCTGGTGAGCCAAAGGGGATCAGCACATATCTGGTTAAGAAGGAAGTTACATGACGAGGGGTGTCTGGAGGACGCAGTCTGTTAAGCCTCTGACTCTTGATATCTGCTCAGGTCATGATCTCCAGGTTGGTGGGTTTAAGCCAGAGCCTGTTTGGGATTCTCTGTCTCCCTCTCTCTCTGTACCTCACCCACTAGTGTTCGCTCTATATATGTATCAAAACAAATAATAAAACTTAAAAAAAAAAGAGATTACATGATGAGAAATAGCACTTCTGGAGAGAGTGTCCTGCTGGAATTCAGTGACAGCCATTGATGATAGTGGTTGCATACCTACTAATTCCAGCAGAGGGCAGCAGAGAACTGATAAAATCAATTTGCCATCTAGACTAGGGTCTGTTGCCCTGGGCAACATGTCCCCAACTGGGTGCCTTCCAGACTTTGAGAACAAAGTGGGTAACTATTGAACACAACTTTGGCTACAGTCAGGATGAAGGGGATGCACACCTGTATGCCCTATCTGTGAATGCAGTTGTTCTCCTATGGCCTGATGTAATATGGGCCCATTTCTGCTAGTGGGGATGGCATCTCTGGAGGAATAGTTGTGTTTAGTACTCTGAGAAGTGGGTCCTGTGGGTCTTTGGAACAAGTATGTAATTTGAATTAGCAATCTGCAATGTTATAGTGTGCTCTTGGTACTTGTTGGCATATGTATGCACAGACATGAGTGACCATAATTGGCATGTGTGAGTTGGATTTTTTTTTTCCAAATGATGGCACCCCAGAAAGGTTTTCCTCCAATCATGGAATTATCCTTTTGCCGTTGTTCCAATCAGACTGTGAGCTCATTGGCTACTTCCAAGAAGGCAGTAAAAATATGTGTCCTCAGGAGTCAAAAAGACTTTTGTAGAGCCAGTCACATTACCACTAATTCTCCTAAGTTGGGCAGAGCTAGGAGAGTCACACTAGCAGGATGATATGCCATGGCCTTCCAGCAGGGCTGCACTGTGTAAAGTGGCTGTCCTGCCATCATCAAGAATAACTCCTTTTCAGGGCCACATGGGTGGCTCAGTCAGTTAAGTATCTGACTTTGGCTCATGATCTCATAGTTCATGGGTTCAAGTTCCGCATTGGGCTCTGTGCTGACAGCTCAGAGACTGGAGCCTGCTTTGGATTCTGTGTCTCCCTCTCTCTCTTCCCCTCCCCTGCTCATGCTCTCTCTCTCTCTCTCTCTCAAAAATAAATAAACATTAATTTTTTTAAAAAAAGAAAAACTCCTTTTCCATGTCAGAAAATTGGTCCCAAGTACCCCCCAAATGCTGAGGGGCTGGCAGTGGAGGTGCCATTAGCTGCACCTCAATGCCAGTGGCAATGGGCTGAGTATGGGAGAAGCCACATTCTCCTATAATCTGAGAGGCCCTTGACATTGGGTTTAGCCCTTTCCTGAGGTATCAGTTCCATTTTAGCAGTGAAGCCTCAGTGGAGCCTCAGTGGCCATGCCAACCAAGCCTCTTCTGGGTTGAATTCCTGAACCAAGGCACAAAGGAAACTTGTGTGCAAAGCAGCACAGACTATGAGCCCATTAATACCTCTTTTTTCTAAAAGGGCTTAGCAGGCTGCCAAAATTTGGCATTCTAGTGGTATATGCTGGCCTGCTCTTTGGAGAAGACATTTGGTTCAGAAACCCATGGGCAGCCAAGTAGAGCAGTGCTTAGTCCAGAAATCTGTGAGACAGAATCAGAAGTGTCCAGTGATTCAACTCAGAAATCTGAGCCTGCAGTACTAAGTGGAGGAGCTGCCATATGGGTCACTGGGCCAGCCACAAAGCAATTTGTCAAGGTTCTCCCCAGTGGAAAAAAGAAGCTGATTTGTGTATAAAACCATAATAAGGCTTAACTGGAATAAGTAAGTGTAGAATGTGTTTCCTCCAAAAGGTAAAGAGACCTAATATGTGCTGTGCCTGCTGTACTGTAGTGGGAAACTTGATTGTAAGGAGTTGATGTCTTACAGTGAGACTAATTTCTTAGCCTTTAGCTGACCACACTATGCCAAGAAACTTGACGGAAGTCTGGTCCTTGTAACCTATTTGGGACAATAAGTTGTTAGTAGGTGTAAATTTTCCTGCATGGCATCCTTAGAAGGTCCCCATGGTACAATGCCATCTATATAATGTCAAAGGTGGCAATGAATTAATTTGAGTAAATTTAGATCTTGTCTGTATAGGTTATGTGCAGTGGCAGAACTCTTTAGATAATCCATGGTCAGCCAAGTTAAAGGTATACTGAGTGCCCTTGAAACTAAAAACAAATTGAGGCTGTAAGTACAACATGTTGACTAAATAGGATAGCAAAGTAGAGGCTCTGAGACTTTTTTTAATGTTTACTTATTTTTGACAGAGAGAGAGAGACAGAGCATAACCAGGGGAGGGACAGAGACAGAGGGAGACACAGAATCCATAGCAGGCTCCAGGCTCTGAGCTGTCAGCACAGAGCCTGACATGGGGCTCAAACCCACAGACCGTGAGATCATGACATGAGCTGAAGTCGGACCCTCATCCGACTGAGCCATCCAGGTGCTCTGAGGCCCTGAGATTTTTAATGTCATCTATCATCTCTATATATTGGAAATGAGAGCTTTAATGGAAAAAAAAATTACACACTTACATTTTGATAGCCAATTGTTCATCTCCATTAATTGGTGGCCAGTTTGTCGGCCAGTTTGTTTTGTTTTGTTTTGTTTTTTGTTTTTTTTTTTCCAAGAGGATATAAAATACTTTATTGTTTTAGTTTTTTTTTTTTTAATATGAAATTGTCAAATTGGTTTCCATACAACACCCAGTGCTCCTCCCAACAGGTGCCCTCCTCAATGCCCATCACCAACCCTTTACTCCCTCCCACTCCGCATCGACCCTCAGTTTATTCTCAGTTTTTAAGAGTCTCTTATGGTTTGGCTCCCTCCCTCTAGAACTTTTTTTTTTTTTTTCCTTCTCCTCCCCCATGGTCTTCTGTTAAGTTTCTCAGGATCCACATAAGAGTGAAAACATATGGTATCTGTCTTTCTCTGTATGACTTATTTCACTTAGCATAACATTCTCCAGTTCCATCCACGTTGCTACAAATGGCCATATTTCATTCTTTCTCATTGCCAAGTAGTATTCCATTGTGTATATAAACCACAATTTCTTTATCCATTCATCAGTTGATGGATATTTAGGCTCTTTTCATAATTTGGCTATTGTTGAAAGTGCTGTTATAAACATCGGGGTACAAGTGCCCCCATGCATCAGCACTCCTGAATCCCTTGGGTAAACTCCTAGCGGTGTTATTGTTGGGTCATAGGGTAGATCTAATTTTAATTTTTTGAGGAACCTCCACACTGTTTTCCAGAGCAGCTGCACCAGTTGGCATTCCCACCAACAGTACAAGAGGGTTCCGGTTTCTCCACATCCTCGCCAGCATCTATAGTCTCCTGATTTGTTCATTTTAGCCACTCTGACTGGCATGAGGTGGTATCTGAGTGTGGTTTCGATTTGTATTTCCCTAATGAGGAGCGACGCTGAACATCTTTTCATGTGCCTGTTGGCCATCTGGATGTCTTCTTTAGAGAAGTGTCTATTCATGTTTTCTGCCCATTTCTTCAGTGGATTATTTGTTTTTCGGGTGTGGACTTTGGTGAGTTCTTTATCGATTTTGGATACTAGACCTTTGTCCGATAAGTCATTTGCAAATATCTCTTCCCGTTCTGTCAGTTGCCTTTTAGTTTTGTTGATTGTTTCCTTTGCTGTGCAGAAGCTTTTTATCTTCATGAGGTCCCGATAGTTCATTTTTGCTTTTAATTCCCTTGTCTTTGGAGATGTGTCAAGTAAGAAATTGCTGTGGCTGAGTTCAGAGAGGTTTTTTCCTGCTTTCTCCTCTAGGGTTTTGATGGTTTCCTGTCTCACATTCAAGTCCTTTATCCATTTTGAGTTTATTTTTGTGAATGGCGTAAGAAAGTGGTCTAGTTTCATTCTTCTGCATGTTGCTGTCCAGTTCTCCCAGCACCATTTGTTAAAGAGACTGTCTTTTTCATTGGATACTCTTTCCTGCTGGCCATACATTTGTGGGTCCAATTCTGGAGTCTCTATTCTATTCCATTGGTCTATGTGTCTGTTTTTGTGCCAATACCATGCTGTCTTGATGATTACAGCTTTGTAGTAGAGGCTAAAGTCTGGGATTGTGATGCCTCCCGCTTTGGTCTTCTACTTCTTCAATATGACTTTGGCTATTCGGGGTCTTTTGTGGTTCCATACAAATTTTAGGATTGCTTGTTCTAGCTTCGAGAAGAATGCTGGTGCAATTTTGATTGGGATTGCATTGAATGTGTAGGTTCCTTTGGGTAGTAGTGGCCAGTTTTTTTCAATGTTTATTTTTGAGAGAGAGAGAGAGAGAGAGAGAGAGCAAGAGCAGGGGAGGAACTGAAAAAGAGAGGGACACACAGAATCTGAAGCAGGCTCCAGACTCTGAGCTATCAGCACAGAGTCTGACACAGGACTAGAACTCACAGATCACAAGATAATGATCTGAGCTGAAGTCTGACACTTAACACACTGAGCCACCCAAGCACCTCTGGTGGCCAATTTGAAGACTGGTCAGATGCAGCTATTAAAGGGAAGATGGTAGGGCTAATGACCCTAGTCTCATGTGTATCTCTCATTATGGGCTGAAGTCAGTTATTGTTGTATTTACTGTTTTTACCAAAGACGTTTAGTCGGGTAGGTTTTATTTGGCAGCTCTCATGAGAAAGGCCAGAAATTGGGGTTTATTTTACCAGATGTGTCACTGGATGAGGGCATCCATACCTATGACAGGAAAAGAGAGATCCATGGGGGCTACCACCACAGGCACCTATCTTAGAAATATGGTGCTGACGTACACATTCAGCTTAATTTGTTCTCTTTTTATAGTTGTACCTTCTGTTTTGTACACTGTACATAGTTCCCTTGGGGAATGTATAAGGGCTACTTGGAATTACTGTGTCTAATAGATCCAGAAAAGTCTGGTAATTGTCTTTGTCTAAGTAAGCCACCAGAGTTCATAAGTCAGTGATTGTCCCCAGGAGTTGGGACAAACTCCAGGGAGTCACTGACTCCCTAGGGTAAAGCTCTAGGTGGCTGCCAAGCTCAAAGGGGCTTGTTTGGGGCAGAAGAAGCCTCAGGAACCTCTCAAGGCCTCTGAACCATTGGAATTGGACTCCATGGTGAGGTGATCACTTGTTTTAAAGAGAGGAGCTTATACCACTGCTCCAGATATAAACTCATTGGAAAAACCCCACTGGCAGAGCTGCCAGTTCTAAAATGCTCTGCTGTTTAGAATCATCCTGACAGCTGTTTTCTGATGAGGATTACATGGCTCTGGAATCAGGAAGTGCAAAAGGTGCTCTGCTAGGTGGAATGTGGACCTGCCACCTGAGGGCTGGCCTGGAGGTTGTGGGCTACCTTTGTATTCTGAAGTCTGAGAATCTGGATGAGCATCTCCTTCGTGATTGAAGGAAGGGAGGATGTATTCCTTCCAGGGCTTCCTAAAGTTTATGGGTAGTCCCATCACAGTGGAGAATTGCAGCTCTGTAATTCAGGGGGAGCTCCTTTTAAGAAGAATTATCTGGACCAGGTCAACTTTTAAAGATAAAATCCAGGTCATCTAGGTTGCTATATTCAAAAGAAGTAATAGACCCGTTGGATCATACCAATCTTATGAAAAAAGTGTCAGGATTCATTTAATATTTTCCACTGGATTTAAGCCTTTAGGGTAATAATGAGATAGGAGGAGTAGGATTGATACCAAACCATAAAAATCCAAGTATGCAGGACAAGAGATTCTTTTGCTTTGAGACTTTTCCTTTGTGTTTGGACTCCATCTATCTCATCATTGGAAGCCTCCATTATGGTATTGAGATCTTCAGCCTCTGCTCTAGTTCTGGTTGACTTAATCATGGGCAGACCCTCCTGGGTGAATGTTTGAGTCACCCATACCCCTCAAGAATTTGGCCCTTTGTTTCCGGGGATTTTTTACTTGTTTATTTTATTTTTTAGGTTCTGAGAGTCTTTTAAAAGTTTGTACATTTTGGGATACTTATAAATACCAGCTAGTTGCCTTATATCTGCAGTGGTAATAGTTCAGAGCCAGTATCAAACACCCTTAACAACCAGTCATCCCATTTTTCTCCCTACTGCTGTACAAAGTCTTTTAAACCATTTTGAATGTTAAAATGTATACAATTTTGAGTTTCAGTTTCTAATTTTCTATTATCCCTACTGATTTGACCTTACAAATTGTTACCAGGAAATTCTGTCATGGACATCCCCTGTGGCCAGACTCAAACACAGCCTCTTCTTTTTGCCAGGGGATTTGAACAGACCTCACTGGGATTGGGGTCAGCCTCCACTAACACAGTGGTTATCAGGATCACTGGGGCTGGCACAGAGCACACCTTGGCATGTTGGTGTGCAGCAGCACTGAGTAATGAACAGGCTGCTTCTATGGGACATTTGTATTTAGTGAGGAGGCTACTAACTTTTTCCAGTGTTTTAAGCAGTGCAGACACCAGGTTCTCAGGCTGCTTATGTAGGTCCATTAGATCTTGTACCACCATGTGCCAGAGGTGGGGCCCATGTATCCCATAGAATCTGGGGATAAGGTGCAACAGCAGAACAATATACAGCAACAGAGGGTCCACAGGCTTTGGCTGCATATGCCTTTCCCAGAATCCGTGATTCTTCAAGTTAGGGTGCCCTAATCACACTGGCTAGGATCCAGAGTCCTCATGCCTTTTGAAAAAACAGCATTCAGGGAAAGGAGAGTCTCCTTCCCCAACTTCCAAAGACATCTTTATCTTCTCCTTTCCTTTCCTGTACCTTTATATGGTAGCCTATACTGAGAGAGGGGTTGACACTCATTTGTCTATTCCCTTAACTAACACCATGGGAGTTTGTGAAAATCTTAGCCAGTTCACTGAACAGTTGGCAGTTGGGTCCATGCTTAGAGTTGGAAACACATGGAAAGTCTAACACCTGCTGGAGAAATTCACCCTTCCCCGGGTGTTAACAGTCAGAAGATATATCTCTAGAACCTCAAACTAGACCCAATGAACAATGCTCTGAGGTTTGGGAGAACTCTGGTTGCTTTTTTAGAGCTTGATTGAACTTTGGGATAGAAAGCTGTGGCAGAGCTCTGAATAGGCAGTATGCAGTAGTGTAAGTCAGTGTAACTAATTGGCAGAAGGCAGGGTACCCCTCCCAGACAGAATTACCCACCTGTGAAAGCCAGTCTGTAACCCATTTGCAGCTAAAAAGGCATTTCCCATAGTTGACCTCAAGTGTGATTCAATCCATCATGTTCCTGACATCATTTGTGACTTTGTTAAATTAATATTTGTTACGTAAAGCCCCCACATGTTTGCCTTTCCCAGCATCCATGATTCCTCAAGTGAGGGTGCCCTAATAATACTGACCAGGATCCAGAGTCCTCATGCCTTTAGAAAAACAGCAGTCAGGGAAGGAGAGTCTCCTTCCCCAACTTTCTCTGTGATCAGGGCTCCCTCCACTCTACAGCACCTGCAATCCCCCACATGTTGGGTTGTGAGCTGTGGTTCAACAAAGGACCACAGGGGATTAAAACACAAGTGTATTACTTATAAATCCCAGAGGGGGTACACAGTATACCTCCTGGGGCCACACTAGAAGGTCAAGGCAGGCTGCACAGAGAGAAAGGCAGAACCCACAGCTCATTTTTTTATTAGGGTTTATGGGTAGAGGGATTTGGGGCTCCTAGGCTCAGGCTAAATTGGTCAATTCAAAGAGTGGGGTTTTAGTAAACTACAAAGAGGTCTCATCTAAGGGGCTCACAAAGAGCCCTGAGAGGTGAGGAAGAATGCTTATCATAAGGCTGTTTGGAAAAGTCATATCAGGACTTTATTTGTGACTCTACAGTCTGTTATCCAGGAGAGGATAGTGTAAATCTGAGGCCCTTGCAGATAGACCACGCCAATGCCATGACAGCAATATCACAGAGTAGATTAGCTTAACTCTTAAGGATCATTCTCCTCAGTTCATTTAATCCCCTGTAATTAATTTGTGCTCTGCTTGATTTTGAGTTAGCAGTATTGAGTTATGAATCTATCAGTTTTCCATTAAGATTCTGGAAATTCTTACTCAGTTCAGTGGTATGTTTTTTTTTTAATTTTTAATGTTTATTTTTGAAAGAGAGAGAGACAGAACATGAGTGGGGGAGGGGAAGAGAGAGAGGGAGACACAGAATCCATAGCAGGCTTCAGGCTCTGAGCTGTCAGCACAGAGCCCAATGTGGGGCTCGAACTCACAGACTGCGAGATCATGACCTGAGCCGAAGTAGGACACTCAACCGACTGAGCCACCCAGGCGCCCCTACTGGTATGGTTTTTAAGTTATTAGAAACCTATACTTTAGAGTACTTGTCAGAGTCTCTTCCATCAATTTCTTTGATAGGAAGCACTTTTGGATTGTAGTCAATTGCAAAAGCTTTCATGAAAGCATCAGAGTGAAAAAAAAAGAACTGTCCATGAATGACAGAAGAATTAAAATGGTACTGATTACACATCTTATGATAGCTCATTATGTAGCACACAACATTTTAAAATAATTGGAATTATGGGGAAGCTATGATGGCAGAATTGTACAAGGACCTTAAGCTTGCCTTCTCCCTTGAACACAGGTAGATATTTATCAAAATCATTCTGAATACCCAAGAAATTAACCTGAGGACTGAAAGAACAAACTGCACAAGTAGAGGGGAAGGAGAGGCCACATCTAGGAAGGCAGGAAGTGAGAGACGTGGTTTGGGGGAGAAATGGATTGAAGGTGTTGCAGAGGGGAGGGAGCCCTGATCACAGAGAATAGTGAGAGAGAAGGGCACACAGGAATACTCACAAGGAGAACTTTAATCCAAAGCCACTGGCTGGGAAAATGAGAGGGGCTGATTTTTTTTTTTTTCCATTAGTAGGACTCAAAGACTGGAGTTTTAGAGATATGCAAGTTTGGCTGGGATAGAGCCCTGAGGGCACTGCCCTACTCCAGAAAAAAAGGGCCACAAGCAACCCTAGGGCAGAAGGCATAATCTAAGGATCACCTAAGGCACACAGGGAGAAATGTTTGCTTTTTTTGGAGGGAATCCATGACAGGTGCCACTCTCAGAGTCCCCTCTCTGATAACAAAAAAAAGCCTTCAGGCACCATTTCCATTACCCACCCTTTAGCGTAGGCACAGAGACATCTGCTGAAGGTGGCTAAATCTGACATTGGCTGTTTAGCCTGCTTTGCTCCAAATACCATGCCTCTGCCCTCTGGCATGACTGCCCTTTCTGGTCAAACCTGCATCGATCCCAACAGGGGAAGACTTTCCCCCAGAAAACCAGTACAGGTCCCTGCCTCACAAGGTTTATAAAGTTTGGAGTTTTAAATGGGAGGCTTGGCTTGATAGAAGCCAAAGTGTACTATGCTGCTCCAGGCAGCAAGCAAGGCAGAGACAGACAGAGTGAAAACAGTGAGCTGAAAAATGACTGGGAGTCACAAAAGGAAATTATTTGCTCTTCCAGGAGTGCTTCCCTGAAAGGAGCAAGCACAAGTACCCTCTCTGAAGACGAAAGAGCTGTCTGGTGCCATTTCCCTCCCCCACCCCTCAGCATAAACCAACTGCAGTAAATACCACAGCACCAACACTGGCTGACTAACTTGCTTACACCAAGTCCTGCTTACCTGCACACTGCTGACAATGTTTTCCTCAGGAACTATGCCTAAGGACCAGCACAGTTGCCACATTCTCTCAGAAGACCAGAAGAACACCCCCCCGCCCCACCACACACACACACACAAACCATGTCTACTGACCATAGAGTCCTGCAAGGCTTCAGTTTTAGTGGAAATAGCATCAGGTATCTTTTAAACAGCAGACCAAAACACACTTAGTTAAAACTCACCAAACTCTGGCCAAGATCCAAACACTGTCCACTGCAGACAAGGAGAAGCTCTGTAGATGACTGACCTGAGGGACACAGCAGCCAAAACACAGCAGCAGAGCACATGAAGCACACACCAGACACTCCCTGAAGCACCAGCCCCTGGACACTATATGATCTCTTCTTCATAAAGCCATTACTCTGAGGAGAAGGAAAAACAAAAGGCCTTTCTAAAACACAGAAGACAGAGACATAAACAAAATGCCAAGAAGGGGGAATTCATCCCCAAGAAAGAGCAAGAAAAGGTCATGGCCAGAGATCTAATTGAAAGAGATATAAATAATATGCCTGATGGAGAAAATAAAGCAACTGTCATAAGGGTATTAGGTGGGCTTTAGAAAATCATGGAAGACATCATGGGTACACTTACAACAGAGAGAAAAGAGTTAAAAACTCAGGCAGAAATGAAAAATAATAATAACTGAGATTTGAAACAGACTGGTTGTAATGGCCACAAGAATGGAAGAAACAGAAAAATTAGTAAGTGATCCAGAAGGAGGATAATAGGAAATAATGAAGCTGAACAAAACAGAAAAAAGAATGATGGATAACGGAAGTAGACTTATGGAACTCAGTGACTCCATCAAATGAATAACATTGTATCATAAGAGCTCCAGAAGAAAAAGAGAGAGAAAAGGGATCAGAAGGTTTATTTTAGAAAATAATAACTGAAAACTTCCCTAATCTATGGAAGGAAACAGAAATCCAAATCCAGGAGGCACAGATAATTCCCATCGAAATTAACAAAAGCAGGCCAACACCAATACATATTATTGTTACATTTGCCAAATATAGTGGTAATGAAAAATCCTAAAAGCAACAAGACATAGTAAGTCCCTAAATTACAAGGCCCATAAGACTAACTGAAGATTTCTCAGCAAAATTTGGAAAGCCAGAAGGGAGTGGCATGACATATTTCATGTGCTGGAGGGAAAAATATGCAGCCAAGAATACTCTATTCAGCAAAGCTATCATTCAGAATAGAAGGAGAGGTAGTTTCCCATACAGACAAATGCTAAAGGAATTCATAACAACTAAACCAGTCCTGTAATAAATGTCAAAGGGGACTCTTTCAAAGGGAAGGAAAGACCAAAGTGGCAAAGACTAAAAAGGAACAGAGAAAATCTACAGTGACAACAACAAAACAAGTTATAAATGGTACAAAATACATATCTGTTAATAATTACTCTGAATGTAAACAGACTAAATGCTCCAACCAAAAGACATAGGATGTCAGAATGGATTAAAAAAATCTATAAGCTGCCTACAAGGGACTTATTTAAGACATAAAGACACCTGCAGATTAAAGGTGAGGGAATGGAGAAACACTTATCATGAAAATGAACATTAAAAAAAAGGCTGGATTAGCAATACTTATCTCAGACAAACTAGATATTTTTTATCACTTATTTATTTATTTTGAGACAGAGAGAGTGAGACAGGAAGGGACAGACAGAGAGAGGATGACAGACATTCCCAAGCAGCCTCCATGCTGTTAGTGCAGAACCTGATGTGGGGCTTGAACTCACAAACTGTGAGATCATGACCTGAGCCAAAATCAAGAGTCAACCCTTTAATTGACTGAGCCACCAGGTACCCCAAACTAGATTTTAAACCAAAGAGAGTAACAAGAGATGAAGAAGGGCACTATATAATAATTAAGGCGTCTATCCATCATGATATATCCATCAGATATAATAATTGTAAATATTTATACCCTCAACATATGAGAACACAAATAGATAAATAACAAACATAAAGAAATTTGATGATAATAATACAATGGTAGTAGGGGACTATAACACCCACTTAAATCAAGGAACATATCATCTAAGCAGAAAATCAACAAAGAAACAATGGCTTTGAATGACACACTGGATCAGATGGACTTACCAGACATTCAGAACATTTCATCCTAAAGCAGCAGAATACACACACTTTTCAAGTGCACATGAGACATTCTCCAGAATAGATCACATATTAGGTCACAAATAAGGCCTCAAGAAATACAAAAAGATCAAGATCATACCATGAATATTTTCTGATCACAACACTATAAAACATGAAGTTAACTACAAGAAAAAAAAAATTGGAAAGACCACAAATACATGGAGGTAAAACAACGTGCTACTAAAGAATGGGTCAGGAAATTAAAGAATAATTTTTTAAAAAGTGCATGGGAAAAAATGAAAATGAAAACATGATGGGGGCATCTGGGTGGCTCAGTCAATTAGGTGTGGACTCTTGGTTTTGGCTCACGTCATAATCTCACAGTTGGTGTGTTTGAGCTCTGCATGAGGGTCTGTGTTGACACTGTGGAGCCTGCTTGGGATTCTCTTCCTCTTTCTCTCTGCCCCTCCCCTGCTCATGCTCTCTCTCTCACTCTTTCTCAAAATAAATAAATAAACATTAAAAAAAAGAAAAGAAAACATGAATAACCAAAAACCTTTGTGATACAGCAAAAACAGTCAAAAGAGAGCAATGCAAGCCTTTCTCAAGAAGCAAGAAAATCTCCAATAAACAACCTAAACTTACACCTAAAGGAGTTAGAAAAAGAACAACAAATGGAGGCTACAGGCCACAGAAAAAGGGAAATAATAAAGATTGGAGAATAAATAAATGATATAGAAACCAAAAAAAAGAAAAAAAAAACCCAAAACAGAATAGATCAATGAAATCAGGAGCTGGCTCTTTGAAAAAAAAATAATAAAATTGATAAACCTCTAGGAAGACATATCAAAAACAACAAAAAAATGATTCTGTGAATAAAATCACAAATAAGAATAGAAATAACAACTAACACCACAGAAATACAAACAATTATGAGAATAGTATTAAAAACAATACACCAACAAATTGGACAATCTGTAAGAAATGGATAAATTCCTAGAAATATATAAACTACCAAAACTGAAACATGGGGAAATTAAAATCTTGAACAGACCAATAACCAGCAATGAAATTGTACTAGTAATAAAAAAATCTCCCAACAACAAAACTTCCAGGGCTAGATGGCTTCATAGGTGAATACTACCAAATATTCAAAGAATAGTTAATATCCATTCTTCTCAAATAATTCTAAAAAGAAAAACTGAAGGAAAACTTCCAAACTCATTCTATGAGGCCATAATTACCCTGGTTCCCAAACCAGACAAAGACTCCCACAAAACAAGGGAACCAGAGGCTAATGTCCTGGAGGAACATGAACGCAAAAATTCTTAACAAAATACTAGCAAATCAATTCTAACAGTACATTAAAAGATCATTCACAAAAGGGAGGGGGGGATGCCTGGGTAACTCAGTCAATTAAGCATCAGACTTTGGCTCAGGTCGTGATCCCATGGCTTGTGAGTTTGAGTGCCATTCTGGGCTCTGTGCTAACAGCTCAGAGCCTGGAGCCTGCTTCAGATTCTGTGTCTCCCTCTTTCTCTACTCCTCCCCTGCTCACACTTTGTCTTTCTCTCAAAAATAAATAACCCTATAAAAAAGGATTATATACCACAATCAAGTGGAATTTATTCCTGGGTTTCAAGGGTGGTTCAGTATTTGCAAATGAAACAACATGGTACACTACATTAATAAAAGAAAGGAGAAGAAACATATGACCCTCTCAACAGAAGCAGAAACAGCATTGGACAAAGAACAACATTCATTCATAATAAAAATCCTCAACAATTTAACTTTTTAAAAAAATTTAATGTTTGTTTATTTATTTTGAAAGAGAGAGAGCAGGGGAGGGACAGAGAGAGAGAGAGAGAGAGAGAGAGAAAGAATCCCAAGTGGGCTCTGCTCTGCCAGTGCAGGGCCCAACGTGGGGCTTGAACTCTCAAACTGTAAGACCATGACCTGAGCTGAAATCAAGAGTCAGATGCTTAACTTACTGACCCACCCAGACATCTTAACAATGTAAGATTAGAGTGAACATACCTCAACATAATAAAGGCCATACATGAAAAACCCACAGTGAATATTATCCTCAATTTTGAAAAACTGAGAGATTTTTCTCTAAGGAAAAAGACAGGCATGTCCTCTCTCACCACTGTTACTTAACATAGAACTGGAAATCCTAGATTCAGCAATCTAACAGCAAAAAGAAATAAAATATAACCAAATCACCCAGAAAGAAGTCAAACTTTCACTATTCACAGATGACATGATACTCTGAATAGAAAAGTCCAAAAGACTCCACCAAGAAACTTCTGTAACTGATATACAAATTTAGTAAAGTTGCAGAACACAAAATCACTGTACAGAAATATATTGAATTTCTATACACCAATAATGAAACAGCAGCAAGAGAAACCAAGGAAGTGATCCAATTTACAGTTACATCAAAAACCATAAGATACTTAGGGTAACCTAACCAAAGAGGTAAAAGATTTGTGCTCTGAAAACTGCAGAGCACTTATGAAGGAAATTGAAGAGGACAAAAATAAATGGAAAAAACATTATATGCTCATGTAATGGAATAATAATAATTGTTAAAAATGTCTATAGTACCCAAAACAAAAACTATACAGTAAATGTGTAGACATTTAATGCAATCTCTATCAAAATACCACCATCATTTTTTCAGAGAGATAGAAAAATAAACCTAAAATTTATATGGGACCACAAAAGACCCCAAGAAGCTAAATAATGTTGAAAAAGAAAACAGGGGCGCCTGGGTGGCTCAGTCGGTTAAGCGGCCGACTTCGGCTCAGGTCATGATCTCGCGGTCCGTGAGTTCGAGCCCCACGTCGGGCTCTGTGCTGACAGATCAGAGCCTGGAGCCTGTTTCGGATTCTGTGTCTCCCTCTCTCTCTGACCCTCTCCCGTTCATGCTCTGTCTCTCTCTGTCTCAAAAATAAATAAATGTTAAAAAAAAAATTTTAGAAAAAGAAAACAAAAACACGAGATAACCTAACTCTTGACTTCAAGTTACCTAACAAAACTATACTGATCAAGATGGAATGGTACTTCCACAAAAACATACAAACAGATCAATAGAACAGAACAGAAAACCCTGAAATGGACCCACAACTATATGATCAATCAATCTTTGACAAAGCAGAAAAGAATATCCAGTGGCAAAAAGACTGTCTCTCCAACAAATGGTGTTGGAAAACTGGACAGCAACATGCAAAAGAATGAAACTGAATCACTTTCTATAGCATACATAAAAACAAATTCAAAATGGATGAAATACCTGAATAAGTGACAGGAACCATCAAAATCCTATAGAAGAACACATGCAGCATCCTCTTTGACCTCGGCAGTAGCAACATCTTACTAGATCTGTCTCCAAAAATCAAAACTGAACTTTTGGATTTAATTAAAATAAAAGTCTTCTGCATAGCAAAGGAAATTATCAACAAAACTAAAAGGCAACCTACAGAATGGGAGAAGATATTTGCAAATGACATATATGATAAAGGGCTACTATCCAAAATATATAAAGAACTTAAAAAACTCAACACCCCCCCAAATATAATCCAGTTAAAAAATGGGCAGAAGACATGAATAGACATTTTACCAAAGAAGACATACATACAGCTAACAGACACACAAAAAGATGCTCAAGATCACTGATAATCAGGGAAATTAAAATAAAGCTACAGTGAGATACCACCTCACACTTGTCAGAATGGCTAAAATCAACAACACAAGAAACAATGTGTTGGAAGGGATGTGCAGAAAGGGAAACCCTCTTGTACTATTGATGGAAATATAACCTGGTGCAGCCACTCTGGAAAACAGTATGCCAGTCCCTCATAAAGTTAAAAACAGAACTCCCCTATGATCCAGCAATTGCACTGCCAGGTATTTACCCAAAGGATGCAAAAATATATATTTGAATGGGACACATTAACCCTGATTGTTATAGCAGCATTATCAACAATAGTCGAATTATGGAAAGAGCCTAAATGTCCATCAGTTGATGAGTGGATAAAGAACTGTGCCTAATCTTTGGAACACAGCTAAATCAACATCAAATCAGTTTGAAAAACTAGGATATCAATCTGAGGATTAAGAAAACAACCTGCATGATTGGAGGGACAGAATGTGGCAGATGGAAGCTTCAGAGCTGTGGATTAGGGAGAGAAAAGCTGCGGTGTTGCAGGGAGAAGGGAAACCTTTTCGAGGAGAGTGGTCAGGGAGAGAGTGAGAGTGGTAGGGAGTGAGTGACCTGTAGGATATGTGCAAGACTCCGTGGTGTGGGGATCTCCTGGGTCACACTGGGAGAGATCATTCCCCTTCCAGGTATACATTTGGAAGAATGATTTTTGCCTCTCCAAGGACAAAAGTCCTCGAGAGACATTGAGTAGCTTATTCAACAGCAGGGAACAGAGACATGTGCAGATGGAAGATATCCTAGTCACAGCTTTTCACTGTGTGCCACAATAGACTCCAACCACTGGGTGTGCACTATACAACTACTTTTCTGGGACAGAATGGTGAAAGGTGCTCCATGAGTCTCCCTCCAGAGGAGGGAGGTGGGTCTGCATTTTCCTGGGCCCTTTGAGATTTGGAATTTTGAATCTGAGATGCTTGCCGGAGATAAAACACAGGAGCACTGTGGAACTCGGCGTGCTCTCAGGCACAGACAGGTTAAGGACAGGAATCTGATGAAAGCCTGGAATACTTTTCTGTGAGGGTCTCCTGAATAGAGACAGACCTGAGTTTCCATCACAGAAGATTAAGAGGGCAGGATGACGCCATTTTCCGCCCACCCCATGCCCACCAGCATGGTCAGACTTCAGAAAAAAACATAGCACTGCCTAGTGGAGGCCTGAGTCACTTACACCAAGCACCACCCACTTCTGCATTCCAGGCACATCTCAGCAAGGCAAATTAGCTTCAGAACCAGAGGAGCAGGCCCCTTACTCAGAAAACCAGGACAAATCCCTTCCACCCACTTAGTCCATGGATCATAGTGTGCTGCAAAGTCTCACCTCTACCGGAAACTGGATCTAGCTTAATTTAGGTTTCTTTTTCTTTGTTCATTTTCTTTGCTTCTATTTTTATGTTTTTTTCTGTATTGACTTTTTTCCTACCTTTCTTTTTATTTCTTGGATACAGCAAAAGCAAAGATGTTTTATTATATTTTATTTTCTTTATCATTTTTAAAATTAATTTTTAATTTCTTTTTTACTTTTTGTCTCTTTTTTCTCTTTTCTCTCAAGCTTCTCTTCTTTAATTTTTTTTATTTTTTTTAAATTTATTTTTGAGAGAGAGAGAGACAGAGACAGAGCATGAGCAGGGGAGGGGCAGAGAGAGAGGGAGACACAGAATCCAAAGCAGGCTCGAGGCTCTGATCTGCCAGCATAGAACCTTATGTGGGGCTCGAACTCATGGACTGTGAGATCATGACCTGAGTCGAAGTCATATGCTTAACTGAATGAGCCATCCAGGTGCCCCTCTGTCAAGCTTCTCTTAACAAGAAGACCAAAAAACACCTAGGATCTAGTTTCCTTTATTTCATTTTTTTTTTAATTTTAAATTTAATTATTTTATTTTATTAATTTTTCTTCCTCCAAAATGACAAGATGGAGGAATTCATCCCAAAAAAGAGAACAGGAAGAAATGATGGCTAGGGATTTAATCAACAGTTATAAGTAAGATGTCTAAACTAGAATTTAAAATGATAATTATAAGAATATTAGCTGGGGTTGAAAAAAGCATAGAAGACACCAGAGTATCCCTTTCTCCAGAGATAAAAGAGCTAAAATCTAATGAAGCTGAAATTAAAAATGCTATAACTGAGATGTAATCTCGAATGGATGTCATGACAGTGAGGATGGGCAGAGCAGCAAATCAGTGATACAAAATATAAAATTATGGAAAATAATAAAGCTGAAAAGAAGAGGGAGACAAAGGAAAAGATAATGAAACAAGACTTAGAGAATTTAGCTACTTATTAAAGAGGAATAATATTCATATCATATGAATCCCAGAAGATGAAGAGAGATAAAATGGGAGATAAGGTTTATGTGAGAAAATTATAGATGAAAACTTCCCTAATCTGGGGAAAGACACAGGCATCAAAATCTAAGAAGCACAGAGAAATTCAATTAAAATTAAATTAAAATCCCATTAAATTCAACAAAAGCTGACTATCGTCAAGGCATACCTTAGACAAATTCACAAAATATACAGACAAAGAATAAATCACAAAAGCCACAAGGATAAAAGAAAAGTACATAACTTACATGTGAATACAAATCAGATTGCATCAGATCTGTCCACAAACTAGGCAGGCCAGAAAGCAGTGGCAGGATATATTCAATGTGCTGACTGGGGAAATTATGCAGCCAGAAATTCTTTATCCAGCAAGACTGTCATTCAGAATAGAAGGAGAGATAAAGAGTTTCCCAAACAAGACCTAAAGGAATTCATGATCACTAAACCAGCCATGAAAGAAATTTTAAGGGAGACCCTAAGGGTGGAAAGCAGCAAAGACTACAAAAGACCAGAGAACAAAGAAACATGAAATCTACAGATAACACAGTGGCACTAAATTCGTATCTTTCAATAATCACTCTGAATGTAAATGGACTAAATGCCCCAATCAAGACGTAGGGTATCAGAACAGATCAAAAAACAAGGTACATCTCTTTGATGCCTATAAGAGACTCATTTTAGACGCAGATATGTGCAGATTGAAAGTGAGGGAATGAAGCACCATCTATCATGCTAGTGGACAATAAAAGAAAGTTGGAGTAGCCATACTTATATCAGGCATACTAGATTTTAGGCCAAAGTCTGTAACAAGAGATGAAGAAAGGCATTATATCATAATTAAGAGGTCTATTCACTAAGAAGATATAACTATGGTAAATACGTATGCCCTTAACTTGGAGCACTCAAATAAATAAATCAGGTAACAAGAAAAATAAGGAAAGTCATTGATTATAATACAATAATATCAGGGGACTTTAACATTCTGCTTACAGCAATGGACAGATTACCTAAGCAGAAAATCAATAAGGAAACAATGGCTTTGAATGACACACTGGACCAAATGGATGTAACAGATATATTTAGAACATTTCATCCTAAAGCAGCAGAATACACATTCTTCTCAAGTTCACATGGAACATTCTCCAGAATAGATCACATATTGAGTCACAAATCAGTGCTCAACAAATACAAAAAGATCAAGATTGTTTCACGCATATTTTCAGACCACAATGCTATGAAACATGAAATCAACCATAAGAAAAAAATATGGAAAGACCACAAATACTTGGAGATAAGGTACATCCAATAAAGAATGAATAGGTTAATCAAGAAATTAAAAAGGAAATAATAAAAGGGTGCCTGGGTGGCTCAGCTGAAGTGTCTAACTTCAGCTCAGGTTATGATCTCGTGGTTCACAAGTTCAAGCTCTACATCAGGCTCTGTGCTGGCAGCTCAGAGTATGGAGCCTGTTTCAGATCTGTGTCTCCTACTCTCTCTGCCCCTCCTCCGCTCATCTCTGTCTCTGTCTCTCTCTCTCTCTTTCTCTCTCAAAAATAAATAAAACATTATTTTAAAAAAAGGAAATAAAAAAGTACATGGAAGCCAGTGAAAATGACAATATGACAGTCTAAAACCTTTGGGATGCAGCAAAGGCGGTCATAAGAAGGAAGTACATATCAATCTAGGTTTTCCAAAGGAAGGAAGAGATGTCTCAAACAAACTAATCTTCCACCTAAGGGAGCTAGAAAAGGAACAG
Organism: Panthera onca; assembly: GCF_046562875.1. Classification (NCBI taxonomy): domain Eukaryota; kingdom Metazoa; phylum Chordata; class Mammalia; order Carnivora; family Felidae; genus Panthera; species Panthera onca. Next base: position 22,839,882 of record NC_138344.1, read on the forward strand.
CAAATAAAGCCCAAAACCAGTAGAATAAGGGAAAAAATAAATATTAGAATAGAAATCAATGATACTGACATTAAAAAAGAACATATCAATGAAACTAGGAACTGGTTCTTTGAAATAATTTTAAAAAATGATAACCCCCTAGCCTGACTTATCAAAAAGAAAAAGGAAAGGACCCAAATAAATAAAACCATGAATGAAAGAGGAGAGGTCACAACCAACACTGCAGAAATACAATCATTTTTAAGAGAATATTATGAGCAATTATATGCCAGCAAATGGAGCAATATGGAAGAAGCTGATATATTCACAGAAACATATAAACTACCAAAACTCAAACAAGAATAAATAGAAAATTTGAACAGACCCATAACCAGTAAAGAAATTGAATCATTAATAAAAAATATCCCAAAAAGATTTTAGGGCCAGATAGCTTCCCAGGGGAATTCTACCAAATATTTAAAGAATTAATACTTATTCTTTTGAAACTGTTCCAAAAAAAATAGAAATGGAAGAAAAACTTCCAAACTCATTCTACGAGGGCAGCATTACCTTCATTCCAAAATCAAAGACCCCACTAAAAAGGAGAATTACAGACCAATTTCCCTGATGAACATGGATGTAAAAATTCTCAACAAGGTAACAGAGAATCAAATCTAGCAATACATTAAAATAATTATTCACCACAATCAAGTGGGATTTATTCCTGGGCTGCAGGGGTGGATCAATATCTACAAATCAATCACCAATAAATTTCTAGAACTGACACATGAATTTAGCAAGTCACAGGTTATAAAATCAATGTACAGTAATCTGTTGCATTTATATATGCCAATAATGAAGCAGCAGAAAGAGAAATTCAAGAATCAATCCAATTTTTAATTGCACCAAAACTCATAAGATACCTAGGAATAAACCTAACCAAAGAAGTAAAAGATCTGTATGCTGAATACTATAGAACACTTATGAAAGAAATTGAAAGACACAAAGAAATGGAAGAACATTCCATGCCCATGGATTGGAAGAATAAACATTGGTAAATATCTATATTAACTAAATATGTTAAACTATATGTTAACAAATATATGTTGAAATGTTTATGCTACCCAGAGCAATCTACACATTCAATTAATAACTATCAAAATAACACCAGCACTTTTCACAGAGCTAGAACAAAAACTTATTTGCTATTATGAGTGTCTTAAGAATTTTATTGTAAATGTATGTTATTTTAACAGAGAAAATATAGATTTGTGGAGTTTATTATTTTATTTTTCCCCTTTAAGTACTAGTGCAGTTAATTGCACTAACAGATTTTTAAATCACTTTTAGAAACACCTTTATTATAACCATTCTTAAATACTTATTTATGTGCATTATAGAATGGATATAGCCTTAATTCACTGACATAACACTGTTCTCGATGCAGTTTGCAAGTAACGTTCTTAGAAACATACTTACTACAAGTGTTCTCAAACAATTCTCTATGTTCATTTCAGAATAGACATCACTTACATTTACTCATATAACAGTGTCCTAAATGCATCATGTGAATTCTGTTGTTAGAAATGTCTTAATTTACATGATTACAGAATGGGCATAAGTTTCATGCACTAATATAACACTGTTCTCAGTGCAGCTTGTATGCAGTATATTAGGAACATCTTTACTGCAGGTGTTCTTTAAAAGTTCTCTAAGTGCTTTACAGAAGGGCTATATACTTCTTTCACTGACGTAACACTATTTTAAGTGCAGTTTGCAGTTGGTGTTCTGAGAAATATCTGTGTATGCAAATAAGCTCTTTAATTCTTTTTATTAAGATACACTAAACACACACCATTATATTAGTTTCCAGCAAACAAACAACATACTGCTTCAATATTTGTATACATTGCAAAATGATTACCACAATAAGCCTAGTTAACATCCATCAACACACAGTTATAATTTTTTTATGAGAACTGTCTTATCAACTTTCAAATATACAATACAATATTGTAGTATTATTAACTATAGTCAGCACTTTGCACATTACATCCCCAGGACTTATTTATTTTATGACTGGAAGTTTGTACCTTTGACCACCTTCACCTACTTTGCTCCTTCCCCACCCACTGCCTCTGGCAACCACCAACCTGTTCTCTGTATCTGTGGAGTTTTTAAAATTTGCTTTCAAATATAGACATTATCTTAAATCAAAAGAGTTAACCCTTCTTTGCTGTTATGTATTATCCTTTATAGACCATTGGACTTTACTGTTAATTTTCTATTAATTCACATCAAAGTTTATGAGCAACAGGGGTCTCTAATGTTTCTTCTTACATATTTAATGGGATTTATTGTGAATCCATCTGGGCCTAAAGTTTTGTAAGAAGGCATTTAATTACAATTACTTTTCTTTAACAGCTAGCAGGCTATTCCTATTTCACATTTACTCTGATTTTACTTTTATAATCTGTGTTTTCTAGGAAGTTGCCCATTTCACCTACATTTTCATATTTAATGGCCTTTATCATCTCCTTAAAGTATATATGAACAGTGGAAATATCACTGTTATCAATTCTTCATATTGGATACTTGAGTAATCCCTGTGTGTTTTTGTTGTTGCTGTTGTTGTTGTTGTTTTTGTTTGTTTTCAGTGAAGCATTCCAGAGGTTTAGTCACATTACTAATCCTATTAAATAGTCAACCTCTGGCTATTCTCTTTGTTATATGTTTGTTTTCTTTTATTAATTTATGTTCTTATTTTTGTTGTTTCCTTCCATCTATTTTCTTTTGGTTAAAATTACTTTTTTGTTATTGTTGTTGTTACTACCCAGAGAGTGAATATATCAGAAATAACCAGAATTTCTCATTTTCTTTTTTTTTAATTTTTTAAGGTTTTTATTTATTTTTAAGACAGAGAGAGAAGAGCATGAGTGGGGATGGGGCAGAGATAGGGAGACACAGAATCCGAAGCAGGCTCCAGGCTCTGAGCTGTCAACACAGAGCCCGACGCGGGGCTCGAACTCACAAACCATGAGATCATGACCCGACCAGAAGTCGGATGCTCAACTGGCTGAGCCACCCGGGCGCCCCTCTCATTTTCTAATATATTCCTTTTAAGGTATAGAATTTCCTTTAAGGAGTACTGATTTCCGTAAATCATAGACAAATTTTTATATAGGCACCTTCATTGTTAATTAAATCATAATGTTTTCTGATTTACTTTGTGATTTTTTTCTTTGAATTTGGGGTTATTTGGAAATATAGGTATCAATATTTCAATATAGAAATGATTTTCTAGTTACATTTTGTTATTGATTTCTGGCTCAAATTTATATTGGAGTAGGGAAATATATTCTGAATTATTTCAATCCTTTGAAATTATTGAGGTATTCTTTAGGCCCAATAAGTTGTTAATTGTCAGAGGTGCCTGGTGTGTAATTTTCACAGACTAAATTTGATAGATATAATGCTTTCATAAACATTTATTAGGTCAGTATATTAATTGTGCATCAAAATCTCTAAAGCCTTGCTGGGTTTTCCCCCTTTTGCTTATTTAATCAATTACATCTCTGCTCTCTAGTGGCCAGAAATATTAATGTGCTTTCTTAAAATTGTATGTGGGAGACCAATGACACTGACTGGTCAGTTAGGTATGATTGTTCACAATTCTCTTTAAAACTACCTAAATATTTTGGAGGAGGAAAGGAACAGGGTAAGAAACTTTGAAAATTATGTGAATATTTTTATATTTAAAAAAATAAAAAGCACTCCTCTAAGAAGCCAAAAGTTAGATGAATTCTGTCCTATTATCCTAGTGGCCACGTTTCGTAGGTCTGAGTATACCTATGGCACAGTCTCTATTCCCTTTTCCTAAAGTGGAAGGTGGCGAGAAGACTCCAATATTACTGTGGGATATTTTCTCCCCTTCTCTGTCTTCTTGTTGACTTTTTTTTTTTTTAACTTCTGTAAATGAAGCTTTTCTTTCCTTATTGAGGCTAAAAATTTCCTTTATGAGGCTATACATTTAGCCTCTAAGCATGGCTTTAGTTGCATATTAAATATTTTAATATGCCATATTTTCATTGTTGTTCAGTTGAAAATATTTTCCAATTTTCTTTGTGATTTTTTTCCTGAAAGAGATAAAGAAAGCAGGAGAGAGGCAGAGGGAAAGGGAGTGAGAGAATCTTAAGCAGGCTCCATGCTCAACATGGAGCCAGATGTGGGGTTCAATTTCATAAACCTGAGATCATGATCTGAGCTGAAATCAACTCACTCGGTCACTCAGGCACCTTTGTGATTTCTTTTTGTAATTCATGGGTTATTTAGGTTACTAAATAATAATGTGTTAAGACACATTAGCTGTTTCCTCAATCAGCAAAACTAAAAGGTAACCGACAGAATGGGAGAAGATATTTGCAAATGACATATCATATGAAGGGTTAGTATCCAAAATCTATAAAGAACTTATCAAACTCAACACCCAAAAGACAAATAATCCAGTGAATAAATGGGCAAAAGACATGAATAGACACTTCTCCAAAGAAGACATCCAGATGGCCAACCAACACATGACAAAATGGTCAACATCACTCATCATCACAGAAATACAAATCAAAACCACAATGACATACCACCTGACACCTGTCAGAATGGCTAACATTAACAACTCAGGCAACAACAAGTGTTGGCAAGGATGCAGAGAAAGAGGATCTCTTTTGTATTGTTGGTGGCAATGCAAGCTGGTGCAGCCACTCTGGAAAACAGTATGGAGCTGACTCAAAAAACTAAAAATAGAACTACCCTAAGACCCAGCAATTGCACTACTAGGCATTTGTCCACGGCACATAGGTGTGCTGTTTTGAAGGGACACATGCACCCCAATGTTTATAGCAGCACTATCAACAATAGCCAAAGTATGGAAAGAGCCTAAATGTCCATCGATGGATGAATGGATAAAGAAGATGTGGTATATATATACAATGGAATATTATTCAGCAATCAAAAAGAATGAAATCTTGCCATTTGTAACTGCGTGGATGGAACTGGAGGGTATTATATTAAGTGAAATTAGTCAGAGAAAGACAAATACCATATGACTTTACTCATATGAGGACTTTAAGAGACAAAACAGATGAACATAAGGGAAGGGAAACAAAAACAATATAAAAACAGGGAGGGGGAGAAATGGAGAACAAATTGGGGGTTACTGGAGGGGTTGTGGGAGGGGGAATAGGCTAAATGGGTAAGGAGCACTAAGGAATCTACTCTTGAAATCATTGTTTCACTATATGCTAACTAATTTGGATGTAAATTTTAAAAACTAAAAAATTAAATTAAAAAAAAAAAGGACACATTAGCTGTTTCCTAAGTCCCTCAAGTACTTACTTCATATGTTTGTCCAGTTTCTATCATTGTTGTGTATGGAAATATTGGCCTTATGTAAACTATTTAATCTGGTTAGAAATTGAAATTTAAGTATGTTTTTGTGGATCCTGAGAAACTTAACAGAGAACCATGGGGGAGGGGAAAGGGGAAAAAATGTTACAGAGAGGGAGGGATGCAAACCATCAGAGACTCTTAAATACTGAATCCAAACTGAGGGTTGACAGGGGTGGGGGAGAGGGGAAAGAGTGATGGGCATTGAGGAAGGCACCTATTGGGATGAGCACTGGGTGTTATATGGAAACCAATTTGAAAATAAATTATATTTAATATAAAAAAGAAAAAAAAGTATGTTTCAGATCTGTAAAATATATCAATATGAAAATTAAAAAAATTTTGTTACCCATGCTAAAGTATACACATACATGAATTCTTAGCACTTATAGAAATGCATCCAGAAAATTTCTTAAATTTTCAGTACTTAATTATGATACAGATAATTTGGTGTAATTTTATAATGAGAGTAATTTTATGATACCATAATTGAGTTGCTTGAGGAGCATGTGCACCTTTTGAAATATAGTATTGAAATACGGAACCAGAAAGGCATTTTTGAGTAACTTTATTATCTATTTATTCATTCATGATGAATAGATAAGAATTCCTCAAAATAGCCCACCCATTCATAGAATGAGATAACAGAGTCCTGCTCCACGTAGAATTTCATCACAATCATAAGTGGTGAGGGGACAAAAATACTGCACAAAGGCACCTAAACTGATTATATATATATATATAATTTATATATATATATATATAATACCTAGCTTTAAAGCTTGACTCTTTTTTTCAGCTTATTGAAGTATAACTGATATACAAAACTGCACATAATTGACATATACAATTTGGTGAGTTTGAATTCTGAACTAGAGTTGTCAAAAACTGCCTCTGAAAATTTCAAAATAAAACTCAGTTTGCTTATTCGTGTGAGAAAATAAGTATTAATTCACTGACCTGTGCCAAAATCAAGAGTTGGATGCTTAAGAAACTGAGCCACCCAGGAGCCCCATGATTCTTTGGTTTTTAGTCAAAAGACATTTATGGAGATCTGAGACTATCCTTTTTAACAGGTAATACTCTAATTATTTCCTAAGAATTCACTCTTTTTGCAGCACCTGGGTGGTTCAGTTAGTTGAGCATCCAACTTCAGTTCAGGTCACGATCTCACAGTTCATGGGTTCGAGCTCCACGTCGGACTCTGTGCCGACAGCTGGGAGCCTAGAGCCTGTTTTTCTATTCTGTGTCTCCCTTGCTCCCACCTCCTACCCCACTTGTGTTCTGTGTTCCTCTCTCTCAACAAAATAAATAAACATTAAAAAGATTAAAAAATATATTTATCTCCTTTAATACAGCAAACCTGTGATATAATCACTCATATTGTTATTGCTATTATTACTATTCCTGCCATTTGCCAAATGAAGTAAAAGAGGGTGATTAATTTGCCCAAGATGAATCCTTCAGTTTGAAAGTTGTGGATTCCAGATTTGAACCCCTGATGCCTGAATCTAGACCTTTCCTTTTAATTCCTATCTCCACACCCCACATTAGTACCTAAACATTGGACCTGAAGCAGATGTGTTTGCTGAAGGAAATTACTTTGAGACAATTGTGCATCTTTTATATATGGGTATCAGGTATGTGGGGCTGATCCCAGCAGGCCTGAGATATTTGGAATAAAAGACTGTGAAGACTCCTAGTTTTTTCTATCCATCCCTACAGTCCATTTCTGAACTAGTCTCCTGCTTCCTGGGCTTTTGTTAAGCTGCTGGACTGTGTCTCAGCCCTGCAGTGTTTATACCACCCCTGCAACTGCCCCCCCTCCCCTTCTCATTCTGTGTTTTTAGTGCAGCCTTCTCAAGTGCAGTTTTTAGTGCAGCCTTCTCAAGTGGAACATTGTTTTCATTCATTCCAATTGGATATATAAATCCTGACCAGCGAGGAGCTCTTGTGCTGCCCTGAAGACTGATGTGTGCACAAGTTGGCCTTAGGTCACATTTCCTGAGGCCCTTGGTGTGTTTTTTGGGAAAAGAGCACTCAGCTGAGCCAAATAACTGGAGACATGATCAGATGTGTATTCTCAGAGACTGTGTGAAAACATCAGTGCTTAAAAAAATAAAACATAAAACATAAGAAAAACAGGGCAGGAATATGGACTATGACAGTCAGAGACAATTCTCTGAGAATAGATATGTGACCCAGATGGGAAGAGTCTGCTTATTCTTTCAACATGCCCTGCCCCATTTCCAGTTGTTTCATCTCATATATTTAAAATCATGGGGTACAATTTTAGTTTCTAATAGTGTATATGAAATATTTGCATTATAAAACTAGAACACATAGTTCACTATGAGATGTTAGGACATGAACACAATTGGGGCCATTGAGGTGGGGGTCTGAAAACAAATGCTGCCCCATGCCAGCTGCATAGCCTCAAGCAGGTTAGAAAATCTCTGTACCCTCATGCCTGAGGAGATGGGATGGTCAAATACTCTATAGAACTTCACTGTCCAATATAGTAGCTCCTAGCTCTATGTAGCTATTTAAATTAAATTTGAAATTAAATATTCAGTTCCTCAGTCATCCTAGCTGCATTTCAAGTGCTCAAGAGCCACATGGGGCTAATATCTACCATACTGGATAGTACATACATAAAAATCAACACAGAACATTCTATGGACAGTGCTGGTCTGTAAAAAGTGGATCAAATATAAATTAAACACCGTGCTGGGAACATATTATCATTTAGGAAATAACAGTTTAATATTCAAGATTCTTGTTTGTGAATCTGTGAAAAGCTTGCTATATAAACCCACTCTATGCTCCAAGTCTTTTCCCTGTGAAAATCTGAGGGGCTGTCAGAGGAACACCATTAACCAATGCATTTATGAGAGGAAAGAGAATGCAAGTTAGACTTTGGAAGAACTGGCATCACCAATACAAAAATCAGTAACTATACAAAGAGGAAAATTCAAAATCACCAAGAGTTCCTACATTCATGGTGGAAAGCAGCAATATTCTCATAATTATCAAATTAGGAAAAGCTTACCTTTTGAAAATATTCTACTGCATGATCACAGTATCCCCTGATTTCTTTAAATCTTCCCAAATAAAAAAATAATTTTAGTTTTTACAATGTTAAATAGTTTAATTTCTGGGGTAGTTAACTTTTTATGTTGCTATCAATGTTAAGAATTTTAAGTGTTTAAATGTCATTAACTGAAATGGAAATATAACTGTTTGGTATATTGTACTTCTATTCAATGTCCTTGTTAAATATGCTTATTAAATCTAATAGCTTATCAATTTTTTTTTAATTTTCTGCTGTCTCCTAGTAATAATTCTTTTACAATTATAACATCTTTTATTTCTTTGCTTGCTTTATGGTAGTGCTAGGACTGACAATAATAAATAAAGAAAATTTTGCCTATTTATTTCAGATAGAAATCTTTAAAATCTTTCATTTAAAAATTATTTTTAATTACAGATTCAATTTATGTAATAGGCCAGTATTCCTTTTTTCTGCTCCTGTCATTTTTATTAATAGACGTGGCTCTAGAAATATGACCATTTTGTACAAATTTTCACACTTAATGGCTTAAACTTATTTCTGATATCCTATCACAATTTTTCATGTCTATTATTAATGTAGTGACACCACTTTTAAAATTCTCAATATTATTTGAGGCTTCTTCATTTTTTTCTTAACAAATTTCATACGTCTCAATAATCCATTTAAAGGATTACACTTGATTCATTACACTACTTCAGGTTTATTTTTTCTTTATTATTTACTTCAATCTGACTTCTGTGCTTTCTCCCATTTTAAAATTTACACCATAAATCCTAAGAAATTCATTTTGGCAAACAAAATCCAATAATATATAAAATAATAAACCATCATAACACAGAAATGCTTATTTCTGAGGGAAAAATAGTAAATTTTTAAATATCTGAAAATCTATCAGTGTAAATAATCACATTAAAAGAATAAAGGAGGAAAATAATGTAAAATAATTTCTGAATGCAGAAAACTACAAGATAAAATTCAGTATAAATCCAGGATACGAACTCTTAGCACAGGAGGCCTATATATATATACATATATATGTATGTATATATATATACCTATATATATTTATTAATCTACTAAAATATATTTGCAAGGGGACAAAGAGCTCACAGAGGAAATTAAAAAGCACCACTTGTGAGCAGAATGATAGAGAATGAATACATTATGAAAGGCTGGCCTGCCACAATACCATACAAACCTCAGTGAAAGAAAGAAAGGGAGACAAAGGACCACCATGAGTTAAACCAGCAAGAGAAAATAAAAGCCAGGGTCACACAGAGGACAGTGGCTTATTATGCCTGCATCAGGATCGTACGGAATTCAGCAGCTTCTGCACAGTGGGAAGGGAGAATTGGAAATCACAATAAACTAAGACATCTGAAAGGCACTAAAGTGGTCTCGCCTCCAAAGCACTCTCTGCTAATGGCTTGCTGACAAAGAGCATTTCCACCGTAAGCTTGTAAGAATTTCCAGAAAATAAAGACCAGAAATCTTGTCGCATCTACAAAAAGCATCTCACAGTGACAGTCGTAAGACTTAATGCGCTCGCGCGCGCGCGAGCGCGCGCACACGCACACACACACGATCTCACGTAGACGTAAAATGAAATGAACAAAAAAGAATTTATAATTTATATGGGAGAGTGGGGGGGGAGGGATTATGATTTTTAAAACAGACATATGTGAAAAAACAATCAAATACAAGGTGTCTGAATGAACACTGGAAGAAATTGAATAAAAACCTCAAAGAGTTGTGATTACGTCCTCCAGAGCAGCCTGCCAGCAAGAAGCGTTGGGATCCGCCAGCTGGCATGCAGACTAGCGGGGGCAGAGGCCGGGGAAGGGGCGGGGCAGCCCCGGCTGCGAGAACAAAGGAAGATCCGCAATCACCGTGCACGCTGCACAGACCGTACGGAATGAATAGAGGATTGACGTTGCCACCACAGGAAGTGTCCGCCGCGCCTGCTCAGAGCCAGTAGGAACCACAGTCACAGGAAGAGAGCAGGGGGAAAAGGAAAAAAGATGCACACTTCCCCGAAACAAGGTCCCGGTGCCGGCTGCTACCCTCCGGGCCTCTAGCCCAAAGGAAGGCACACAGGGGAAGTTCCGGTACCTTTTGGGGGGAAGAGGCTGCCATGGAAGAGCCTGCAGCTCCCACTGAAGCCTCTGAGGCACCTGGGGCATCTACGGGTGCCGAGGCAGCAGGGGAGGGTGCACCTGGGCCTAGTCTCCGCACACGCCCGGTCTTCCGGCAATTTGCGGCTACAGGTCCGGCCCCCCTTCGCGCGTCACGTCTGAGGCCTGCCCAGGCTGCAGGGGGCGGGGCTGGGCCCAGTCGCATGCAGGGCCGGAGTGGTGGCAGCTGGACGAAGCAAGTCATCTGCAGGTATTATCTGCATGGGCTTTGCAAGGAGGGGGAGAATTGTCGCTACTCCCATGACCTCTCAGGCCAGCAGTTGGCCAGGGAGGGCCATGGTTCACTGCCTCGGGCCTCTGCAGACCAAGGCCCTAGCACGGCTGCGCATACTGAGACCCTGCCTCAGGAAGTGGCGAAAGCCCCCTCTGCTGCGCCTTCATGCTCCTTGCCTGTGATTGGCTTGGCTGCTGAAAGGGGTTTCTTTGAAGCTGAGAGAGACAATGCAGGCCTTGAAGCTGCAGGAGGAGCCAGTGTAGAAGGCTGGGAGAATGCTATTGAATTTGTACCCGGGCAACCCTATAGGGGCCGCATGGTCCCTTTTGTTCCCAGGGCTCCTTTACAGAGCCCAGTGACTGAGAGGGAACAGATTGCAGTGGGCAGGGGTCAGCAGCTTTGCCGTGATGCTGCCATGGGGCAGTGCTTTCGTGGGGAGAGTTGTATGTATATCCATGGAGAGATATGCGATATGTGTGGGCTTCAGGTCTTGCACCCTGTGGATGCTGTGCAGAGGGCAGACCATACAAAGGCTTGCATTGAAGCACACGAGAAGGATATGGAACTCTCATTTGCAGTGCAGCGAAGTATGGACAAGGTGTGTGGCATCTGCATGGAGGTTGTCTATGAGAAAGTCAACCCTAGTGACTGCCGCTTTGGCATCCTCTCCAACTGCAACCACACCTACTGTCTTAAGTGTATCCGCAGGTGGAGGACTGACAAACAGTTTGGCAACAGGATCGTCAAGTCCTGTCCACAGTGCAGGGTTACCTCCAACTTTGTCATTCCCAGTGAGTTCTGGGTGGAGGAGGAGGAAGAGAAACAGAAACTTATTCAGCAGTACAAGGAGGCAATGAGCAACAAGACTTGCAGGTATTTTGCTGAAGGCAGGGGTTACTGCCCATTTGGAGAGAACTGTTTTTACAAGCATGCAACCCCTGAGGGCCCAGGAGAGGATCCTCAGAGGCAGGGTGCTGAGGCATCCGGTGCTCACTGCAGTCAACTTTTGGAGCCTACTCAGGTGGGAGAGGGCGAGATGCCCTTTAAAAGCAGTAAAAAAAAGCTTGTCATGCTTCGGCTGGCCAATCTGTTGTTTAAGTGTTTTCTTTCACTGGGAAAGAGTGCGTTTTTTGTTGTTTTTTTTTTCTCAGAGGACCAGTGGGACTTACTTCATTATAAGCTGGAAAAATATTCCAGTTTGAATCTGTAGCATTATGCTGTGGCATGTGGTCTAGTGTGCTAAGGCTCTGTCTGTCTTCTGCTATTGCTTGTTTGTTGTTTATAGACACATCTATCATTTACAGGGGCTATGGAAGCCATTTTTACAAAGCATTCATCTCTGTTTTCTTGTCCATCCTCATTTCAGGGTTATGCTGTTTTACTGTGGTAAACTGTAACAAAGTCCTTAAAGTTATTGTTCGATGAAATGAATATTACTGTAGTTTATGGTTTATTTTGTCATCTCTGTTTTCAACAGGATTGATTCAGTTCTAGTCTAGTGTTTACAGAATTTCCACACTCATTTTGAAGTCCCTCAAGAATAAATGTGACAGGGTGAAGGGAGAAGTCTTAACTGAACAAGGAGCTTTTTGCTACTACAGCCTTAAGAAATGGACCCTCGCAGGGCCTTTGTGGTACAACTGCTCATCTTTGTTGTTTACATGTCCGTTCTTTCCCTCATTCCTCTTCAAGTGCACTCTTTAACATGTGGTTACCTTGTGGTTTTGTGTTTTACTTGACCAGAACCAAGTGCGTATGTTTACATGTTTTTATCCTGTAAAGCTTGATGTGAAATTACTTACATTTCAAAGTATATATTTAAGAATTATATATTTCATATAAATGTGTGTAAAAGTTATATCTTTCAAGATATATATAAAACATATACACTATCATATATCTGGAAGAGCTAGAAGCTGAAAATGGAAGGCTAATAGTATTTGCTGTTGTGAGTGTGAAGTGTGTAAATGATCTTTCTGTCCTTTTCACAGGCTTCAGTGATTAGTATCTAATGAAAACAGATATTCAAGTGGCTGTGGTCAAATGTAGCAGACACAGATAAAGGACTTACAAATTAGGACATTGGTAATTCCTTTGGTGGCATCGATAGCTCACTCTCCTATTATAAATACACAAATGTGTGTTCCCATGCAATTTAGCACAATCACATTCCTTATAACAGCACAATTAGCCTTGAACTCAGATATACAGTTCTTTGTATTAATATTTTGTATTATCTCTTGACATTAAAAAAGGGGCTTTTGACAAAAGTTTTCAACATACAAATGACAAAATTATGAAAGAGAAAATAGAATATAAAAATATTGGAACCAGTCAGAATATAAGAGTGAAAAGATTAAAAAAAAAGTGAAATGTATAAAGGAACAAAAACTAAACACAATAGTAATAAGGAGATAGTATAGCACAATTACACTATCAGATTAAATAAAAATGGTTTAAAAACTGAAACTCAAAGATTATCAGACATGATTAAAATAAAAATGAAGCTATATGCTGTTTAAAATACACATCTACAGTATAAGAATACAGAAACATTAAAAGTAATAGAATAAAAAGCTAAATAACAATGCTGTGGCTTTTGTAATAGATATAGTTGATATTAAGGATAAACACATTGCTGGAGATAAATATGGTTGGTATATAAACATAATTTACATGGAAGATAAAACTATTCCAATTTTGTATTCATTTAATAATATGCCATCTGGTAATCAAATAAATAATTGATAAGGAGAAAAATAGAAAATTTAAATGGGCAATTTTCATACATCTTTTCAGTAACTGAACAAGCAAATAAAGAATATCAATTGAATAGCGCAATTTTAACAATTTATCCAGTGTAAAATGTGTAAAATGCTGTATGCATCAACTGCAGAATTGTTATCTTGGCTAACATGTGGAAATATACCAGATGCATGAGTTCTAGGAGATTCAGACTGCCCTGACTATTCAGCAAAGACAGGGTCCATTTGCAGTTTGTGACATGTGCTAAGCACTCTCCAAAGCACTAATTTAACTCCTAGACCAACTTTATGAGGTACTTGTGCTCTATTTTTCTCATAACCCTAATGAGGTATAAATGAGGTTATATTACTTGCCCATATAACTATGACATATTGGAACTGCAAATGGAACTCTGTATTTCTACAACACAGTCACCATGCTGCCTCTTTCCTCACCTACATGCTCAGGACCAGCTGAATATTGCTAATGGAAACACACATGCAATCTTTTAGTATGAATGGTTCAGCCAGGTGGGAAAGAGACGGACATAAATAAATTCCTAGAGAATGTGGGGGCTGTGGAGCTTTATCTGTTGGCTTGTGGACTTGGTATTTCTTAGTCCCTTACTCATAACATGCTTTAGCCTCCTATATTTTTACACTGCCTGTTCCTTCTTACATGATTCCTAGTTTTATTGGTAAGTATATTTTTGTCATATTTCTTCCATATTGATTCCTTTTATCCAAAGAATTCACCAATCAAGAGGCTGTAGAAGCCTCACTCTTACTGTCATGCAGCGTGAGTGATTCAAAACAAAATTCAAATATGCTGGTTCCCCTGAGGCCACCCCAGTACTGCAGAGGAAAGAGGGCTCAGATGACCAAACAACCAAAGAAAAGGACCACATGGGTCACTCACAAAAACTGTACTGAGATCAAAGTCTCAAAAAAAAATGAGCTTTGAATAGTGGCTAAGCTGCTCTCAAGGAGAGATTTTTAAGTTGAGCCTGGAAAGCTTTGAAAACTTTGTCCTAGTATACACTACCTAATGTTGTGAAATAGCATGTTTTTATTCAAATAGCATCTTGAACGATCATAATAAAGTTAAGGAGATACAGTGGAATAAGAATTATCAGAAGATAAAATGGTTTTGGTGACAAAGAATACTTACAATCTTGACTGCTTCTTACCAGCCATGCAATCTGGAGAAAGTCACTTAAATTTTCTATACCTCAACTTTTTTATATGAGAAATGGGTACAGCACCATCTATTTTACAGGGTTGTTATGATGACCAAATGTAATCTGGACAAAGAACTTGAAACATAGCTGGGATTTTTAAAGTGACATGTGTAAAAAATAGGACTTATGTGTGTTTGTGTACTTGAGAAGAGCTTGCACAAGAATTAATACTCCATGAAGTTTTTCTCTTTGAAATCTTTGGAACTTGTGTTAAAGTAACATTATTAGTTTAAGATTTTGTGTAGCATGGAGGCACATTACCTTTATAGTCATAATTTCAAAAAGATGGAGTAATTTTTTCAACCAAAGTCATTCAGTTAAAACTAAAAATGTGCTATTTAATTTCTGATATATAGTAAACAACAACAAAAACATGTATTATTTGTGATGGATGTCTAAATAAGAAAATAAAAAATAAAATGATGTTTAAAAAAGGATTTCCTGTTCCCTCCTCAGCTCATTTAGAGGTCAAATAAAGGGATGTCACTGCCACCATAGCTATACAAAGTATTCCAAGGACTTGTTCATGAAGACAGCTGGGCCACCCCTGTTTCAGTCAGAAACAAAGGAGCCCTTGCCACACAAAAGTTTGTTCTGTGAGTGATTCAGAGTTGTGCTGGCCCCTCCTCCACTTGGATTCATGGACTCAACCCAGGAGTCCAGACAGACGGTATCACTTTACACAAAAAATGCCTGCGCAAAACGAGTCTGATTTGCTTGTTTCACATGACTAAATTTGGTAGATGTGCAGACTTAAAATATGCTAAAAGTTTACTTAGTACCCCTTCCCCTCTAACATATGGAAACCACTTTGTCTCACATGGCATTAGATTCATTTACTGAATTTCAAGATCTTAAAGGGAAACATTTCCAGTCCATAGTTGATACCCGTATTGTCTTCTACTTTGCACTTTTGTAAACATTTTGGGATCATGGTTTTTGTTTCCACAGCAGATGCTAAACTGCAACCTCAGTGTGAGATGAAGTTGGGGTAGGGATGAGAAAAGGGAGTCTTGGAAATAACCCAGCACTAGTGCAAAAAAAGTAAATTAATATGTGTCAGAATTTTGCCATAAAAATATATATATCACATTTTCCAGTGTTGAATGCACACTAACAAAAATGACCATCAGATCATAATGAAACACATTTACATGAGAAATTATTAGTACAGGCAATATTTTCCAAGTTCAATACAAGAAAATTTGCCACTACCATTCAAAACTTCTTTTAAATATCTCTTAAAATAATTGATTAAAGAGTGAATTCAAAGTAATTCAGCAATATACATTGTCTAGAAAGACAAATTACATAATTACGTATTCAAATCTGTAAATTTTAAAGAAATTGCAACATACACATACAGAAGTAAGCAGAAAGAATTAAGAATCATTAAAGCAAAAATTAGTGGATCAGAAAATAGAAATATAAAACCTGTTTCTTTGAAAAAATAACAAAACATTAACTTAAAAAATAAAGGACAAGGTGCAATTGAACAAAATAGGAAACAATAAATAGGAAGAAATCAATGATAAAAACACAGTAAAGAAATAGATAAATTCTTGTTACACTGAAGTCAGTATACTCAAATGGGAAAGAAATTTAAAATCTATATTAATATAATTTTTCAAACATTAGAAGGCAAAGATCAAACCAACTGCTAATGAAAATTTAAAGTTGTCAGGAATGTACTTAGCCCTGCCCCCAAAGAAAGAAAAGGAGAAGACATTTGACCCAGAAATGTACTAAGTCCTTTAAATATATTGTAATGCTATATAAGCCAGTCCAGAGAACAAAAGAAAAGGGATAGTTAATATAACTTATGCATGACCTATATCATCAGTGTCAGAATGTTACCAACACAGTACAATGCAAAGATAACTAGAGTTCAAAATCATTTGTGAATATTGATGCTAAAACATCTCAAATGAAATATTTAAAAAAATATAAAAATCAGAAAGGAATGGGTTATATTCCAGGAGAAAAAGAATGGAAGAATATGAGACAATACTTATCTTAATATATCAAAATAATAATCATTTGGACATCTTCATATATCCAAATAAAAAACTAAATTTGTGATCAATATGCTTATTTAAAACATAATACAGATGGGGCACCTGGGTGGCTGAGTCGGTTTAGCATCAGACTCTTGATTTCGGCTCAGGTCATGATTTCATGTGAAATCAAGTTCCATCTCAGCTCCCTGCTGGGCAGGAAGCCTGCTTAAGATTCTCTCTCTCCCCTCCACTGCTCACTCATGCATGTGCTTGCTCACTCTCTTAAAAAACAACAAAAAAACATATGCAGATGTATGAAGTATAAATATTTATATATGTATATAGACACATATATTGCATACATATGCAGTATAATGTCTATTTTTTAACGTTTTAATTAAAATTCCATTTAACATCTAGTGTTATAGTAGTTTCAGGTGTACAATATAGTGATTAAGCACTTACATAATCACCTAATGCTCATCACAAGTGCCCTCCTTACCTATTTCACCCTCCTGTCACCCACCCTTCTCTGGTAACCATTAGTTTGTTCTCTAGAGTTAAGTCTGTTTCTTGGTTTGCCTCTCTTTCTCTTTTTTATTTTTCCCTTTATTATTTGTTTTGTTTCTTAAATTCCATATATGAGTGAAATCTTATGGTATTGGTCTTTCTCTGACTTATTTCACTTACCATAAAACTCTAGTTCCATCCATGTCATTGCAAATGGAAAGATTTCATTCTTTTTTTATGACTGAATAATATTCCATTATATGTGTGTATAGTATGTGTGTGTGTGTGTGTGTGTGTGTGTGTGTGTGTGTGTATCACATCTTCCATAACCATTCATCAATCCATGGACACTTAGGTCATTTGTGTAGTTTGGCTATTGTAGATAATGTTGATATAAGCATAGGTGTGCACACATCCTTTTGAATTAGTATTTTTTATATTCTTTGGGTAAATACATAGTAGTGCAATTGCTGTATGATAGGGTAGTTATATTTTTAAGTATTTGTGGAACTGGTTTGCAAACAGTTTGTACCAGTTTGAATTCCCCCCAGCAGTGCAAGAGGGTTCCCCTTTCTTCACATCCTCGCCAGCACCTGTTGTTTCTTGTGCTGTTGATTTTAGCCATTGTGACCAGTGTGAGGTGATATCTCATTGTAGTTTTGATTTGCATTTCCCTGATGGTCAGCTGTATTAAACATCTTTTCATATATCTGTTGGCTATCTAGATGTCTTCTTTGGAGAAGACATGTCTTCTGCCCACTTAAAAAAATTTTTTTAATGTTTATTTTTGAGAGAGAGACAGAATGCGAGTGGGTTGGGGCAGAGAGAGGGGAGGCACAGAATTTGAAGCAGGCTCCAGGCTCCGAGCCGTCAGCACAGAGCCTGACGTGGGACTTGAACTCACAAGCTGTAAGATCATGAACTGAGCTGAAGTCGGAGGCTCAAATGACTCAGCCACCCACGCGCCCCACCTTCTGACCATTTTTGATTGGATTGTTCATTTAGGGGGTGTTGAGTTTTATAAATTCCTTATATATTTTATATACTAGCCCTGTATCAGATATGTCATTTGCAAATATCATCTTACATTCTGTAGGTTGCCTTTTATTTTTGTTAATTGTTTCTTTCATAATGCAGAAACTTTTTATTTTGATGAAGTCCCACTAGTTTATTTTTGCTTTTGTTTCCCTTGCCTCAGGAGACATATGTAGTAAGAAATTGCCATGGCCGATGTCAAAGAGTTGCTGCCTATATTCTCCTCTAGAAATTTTATGATTTTAGGTCTCACATTTAATCCATTTTGAATTTATTTTTGTGTATTGTGTAAGAAAGTGATCTAGTTTCATTCGTTTGCATGTTGCTGTCCAGTTTTCTCATCACCATTTGTTGAAAAGACTGCCTTTTTCCCATTGGCTATTCTTTCCTGCTCTGTTGAAGATTAATTGACCATTTAAGTTGTAGGTTCATTTCTGAGTTTTCTGTTCTATTGATCTATGTGTCTATTTTTGGGCTAGTACAATATTGTTTGATCAATACAGCTTTATAATAGGATTTGATGTCCAGAATTGTGATGCCTTCAGCTTTGTTTGTTTGTTTTTAAGGTTGCTTTGGCTATTTGGGGACTTTTGTGTTTCCATACAAATTTTTGGATTTTATGCTCTACCTCTGCAAAAAAATGCTGTTAGTATTTTGATAGGGATTGCATTAAATCTGTAGATTGCTTTGTGTAGTATATGTCTTTTTTTAATGCAGACAGTCACAAAAATACATAACTAAGAAAGTAAATAAAGGAGATGAAAGAAAGTAAATAATATAAAATATTAAATATTAAGGCTCATTTGATTTTTTCACAATTTATAAAATAAACCATTATCAATTAAGAAAATGAAGAAAAAATAGGAACAAAAAGCACATTATGCAATCATACACACACACATTAGTGATCAAGTTTATGAAAAATGCAAAATGCAAAAAAATAAATATTAGTAAAATTCAGAATAAAATATTTCAGCATGTTTATCCTTTTAATAAGTCAAAGGAATGTAGTCATATAATTATCTCCTTTAATCAGGCAAAAACAAGGAGATCCCTCCTCTTCACTGCCAGTTAACATTATAGTTGATCCCTCAACAACATGGAGTTAGGGGTGCCACACTCCCATCCTGTGTAGTCATAAATTCACATACTTCTTTTGACTTCAAAAAACTTAACTACTAAAGGCCTGCTGTTGACCAGAAGCCTTACTGATAACATAAAAAGTCAATTAAAACATATTTTTAATGTTATATGTATTATATACTATATTCTCAGAATAAGCTAGAGAAAACAAAATGCTATTAAGGAAATCATAAGAAAGAGAAGATACATTTATAATGCATACTATATATTTTTTTAAAAATCTGCATATAAATGGACCTGCACAGTTCAAACCTGTGGTGTTCATGGGTCAACTGTATTTTGATAATGCAATTGCATACAAAACCAAAAGAAATAGATATATAAACTTCAAAGGAAAATATAAATTTATTTCTTTCAGCAGATGATACACTTTTATATGTTGAAACTCCAAAACTGTCCAGAAAACTTCAAAAGAAAAAAATAAGGTGCTTAGAAAAAAAATAATATAATAATAATACATTTCACTTATAAAACAGCACCCATGTAGAAAATGTAGGAGGGACACCTGGGCGGGTCAGTTGGTTAAGTGTCTGACTCTAGTTTTTGGCTTAGGTCATGATCTAATGTTTCGAGCCCCACATCAGGCACTGTACTTGCAGCTCAGAGCTTGCTTGGGATTCTCTCTCTCTCTGCCCCTTCCCTGCTCTCTCTCTTTCTGTCTCTCTCTCTCTCTCTCAAAACAAATAAACAATAAGACATTAAAAATGAATGTAAGAAAGACATTTTTTAATGGAAACTAAGTTTAAGTACATAAGAATAAACTTAAATCTGAAAAAATTGAAAAGGAAGGAAGAAAAAGAAAGAAAGAAAGATAAGAAAGAAAGAAAAAAGAGAAAGTAAATT
Source organism: Panthera onca (assembly GCF_046562875.1). Classification (NCBI taxonomy): domain Eukaryota; kingdom Metazoa; phylum Chordata; class Mammalia; order Carnivora; family Felidae; genus Panthera; species Panthera onca. Next base: position 22,860,304 of record NC_138344.1, read on the forward strand.
TACTTAAACACATGAAGTATTCTGAGAGTACTTGAAGAAATGAAAACATATACCATAGAATTTGATAGAGAACAAATATCACCATTATGTCAATTATTTGATTTAATTTATGGACTTCACATAATCCTAATAATGTACTGCTTTGGACTCAATTTTTGTGCCCCCCCATTCATATATTGAAGCCCTAATCCCCAGGAATTGGGGCCTTTCTGAGGTAATCGGATCATGAGTTTGGAGCCCTCATATGTGGCATTAGTGTCTTCATAAGGAAAGATGAGAGAGAGGATCTTTCTTTTTTTTTCAATATATGAAATTTATTGTCAAATTGGTTTCCATACAACGCCCAGTGCTCATCCCAAAAGGTGCCCTCCTCAAGAGAGAATCTTTCTCTATCCACAATATGATGGTATAGCTAGAAGGTGGCTGTCTGCAAAACAAAAAGAGGGCTATCACCAAGAACCCAATATGCTGGCACCCTAATCTTGGAGTTTCAGCCTCCAGAACTGAGAAATAAAAGTTAATTGTTTAGGCTGCCCAGTCTATGATATTTTGCTATAGTAGCCTGAAGTAAGACAGAAGTTGGTACCAAGTAGGGTGATACTGTAACAAATTATATATATATATATATATATATATATATATGGTTACGGAACTGGTAATAGGTAGAGACTGGAAGAGTTTTGATAGAAACTAGAAAAAATGATATTGGTGTGAAGAAACTTTTGAAGGTCTTTCACTCTAGTGAAAGTTCAGGAAGGAAAGAGGAGAGCTGTAGGGAAAGCTTGTATCTTCTTAGATAATACACAAAAACCACACAGAAATTGGTAGAAATAAAGACAATGATGGTCAATCTGAGAGGTTTCAGATGGAAATAAAGAATATGTCATTGGACAGTGGAGAAAGTGTGATTTTTGTTATAAAGTGGCAAACAAGTTGGCTGAATTGTGTTTACATAATAGCATTTTGTGGAGAGTAGAACTTGTGAGTGACAAAGTGAATATTTAACTGAGATTTGTAAGCAGCATGTTGAAGGAGCACCTTGGCTTCTCTTGATTTCATATAGTAAAATGTGAGAAGAAAGAAATGAATTGAAGACAGAATTATTAAGCAAAAAGGAACAAGAAAATAAAGATTTCAAAAATTATAAGTCTGCCTATATTACAAAAATAAGTGTGTTCAGAAGAGAAAACTAAGGTGTGGCAGACCAACTATTTGATAACAATATTTATGTGAGTATGAACCATAGGCCTAATCAGCTGCCCCAACAAGAACACTACCAATTTGAGCTTAAGGGAACAGAGAGAGAAGATAGAATGAAGGAACGCCATGAGCGAAATTTGTTGGATTTTACAAGACAGGACTATAAAAACTATTTGGCTCTCAACATGCTCTATTCTTCAAGACAAGACAACATGCTCTATTCTTCAAAGGTCACTCAGAGATCATCAGGGTGCCTCCTCAGTTTCAAAAGTGAGTGTCATCACCTTGGCTTCAACAGGCCAGACAGCCTCTGCCCTAAGCTGTGGGGATAGGGCTGCACAAAACCTTGGGGACATGACATCTACTTGGCAGAGCCCTGGGGGTGTGACTCCCACCTAACTGCTGCAGGGAGAGGACCACTGCCCATTGGGTCCAGAAAGCAGACCATAGAGCCAAAGAAGATTGTTCTCAAGCCCTAAGATATGGAGTTTGCCTTGTTAGGTTTTGGACTTGCTGAAGACCTGTCATCCTTTTCTTGTTTCCTATTTCTTCCTTTTGTAATAGGAATGTCTATCCTATGCGTGCCCCACCATCGTATTTGGAAGCACATAATTTATTTGGTTTTACAAGTTTATAGTTGGAGAGTAATTTTGCCTCAGAATGAGTAGTACCTCAAGTTTCCTCCATATTGGATTTAGTTGATATTTAGATGAAACTTTGGAGTTTAGAGTTGATGATGAAATCAGGTAATATTTTGGGGGCTGTTGAATAGAATGAATTTATTTTGCATGTGAAAATTTTGGCTGGAGATGGAATGCTCTACACTGAATGTTTGTATTCACCCAAATTCATATATTGAAGACATAATCCCCCATGTGATGGTGTTTGGAGGTGAGAACATAAGTAGGTAATTTGGTCATGAGGATATGGGGACACAACTAAAAGGTGACCATATGCAAACAGAAAGAGGGCCCTCACAAAGAATCCTACCATGCTGATATTACCAATCTCAAGCATCCAGCCTCCAAAAGTGTGAGAAACAGATGTTTGCTGTTTAAGCCAACAACTTGTGATATTCTGTTATAGTATCCCAAACAGACAAAGACAAGTAAAAATAGATCATGTATAGCTAAAATAAATAAATAAACAAATAAATAGAAAAATAAATAAAGCTATTGTGAAAACTTATATGAAGAAATGCCAGAACTTTAACATTTTAGAATTGAAAAGTAGCCAGTCTTGAACCCTACCAGATCCTAAAACTATCATATGCCACCACCGTGAAGAGTGAGGTATTGGCACTTGAATTGAGAGATCAAAAAGTTATATAAAAAGGGTCCAGAAATGGAGACAGACACGTATGGGAATTGAGTTTATGGCAAAAATTCTAACAAAAATAACTTGGATTATTTAATAAAAATTGATAGGTAAGCTCAGGAAACTAAAACATGGGATTCATATGTCATACTTTACACTAGTATAAATTTCACTTATATAAAAATATAAAATATAATTGTGAAACCAAAAATCAACAGAATCAACATAAAATAATGTTTTTTATTTAAATCTTAATAGTCAAAATTCTGTCTATGACCTGATTTACAGAAGCCTTAAATAAATTTTGACAATAATTGTAGCAACTCCATGGAGCTTTACTATGTTCCAGTTTCTATTGTATGATACATTATCTCATTTTATCCTTTCAACAATCCCAAGAGGTAAGTAAGATTGTTATCCTCTTGTAACAGCTGAGAGAAGTGAAGCTCAGGGAGGTTAAGAGATGTGCCCATGGTCACAAGGTTGGTGACAGATCTGACTCTAGGGCCCATTCTCGCAGCCACTGCACTGCCTTATATATGTGACCAACTTAAAATGACCCTAACAAGTTTGACATGAGCAAGACCAGAACAAAATATTAAAATACAAAATAATGGAATTCATAAAACAAGGAAATAACTTATTTCCACAACTTATAAGGTGATCCAATAAGACAACAATGAAGGACCAATAACAATAAAAAATTGACAAAAAGTATCAGTAGACCTTGTACAGAGAACAAAATGCAAATAGATTTAAAGGCAAGAAGAGTTGTTAAACATCACTAATCATAATGCTTATTTATTGTTTTAATTTTTAAAATATTTATTCATTTTTTGAGAGACAGAAGGAGACAGAGTGTGAGTGGGAGAGGGACAGAGAGAGAAGGAGACACAGAATCTGAAGCAGGCTACAGGCTCTGAGTTGTCAACACAGAGCATGATGTGGGGCTCAAACTCATGAACCGCTAGATCATGAGCTGAGCCGAAGTTGGCTGCTTAACTGAGACACCCAGGCGCCCCTCTGATTCTAATGCTTATTAAAACTACATGGAGTTTCAATCTTCTTTCATTTTGTCAAAGACCCAAACATTTGAAAGCACATTGTGCTGAGAGCTGGGGAAATAGTCACTCTCATTTATTGCTAGTAGGAGTGTAATTGGTACAATTTCCATAAAGTAAAACTTGATCATGTCAATCAAATCATAAATTCACATATATATACTCCTTGACCAACCATTTTTTAATTTAAATGTGATTTACAGGTATATTCTACACGTATGAAATCATTCAAGTACAATGAGTTAACTGCAGCTTTTGTTATACAGTAAAAGATTAGAAATGACTAAAAAAATCCAACAGTCGGTAACTGGTTAAAAAACAGTATAGACATACAGAGGCATATTATGCAGTTACATTTAAAAAATAAGCAAGCAAACAAAAAAAGCATGAGGAAATCTGCATGGGCTGACCTGGAAATATATAGTGGTAAGTAAGAATTTAATGTGCAAAAGTTTACAGAATTATCTATAAAGTCAGTAATAATTATATTAAATGTATATAATATATAAAATTATACTTGCTTTGTTTTGCTTATATATGAATAAAATCTCCTGATAAATCATTTCTATGTCAAAGAATATATGCATTTTAAAAATATATACATATATGAATGCATGTATTTATATAGATAGATGACACTTAAACAATGCACGGGTTAGGAGTACCAACCCCCACACAGTTGAAAATCCATGAATAACTTTTACTCTCTAAAAACTACTTATAGCCTTTTGTTTTCTGAAAGCCTTACTGTAACACAAACAACACATATTTTATATGTTATGTGCATTACATACTGTATTCTTACAGTAATATCTAACATTTCTCTTACTTTTTCAGTCTTTCTAGGTTACATGATTAATCTGTGAGCTTTTTCAAATTGTCACAAATATCCCCCAAATTTTCCAATTTGGAAAATTGGACCTGTGCCTTTCAAACCTATCTTGTTCAAGGGTCACTATACACATGCACACATATACATATTTGTGTGTAAATATATACATATAATTAAGTAAATATACACAGAGGAAAATATATGTGGGTATCTCCACTTTTTGAGAGTTTGTGTTACAGCACTTGATTTTATAAAAGATCTACATTAGTACCTGTTTTCACTAACTGAAAGAAATCCAAACCCTTTACCAAAAAAGGTGAAAATAAAAAATAGTGTTCAGCATTTGTTTTGCAGGGAGCTGTTATAGAGACAATGCACACCCAGAACAGGAAGAGTGGCCCACCAAGCTCCTTTCCAGGGAACTGCACTCAGCATGTCAGCATTAAGGCTCCATAGCTTTGAGTTGTGTCTGTGAGCGTCTGCACTTGATCTTTATTTATTCTATGCGTCCATTAGCAAGATGTGTCTTATGATATTATAAAAACCCAAGAGAGGTTACTTTTTTGAGTCTGGGAATATTCAAAAATATTTCCATGTAAAGGAATGGTAATGATTTCTTTATGCCATTTTGGTTTAAGAAATTTTCATAGAACACTCTACTTTTAGATAGTGGGGGAAACCTGTGTGTGTGTGTGCGTGTGTGTGTGTGTGTGTGTGTAAAATAAAATAAATGCAGGCCTGAAAATTAAGTGTTACGGGTTAGTACATTTAGTTCCTTTATGAGTATGGGTTGTGTGAATAAAAGATGCAAAGATATGATTAATTAGAGTCCAGTGAGAAAAAAGTGTTTAAGTGGTTTCATCCAAACACAGCACATTCTCACTGTAGGGATCCAATAATGACTCATTGCTGGCAATCACTATGGCAACAGAGCTGACTATCAGGTCTCCCACAGATGTAGACATAGGTTTACTGATAAAGCTTGGTACTGTCTGCTATTGACATATAATAATTCAACCTGTAACTCATATGCGCAGGTCTTTATATTCAACATTCTGCATTCTCATGGTCCTCTCTAAACAGGATGTTTTTTTTTGAAAAATTATTAGAATAGTTAACTATAAAGTGGAAAAGGGAGGATAAAAAATAATAAATTTGTAAGAGTGTAAGAAAGAAGAAAAATGGGCATAGCACAAGCAAGAAAAATAGAAAGTAAGCAGTAATACTGGAAATTAAATGCAAGTAGACCAAAAGGAATATTTTCTAAATTTATTTATATCAAAGTTAATTTTTAAATAATTTATTTATTTTTAAATTTACATCCAAGTTAGCAAATAGTACAATGATTTCAAGAGTAGATTTAATGCCCCTTACCCATTTAGCCCATCCCTCCTCCCACAACCCCCTCCAGCAAACCTCTGTTTGTTCTCCATATTTAAGAGTCTCTTATATTTTGTCACCCTCCCTGTTTTTATATTATTTTTCCTTCCCTTCCCTTTTGTCATCTGTTTTGTATCTTAAAGTCCTCATATAAGTGAAGTCATACATTTCTCTTTCACAGAGAAAGTTAATTTTAAGGCACAGTAAAGCAGAGAAAATGTCAATTTACCAGGAAGTTAAAAACATTTTAAATTTGTGGTCATGTGATTACATAGCCTCAGAAAATACAAAGACAAAATGGCAGAACATATAGGGGAAATTCAGGAATTCACAAGGTAGTAGATATTTTTAACACCGTGTGCAGTAACTTATTTAAAATGAACAAATAGATTATTTGAATAAAACTATTTGACTATTTGAATAACACAGTGACCACTACGGAGTTAATTGTCATGTTTAGAATCTTATGGAATCTTTAGAATCTTTAGAATCAAATGGAAAAAAAAATCACTTCTTTGGGTGCCTGTGTGGCTCAGTCAGCTGAGCATCTGACTTCGGCTCAAATCATGATCTTGAAGTTCATGAGTTGGGGCCCCACACTGGGCTCATTGCTGTTGGCACAGAACCTGTTTCAGATCCTCTGTCCTCCTCTCTCTGCCCCTCCCGTGCTTGTGCTCTCAAAAATAAATATGTGTTAATTTTTTTTTTTTACATTCACTTTTCATGGTATAGAGAACAGATAAAAAAGGAATTTCACTGGGCTAGAAGCCCTGACCCAGAAGCCTTTTCTTTTCTTTTTTTTTTTTCCGGAAAAAAGTAGATCCTTTCAAGTAAGTTTTTACCTTGTAGTAGACAATGTGTAAATAAGTCTATAAGGATGGCCTCATTCTCACAACACTCAGGGGAGAAGTTAAGTACTTTGCCCATGGACAGGCTCACATCCAGAAAGTTGCAGAGCCAGGATTTGAACCTGGATAGTCTGATTCCAGAACTCTTGAGTTGACTTCCCCCTCCCATTCTTCCCACTCTTTTGCTTTGGAGTAAGTGTATGTGGGGGGTGGGAATGGGTGTCCTAAAAAGAGAAAGATACAAGGAGAAAAGCACATATATCTTCATCATAAAAGGGGACAGTCACAAAGTTAAGGACTGAGCATCTCTGAGCTGCTGGGCATACAAGACTGCAGGATACTCTGGATCTTATCTTTCCTTATCTGTCTCTGGATAAAGGACCAGTTGTACCATTGCCTGGAGTCTGCCTGGTTCATTAGATTTGTAAAACAGCACTCTTCCTGCTATGCTTCTTTGTTTCCTAGGACAATGGTTCAGCCTCAACTTTGGCTTTTCTTATTTCTTCCAACATTGTCTCTTCCAAAAGAATGTTACCCAAATGGTTAACAAAGGGTGATAGCATGGGTCATCTGAGAAGCATGCATCAAGACAGAGTTAAATATGCAAGGATTTTACTTAGGTAAACTTTTATAAGAAAAAAAAATGTGAAGAGGTCCAGGAAGACTGGGAGATACTTTAGACCAACTTTGACTGCAAATGAAAGACAGAGAGAAGGAAGGTAGGATGGAAGCATCCTAGACAGCTGTGAAGTCTAATGGGGGTTCAAAAGAACATCCATAAGTCCTTAAACAACAGTCCAACATCACTAGAGTCCCATTTCTCTCAGAAATAGACCTAGCTATATTCAGCCATTAGCTGGGAGTAGCTCACCGGAAACATGACTTTGATATAAATACAAGAATGGATTTCAAAGAACAGTAGTTAGGTCCCTTGGTCAATTAAAATTCTTATAGTTGGAAGTATTTCAGGTGCATTCTCATGATTGGTCAAATGAGCCAGAGTGCTTGAATGTTTCACCTGTGCTGTGGTGCATGCTGATTGGCATTTAATGAGATCTTAATCATGACCCAGACTTTGATTCTTAATATAGTTTCCCTTTTAGGGCTTTGATTAGCCAAGCAACTAGAAAATGAGGCCAGATTTCATGTTCTCTGAGACTCTGTAATAATAAAAGCAAGTGTTCCAAACCATAAGAGCGGCATAGTAGGCTAGGGCATTTGGGACAGATCTAAAGAAGAGGCATTTAGGCTGAGTCTTGACAGTTTATAGATTTTTCTCCTTTGCTACGTTTCTCATAATTGCTGGTGTCATATTTTATTTTACATATATAATATATATGCATTGTATATATGTAATATATATATATATTATAATATGTAATGTATATTATATGTAATGGCACTATATATATATGTATATTATGTGTATATATATATATATATATATATATATATATATATAATTTTTAGAGAGAGAGAGCAGTAGAGAGGGATAGAGGGACAGAGAATCTTAAGCAGGATCCACACTCAGCATGGAGCCTGATAATAGGGCTCAATCCCACGACTCTGGGACCATGACCTGAGCCAAAATGAAGAGTGGGACACTCGACTGTGTAGACACAGTAAACCCACTAAACTGTGTAGACAAAGTAAAGTCATTTTGGGTCTAGATATGTGAAGGATTAAAAGATAACACCATCTATTTGTCTTATTAGCTTTGACAAGTTACTTAAGTGTCTCTACAGCTCAGTTTACTCATCTGAGAGAAAATGGGAATAACACATTTGCAGGGTTGTTTATATAAAATCTGGATGAAGAAAATCAAATGGAATCTAGATACAGTTTAAATGAAGAATTTTTGAGTGTTTGGGGGTTTATGATGAGCATGCTGCTCATACTCAAGGATGTGTACTCCACTAATATTTTTGAGGTGAGATCTATAGAGCTTATTATTTCCCTATGAATAATGACTTAAGAAAAAGGCATGTTTACTCAATGTGCCCCAAAGTTTAATAATAGGGTATTATTATACAATATATTTACACTAAGATCATAAATTTTGGTGACCCCCACTCAGAATTCCTTTCCTGCTCCCCTTGAATTTTTGCTTTTGGTTGCTTAAGTGGGAATTCTTGACCAGGCAACTGCAAGTCTTCACCAGAGTTATCCCCACCACTTTTATGACATTCTGTACCATATTTTCTTATATAACTTCCACAACACCAGCATGTTTCTTTACAAACACCATTCACAGTTTCATACAATGGGCTGTGAAGGCTACCCACAAATTGGGAGTCAAAAATTGCTGGACTTGTCATTTGGCCCCAATTGCCTGCACCCCTCTTAAATGCTTACTTGGCTCTATTCAATTTCAGTCAACTCCAATGAACAACAATGTTTTTGCCCCAAGTTTACCTTCAATTAGATGCCTCACCCATTTTCTGCCTCAATTTCTCTTCAAGGAGTCCTGTTAGAGTAGCTTTCAAGGCTGTTTTGGTGATTTGGTGCCCAGACACAAAGATCTCTTGGTCTGCAGATCCCTTTAACACACCACTAGGACTCTAACAGCAGAGTCAGTGAATGATTATGAATTCCCCAGTTTCTTACCAGAGGATTCAATGAGTCCTTTACACTGAGAATTTCTGCCTTTGGAACTTATTTCAGGGTCACATCACAAGGCTCTCACCTAGTACATTTTTTCCACCAGCCCTCTAACTGGCTTCCTCAGAGCCACATACTGCACTACACCACATACTTTATTGCCTACCACTGGAGGTTTATATTGAGGGTAGCGAACCCCTGCATTTCCTATTCTGGCTTGCTACCACCAACTCAAAAGATCTGTTTTCATCCTTCAGTCTTGGGCGTTTAGGTTCTACTAGGACTGAATGGACTGGGCACAGGTGCAGTGGACTTAGCCACCAAAAATTGAGTAATTAAGATCAACCAACAATTATCAGCCACCCTAACCCGGCACATATAATGACTCCATAAACCCTGTTACTTGGCAACAGTCCCATAATTCTCTTGCTCAAATGGTTTTATGCAACCACCTGGTCCTAAATTATCTACTGGTCCAGGAAGGAGAAGTTTGTGTCTGCTCCAGGACCACTTGCTATATGTATGTCAACAACTCAGAAAAGTTTTATACCTACCTGTACCAGAATGCCTAAGATGTTAAAATAGTCCACAATATTGCCCAAATATTTAAACATACAACCAGAGCCTCTGAGATCACTGACATATTTTTCATGGCTGGACCCCTCAAGTTGGGGAGAATGGCTACAGATGGGATTTCAAACTATTGACTATAAAATTCTTTTTTTTTAATGTTTGTTTTTTTTTTTTAATTTTTTTTAACGTTTATTTATTTTTGAGACAGAGAGAGACAGAGCATGAACAGGGGAGGAGCAGAGAGAGAGGGAGACACAGAATCTGAAACAGGCTCCAGGCTCTGAGCTGTCAGCACAGAGCCCGACGCGGGGCTCAAACTCACAGACCGTGAGATCATGACCTGAGCCGAAGTCGGACGCTTAACCAACCAAGCCACCCAGGCGCCCCTAATGTTTGTTTTTGAGAGAGAGAGAGAAACGGAGAGACAGAGGGAGACACAGAATCTGAAGCAGGCTCTAGGCTCTGAGCTGTCAGCACAGAGGGGCTGGAGCTCACAAATTATAAGATCATGATCTGAGCTGAAGTTGGATGCTTAACCGAGTGAGACACCTAGGTGCCCCTTGCCTATATAATTCTTACAGGATTTGTTATTGCAACCCTAAGTAGATGTGTAATCTCTGGGTTACAGTGTGCCCTAACACTGACTTTTAACATATCTGCTTCCCAGGCTGTTTGTGTCCTCACCATTAACTCTGATGCCATGGCACACCAGAATGGATTAGCATAAGTGCCTGACAATTAGGGGTCTTTTAATTATAATGTAAATTCCTGTCATTACACTTTTTATTATAAAAGTATCTATTTATTTATATTTATCTATTTATTTATTTATTTTCAATTCTAGCATAGTGAACATACAGTGTTATATTAGCTTCAGGTGTATAATATAGCACTTCAACACTTCTTACAACACCTAGTGCTCATCACAACAAGTGCACTCCTTAGTCCCCATCACCAATTTCACCCATACTTTCCCCCCACCTCCACTCTGGTAACCATCAGTTTGTTCTCTATAGTTGAGTCGGTTTCTTGGTCTCTCTCTCTCTCTCTCTCTCTCTCTCTCTCTCTCTTTCTGTCTCTCTCCCTCTGTCTCTGTCTCTTCTTTTGCTTATTTGTTTTGTTTCTTAAATTCCACACATGAGTGAAATAATATGGTATTTGTCTTTCTCTAACTGATTTTGCTTAGGATTGTACTCTCTAGATCCATCCATGTCATTGCAAATGGCAAGATTTCATTCTTTTTTTATGACTGGTAATATTCCACTGCATATATGTACCACTTCTTCCTTCTCCATTTGTTACTCAATGGACACATGAACTGTTTATATAATTTATCTATTTTAGATAATGCTGCAATAAACATACAGTGCCTATATCCCTTTGAATTAGTGTTTTCATATTCTTTGGGTAAATATCCTGCAGTGTGATTACTGGATGGTAGGATAGTTCTATTTTTAGCTTTTTGAGGTACCTCCATACTGTTTCCCAGAGTGGCTGCACCAGTTTACATTCCCAACAGTGCATGAGGGTTTCCATTTCTCCACATCCTTTCCAAAACTTGTTGTTTCTTGTGTTGTTGATTTTAGCCATTTTGACTGATGTGAGATGATATCTCATTGTAGTTTTGCTTTGTATTTCCCTGAGGATGAATGATGTTGAACATCTTTTAATGTGTCTGTTGGCCATCTGTATGTCTTCTTTGGAGAAATGTCTATTCATGTCTTCTGCCCATTTTAATTAGATTATTTTTTTAAGTGTTGAATTGTATTTGTTCCCTATATATTTTGGATGCTAACCCTTTATTGGATATGCCATTTATAAATGTCTTCTCTCATTCAGTAGGTGGCCTTGTAGTTTTGTTGATCATTTCCTTCACTGTGAAGAATTTTTTTTTATGTAGTCCAAATAATTTATTTTTACTTTTGTTTTTCTTACCTCAGGAGACATAGCTAGAAAGATGTTGCTATGGCTAATGTCAGAGAAATAACTGCCTGTGCTCTTTTCTAGTATTTTTATGGTTTCAGATCTTACAGTTAAGTTTTTCATCCATTTTGAATTTATTTTTGTGTATGTTGTAATAAAGTGATTCCATTTCATTCTTTTGCATGTAGCTTTCCAGTTTTCCCAGCACTATTTGTTGAAGAGACCAACTTTTTCCCATTGTACATTCTTTCCTCGTTTGTCAAAGATTAATTGGCCATATAATTGTGAGCTTATTTCTGAGTTCTCTATTCTGTTCCTTTGATCTCTGTGTCTATTTTGTGCCAAGGCATCCATTTTAAAGACATCTCTTTCAAATAAAAGTATTGCCAGCCATTCCAACTAGTAAAGATCCAGTCTGTCCCGCCCATTAAGTTTTCCCTTTTAGAAAGCTGTCATTGACCTAGGTAACTGACCACTTGAGTGACCCTGCTTTTCCTTTACAACACTTTAATTCCCACTATTATGTCTTAAATTGGCCAATAAGCCCACAAAACTCTAGGCACCCCAACTTGGACCCCATTAAAGGCAGAACCATCACCTTTCTCCTTCGCCTACACATCCCACAACATCACTGTGTGATTTGGATGTGCTTTGTACCCTCCAGGAAATGTAACAAATAAACACTGTTTTTTTTTTCAAAGTTCCCTAATGATTGTTGCTGAGGTGAGTCCTGCAATCATAACAGGAACCATAAGGGTGTGTCCAGACACAACATTGACTGCAGGAATATGTCTATGAGGGCTGCCACAAGTAACATGGGCCCAAGTGAGTGCCTCAGGCATTCTTAGCTGACAACATCACTATCACTAGGCTGAGGCAGACACAACACAAAGTGAAAGGTAATAATGGTGTGAAGATGAGGCAATGATGAAAAATGAAGATAATCCTCACAATAGGCATTTCCTAATGAAATAAAGCCTTTGGAGGATACAGGCTAAGACTTAAATGTAAATACATGTATAAGTATTCAGATAGACAAAATAAGAGAGCTAAAAGGGATATCCTATATCTAAATAAATAACTTTCAATAACTATAAAACATAATTTATGACTAAGCAATTAATTGACTAAATGAAAGGTTTGTGAGAATTCAGGGGTCCTGGACCACATACACATGCCATCTGTAAACTGTAAGAATTCTTATTTAATGCCAGGCCCTATGCTGATGCATTATATCCCATTCTTTCTTACATATTCAATGAGATCCTTGTGCAATTGTTCCATCTTTCTATATATCATTAATTTATAACTTATTCATGAGTAATACATTGTAAGGAAAAACTCTTATTCAAACTTCTACTACCAGCTATTGCCTAATTTCTTTGATTCTCTTTGAAGCAAAACTCTTCAAACAAGTTGTTTATACCCACTCACTGTCTCCAATTCTTTCTCTTCTCTTTTAAAGGTGTTCACCACCTCCACTCAATTGAAACTGCTCTTACCAAGTTCAAAGATGACCTCCATGTTGTTAAACTTAATGGTTAATTCTGTCATCATCTTGCTTTAATCCTCATAGCATGTGACACAACTCATTAGGTCCTCTTCAATGAGGCATTTTCTTCATTTGGCTTCCAGAATCCAAATCTCTTATTATATTGTTATTATTATATTATATATTATTATTATATTATATATGACCTGAGCCAAAACCAAGAGTTGGAGGCTTAGCTGACTGAGCCACTCAGGTGCCCCTCACTTTAATTGTTTTTTTAAGAGGTTTCTATGGGGCACATGGGTGACTTGGTCAGTTAAGCCTCCAACTCTTGGTTTTAGCTCAGGTCATGATCTCACCGTTCATGGGTTCAAGCCCCACATTAGGCTCTGCACTGGCAGGAAGGAGTGTGCTTGAGATTTTCTCTCTCCCTCATTCTCTACCCCTCCTGACTTGCTCTGTTTCTGTCTCTCTAAAAATAAATAAATAAATAAATAAATAAATAAATAAATAAACTTAAAAAAAAAGGAGGTTTCCCTTTTTCTGCCATTATCTTCTTGTACTCTATTAATAGTGAACCAAGCATAGTGCTTTTTTAAAACCTAAGTCAAATTCTATTACTACTTTGGTCAATGTCCTCCAAAAGCTTCCTATCTCACTAACAGGAAGAGCTGTGAAAATGGTTGATAACTATATCTTGACCTTATCTCCAACCACTTTCCCTTCTTTTGGATGACTTCAGTCACAAGGGCCTCATTGTTGTTGTTTGAACACTGAGCATATTTCAGCCTTGGGACATTTATGATGACTCTCCCTCTGACTGGAACATACTGCTAAGGCCCTCACTTTCTTACGTTCTTTGCTCAAATGATTCAATATTATTAAAGCTTACCAGAATAACATAAAATTTCAGCCCTTACTCACTCATGGAACTTTTGATACACTTCACCTTAATCTAACTTTTGCTTTATCTATAGCACATTACTTTCTAACATATTGCATAATTTGAATTTTTATGTTTATTGTTAAATGTGTATTTGTTGTTAATTATGTATTGTTAATTGTGTGTTTGGTTGACTGTTAATACACTAGAATGTAAGCTCTTTGGCCATTTGGCATATTCAAAGCTCCTAAAATAGTTCCTAGAGCATGCTGGAAAATTAATATATTTGTATTGAATAAATGAATAGTGGAATGAATGAGTTTCTCGGCACTTCACTTTGAAGATAATCAAGGGGAAAAAGCACCTTTTCATGGCATCTAACTCTTGCTTTCCTAAAATCTTTGTCTCAATGATTTAAAATAATTTAATAAAGTCTGACCCAGAAATGGTTGGTAACCCCTAATTTAAAAGGTCTGAAAGAACCCAGAAAGCTGGAAGATTTGAGAAAATCCAGGCTATGGATTTATGACTATTAAGATCATTATAATAATATAGCTATTATAGTATTTTATTTATCATCATACTGCAAATAAGTCAGGTTCCTAATGATGAGTGACAGGATTCTGACATAAGGCAGGATTCTGACACATCCCTGTGTGAATCTCTCTCTCTCTCTCTCTCTCTCTCTCTCTCTCTCTCTCTCACACACACACACACACACACACACACACACACACACAGTTACTGCCCCTTGGCCTCCATCTACCTTCAGCTATTTTCCTCTACAATTCCCTCTATTTAAAACTCATTTCTGGAACCTTACTTTTTCTACTTATCATTTTTTTTTCTTATGCTTAAATCATTGTTATTAGAATTCCCCTGCTTATTTGCCTTATCACTGCTAAACCCAATGAATGATTTTTTATCACCATCTAAGTATGTGTGCAGTGCTTAATTCTCTGCTTTATGCCTTCTAGATCACCTGAAACACTTTCCAGAATGAAGCAATAAGAAAACAAATAAATTCATCTGCCTATGTGACATTATTTCCAAGATATGTGATGCAAATATCAGAAACTGAAAAAATAACTTATATGCCCACATCAGTGTCTACTCTTCTGTTTCTCCTTTTCCCATTAAGGATGCCAATATCCAACCAGTCACTCAGGCCAGAAAACTTGGCACCACACTTAACTCCATATCTCTCTGTATGTCTCTTGTCCTTGCGTGCAAAGTAGTTGACAAGTGCTCACTCTTAATCTCTGCATCAATTGTTTTTTCTCCATCTCACTGCCACAACATAGCAAGATTTTACTCTTCACTGAATTATTGGAATGACTTCTGTCTGGATCTCCTGTCTTATTCCCACCCAATACAGGCTCTTCACTCTAGCCAGGATGATTTTTCTAATCTAAGAGGGAAGACCCTCTGTTCTTCCCCTCAGTGTATATCATAAATTTCATCTTGGGGGCAAAAGGATTGAGGGTAGCCTTAGAGCTTTCCAGATAGGTAACTAACCAGTTGGTACTTTTTATTGCCCAGTAGGGCATGAGTTGAGTGAAGTCTTGTACCATGTGATCCCTTGGAGTGGGATTTATTCTACTCCTTGAAGACACAGATTTCTCATCTTCCTTCTTTACACCAAAAAGCTACCATACCATGAAGCATGTTTAAATGTTCTTTTCTGAAGACCCTTCTAATTACCTCAAAGTGATGTAGATTTCTGAATTTGGGGCAGAGACCATGGGTTGTGTTTTAACCATAAATCTCATAAGCAAATTCTTATGTCCCAGATCTGACAGGAAGGCTCACATAAAGCAGGTTCTATTAACTGTTAACTCCCATTTTCTCTATGCCCTTTGCCAAAGTCATCTCCCTTAAAATATTGCCTTATCAAGGATGTCAGTCCTCTCTTCCTCTATCACTTATGGTATAACATTCTGGCCACCAAGACCCTTTTTGTGCCACTTAATAAGTTCAGTGCCTCTTAATCACTTTTGCTTCAGCTCAGTTTATGCTGAGTCAGAAGCTGGTGGAAAGGAGAATGATTAAGAGTTTTCATTTTGTTTTATTTTGTTTTTAGTTGTCTGTTGACTGTCTAGGGGAAGGGGAAGATGAACTCCCACTCCATGGGTGGTAGAGAAAAGGGTACCTTTTCTGAACCAAAGCTGTTTTTTTTTTTTTTCCTAAAAGAATCTTAACATATACAAAAGTATCAAAGCCAACCCAGCTTAGTGCTAATGGCCTTACTATGTTAAGGGAGCATTCACCCCTTCTGAGCCCTTGATTATTTTCAAAGCCTCCTACAATATTGAAAGTAATTTATGACTTGCCCAAATCAATTATATTTAATCCCCCAGGGTTTTCAGCCACCTAAAGGCACTCTAGAGGGTAGGAAATGAGGAGGATGGCAAGACAGATGTTATTTCATATCCCTCAAAACGTAAATATGATCAGTATGTCGCTGTTTTGTTTTTTGTTTTTGTTTTTTGTATAGACTTATAATAAATACAGAGAACAAATTGATGGTTTCCACAAGAGAGAAGGTGGGAATGAACTGAATAGGTGAAGGAGATTAAGAGGTACAAAATTCATGGATATCAATAATTACTCCGAATGTAAGTTGACTAAATCTTCCAATCAAAAGACATAGGATGTCAGAATGGATAAAACAACAAGACGCAGTTATAAAAAAAAAAAGTCACATAGATGAATACTACAGCATAGGGATATACCCAATAATATTATAACAATATTTGGTGACAGGTGGTGACTGCACTTATCTTTGTGAGCACTGAATAATGTATAGGATTGTAAAATCATTTGTACACCTGAATCTAATATTGTATGTCAATAATATTGTATACAATCTAACATTGTATATTAACTATACTTCAATAATAAAAATTAAAATAGGTATATCTGATCACACTGTTCACCTGATTAAAGTCCTTCAGAGGCCTCCTCTTGCTATTAGAATAAAGGCTACACCTATCTTTCATTGTATTCCTTCTACTTATGTTTCTAGATTCAATATTTTCCATTCCTAGCACCTTTTTATTCTCTCTCTCACTCTCTCTTTCTCTCTCTCTGTCTCTCTCACACACACACACACATGCGCATTTGATGTTTTACCAATAATGATACTCTCTCATTTCTTTAAAAAAAATTATGTTTTTATTTATTTTTGAGAGAGAGGCAGAGAGACAGAGAGAATACTAGTGAGGGGGGACAGAGAGAAAGGGAGTCACAGAATTTGAAGCAGACTCCAGGCTCTGAGCTGTCAGCACAGAGCTTGACATGGGGCTTGAACTTGTACTGTGAAATCATGACCTGAGCCAAAGTCAGACATGTAACCAATTTAGCCACGCAGCTGCCCTGATATTCTTTAATTTCTTTAAATGCAGAATACTTTCTCCTGGATACATTACCTTCCCCCTCCCTCTCTGTGTCTCTCGGTCTTTCTCTCTTTCAAATGTCCCATGATCCCTCCCTTCCCTGAGCATTCTTTCATGCATTCCCTCCATTTGGAATATTTGACTCTTCAGTGTTTTAAAATTTACTCAGCCTTCAAATTTCAATTTTAGTGACACTTATACTGGAAACTTTCCCTGAGATCTTTAAATTTGCTTAAATACTTTCTTATTTTCTTTTTAAAGTTTTTATTTAAATTTCAGTTAACTAACATAGAGTGTAATATTAATTTCTGGTGTAGAATGTAGTGATTCATCACTTACATACAACACCCAGTGCTCATTACAAGGGCCCGTCTTAAAACACATCACCTATTTAACCCATCCCCCCACCAATATCCCTCCAGCAACCCTCAGTTTTTTCTCTATAGTTGAGTCTGTTTCCTTGTTTGCTTCTCTATTTTCTCCCCTGTGTTCATCTGTTTTGTTTCTTAAATTCCACATATGAGTGAAGTGATATGTTATTTGTCTTTCTCTGTCTGACATATTTTGCTTATCATAATACTCTCTGGCTCCATCCATGTTGCTGCAAATGGCAAGATTTTTTTTTCCTTTTATGGCTGAGTAATATTCCATTGTATACATATATCACGTCTTCTTTATCCATTCATCAAATATTCTTGGTTTGCAATTCCATAATCTGCTGTACTTTCACTATTATTAAACTTACATCATGCTATTATGACTCCTCTAATATTTGCTTTCCCCCATTTTTAGTCTGAGAGCTACAAAGGATGTATTGTTCCTGCTTTGTTCACCATATATCTTATACTATTTAGATTGTAGATGGCCTCTCCAATCAAAAACCATCCCCCCATGTAAGAAGCACTGCCAGTACAAAGAGGTGGATCACAGCACATAAATCTGTGCTGTGCAGTTTGCTCTCCTAGAGCTCAGTTGTGATATAGGTTTTAGGTTTTTTTTACTTCCAAGAACCAACAACCACGCTCCAACCTAATTATCTATTGTAGATGATGTAATCAAGTTCAGTATTAGACACAGTGGCACCTATATGGCCAACCCTGAAGATTTTAGGCACAGAACATAGCCAATTCTTTTAAAGAAGGTTTTAGGGAACTCAAATATGTGTCACAGACATTTGCCTCTGAACTGGACAGTGTACACACATACAGAAAGTAGAGGCTTCACTGCCTAACTCTAATTCAGTTGAACAATGGATGGTTACTGGGAGCTTATTAATTTATCCAATTAATATTTATTGACAACTTGCTATGTCAGCCACTCTGATAAGAGCTCAGAAATCAATAGAGAAAAGGAAACACACCACTCTTGTCATCATAAAACTTGCAGCCAAGAAAGGAAGACAGGCGATTACCATGGAGCTTCAGCAACAACTAAGGGGTATTCTACATGGTGAACCCATGCATATACTTCTTTCTTGAATCAGAGGGTAATTTACATCAATGTAAGTCTTTCTGAAATAACCACAGTTGAGTGGTAAGGCTTTCTTATTATGTTGCCTTCCTCCTAGGATATCCAAATAACTAACCCTCTATCTTAGAATTGCTTACAAATTTCTAGAATCTTTATCTTTGTACATAAACAAAGAAGTAGAGATAAGCATTATCTCAGACGAGATACTCAATGGCTAAAGGATTGATCTCTTCTTAGAGAGAGTTCCAGGAGGAATATGAAAGACTCAACATTGGGTCAGAGCCCTTGTTATAAAAAGATCCATGTTGCTTTTATGTTTTGTCTCTTAAATTCCATATATGATAAAAGCATATGGTGTTTGTCTTTCTCTGACTGAAGTATTCAGTTAGAATTATACTCTCTAGCTCCATTGATGGCATTGCAAATGGCAATATTTTATTCTTTTATGGCTGAATAATATATATTCTTTATCTATGCATCAATCAATGGACACATGGGCTGCTTTCATATCTTGGTTGTTTTAAATCATGCTGCTATAAATATAGATGGGTTAGATAGGTATTAAGGAGGGCACTTGTGATGAGCACTGAGTATTGTATGTAAGAGATGTATAATTGAATTCTACTTCTTAATATTGTACTGCATTTTAACTAATTAAAATTAAAATTTAAAAAAGTAAAATAAAAACTAGCGAAACTAAAGTTCTTTCCAGTAACAGAGAATACAAAAAGCTGTTGGTTTGCCTAATGGCCACCAGATGGCCCTAATAGAATCTACTCCACGGAGAATGGAATACAGACAGAATGAAGTCAGAGCATTTTAACAGGACCAAAATATCTCACAAAACTCTTGTTCTTGTGTGCTGAGATTGAAAAATCATCTTCAACAAAATAAACATATTCACAGCCTAAGAGGCTATGCTATAGGAGCCTACAAAACTGGAATTATGTAAAATCTTACTGGGATGGGTAAGTACTAATTTTAGGATGAATAATAATGTGCATGTGTAAAAAATACATAATCTTATTCATGGGCTTCAGCTAGAAAGTTATATAGACCTCATTGCCTTCTTCTTCATTAGAGAGCATATCTCCTAGATACTCACATTTGACAACTGTATAGACAGTGAAGAATGTAATAAAGAAAAAAGTGTAAATCTGCTTGCTGAAGACTATATGTGTCTTAAAAATCCTTTGTAGATGTTCTTTTGCTAATTTATTAGTGGGCTATTTATTTTCTATTTATTGATTTTGTGTTCCTTGTATGTTCTGGATACAATCCCTATATCAGACATATAATGTACAAATATATTCTCTGAGGCCGTGACTTCCCTTTTTATTCCTTCAATGGTGACTTTCATAGAGAAAATAATTATACTTTTAGTTTTTGATAAAGTTTAATTCATCAATTTTTATTTTCATGGATTATATTTTTTTTATTGTATCTAAGGACCTGTCAACAAACCCAAAGGCATGTCAACTTTCTCCTTTGTTTTCTTCTAAAAAAATTTTATTTATTTGCATTTTAATTTAGTTCCATGATACATTTTTAGTTAGTTTTGTGTAAGGTGTGAGGTCAGTTTCAAAGTTTACTTTTGCATAGGGACATCCAATTTTTCCACCATCATGTGATGAAAAACACTATTTTTCTCCATTGAATTGCTTTTACTTCTTTGTCAAAAACCAGTTCACTGCACTTGTAATGGTCTATTTTGGGTTTTCTATTTTGTTCCATTGATCTCTGTGTTTATACTTTCCCAATGCCAGACTGCCATAATCTTAGAGGGAAGGAATTCAGTCTCTGTAAAGTATGATATTAGAAGTACATTCTCCATATAAATCTTTTATTAGGTTAAAGAAGATCCCTTATATTTCTAGTTTTTTGATACTGTTTATTATGAATGGGTGTTGAATTTTTGGACCTTTTGTACTGCTTCTCAGAGAAATTATACATCTTGAAACTCTTGCTCTAACCCCCTATTATTATTGCTGGAGGCTTGCTAGCATGGTAGTGAAGTCAGGAGTAGTGGTGTTCTCTAAACTTTTGATTAAGTCTCAGTCATTGGATCATCCACTGTGCTTATGTCTTGAGGGTCTTCATTAGTCTCTCTGTGTTTCACCAGGGAACCAGGGATAGTTTTCCCCATCCTATACTATCTTGCTTGGCTATTATGATCCAAGACTATTTCTTTAGAGTTCTTTCCCATGTTGGCTACAGCTTTTTTGTTTCTTAGATGACACAGGAAGGCTGGAGTGAGGCTGAGGCAAGTAAACTTTCCTTTCCTGTATTGCTCTCTAGTAAAGACTTTCCTCCAGTCTATGGAGTCTTGTAGTTTCTACCACAGTATTTCATACCTTATATCTCCCTCGAGTCATCTTCTTTCCAGATTTCAGAAAGGTTTACTTGGTTTACTCTGCAGCCTCAGTTCTCTGATAGGTTTAGTAAAACTCAGTGATTTCCTGTTTGTCTAAATTTTTCTTCACTTAAGGAAAATAATGAGACTTCCAAGCTCTTTACATGTCAGAGCTGAAACAAATAGTTGACTTTTATGACATTTATAGGGGTTGCATAAAAGCAGAATTCAAATGTATGATATTATTAGGAAGTCTTTTATGTGCTCTCACAAAACCTTGATTTCAGACAGTGTATTTCACCTCAGGAAATGAGGTAAATGATCAGGAAATGATCAGGAATTCTTTATTATGTGATTCCTTCTCTGAATGCAAGCTGTTTTCCCTTCATTGCTGAAGACTTTGGGTTCCCTTTATAATTTATCTCTTTGCTCCTCTAGATATCAGGAATACTTAACCAAAGATTATGGGTTTTAATATGGCAGCGGAGTAACAAATGTATTATCTCAGGGTTCAAAATGACCAGTGATGATGGACTTTACTTCTAACAAGCTTTATCTTTCTAGGCATTAGCACACAGCATTCTCTTAGAACATATAAATCTCTGGTGGGTCCTAGCTACCAAGAGCATAGGAATTCATTCCAGCAGTACCACACTTCCTACATGCTTCCCCATCCTAGGAATGCAACTAGCATGATCTATCTCTACATGAACACCGTATTAACCTTTCAGGGATTTGATAGCTAAGGCCTGGATTCATTTTGGCACCTAAGCCACATAAATACTACTCATACAAACTCCGTAAAGGGATATGGCTCATCTATTTTTCTAGAATTATTTGAGTATGTCCAACAGTTTCTCTCAACACACTAAGGCAGCCATCTCTAAAACTACTATCCACTTGAAAAAGGCCTTCTCTCACTGACTTCCGGAAAAATTTCCCTTCAGTGTATCCTTTTTATGATACCAGCTGGCCCTGGTAGCCCTGGCCAGCTGCAGGAATCTGGTTCATTTACCCTCACCCCATTCATTTCCATGGATGAACTTCCTGAGGGTTTCCATTTGCAATCCATAAACATGCATATTATTTATAAACCCATAATTAGCGAATGGGATAAAGAGGCAAACTAATGTTCCCAAATTACTTTGCACATTTATGAGTATTAGTATCCCCCCCCCCACCAAAAAAAAAAAACAACCACTCACACTAACTCTTGATGAGGCTGGTTATCCAAATCAAAGAAGTCCAGAATAGTAAACACAGCACGGACAAAACCACAAAAGAATAATCTCCAGAGGTAATGCTATATATGTGAAGACCACTTACAGAGAAGCCACAGTCACACTCAAGCATGTGAGCAGCCATAACACATATTATGAGAGGGAGAGTGGCACTTGGGTTCATAACACTGGCTCTAAGATTATACAAACTGGCTATGGATCCATATCTCTAGCTGAATGACCTTCAGAAATTTACTACATCCTTAGAAGCTTCAGCTTCATTTATAAAATGGGAAGAAATAGTTGACCCTTCTTCCAGGGTTTTTGAGAAAATTGAATGTGATAATCTATGAAAAATGTTTACCATATATTATCATGTAATATATATGCAATACTGCTATGTAATACATGTGCAATAAAACTTTCCTGAGAAAATGAGTTTGAGAGTCACAGAATTTTGGAATACTTGTGAATTTTTTGACATATGTAAGCTACCAATATTTTCCTTGATTTTCTACCATCTTCAGATTTTCAAAGCCACATTTCTCTGGCAGTGGGAATTTCCCAAGCTATCTGCCTGTCATTGATAACAGGATGGCCCACAGCTACAGAAGCTCCCACTATCATATCCTGCAATAGCTAGAATGGGGAATGTGCCTTAAGGTTGGGGGTTGGACTCAGTAACTCAGTGCCAGAACTCTGAGTGTGCCCTTGAAGACCATGACAGAAAGCATGGGTACACAGCTCTACAGTAGGAAACTCAGTGGCTGTTGATATCCTCCTGTACGAAATATTATCAGTACAAGGTGAAGTTGTACAAAGTTGCAATGGAGCATGTATGGTTCACTCCCAGGTTAGGTGCCTTATCAAATGGAGGTACAAAAAAAAAATGTTATATGTGAATGCTTACACCTGTTTTAACCACTAATCATTTGAGGCCCACAGACCATATAGAGAAACAAAAGCTGTAAGTTAATAGTGATTCAGAAGTTAATAGAGGTTTATCGTAATTTAAGGTTACTGATCCTCCAAAGCATCCACCTGGCATTGAAACTACCAAAAAATAGTATTGTCAAAGAAACATGACTGATGCATGAAATCTTGAGTCTATGGCTACTTGGGGAGAACATGTAACTTGTTGCCCAAATCTTACTGTGAAATACTTGGTATCAATTCAGATGCTTAGGACTGTAGGTAAAAGAAACCCCAACTAAAAGTGGTTTTATTTATTTATTTTTTAAAATTCCCTACATGTATCTGTTGATACAGTGGGTCAACCATATCACCAAAGTCATGGATGTTTTATATATTTGAAACCTATGCTCCTTAGCATGTTGTTGATGTTTCTTTAATTATTATATGATAATTATATGATAACTAGAATAGTTCCAGGAAGAAGTCCACGCAGATATTATAGGTTCCAGCGCCGAAGCGAGCTATTTTATAATCTTTAAAAAATCTTCTTTTATTATGGGGGAAAATATTTCTGAATACCTCCAACCAGACGTTGTCTTATGTCCCTGAATGGAGAGTGATATTTGAATTAATATGATTGGTTTAAACTAATCCTGGATTGAGGAAAAGATCACCTTATATAAGTTCATGGTAGAATGAACATCCTAACAAAACCACGTGTCTGCCAGCAGGGAAAAGATTGTGTCAAGGGGGGAGGGTAGAAATGACAAACAGTAGGGGCGCCTGGGTGGCTCAGTCGGTTAAGCATCCGACTTCGGCTCAGGTCATGATCTCACGGTCCGTGAGTTCGAGCCCTGCGTCGGGCTCTGTGCTGACAGCTCAGAGCCTGGAGCCTGCTTCGGATTCTGTGTCTCCCTCTCTCTCTGCCCCTCCCCCATTCATGCTCTGTCTCTCTCTGTCTCAAAAATAAATAAACATTAAAAAAAAAAAAAGAAATGACAAACAGTAGAGCCCTCTACACATTTGCTTCATAAATTTCTTACTAATGTGATATAGGAAAGAATGGAGTTTGAGTCTGACTGGTTACACCTAAATTTTTTTTTTTAATGGCGCCCCTATATAAAACTTACCAGAGTGTGTGTCTGGTACTTTATAAATAAAATATGACTCTGGCTTTCCAATACCTGCATGGAATATTTTTAACCTTTGATGTACCCTATGTTAATAATCACACTCTGTTTTAATTATGAAGTAGGAAATAAGAGGTAGGATAATGTGGCTACAAAAATGAAAGTACAAGTGGATATAGTACCTGTCATTGTCTATTTTAGATAGAAATATGTGGGCACAGATTAAACTCAATGAAAAAGGTATTAGGTATATTCAGTGGAACTCAATGGAAAAGATATCAAGGTATTGGAACTTTGTTGACAAGCTTTGACTTTATATTTTTATATCTGCCACCTCATGTCAGCCTATTCAACCCTGACACTCACTCTGTTACCAATCTATGAACGTCTTCTTATGACCTTCACCCTAGCTAATTCCTCTACTTAGAATGTTATTCTCCTAGACTTTCATGTGGCTTGGCTCCATTCTATCTTTAAATAACTTTTATTTTCTTAAAGAAAATAAAAGAAAAGGAAAGAAAGAAAGAAAGAAAGAAAGAAAGAGTGAATCTTAAATACTAACTGCATAACTCACATAACTCTTCTCTAACCAAAATATCTGTAAGGAACCCCTTTTCCTCTTTATAATTAACCTTGGTTTAGTTTCAAGACAGTACTATCACTACTGACACTTCCAAAGATGTTTATTATACATCTCTCTTCCCTGTAATGTAAGCTCTATAATAGGAACATTATCTGTCTCTTCACTTTTTAGTTGCAATTGCCTATAACAGTGTACCACTAATCTCCCCTCCCTAATATTAAGGTGTCAACCCATGAAGCAGAACCATATCACTCTTGAATTACAGCTCATCTGAATATAAGCTTTGCTTAATCACCGCACCATTGTATTTTGTATATGTCTGTAGACTTACTGGTTAATATAGAAATAAATTAACTGAAATCTTGATATTCCTCTGACCAAATATGTCTGCAGAAACATGCTGGTGAATAATATGATTATGGTGAAGTTGCAAATGTATGCTATTAGCCTAATTATTGCAGAGAAACATCAAAAATATATGGTAGCTGCTCTTTTCGGCTTTTGGCTCAAAAGAGGTGAAGGTGCAACTGTTTTCAGTCATCCCCAAACCAGTTCATCTGAAACTATCTGCCTCCACCATGCTGCCTATGTTCAACCTCAACGAGATCAAAGTTTATAACTTAGGTGCAACAGTTGGGTAATGAGTGCCACATCTGCCCTGGCCCCAAAGATTGGTCCCATGGGTCTGTATCCAAAAAAGTTTGGTGATGACATCACCAAGGCAACCAGTGATTAGAAGGGTCTGGGTACTACAGTGAAACTGACCATTCAGAACAGACATGCCCAGATTGAAGTGGTACCTTCTGCTTCTGCCCTGATTATCAAACCCCTCCAGGAACCACCAAGAGATAGATAGAAGCAGAAAAACATTAAGAATGGTGTAAATATCACTTTTGATGAGATTTTCAATATTGCCTGATAGATATGGCACTGATATTTAGCCAGAGAACTCTCTGGAACTATTAAAGGGATTCAAGGGACTACCCAATCTATGGGCTGCAATGTTGATGGCCACCACCCTCATGACATGATAGATGACATCAATAGTGTTACAATGAAATGCCCAGCTAGTTGATAACTACAAAGGAAAATATTTCAATAAAGGATCATTTGACAACCAATATATATATGATAGTCATATATAGCCACTATCATTGTTGGTGAGAAGGCATAGAAACTGGATCTCTCATACATTGCTGGTGGAGATATAAAATGTTACAGTATTTCTGGAAAATAGTATGGTAGTTTCTTTCAAAGAGTAAACATGCACTTACCATGCAACTCAGAAACTTAATCCATGAGCATTTATCCCAGATAAATGAAAATTTATGTCCATAAAAAATCCTGTCCATGAATGTTCATAGTAACTTTGTAGTAGCTCAAAACTGGAAACAACCAAAATGTCCTTCATAAATAAACATTTTATCAACATTAAAAAGGAATGAACTATTGAGACATGCAACAGTCTTGGATGGATATAATAGCATTATAGTGAGTGAAAAAAATGCCAGTCTCAAAGATATAATTCAATTTATATAACATTATCAAACTGACAAAATTATGGAGATAAAAAGCAGAGTAGTGATGACCATGGTTTAGGGATGGTGGGAGATAAAGGGGTAGCATGAGAAATCTTGTGGTTAAGAAATAGATCTGTATGTTAATTGCAGTGATGTTTATAGAATCTATATGTTAAAATATCATTGAACTATACATACACATTTTACCAATGTAAATGTCCTTGTATTGTACTACAACTACATAAGATGTGAGCATTGGTGAAAAACAGATAAAAGGTGCATTAGCCCTGTACAATCTTTGCTACTTCCTGTAACTCTATTATTTCAAAGCAGAATGTGTTTAAGGATGTCTTGCAGAAGCCACAAAGCCATCACTCAAATTCCACAACTTTGAACCTCCAGCTAGCTAGCTCTACTTCAGGGGAAGATTATAAGCCATGACAGAGTACACTCCAGGAAATCTATTAGGTCTAGGAAATGCTTCTGTTGTTATTGCTGATTGATTGGACAACACCAATCTCTCTGTTAACCATGGTTCTCAAGCTGAATGCACTTTGAACAGGTGACAGTATAGAAAACCAGTCTCACAAGGATATGGATTAGCAGTTTTCAGAGCAAAGGCATTTGGGCTGAGAAGGGCACCTCCTGGAGACAGCCAGAATGATTTCTGCTATGCTACTAAGCAAATAGGAGGAATCCTATTACCTATTTGGTAATGAAGGAAGCTCTCCAGGGGCTTCATCTCTTAAGCAGATAGGGCAGGTATAACTTTAAAATTCTAAAAGGATTAGGGGATTGGACCAATGGGCTCCTGGTGTTATAAGTCTCTTTGTGGAATTCACAACTAAGCCCTCTGGACGACTTGGAAGAATTAAATTGCTTGCACTCAGGAAAATTTGACTTGGACTCTAAATATGGATCCACTCTAGGCTTCATTTCCTCGAGATTTTCTCCAGAGAAGTCAGATATATTATCCTAACAATTTATTTCCTGTGCCCACACGACTTTCTGAGTTGGGAACAAAAGTAAGCAGGAAGGGTCTGTGATCTAAATGTCAGGGGCTTCTCATCCTTGCTGACACATCTAGGTTTTCCATACAGAATTTAAGGAGTTTCTAGAACAATCCAGCAGAGGGACCCCAGACCTCATTTGTAAATCCTGATTTACCCTAGTCCACCTCTACCTGACTGCTCCTTGACCCTTAGGATGAGAAAAGTGAGCTAGGGAGGGCTGCATCTAAATCCTACGGAAATTGGAAGCCATCAACTGCTTTACACCAAGTAAAACATTATGATCTGGGCAAACAATGTAGTAATTTGTGTGAGGGGAATTACTGAAGGTAGAGACCATGCCAGTGGCAGCTTCTAAGTTCAGGGAAGAAGCAACAATGGCCACAGGAATGGAGAGAAGGGAAAACACTGACTATACAAGATGGTAAAACTGGCATGACAGGATGACTGATCATATGAAGGAGATGCCCAGATTTTAGGCTCTGGCAATAGACGCAAGACTGTCAGGAATGATCCTATATTCTTTCAAATATTATGACAGTAAATAAGAAGGTGACATGAGTTGTGGCTGTGCCTATAACTCTGAAGGTAAATTAACAAGTGGGCTAGATGTCCAGTAGAGGCCATAAGGGTCCTTGGAAGTGCTCCATCCATCATAGCCACAGTTATTAAATCTTGTTTGCTGACATTGTTGATTTATGAATGGCTTTGACAAGCAACTGACCTTTGTCTTTATGGCTATCAGGAGGCATGGCTGAGAGTAACGTCATTCCAAAATTCAGGTAATCATTTTTAAGTAAATATCTTAATATGTCAGTTTGCTTATAATTTAACATCCTATACAACTGTGCACTCAATTTGGTCATATAGTTTAATGTGAAATGACTTTTATTGAGATTTGTTTATGGCTTTGTTGAGAATCTATTAGCACCTACTTTAAA
Organism: Panthera onca; assembly: GCF_046562875.1. NCBI lineage: Eukaryota > Metazoa > Chordata > Mammalia > Carnivora > Felidae > Panthera > Panthera onca. The sequence goes on from NC_138344.1 coordinate 22,888,954, forward strand.
GTGTTTCAACTAGAGATTGTCATGCCACTGCTCCAGAGCACATAATTTTGTGTTGGAACAAACTTCAAGTTGTTTCCTGAGGAAACATTTGATCTTTTCGGCAGAAAACTCAATATACCACTTTAATGCTTGTATGGTTGTATGGGGAGAAGTCATTTCCATATCCTAAGTCTTCCTTACATAAGCAGTTCTTTTTGTGAGGAACTCTTTGCCCCTCCTGCAGATTATTTCCATTCAATATAATCCCATATGAGGAATTTGTAGGTAAAATAGTATATGTAGTTTTAAACCTCTTGAAGTTGCAGTTAGCTGAATTTATTTCTGGGTAAATTATAGTAATTTATACTTTCATCAGTGGTGTATAATGAAGGTGTCAGTTTCATAACAACTTTGTGTACATTGGGTGTTCCACAGGCTTTTATTTTATTCCATGCCAATTTAATGAATGAAAACTGGAATGCTGAGCTAATATTTCTGTTTTTAAATATTAATGGAGGTGGAATACTTTTCAATGTTATTTGCCACTGCATTTCATTTTCTTTTCTTTCTTTCTTTTTTTGTTATCTGATACCTTTTGCCCATTTATTTACAAAGGTTTTATTTTTTTTATCCATTTTACCATCAACAGCTTTGTACTACATTTATCTACATTTTAGAACTTTCAAATAAATGGGTTTTAAATTTGTTTTTACTGCTTCTTACCCTGTATTTTCATGTATTCCCAGAGTTTTGTTTTCTGCCTTCTTATTTTATAATGTCAGCTGTTCTTTAACTTTTCCATTGAATATTTGGCTAATTATGTTATTTGTAGTTAAAAACTCATTATTATTATAATTCATATCTCATTACCATTTAAAGCAACTCAGGTCTTAAGCCCTTGGCATTAGTTAAATAAGGTTATTTGTTTTACATCAGATATGAGATAAATGAGATGGAGGATTGTGGCTTTGCTTCACCAAGAGCAACTTACTCAAGCACCCATGAGTAAATGATTTGGAGAAAACTATAGAAAAAATAATACATGAACTAAAAACAAACAAGAAATAACTAAATCAATGTGACACTTTACTATATCATAAAATCTTCTTTTGGGCATAGTTCTCAGCTGGGGCAGTGCTGTTGCCTTCAATGGGCATTAGTTGCTGTCCTCAAAATAAGTAAAGATTGATTTGGGGCAGAAACACAGTACCACTGACCCAAGGAGTTTACAAGAAGCTTCCTCTGAATTTCTGGAAAATCTAGCCACTTCGACAACTTGCCAAAGATACCCTATAGCCAAGCAAGTCCTGTAATGGGGTCAGTCACCCTAGGAAGCTCAACTCTGTGTGTGCTGGGAAAGGACTCTCCATTTTATAAGTTCATCCCACACTATAGAGGCTCAGCTTCCTAAGTGCCAGTGGCTTGCACTTGAGGAAGAGATTTCACCTTATCCTATGATACAAGAGAAAAGAAAGCATGCTTGGGCACATATACCAGTAAAATTATGGGCAAAGATTATGAAGCAAGTAGTAGCCAAACCCAGGTATTCAGCGTATGAGGTTAAGTACTGTAGCAGGGGCTGCACTGTACCGCTGCAGGAACAACGGACAGAACCAGTGGCACACCACTAGGTGGCAGAAGAATTCCACTATCACCATTTACCTTACATCTGGAGCTTCATCTTTACCCAGAGAAGGGGCCTTTAGGATAAAATTCTTGATCCTTTTGGACAGTAAATGTAGCAGCAGTGCAGATGATTCTGGTCCACATGAAGAGTAGTAATTTCAGGAAACTCCTTTTGCATATACCACTCTGGTGTGTCCATGTGAACCTTTCCACCTTTCGGGTGGATTCACTCCCCACTTGCCTTCCCTCCCACATCAGGTTCTGTACCCAAGGATCAACTACAATGATTTAGAAATCTCAGACATTATCAGTTGACTTCCCTTGTATGTTAGGATTTATGCCCCCACCCCAACCAGGAACTTCCCCTTAGATCTCCATGTCACTAGTTATATATCTCCTTCCCTCTCCACTGCCACCTGCAATCTGCAGGAAGATGATATTCTTTTCCCACATAACCTTAAGGAAAAAAGTCTGATTTAAATTACAATTTAACTAAAATGTGCCATTTAATTGATCTAATGGAGTCTTAGATACTTACCTATAAAATGGGAATGACGCCTACTTTAAAAGACTATTGTAAGGATTAAATCAGATGAGGTATACAACCTATTTCTGATTCAACCTCACTGACTTGTGAAGTTTTACTCCTGAATTAAGGAAATCTTACATTTCATCTCACAACATAAATCACTGCATTATTGTGATAAATGCAGCAGTGTCCTTGAGAAAGTTTCATCACTGTGGTTACTACTATCACTGGTAGTGCTCTTGATGCTCAGGTCTATTCAGAGAGTATGGTAAAACTGGGCTCCCACCATCTAGAGTAGAAATTAGAATAAAGACAAACACTTGCATGTTATGCTGAAAGTATATTTATATATATAGATATAGATATTTATTTTTCTGCAGACAGCTTTTACTGATGAGTCATTTTAATGTTCAAAGAACAGCCTATTTCAATACTACATAATCTGTACCAGAATGAGATGGATAGCTTCTCAATTCATTTCACAAGCCAGCACAACTCTGATACCAAAACATAACAATTATAACACAAAACAGAGAATCACAGATCTCACTTAAAAATACAGATGCCAAAATACCAAATAGAACAGTAGCCAATTGAAATCAACACCACATGAAAATGTACAAAGCTTTGGCAGATATCAAGTTGAACCAAATTGAAATCCAAACTTACACACATAGAACTGGAACATAAACACCAGAAACAAAACACCCCCCCACCCCCCACCCCACCCTGCCCCCCTGTCAGCGGCCTCTGGCCAGGGACCCAAAGGAATGAGATATCTGCGGATGGAACCACATTAGCGGGGAGGGGAACTGCTGGTGGGGTCACCAGCATTATCACCAGATCCGGGCTCATCCTCATCCAAATCTTCAGACTCACACTCTGCCAGTGCTTCAAAGTACTGGAAAGGCCAGCACCGTGGATCTCTCTTATGGAGCTTGGCCAAAAACCTCAAAACAAGCATCTTGCTGGTTTCTAGGAATGCTCGGGGGCCCCAGAGGAACTCATATTCTGCTGGCTCTGTATAGGGTATTCGCCTGTACTCTAGGTACTTCTGCCTTACAAACACTTCGGTGATGAGCTTCTTTGTATTTCCGAAGAGAGCATGTGTCTCTCGGACATCCAAGCCTAACCTGTACAGAAAATTAAAGATCATGTTCTCCCTGACACAATTGCCTTTCATAAAGATGAGACTCAGGACCACCATAAGAAGGCCTAACTTGGGCCTGTCTAAGTAGGATGCCACTGGTTCACCCTTATGGTGCCCCAGCTTGTTGATGATAATGTAAGAGTGGTTTTCGGGATCAATTTCTTTCAATTGATAACCAAAGACACACTCTAGCTTATTGTTGGCACGGTTAATGATATCCAAGCACTCATCTTTATATTCACGAATGATGAATTTCACCATCTCTGAGCGCTTGATGGGCACCTTGGCTTGGTCCTTGACCAAGAGGAACTGCACCAATGCATTTGCTCTCTCATCCAAGGGAGACAATGGCTGAGTCTCCAACCTGGGGTCATTCTGGGTGGCACCAAATCCCTGAGAGAGACTGGTGAACTCAGAGATAATCAAGGGCTGAGGGCTACCTGGGCTTTCCCAGAGACCCAGGGCCCTCGAAGTGCTTGGGCCCTCCCAGGCACTCAGAGCCCAAGTTGTGCTGGGCCCTTCCCATCCACTCAGGATCCTGGAGGTACTAGGGCCCTCCCAGCCACTCAGGCCCCGGGAGGTACTTGGGCCCTCCCAGTCACCCAGGACCTGGATATGGTTTTCAATCTCCCAGTCATTCAAGTTCAGATTTTCCCAGGGTCTCGGTGCCTGCCAGTCACGCAGGGCCAGCATTTGGCCACTGCTGTCCTCTTCGGTATTCAGATGTTTCTTCTTCCGGGTAGCTTTGCCAGAGCGACGTGGAGGCTCAGCAGAGGTTTTCGAGGCCTCTTGAATGGTGGCCATTGCCTTGGGGGCAGCTGCCGTAGCCATCAGGATGGTAGGCACTGCCTGGGATGCTTTTGAAGCATTCACATTGGGCTGTGGAACCCATGGAACTGCAGGCAGGGCCTCCACACAGGCAAATGGATCCTGCAGAGCAAGTGGCAGTGACTTCGGGGTCTCTGAGGGGGCAGATGGGCCCTGAAAGGCATTAGAAGAGGCAGGCTGGAACCGGGAGGTAGTTGGAAAGACTCTTGAAGTGGCAGTGAAGTTCTCCGATGTGGCAGGCAAGTTTTTCCAGGCAGTCGGCAGGTGTGCTCGGGCAGCTGACATTGCCTTTGGAGCACAAAAAGTGGCAGCGAAGATCATGCGATCCTTCGAAGGGGCCCTGCGTTCCTTTGAAGAGGTCCTACGTTCCTTCGAAGAGGTCCTGCGTTCTATTGAAGAGGCCCTGGATTCTCCCGATGGAGTCATCAGTGATTTAGCGGAGCCCATGGGAAAATTTGCTGCCGCTATGGGAGCTCCGGGCTGGCCCTGCAAGGCTGTAGGGGGGCCTTGCCAGGAGGGCTGGAGTTGCAAGGTGGGCAGCTCTGCTTGCGGGCCCGAGGGCTGGGCCTGCTGGGTGGGTAGCTGGATTTGGAGGGCCTTTTGGGAGGCCGGGACCCCCTGAAAGGGCTGCTCCATCTGAACCAGTGGTGGGCCCTGCCTCTGGGCCTCCTGGGTGGGCACAGGCTGCCAGAACTGCCCAGGAGCCTTAGGAGCCTGCCAGGCCAGAGCCTGGGTTTGCTGCACTTCCTGGAACTCCATCGACGTTGGCAGCTCATGTGGCACTGGGGCTTGGCCTTTGGGGGCCTGCCAGATGATGGGCGGGCAGTGTGTAGCCTGTGGGGCCGACAAAGGGGCCGACAGCACAGCCTGGGGCGCCTGTGGGCCAGCGGGAGGCGCCGTGGGCACCTGCGTTGCTGGTGGGGCAGTGGGCACCTGTGGCGCTGCCCGCACCTGTGGCGCCGCCCGCACCTGCGTGGAGGGCAGCCTAGCCTGCGGGGCCTGCCGCAGCGGCGGCGGGGGTGGCAGGGCCTGCCAGAGCGGTGGTGGGCTGGCCAGGACCTGCGGGGCAGGCCGGATGGGCGGTGGTGCCTGGCGTATCAGCGGTGGTGCCTGGCGGATCTGGGGTGGAGCCTGGCGCACTGGCGGGGGACCCGGCCGGATGGGCGGTGGGCCCGGCCGGATGGGCGGTGGGCCCTGGCGCACAGTTGGTGCCTGCCAGGTAATTGTCGGAGCCTGCCAGGTGACCTGCGTGGCCTGCCAAGCCAGAGGTGTGGCTTGCCAGCCTTGTGGCGGGGCTTGCCAGCCCGGCGAGGTGGCCTGCCAGCCCGGGGGTGTGGCCAGCTGCGCCGGCGGGGCCTGTGGGCCCTGGGGAACCTGCGGAGGAGCCCTTATAACCTGTGACTGGATTTGCAGAATCAGAGGCTGAGCCTGTGGGGCCCAGGACGCCAGAGGCTGCTGTGCAGGTGGGGCTGCCGGCTGTGCCATCGGGGTTCCTGAAGCTGCAGGCTGCGTGATCGGAGCTCTCGAACCTGGAGGATGAATCATCAGGACTCCGGGACCAGGAGGCTTGGCCATCGGGGCTCCTGGAGGCGGAGGCTGGGCAATCAAGGCTGCCGGGGGCGGAGGCTGAGCCATCGGGGCTCCCGGAGCAGGAGGCTGGACCATCAGGACTCCCGGAGTCAGAGGCTGGGCCATCAGGACTCCTGGAGTCGGAGGCTGGGCCATCGGGGTCCCCGGAGGGGGAGGATGGGCCATCGGTGTCCCCGGAGGGGGAGGGTGAGCCATCGGTGTCCCCGGAGGGGGAGGATGCGCCATCGGTGTCCCCGGAGGGGGAGGATGAACCATCGGGGTCCCCGGAGGGGGAGGATGGGCCATTGGGGTCCCCGGAGGGGGAGGATGGGCCATTGGGGTTCCCGGAGGGGGAGGATGGGCCATTGGGGTCCCCGGAGGGGGAGGATGGGCCATCGGGGCTCCGGGAGCTGAAGGATGCATCATCAGGACTCCCGGAGTCGGAGGCTGGGCCATCGGGGTTCCCGGAGGGGGAGGATGGATCATCAGGACTCCGGGAGTCGGAGGCTTGCCCATCGGGCCTCCCAGAGGGGGAGCCTGGACCATCGGGCCCCCCAGGGCCGGAGGTTGGGCCATCGGAGCCACTGGGGTAGGAGGCTGGCCCTGTGGGGCCTCCCAAGCAGGCTGAGGTGCCTGCCAAGCGGCCAGTGAAGCCTGCAAATCAATCGGAGGTGGATCCCAAGGGACTGGCGGAGCCCGAGAGGAGGCGGGCGGGGCCCGCATCAGAACCGTAGGGCGGCTATAGACCGGAGGCTTGGGGGCCTCGGCCGGGGGACTCGAATCACCCAAATTCTTACTTAGCTGCGACATGTCCCTTTGCTCTGACAGCTGGTGGGCCTTTTCCTCCGACAGCTGCTGGGCCTTTTCCTCCAGAGAGAAGAGAATGCCTACGTGGCTGATCAGAGGATCCCTCCCTGCTGACTGGTGAATAGGAAGTAAGTGCCCTTAGCTCTGCAGCTTTCCGCAGTAAGGAGGAGGGGGGAAGGGGGCTCAATCCCGCCCCTTCCCCGCCCCCGACCACCACAAGTGGATAGTGCATAGGGGCGTCTACCAGAAATCCTGGCTGACACAAGATCCCTTCTCACTCTGTCCAGTCCCCAAATGCAGTCTGGTCAGACTTACCATGGATGAGTTTTCACAGAGGAGTGACAGGAACAGATCTATGTTTTAGAAATCACTGTACTGCAGTATAGAGTAGGAAGAGACCACTGGTAACATGGAAGGCATCCATGAGGGGGGAGATGGTGTGGTCTGAGCTCAGATACAGCAAAATCAGAGCCGGAGGATTAAAAAAAAAGTGCATATATGTACACGAGAGATTCAGGAGTCGTAGTAGGCAGCTACTATACTTTATTAAAAAGAGATATAGAAGGCATATAAGTTTGTCCTGGGAAAAAGAGAAATTGCTGGTATAGTTAATTCTCTTAGGGACACAGTGGGAGGCACATAGGAAGAGAGATTTATGAGTATTGATTGGGACATGGGCATTTGCAGTGCTGTGAGACTGCCAAGGAGAGATGCTCTGTAGACAATATTGTATGATGGCTTGGGATTCTAAAGAAAACTGGACTGGGCATTAAGGTACTCCTTAATTGTGGGAGTGAATGTGTTTGCAGGAAAATCATTTAGAATGAAATTCCTGAGATGTGTCTTGAAGAATACAGGCATTTTTAGACACAACAGAGAAAAGTGATGGCAAAGACTACAGAAAGAAGGAAAGAAATTATGGAAATTCAGATGCTTGAGACATCAGTGGAAGATAAAATTTTCAGTACCAGGAAAATTTCCTGTGGAATGGCTGGCACAAGAGAATGAGGTGGGTTTCTTGGTGCTGTTCATCAGTTACAGAGCGGGAAAGAAACTGAAAAAAATGAAGGCCAAAAATGCACTAGAAAATAGCAAAATGAGTGAATAAATAGATCTAAGACTAATATATAGGGAAAACAGATGATGAATAAAATATGAAATTTTGGGGGTATCTACTCATGAGCAAAATCACTTTAAAATTAGACAGATATATACACAGATAAAGTAGAAGTCCTCAAAATTATTTGGTAACACTACACTACTTCATGTTGAAAGGAAGTGATAGTCTCACTTCTAGTTGGATAGTTTTATGGGAATACACAAAATGATAAATAGTAAGGATGTTTAGTTTAGAAGAGACTGCTTTCACCTAGGGCAAGAGTCCAGAGTGACAAAAAACATGAATGATACCACAAGGGGGCAGAAGAGAATGATGAAGGCTATACCTTACTCCTCCTGAAGTACCCTTAGCCAATGTTCCTCAAATTTGGTAATTTATGAATCCCAATCAAGACATAAACACACTCCCGGGGCGCCTGGGTGGCGCAGTCGGTTAAGCGTCCGACTTCAGCCAGGTCACGATCTCGCGGTCCGTGAGTTGGAGCCCCGCGTCAGGCTCTGGGCTGATGGCTCGGAGCCTGGAGCCTGTTTCCGATTCTGTGTCTCCCTCTCTCTCTGCCCCTCCCCCGTTCATGCTCTGTGTCTCTCTGTCCCAAAAATAAATAAAAAACGTTGAAAAAAAAATTAAAAAAAAAAAAAAAGACATAAACACACTCCCAAGGTTACAATTGCCTTAAATAGTGAAGGAATAATTTAAGAGGGAGGTTTCAGGGTTTTATTTTCTGGTAACTGAAAGGATGAGGGATCATTTATTATCCCCAGGAACATCTTCCTTTTCAAAGACAAGCAGCTCTTTCATGGTGCCTAATATGTAATTCCCACATATACCCACAAAGCTGCTTCTACAGAATGGATGCCACCATACTTCATGGCTTCCAGGTCCTTCTTGTGCACTAATAGTCCATATAAGACTTCTCATTTTGGTAGGGCTTAGAATCACTTTAGAGGGACCAGCTAGGCATATAACCTTGGTGTTCCCCTATCACCAATTCTGCCACATGACAGCTACTGTCTATGAATGACTTTGGGATATTGAGTTCATGTTTCAGTCTATGACATTTATACCCTCAATAAAGCATACTTTCTCCTCCTCTAACTAAAATGTATAAATTTCTGAGAGATTAAGTTCTTTTACTAACCAATTTTTTTTCAGGATTATGGCATATTTAACCTTCAGTCCACCATGCTTTGGGCCATTCTACACAATAAATGGCTACTAACAGGGTCCAGTTGTTCTCACTGATTGGAGCTCAATGAATAGCATCACCGCTCAATATCAACTCCCACTAAATTCATTATGTAAAAGGGGGCCCAGTTTATGCCTAAAGGTGATACATAAATGAAAAAAAGAGGTAACGGGAACTAAAAAAACAAACAAAAATTATATCATTATAAATGGAAAGTAGTCAAGTTGTACATTAGCACCAGTATGATTCCTTGTAACATTTTTTAACTGGTAGAGAAAAGTGTGACTATAAGTATATAGTAATTCTCAAGGGGCCAGTAATGGCAGATGAAATGGGCTTATTTTTCTCTGGAAAATCTGCCTATTTTGGACCATCAGTGCTCTCAGATCCAGGCCACTTGACAGCCTAGCTACTCACAAATGATCTACTCCTAACATCAAATACACCTGACAAATCAAGTAACATACAACTCTTTTGTGAAGACAAACTGCTTTAATAACAGCAAAGCCCAATACTGTCCTGAGTACAGTGGGTAATTTGGACTACAAGGTTTAAATAGGTCTCCTAAAACATGCCTTCTCATTATGGGATCTTTGAGCATCCTGAAGCCCTACAACAATTCTGTGTGTATATTCTTCCACTTCTATGCCTCTGAACCAAGTATTAGCAAAATTTCTTTTCCTAGCTTCCCCATGAGACAGTTTAAAAACCCAAGGTGAGGGGCACCTGGGTGGCACAGTCGGTCAAGCATCTGACTTTGGCTCAGGTCATGATGTCGTGGTTCATGAGTTCGAGCCCCACATCAGGCTCTCTGCTCTCAGCACAGAGCCTGCTTCAAATCCTCTGCATTCCCCTGCCTCTCTCTCTCTGTTTCTTTCCCTCAAAAATAAATAAAAACATTTAAAAAAATCCAAGGTGCTTAAAAGCAAAAGACAAATATATACAAAGCATCCATGGGATGTAGGTGTCTGTCTTGTAATTATACAGGACTTTCCATATTTTCATAAGTATGTAATGAAAGGATTACAGAAGTAATTGAAAAAAAAACTGGTGGAAGGAGAACTGAGAATAGACAAATAGAAGTAGGAAAATCATTGAGTCATACAAAAATTAATTTTTTTATATTTATTTATTATAGGCAAGAGTGGAGCCTTCATGTAGACAAGAGCTTTGTTTTGTTCACTCTTGTATACCCCATTCATCCTGAGTGATCAGTAAAAAGTTGTCTAATAAAAGTGTAAGATTAGCACAAGAAGTACCTATATTTCACTCCTATATAGCTTTCAGACTTAGTGTATATATTTATAAGTGGGTAAAATAATCTTTATGACTTTCAAAAAGTCTAAAATAATTTATTTATGAAATGCTTTTTATTAAGGATTCAATAGGTGCCCAGCACTGTGGTATGAGCAACGCTGCAGATAAAAATCTGTCACCACATCTTATAGACACATACATAGGATCTATAGATATTAACATAGTATTTTAGTGCAATAAAGTGTTACTGTTTGCATTGTTTAAAACTCATATTGGTCATAGATGCAAAGAAATGAGTAGTCATTTATACTTGAAGCATGGGGGATGTAATTATGGAAGTAGCAATGAAAAGAAAAACAAACAAATAAACAAACAAACTCAAAGCTGTTGGAACTTAATGAGTGTCCTCCAAATAGACAGACTGAGTGCTGAAAGGGGCAGAGGAAACAGGATGTATCAGAAGTACAAGGCGTGAAAGAAGAATTGCACAGAGTTCATTAAAATTGCATAACTGCTATTTATTGAATGCTTATTATGTGGTCAAATACCATTCTAATATATTCATCACAAAATCCTCAAGTGTTTGGGCCCATTGTACACATCAAGAAATTGAAGCTTATGATGGTAAGTAATGTGTCACAGATATGGCAATATATTGTAGAATCTGAAATTAAAGCCTGACTATTTGTTGCCAAAAGCCAACATTCTTAGCCATTACACTGGTAATTGAAAAAATAATAATAACCCGTGTAATGGCTAAGAATGTTGGCTTTTAGCAACAAATATATATTTATATACATTTAAATTTTAGATATAATTAGAATAAAAAGATGTGCATATATCTAAAGTATTCTGTTTAGTAACCTTTGTCATGGAGTAATCATCTCTCAAAACAAAATAAAGAACATTTTCTTTACCAAATAAATGTCCAACGTGTCCTTTTCTAGTCAATTCCTCTATGTCCAAAGGCAACCACTTTCTGATTTCTCTCACCATATATTAGTTTTGCCTGTTCTCAAATTTCATGTAAATGGAATCAGTACAGTATATACTATTTTTGTATGGAGATTCAATTAAAAAAAAAGTTTTAAACAAGTTGTTGGATGCATCAGAAGTTTGCTATTTGTTTATTTTTTTATTTTTTAATTTTTTAAAAATTTTTTTAACGTTTATTTATTTTTGAGACAGAGAGAGACAGAGCATGAACAGGGGAGGGGCAGAGAGAGAGGGAGATACAGAATCTGAAACAGGCTCCAGGCTCTGAGCTGTCAGCACAGAGCCTGACGCGGGGCTCTAACTCAGGACCGTGAGATCATGACCTGAGCTGAAGTCGGACGCTCAACCGACCAAGCCACCCAGGCGCCCCAGAAGTTTGCTATTTGTTTAATGCTAAATAGAATTCCATTTTACTTATGCTGTACCTGTTAATCTATTTATTTATCAATCATCTGTCAACATTTCAGATATTTACAATGTGGGGCTAGTATGAAAAAAAGGATGCATTGAAAATTATTTTAACTATTTTCTTATTATGTTATGTTTATAGAGAGAACATGAATGGGAAAGAGGGGGAGAGAGAGAGAGAGAGAGCACATGCCTTAAGGAAGCTCCACACTCAACATGGAGCCAGACATAGGGCTCGATCCCACAAACCTGGGATCATGACCTGAGTTGAAATCAAGAGTCGGACTCTTCAGGGAGCCACCCAGGCATCCCTAAAATTATTTTTTGAGCAGGAATTTTCATATTGAAATGAAATATCAGGTTGAATGATGTGTCATATAGTAGATATTATCTTTAAAAAATAATTCCAGTGTAGTTAACATACAATATAATATTAGTTTCTGGTGTAGAATACAATGATTCAACAATTCCGTATATCACCCAGTGCTCATTATAATTGCACTCCTTAATACCCATCACTTATTTCACCAATCCCTCCTCCCATCTCCCCTATAGTAACCATGTTTGTTCTACATCGTTAAGATGTGTGCTTATCTTTATAAGAAGTTGCAACAGTTCTCCATGGTTGAGTTAGACCATTTTACATTCTACCAGAATGTATGAGAATTCCAGGTGCTCAACAGCTTTACAAAATGTTATGTTGTTAGTCTTTTTTTTATTTTGTTTATTCTAGTGGATGTGAAATCATGATTGTAAAATTTTACACTCCTATTTGCAATGTATGAGATTCCAGGTGCTCCATGTCCTTGCCAAAATTGACATAATTGGCCATTTTGATTCTAGGAATTCCTGTGGGGGGGGGGAAGGTGTATCGTGGTATTTTTGTTTGTATGTTTGTTTAAAAATAGGTTATTGTTTTATTTATTTATTTGTTTGTTTTATTGTTTTCTTAACGTTTCATTTATTTTTGACAGAAGGCAAGCAGGGAAGGGGCAGAGAAAGAGGGACAGAGAATCTGAAGTGGGCACTGTGCTGACAGCAATGAGCCCAATGTGGGGCTTGAACTCATGAACTGTGAGATCATGACCTGAGCTGAAGTTGGATGTTCAACCGACTGAGCCACCCAGGTGCCCCAATAAGCTATTTTTAGAGCATTTGTAGGTTTACAAAAAAAAATTGAGGGGAAGAATTGAGAGTTCCTATATATCTCATGCTCCTCTCACATATACCCACAATTTTCCCTGCTATCAATATCTTTGCATCTGAGTGTTATATTTGTTACAATCCATGAACCTGCATTGACACATCAATATCATCTCAAGTCTATAGTTTAAGGTTCTCTCTTGGAGTTGTACAATCTGTAGGGTTTGATATACATATGACATTAATCCACCATTATAACATAATCACAGAATAATTTCACTACCCTAAAAATCCTCTTGTGGTGCCTATTCACCCTCCTTGCTCCAAATGCCTGGCAAACGCTGATTTTTTTTAATGTCACCATAATTTTGCTTTTTCCAGAATGTCACTTTCTTTACAGTATGTAAACTTTTCTGATTGACTTCTTTCATTTACTAATATGCATTTATGATTTCTCCATGTCTTTTAATGGCTTACTAGCTTATTTCATTGTTAGTTTTGAATAGTATTCCATTGTCCGGATGTATGACAGTTTATCTATTCATGTATCTATCTTGGTTTCTTCCAAGACTTGGAAAATATGGAAAAAGCTATTAAAAACATCCATGTGTACATTACTCATTTTTATTGTGGTATAATATGCCACTTTATAGATTTTCCATGGTTTGTTTATCACCTATGATAGGACATCTTGTTAACTTCCAAGTTTGGAAAACTATGAATAAAGCTTTTATAAACATTTGTGTGAAGAATTTGTGTAGACATACGTTTTCAACTCATTTGAGTAAATACCAAGGAGTACATTTGTTGAATTGTATAAGAGTACATGTAGTTTCATAAGAAACTGCCAAACCGACTTCCAAAGTGGCTGCACTTGGAGGCCATTTGTATATCTTCTTTGTGTATTTCACTCTTTTTCTCATTTCTTAAATTGGCTTCTCTCTTTATTGTGGATTTTAACAGAATTTACATTATTCAGATTTTCTATTTCCTCATTTGCCAGTTTGAGTGAATTATGTTTTTAAGAATTTTTTAATTTCATTTGAGTTGTCAAGTTTTAAAGTTAAAATTGTCATTCTTTGTTAATAATATGTTAATTGTAAAAAAGTTTAAACTTAACAGTTTCTTTTTACTAAATGGAGAATAATAAAATATCCTTTTATTATTATTTCAGTATCTGTATAATATGCAATATTGTCTTTCTTTCATTCCTGATTATGAGTGATTTGATTTTTTTTCTCTTTTGTATTATTTTGTTCTTTTATTAGTTTTTCTAGGGGTTGCTAATTGTCTTATTCTTTTCAAAGAATAAATGATTGACTTGTGTAATTTTCTCTATTGTTGGTCTGTTTTCTATTTTAGTGATTTCAGTTCTTATTTCTATTCTGTTTATTCTTCTTGTTTTAATTTTGATTTTTTAATTTTACATTATTAGTGTGGAAGCTTAGGTCATTTATATTAAATATTTCCTGTTTTGTAAACTAGTCATTAAAGCTATACATTTCTCTTTCCATCTTATTGTAGAAGCATTTTACAAATTTTAGAATGTTATGTTTTTATTATTATTACTTTGAAATATATTATAATTTTCTTTAGGATTTCTTTTTTGATTTATGGGTTATTTGGAAGTATGTCATTAATTTTCAAATATTTGAATATTTTATATATATTTTTATAATGCTAATTACTAATTTAATTCCAATGTAATCAAGAATATGTGCAATATGATTTTAGTTATTTTAAATATATTAAGATTTTAATGTAATGCCAGTAAAGGGTCTATTTTGAAAAAAAAACTCTGTATATACTTGAAAAAAATGTATTCTGCTATTCTTAGGTATAGTTCTATACGTGTCTCCAAGGTCAGTTTGAGCATGTGTTCACATATTTTGTACCTAATTTTTAAAAATCTGGTTATTCTATCAACTACTCAACCATGTTCGAATTTTTTAATATGGTCATAGATTTGTCTATTTCTCCCCTTAGTTACACAATTTAATATAATATGCTATAAGACCTAGGTCACACACATTATGTGTGTGATTATGTCCTTTTGTTTTTGTTTTTTCCTTCAAGTTTTTATTTAAATTCCAGTTAGCTAACATACAGTGTAATATTAGTTTCAGGTGTAGAATCTAGTGATTCATCACTTACATACAACACCCAGTGCTCATCACAACAGGTGCCCTCCTTAATGCCTATCACCTATTAAACCCATCCCCCGACTCACCTCCCCTCCAGCAACCCTCAGTTTGTTCTCTATAGTTAAGAAGCTGTTTCCTGATTTACTTCTCTTTTTTTCCCCTCTATGCTAATCTGTTTTATCTATTGAATTCCACATATGAGTGAAATCAGATAGTATTTGTCTTTCTGACTGACTTATTTTGCTTAGCGTAATACATTTTAGCTCCATCCATGTCATTGTAAATGGCAAGATTTCATTCTTTTTTATGGCTGAGTTATATATATATATATATATATATATATATATATATATATACGCACATATACATATATACATATATATATATGTAACTGTGTGCATTTCCCTGGTTATTAGTGATGTCGAGCACCTTTTCATGTACTTGCTGGTCATTTGTATGTCTTCTTTGGAAAAATGTCCATTCACTAACTCTGTTTATTTTAAAAATTAAAATAATTATAATTTTTTTTCTAGTAAGTTGTATGAGTTTTTTAAATATAATTTTCAGATATTAACCCCTTATTATATATATAACTTGAAAATATTTTCTTCCTCCCATAGGTTGCCTTTTCATTTGCTGGTTGTTTCTTTTGCTTTTTAGTTTGATGTAGTCCTACTTATTTACTTTTGCTTTTGTTGCCTTTGCTTTTGCTGTCAAAACCAACTAAACAAACAACTTTGCCAAGACCAATATCAAGGAGATTTTTCCATGTTTTCTTCTAGGAATCTTATGGTTTCAGGTTTTATTTTTATTTATTTTTAATTTTTTAAATATTTATTTTGAGACCAAGACAGAGAAGGGGAGGGACAGAGAGAGAGAGGGACACACAGAATCTGAAGCAGTCTCCACACTCTGAGCTGTCAGCTCAGAGCCTTATGTGGGACTTGAACTTGTGAGAGATCATGACGTGAGACGAAGTTGGATGCTTAACCAGATGAGCCACCCAGGTAACCCAGGTTTCAGGTTTTAAATGTTCAAGACTTTAATGTGTTTTGAGTTTATTTTATATATGATATAAGAGAGTGGTCCAGTTTAATTTTTTTTTTTTTTTTGCATATGGCTGTCCAGTTTTCCCAACACCATTTATTGAAGAGACTATTATTGGCTCTCAGTTTCATTGTTGAGGTGTATTTTTGCTAGATATGGAATTATAGACAGACAATTTTATTTTTTCCTTTCAACACTTAAAGATGTTATCACATTATCTTTTGGCAATAAGACATCATTCTTAGTGTTCTTTTCCTGTATGTAATGTTCTTTTCCACTCAACTACATTTAATAATTTATCTTTATCTATGGTTTCCATGAATTTGATGATAGGCTTACTGTGGATTTATTTTGCTTATCTTAATTGGGGTTCACTGAGCTTATTGTATTTGTAGGTTAATACATATCACCATTTAAACAAAATTCTCAGCCATTAACTCTTCAAATAATTCTGTCTCACTCTCTCTCTCCTCTAAACCCCCTCTTCTTTTTATTCCATCTCCTTTAAACCCAATTGACAGCTTTTTTTATTCACTGAGGATTTTTCTTTACTCATTAGCTCTGCTTCTACATCTTTAAGCCTCAGGAGGTCTTTCTTATTCTTAATTTACCAGGCCACAGTAATGTACTCAATGAAGATTTATGTGGACTTTGGGAGAAATTGCTAGCAGTTTTCTTTCGCTGCTTAAGCCTCCTGCAGACTGCTGTCTTGCACTCAGGGAAGGATCTGTGCATCTTGAGGGGATAAGCTTTAGCTCTTCTGTCTTCCATCAGCTTCCTCCTCCTCACTATCTTGCACTCAGGGAATGATTCATGCATTTGTTTCATCTCCCCTGACTTGCTCTCAGCCATTGGTGTGCTACTCACATGTAGCCAGTGAGAGACTTGAAGGAAATATTTGGCAAGTGGATTTGGACTTCTTTTAGACTCTTGAGAATTTGATTTTGTCATACCAGACAAAGCATAGTCAATAAAAGTTTGTTAGTAGTTTGAGTAGCTTCTTTTTATAGCCATCCATGAGTACTATGCTTCTATTTTTGCATCACCCCCAGAGACTAAACCAACAATGGGGCTCTGATCCTAGGAAATTCTTGCCATTTCTGAAATGTAATTCATATAGGTTTGTCTGTATTTTTACCTTGCTAATGTGTTTTATAATTTAGCCATATTGCTCTCATAACGGGTGAAAATGTTTGCTTCTAGCACAGAAGTGGAAGTCCTTTCCAAATCTTATAGCCAAAGAATCTCCACAAGCATAGAAGATTTCTCATTGCATGATAATCCTGAAGATACTACTGTAATGGCCCTTCTTAAATATGAAATTGTTTGAAATTTCTTGATTTTATTTAAAATTTTATTCATAATGTATATTCATCATCAAAATATGACATGATCTTAGAATAAAGGTTCCAGTGACTTGATGAAGAGTCATTAAGTTTCCATATCTGTTTTAATTTCAAATTGCAGTTTGAATAACTTTACCACACTTTGCCATTAGCCTAGGAGTTACATATTTGTGCCCTAAGTTGTGAAGCACTTAGCATGGTCTGGAACAGGAAGTTGTGATAAATAGCACTGCAATTACTGCCAATACTAAGTGTATTTAGGGCTTGCATCTATGATGCTGAGAGGGAGAGGTGGAAAATGCACTAAGATGAGCGGAAGGAAAACTGCTTTCTCACTAGAGATGGGGTGTGATGGTGGGACAATTGTATTTATAATTAATAAAAAGCAAAATAAAAGCAGAAATGCTGGTTCTAGGCATATATCTTGAACACTGTAGGGACTAAGCATTGAAAGAACTCCTGAATGACAATCTAGATTTCTTCATGAACTAGGAGGACAGAGTGGGCTTGAGGAGAGTGAGTATTAATTGGGGAGGAGAGGGGGAGTTGTCTATAAGCAAGCAGATACATTTACTGACAGGGGACTGTGAATGTGCAGTAACTTCAGTCTCAGGTGGGCATATAAAGAAAGGAGATGTCTGATTCACTGGGGCTTGAGTATTTGTCATACAGAAGAGATAGACAATCAAGTGGAGTGCCAAGGAAGAATGGTGTAGGAGAAATACTTGTCACTTAATCCTCTAGTTCTTTCTCACACCTAACCTTCTTTCTTTGCTCTCATTACTTCTCAGGCACTTGTAAAATATACATGACCCCCAAGGCCTCTTCTTCACAATCCACTCTACATTGTATTACCAAGTGTATCTTTCAGTTTAGGCTTAACTTTGTGTTGAAAATTCCTTTGTGGCTACTCTTCCCCATGTTCTTTGATCCTTTCAAGAGATGGTCCTGAAAACTAAATTCCCATTCAAGGAGTTTCTAGAGAAGCATCCATCAGATGGGAAGGGAGAAATGGAATCAGTCACAAGGTGGCAGAAGAGTTCAGCCACACCCTTTACTGTCTTAAGAGGCCTCAATTTCTTCTTGAACTTGTGGGAGGGTTTGGAATTGAGTTTTCATTTGATCTGCTGTGATTTCTGAAAATGGGGAATCAAGATTGACACCAGCTTCACTGAGCTCTCTCAGGCCAAACTCAGGTAAAGCCCCAGAAGAGGTGTCTGTAGAGACACATCTTCCAAATACACCTAAGGGAATCCAACCAATGAAAGGTGGAAATGAATGGACATAACACTATTACCTACACATTGGCTTCTGGATTGGGAAATACTACATTCCTTAAAAACAAACGACAAACAAAAACAGAGAAATGTAAGGTAGTGGTTGTGTAAAACAAATTTCTCAATGAGCCATGTAATCTGGGCAGTAGGACATGATCCTGGCCAGATCTCTATCTACCACATTTCATCTTCCTTGCCCAATTCCATACAGGTAGACCTCCTTGTAGACCTTGGATTGAGCCCCAACACCTGGGAAATTACAGGTGTAATGACCTCTGCTAAGAATGTTCTAATTTTTCTATAAATCCCTATGGCTCAATCCCTCACTTCTTTCAGATCTCTACCCAAGTGTCATGTCTTCAGAGATGTCTTCCCTAACAATTTCCTCTTGATCTTAATCTCCTATTTACTTTAAGCCTTGTCACCTAAAATTTTCTTATGCAGTTTTATTTGTGTTGTCTGTCTCCCCAGCATTAGATTACATGACCCACAAAGGCAGGAGGTTTGTTGGTTTCTTTCACCACTATAACCCACGTTTACAGAACAAATATTGGAACATCATACATGTTTATTCAATATTTTATTTATTGTCAAATCAATAAATTAATGAAAGAACACATACTAAAAAGAGAGTACATTAAAATGCTAGTGGCATTTTCCCCTGTGTAATTGTATTCCTTTTACCACTTAGAATTGTTTTTACGCATTTTTCTATATTCTATACAGATTCTAGGGTCAGACGCACCTCAGGTGAAAATCCCATTAAAATTATTAATAAGTTCTGTGATCAAAAGTATTAGTTAATATCTATGTGTATCAATTTCCTCATCTGTTAATATTGGTAAAAATACATACTGTCAGCTCATTGTCAGAGTTGCATATTAAGTGAATTATAAGTATTAGCCATTGTTCTTAACATCATCATTAACATTTTAGATCATGCGGAATTCTATAATTTTACAGCCATATATGTATATATATATAATTCTAATATATATACATAGTACACATAATGCATATTTATGGCATTCATATATATGGCATTATTAATATATATATTAATATATATATAATATGACATATTATATACATATAATATGACATATTATATATATATATATATATATAATACGACATTCTATAATTTTACCATCATATTTGAGAGAGAGAGAGAGCATGAGATGGGGAGAAAGGGGGAAAGAGAGAGAGAGAGAGAGAGAGAGAGAGAGAATCTTAAGCAGGCTCCACAACATGGGGCATGATCCCATGACCCTGGGATCATGACCTGAGATGAAATCAGGAGTAGGATGAGCCACCCAGGTGCGCGAATTTTACAGCCTTCTGAAAGTGTTATCCTTTATCCTTTTATCTTTCCGATCTGCTGTTTGTAAAATGTTGGTTTTAGTTTTCTCACATTACCAGGCACACTGGGTAGTCAGAAAGACAGATACTACACTTTTCTTTAAAAGTAGTTCTAAATAATATGATTTTTGTCTTTCTCTGACTGACTAATTTCACTTAGCATAATACCCTCCAGTTCCATCCACGTAGTTGCAAATGGCAAGGTTTCATTCTTTTTGATTGCTGAGTAATACTCCATTGTGCGTGTGTGTGTGTGTGTGTGTGTGCGTGTGAGTGTGTGTGTGTGTGTGCGTATATATACATACATATAGCACATTTTCTTTATCCATTTATCCATTGATGGACATTTGACTTCACTCATATGAGGACTTTAAGAGACAAAACAGATGAACATAAGGGAAGGGAAAGAAAAATAATATAAAAAACAGGGAAGGGGACAAAACAGAAGTGACTCATAAATATGGAGAACAAACTGAGGGTTGGTGGAGGGGTTGTGGGAGGGGGAGTGAACTAAATGGGTAAGGGGCACTAAGGAATCTACTCCTGAAATCGTTGTTGTACTATATGCTAACTAATTTGGATGTAAAGTTTAAAAAAAATCTGTAAAAAAAATAGTTCTAAATCACTACAGCTTTGTAATATAACTTGAAGTCCAGAATTGTGATGCCTACAGCTTTGCTGGTCTCTTCAAGATTGCTATGGACATTCTTTTGTGGTTCCATACAAATTTTAGGATTGTTTGATCTCTCTGAAAAATTCAGTTGATACATTGATAAGGATTGCATTAAATCTGTAGATTGTTTTGAGCAATATAGATATTTTAATAATATTTTTTTCCAATCCATGAGCATGGAATGTCTTTCTATTTCTTTGTGTTCTCTTCAATTTCAAAATGTATTAAAGGCCTAAATGTGACACATGAAACCATTAAAATCCTAGAGGACAACAAAGACAGTAAACTCTTTGACATCAACCATAGCAAATTCTTTTTAGATATGTCTCCTGAGGCAAGGAAAGCAAAAGCAAAAATAAACAATTGGGGCTTAATCAAAGTAAAAATTTCTGCACAGCAAATGAAACATTTTGAAAAACTAAAAGGCAATTTATGGAATGGGAAAAGATGTTTGCAAATGATATATCTGATCAAGGGTTAGTACCCAAAGTATATAAAGAACTTCTAAAACTCAACATTTTATTTCTTTATTTTTTAATGTTTATTTTTTGAGAGAGAGAAAAAGACAGAGCATGAGTAGGGGAGGGAGAAAGATGGAGAGAGAGACACAGAATGTGAAACAGGCTCCAGTCTCTGCACTGTCATCGAAGAACCCAACATGGCGCTCAAACTCAGGAACCAAGAATGGTTAGATCATGACCTGAGCTGAAGTCAGTTGCTCAACCGACTGAACCACCGAAGCTCCCCTAAAACTCAACAGTTTAAAAAGTAACAATCAATTAAACAAAGATCAGAGGACATGAATAGACATTATTTTTACAAAGACATCCAGATGGCCAACAGACACATTAAAAGACGCTCAATATCACTTATAATCAGAGGAATGCAAATTAAAACCACAATAAGATATCACTTCACACTTGTGAGAATGGCTAAAATCAACAACACAAGAAACAATAGATTTGTTGAGGATGTGGAGAAAGGGGAACCCTCCTACAGTGTTGGTGAGAATGCAAACTGGTGTAGTAACTCTGGAAAACAGTATGAAGATTCTGCAAAAAGTTAAAAATAGAACTATCTTATAATCCGTCAATTGCACTACTAGGTATTTACCCAAAGAATACAAAAATACTAATTCAAAGTGATGTATGCACTCTAATGTTTATAGTAGCTTTATCTAAAGTAGCCAAAGTATGCATATGTGTCAGTATGCGTGTGTGTATGTATATATACTCCTCAGCCATAGAAAAGAGGGAAATCTTGCCATTTGCAATGACATGAATGGAACTAGAGAGTATTATGCTAAGTGAAATAAGTAAGTCAAAAAAGACAAATACCATATGATTTCACTCATATGTGGAATTTAAGAAACAAAGCAAAGAAGCACAGAGAAAAAAAGAGAGAGGGGCAAACCAAGAAACAGACTCCTAACTATAGAAAACAAACTGTTGGTTACAGAGGGGAGGTAGGTAGGGGGGATAGTTTAAACAGGTGATGTGGATTCAGGAGCTCACTTGTTATGAGCACCAGGTGTTGTTTGAAAGTATTGAACACTAAATTATACACATGAAGCTAATATTGCACCAAATGTTAACTCACTGAAATTTAAATAAAAACTTAAAAAAGAAAAAAATTAAAAATATTTTTAGAAGTCCTATTTCTAGTAGTGCTATTTTTATTTATTTTCTATTTTTTATTTCAAAATAATTTTATACCCTCATAGAAGTTGCAAATATAGTACAAAGATTTCCAATGTATCTGTTATCCATCTTCTCCCAGTAATATCAATTTATATAACCAAAGTACAATGAACAAAACTAGGAAACTGACATTTGTACAATACTATTAAATAAACTATAAACCTTATTGGATTTCACCGATTTTGAAACGCATTTTTTTAGGGTGTGTATAGATCTGTGAAATTTATTACAGGCACAGATTTGTGTAATCATCAATATAGTCAGGATACAGAACTGGCCAACACCACCAGGAAATTTTCTCATACTACCCCTTCATACTCACACTTTCCCACTAACCTTTGTGAATACTTATTTGTTCTCCATTGCTGTAATTTTGCCACTTCTAGAATGTTATAAGGCTGGAATAATATAATATGTAAACTTTCATTTTTTTAACGCTTAGTATAATGCCCTTAAGATTCATCCAAGTTACTATCTATAACAATATATAGTTATCTTTTATTTCTGAGTAATATATTACCATCTATCCATTTACTGGTTGAAGGACATGTGGGTGGTTTCCAGCTATTGCAAAATAAAGCTGCTATTAACACTAGTGTACCCGTTTTTTTTACTCTATACGTACATAGAATAAACTCCCGGGAGTGAAAAAATCAGGTCTTATGTTACCTCTATGTTTAAATTTATACAAAACTGCCAGACCATGTGGAGTGGTTATACAAACTTACAAAATGTTTGAAAGTTCCAGTTGCTTCACCACACTCTTTTGGATATTGACAGTACAGTTTTCTTTCAGCCATTCTAATATGTGTGTAGTGGTATCTCATTGTAACTATAATTCACATTTTCCTAATGGTTAACGGTATTGACAATATTTCCCTGTGCTAATTTGCCATCCATGTATCCAGGTTGGTTAAGTGTCTGTTCCGAGCTTTGACTACAATCTAACTGGGTGGTTTGTTTTCATAATGTTGAATTTAGAAAGTTCTTTAATTGTTTTCGTATACCTGAAACTAATATTAAGCTGTATGTTAACTAACTGGAATTTAAATAAAAACTTAAAAAAATAGAAAGCTCTTTATATATTCTGAATACAAATTCTATTTTTGGATATATGTTCACAAAGACTTTACTCCAGTCTGTTGCTTGTTTGTTTGTTTGTTTGTTTGTTTTCATTGTCTTAATGGTAACTTTTGAAGAACAATATTTTTTAATTTTGATGATGTCCAGATTATCCATTTTTCTCTTGTGGATTATGACTTTGGTGTCTTCATTTAACACTAGACCATGAAGTCCCCCCTCCCATGTTTCTCCCCTCTCAAGTTTTAGAGATTTACATATTACACAGAGTTCTATAATTCATTTTGAGCTAAATTTGTATGAAATGTGAGATTTATGTTGAGGCTCTTGGGGTTTTGTTTGTTTTCCATATAAATGGCTAAATGCCCCAATATCATTTGTTGAAAAGAATATCCTTCCACTGAATTGCTCTTGTACCTTTGTCAGAAACCAGTTGGATATACTTGTGGTGAGCCTATTTTTGAGTTCTTTATTATGCTCCAATGATCTTGTGTCTATCCCCTTGCCAAATACTACACTGGTTGCTGATTTGTATAGTAAGTCTTTTTTTTTAATGTTTACGTATTTTTGAGAGAGAAAGAGAGAGAGAGAGAGAGAGAGAGAGAGAGAGAGAGAGAAAATGAGCAGAGGAGGGGCAGAGAGAGAGAGGGAGACACAGAATCCAAAGCAGGCACCGAGCTCTGAGCTGTCAGCACAGAGCCTGACTTGGGGCTCAAACCCACAAACTGGAGATCATAACCTGAGTTGAAGTCAGATGCTTAACCGACTGAGTCACCCAGGTGCCCCTATACTAAGTCTTAATACTGAGTAATTTCTTCAACTGTATTCATCTTTTACAAAATCATTTTAGCTATTCTCGTTCCATTGTTTCTCAATATAAGTTTTATGATCAAGCTTGTCTATACCTAAGAGGGCCAAACTTTTATAAAGTCAACCCTTTTAGGGTTTAGGACAGAATCATACCAGACAAAATAAGTCGTACAGCATAGTATTACAATATATAATAAATAATTGTACACGTGTTATTATTTTAATATAACATGAAGAACAGGAGTTTTATCAAATACATATTTTTTAATTTTGGTTTTATGTTACATAAATTATATTAAAAAAATAGGACTAGTTAACCGTGGCAATTAATAGTAATTGATAGTTGAATTAGTAAGTAATACGTGTGAGGAAATATAACAATATTTTGAATTCTGTCCTCTGATACATCAATTTATTTTAACTCTTGATTGTATACTTAAGTATTATAGGCTGTATTTTAGTTATTATTAAGATCTATAAGTATAAGAATTTCAGGATAGCATAAATTCAAAATGATGTTAGGTATTAAAATATTTAATTTGAAAATAACAATACTGTAATTATTTCTGTTCCATAAACATAGGATAAATATTTTCTATTTCTGTTTCCTTTTACAATAATATTTCCCTACAACACTGTAGCATTCATGATATACTTTATTTCTTTTATGCAGTGATAAAAATGAGTAGAGTCAAACATATATGTCACTTTGACTTGAAGCACTGCTCCTACTGAGTTCCACATCACACTAATTTCTTGTGTAAGTCCAATGTGATGACATCAAGTTAAATGTTTCCTCAGCAAAAGCTTTTGTGCAAAGAATACTTAAAATTTTACTTATCATCGACAGTAGAGTTTTAGATTTGCAGGAATTAGCTTCTGGCTTTCAAAAAATATTCACTCTCAAAAAATGTCAAAAAAGTATAATGTACTTTGAATCTATAGCTTTGCTTTCGTAGGCTCACTGTTTGTCAATCAGATCCTTTGTGTCTATAAATTCTTCATGCAGACTATCAGCATCTAAAATGTCCATGATTTTTAAACACTCTGAAGTACATTGGATATTACCATAAGTTAACCCTCTTTCTCAGAGAAATTTTTTTCAAGACATAAGAGATAATTTGAATTTGTCAAATCAAATTTTGTTTTATTTTATTATGTTTTTGTTACAAGTTTTTTTAATTTATTCCAGTTAGTTGACATGTAGTGTAATATGAGTTTCAGGAGTAGAATGTAGTAATTCATCACTTAGAACACACAGTCCTCATCACAACAAGTGCTGCCTTAATATCCATCACCCATTTAATCCATCCCCCCAACTAATTCCCTCCAAGAATCCTGTTTGCTCTCTACAGTTAAGAGTCTATTTTATGGTTTATCTCTCTCTCTCCCTCTCTTTTTCGTTTCCCTTCTCCTATGCTCATTTGTTTTGTTTCTCAAT
This sequence comes from Panthera onca, assembly GCF_046562875.1. Lineage (NCBI taxonomy): Eukaryota > Metazoa > Chordata > Mammalia > Carnivora > Felidae > Panthera > Panthera onca. The sequence goes on from NC_138344.1 coordinate 22,914,432, forward strand.
CCACACATGAGTAAAATCATATGGTATTTGTCTTTCTCTGAGTTATTTCACTTAGCATAATATATTCTCTAGCCCCATCCACATCATTGCAAATGACAAGATTTCATTTTTCTCTATGGCTGAGTAATATATATATATATATATATATATATATATATATATATCAGTAATATTCCATTGTGTACATATCTTTATATATATCACATGTTTATCCATTCATCAGTCAATGGACATTTGGGCTCTTTCCATCATTTAGCTATTTTTGATAATGCTGCTATAAACATTTGGGATGCATGTATCCCTTCAAATAGGTATTTTTGTATCCTTTGGGTAAATACTTAGTAGTGCAATTGCTGGGTCATAAGGTAGTTCTATTTTTCACCTTGGTGGAACCCCTGTACTGTTCTCCAGAGTGACAGCACAAGTTTCCATTACAACCAACAGTGTAAGAGGTTCCCCTTTCTCCACATCCTCATCAACATCTGTTATTTTCTGTGTTGTTAATTTTAGCCATTCTGACAGGTGTGAGGTGGCATCTCATTGTGGTTTGATATGTATTTCCCTGATAACGAGTGATGCTGAGCATCTTTTCATGTGTCTGTTAGCCATCTGTGTGTCTTCTTGGGAAAATGTCTGCTCATGTCTTCTGCCCATTTCTTAAGTTAATTATTGTTTTGTTTTGTTTTGTTTTGGTGTTGAGTTTGATAAGTTCTTTACATATTTTGGATACTAACACTGTATCAGATATGTTATTTACAAATATTGTCTCCCATTCCAGGGGTTGCCTTTTAATATTGTTGATTGTTTCCTTCACTGTGCAGAAGTTTTTTTTTTTTTTTTTAACTTGATGGAGTCCCAATAGTTCATTTTTGCTTTTGTTTCCCTTGAAATCAAATTTTAATACTAAATAATTTACAATAAAAAAATAAACTGAGGGGTGCTTCGGTGGTTCAGTCAGTTGAGCCTCCAACTACAGCTCAGGTCATGATCTCACAGTTTGTGAATTCAAGCCCCATGTTGGGTTCTGTGCTGACAGCTCAGTACCTTGAGCCTGCTTCAGATTCTGTGTCTCCCTCTGCCCCTCCCCCACTCATGCTCTCTCTCCCTCTCTCATTATCTCTGTCTTAAAAATAATAAACATTAAAAATGTTTAAAAATAAATTTATAAAGTCCTGTTTAACTTGGTTTTCCTTTCTTTTTTGGTGCCAATTTTAAATACAGTTTTATTTAAGACATTTCATTTTCCATTGTTTATGAAGTGCAATGTTATTTCCTTTTCTTGTGCGTATATTTCATACTGAAGTGTGGAACACTTCATGAAATTCCACATTCAAACATTCAAGAATGCCCAGTTTTATAGCAGCTTGACTCTATGACTAGCTTCTTTTTTTAAGTTTTATTTATTTATTTTGAGAGAGAGACAGGAAGAGAACACGAGTGCTTGCATGAGCAGGGGAGGGGCAGGGAGAGAGGGAATTACAACCAGGCTCCATGCTGTCAGTATGGAGACCGATATGGGGCTTAATGGCACAACTGTGAGATCATGATCTGAGCCAAAACCAAGAGTCGGACACAACAGACTGAGCAACAGAGGTGCCCCTCTATGGTTATCTTCTTTTGATGAATTTTAGAAAAAATTAAGGGGGGCCTGGGTGCTCAGTCAGATAGGTGTCCAATTCTTGATTTTGGCTCAGGCCATGATCTTATGGTTTACGAGTTCAAGCCCCACATTGGGCTCCATGTTGAGTGTGGAGCCTGCTTGGGATTCTCTCTCTCTCTCCCTCTCTCTTTGCCCCTCCCCCACTTGTGCTCTCTCTGACTCTCAAAGTAAATGAATAAACATTAAAAAAATAAAAAATAAAATAAAGATAAATAAATAAATAATTTAAGATCTAATACAATCTTATACTCTCCCCCAATATATAAATATTTGTGCTGTAACATTTTTTGTTTCAACCAAAACATACCATCAGATAACGCGTGTGCAGTCAGTTCATCTTTTTCTATGCTCCATCTGGCCTCTTTAAAGATCCACAGTTTTGGGGAGGGGAATGTCTCTACATTTCTAGTTTATTATCCTTTTCTGCATTCTCATCCTCAATATAGACATCCCCAAACTAGACATTCTTCTCCTATACTTTGAAAATATGGTTTAAAAGGCAGGCCAACATTTTGATATATTTTCTATGGCCAGAAACAGTGATATCCAACTTGTAGGCATTTTTTAAGGTTATTTCCTTCCATTTCTATAAAACATACAAAATCATTAGTGTTTCTGCATGTTTTTAGAAAACTGAAAAGTGTCCAAAAACTTTCATTATGAAAGCCTCAAAATCACAGGTACGCATATCATACCCTATTTTTGCACTGTGTAAAATGTATGTTTTACATTAAGAAAGTAAGATCTTTTCATTTTTTTGGCAAGAAGGTCATAGACTGAGTGGAATTTGTCAGTTATACATTTGCACTGTCTGCCAGATATGCAGACAGATGAGCAAAATGTAGTTTGGATCTCAACAAGATTATCAATAATCTCTATGATTTAATCACATATTTCATAAAAACAAAGACAATAATTTGAAGGTCTAATTTACAATTAAAAATACTTAAAAGATGGGGTGAACTTTGTGTTGTTATCCTGATTCAATGCATTACACATTATACTGTATAAAGCATGATTGATGGTAAGACCTTGTAGAAACAGCCCTACAAGGTAAGAGGCTGATACATTCCTTATTGGAAATTCCTCTTTTGTTTGCCCATATGACATTTTAGTTGCAACTTACATATCAGGGAATGTAATTTTACTCAGTTTCAGGAGGCAATCAAGAAAATGACACAATTATGCATGTTTTTTGTATGATAAACCCACAGTTATACGGTGGCTGCTATTTTCAATTGAGAATTGAAGGCTTTCTAGGAATTTTTAGAACAAAAAAATATAAGTTTTTAATCCATTTGAAAGTACTGGTTTGCCTCATCCCCAATTTTTAAGATTCAATACAGAGGGAAGGCAATGTGAAAATACAGGGAGAAGACTGCTATCTACATGCCAAAGAAAGAGACATGAAACACCTTTTCCTGAAGGACCTCAGAAAGAAGAAACCCTGCTGACAGCTTGATTTCAGATTTTCACCCTTTGGAACTACTGTGAGACAATGCAATGTTGTTTAAGCCACCCAGTCTATAATATTTTGTTATAAAAGCCCCAGCAAACTAATATAGATAACATCATCTTCTCTACCATATCCAGCCCCAAATTATTTTCTGTATATCACACATTATGCTTTCTTTTTTTTTAATTTTTTAATTTACCATTCAATCTAGTTGTATGTGTCCTTCATATGTCATTAAATTAACACAATAACTTATCCTTCTCTCCAGTGAAATCTGGGGCATGCTGACTTTGATATTACAATTGTTCTTATTTTCACTATCTGAACTCTTAGAAAATATGACCACAGTGTTCATAAAGTTAAATACTGAACTAGTACAAAATACATACAAAGTAGAGCCCTCAATTAGCAAGTAAAGTCAAATACAGACTAGTGCTCATGATTACAAAATGCTTAAGTAGCATATTTAAATCACATCAGTTTAATATTGGTGCAATAATAGATTATCCATTGCTGTGTGCTATAAATCAAGGTTGCCGACATCAGTGGTCAGGGGAAAATAAACAGTGACAAAAACCATGAAAAGTAGATAATGCATGCTGTATACATTTAAAATGCATTCAGCTCCTATTTGGGGGCTGCCATATGGATTCTATAGGGTTTCCATTCCCCCACCTCCAATCTTTTTTACTCATAGCCCATAGCTGGGATTTATCTCATCCTGTGAAGGAGCTTCTTGGGAAGTGAAATTTTTAGTGCCAAAACTAAGAAAATCCTAGGCAAACTGCTGGGATTCTGAATGAAATTGTATTTACTCTATAGAAAAATTTTATCTAATTACTATGTGATGTCTTCTGATCTTATGAACATAATGTTCCTCTACAATTACTTAGGTCTTTGATTTTTTTATCAATACCTTTATTTTCTTTTTTAAAAGGTTTTATTCAAATTCCAGTTTAACGTACAATGTAATATTGGTTTCAGGTGTACAATATAGTGATTAAACACTTATATACATCACCTGGTGCTCATCACAAGTACACTCCTTAATTCCAATCATCTATTTAAACCATCCCTTCACCCATCTCCCCTCTGGTAACCATCAGTTTCTTTCCTATAATTAAGAGTCTGTTTCTTGGGGTGCCTGGGTGGCTCAATAAGTTGAGTGTCCAACTTTGGCTCAGGTCATGATCTCACACCTTGTGAGTTTGAGCCCCACATTAGGCTCTGTGCTGAGAGCTCAGAGCCTGGAGCCTGCTTCAGATTCCATGTTCCTCTCTCATTCTGTCCCTCCCCTGCTCATTCTCTGTCTCTGTCTCTGTCTCTTGTCTCTGTCTCTCTCTCAAGAATAAATAAAATATTTAATAAAGAGTCTGTTTCTTGGTTTGTCACACTCTCTTTCTCTCTTTGGTTTTTGCTCATTCATTTTGTTTCTTAAATCACACATATGAGTGAAATCATATGGTATTTGCCTTTCTCTGACTTACTTGGCATGGCATAATACTCTCTAGCTTCATCCATGTCATTGCAAATGGCAAGATTTCATTCTTTTTGTTGGCTGAGTAATATTCCACTATATATATGGAAATACATATATATGTATAGTTTATAGTATATATAGTTATAGTATATAACTATATACATAGTATATAGTTATAGTATATATAGTATTTATATTTATAGTATATATATATATATATATATATATATATATATATATATAGTTTGGCTATGGCAGATGATTCTGCTATAAATATCAGGGTGCCTATATCCATTTGAATTAGTATTTTTGTATTCTTTGGGTAAATACCTAGTACTGCAATTGCTAGATCATAGGGTAATTCTATTTTTAAGTTTTTGCGTAAACTCCATACTGTTATGATTTCAATATACAGACCCTATGCATGTTGTGTTGGATTCACACTTATTTTTGAGCTCTTGTAAACACACTGAGTTCTAAAGTTTGGCTTCTAGTTGTTAATAGCTAGTATTTACAAATATAGTTGTGTGTTGACCTTGTGTTTTGTCACCTTGCTAAAATCACCTATTAATTTTGGATTTTTTTTTGGTTTTGGTTTTGGTTTTCATAGGTTATTTTATAGATTATGTAGCCAGTTATGCACCCTGCAAATAGGAATAGTTTTATATCTTCATTGCCAATTTGTAACTGTTTGCTTTCCTTTCTCATTATATTCATCTGGCTAGGACTATCACTAGCAAGTTGAAAAGGAGTAGGAAGAGTGGACATCCTACCCTTATACCTAAACTTTGAAAGAAGCATTCAGTCTTTTGTCATTGAACATTAAGTAATGTTAACTGTACTTCAGGTGTGTTTTTTTAGATGCTGTCTATCAAGTTGATTATTTAATTTCTATGCATACTTTGCTGATAATCTTTATCATGAATGGGAGTTGAATTTTGTCAAATGTTTTTTTCTGCATGAGTTAATATGATCATGTGATTTTTATTCTTAAGACTGCTAATATGGTGAATTATGATGATTCATTTTTAATATTGAATCAACCTTGCATTCCTGGAATAAATAAGAAATTTAGCAGTAGTGTATTTTTAATATATATGTTGGTAAATTAAATTTGCTAATATCTGCAAGAATCTGCCAGGACAGATGCTCCTGGAAATACTTCAGTCTTCCCATTCTCTAGAGAAATTCTGCAAGTTTCTCTCTCTTCACTTACCTTCTCTGTCTCAAAAATGTACTTTCCCTGTCACTCCTCAGAGAAAATAGAGCACCATTAACCTCCTGTCACAAACACAAATGTGCATACATCTAATCAGTTGTTTTATCTTTTTCTCTCATCCCTACAGAGAATATATTCCTAATTCTGTTTAAGGCTAGTAACTCTACTTAAGCTGTAGATCTGACCACTTCCTCAACACTAGCTTCCCTCCAGTTGAATATGTTCAAGTTGTTGATACTTTCATGCTGTTCAATTCTTAAATCACTGAAATCTGTCTTCTGTTAACAAGTATTCCATTGAAGTTGTTCTTATCTAGAGGAAAATGACCTATGCATTAGTAACATCAGTGGACATCATCAGTTATTGTATTATTTTACACTTCAAGTAAGTCCAACACTATTGATCATATCCCCATTACCTTGGTATTTTTAAAACAATATTCTGTACGTCTTGCTCTATTCCTAATATATCTACTATTCATTTACTTTATTTGAGATGTCTCTCTATTTGTCCATTTGATATTTTCTCTCTTCAATGTTCTACCCTGCATCTCTTATGTCTCCTCCAAGGTTCCCAAACTTCTAATGCCTTTAAAAACTAGAATAGGACATAAACTTGATAGCTATGTTAGTGTCTGGCAGTGAGCTGAATCACTATTCAGCTATTAGGTATCCTGCCTAAAATGCTCAGGCAAAGCACAGCTTACCTTTCAAAGTCCATGCAATCCCTCTAAGCATTCGTGTTCATGGATTTATGAAATGTTAATCTACATTTTCACTTCTTCTCTTGTGAATTTCTCTCCAGTCAAATGGATGTCTCTGCTTAGATATCTCACATTCACCTCAAACTCAACACGTCTAAAACTGAAATTAGCATCTCTCTACACAAACCTGGTTTTAAATAAATGTTTATTTATTTATTTTTGAGAGAGAGAGAACATGTGAGGAGGTAAGGGGCAGAAAGAGAGGGAGACACAGAATCCCATGCAGTCTCCATGCTGTTAACACAGAGACCAACGTGGGGCTCAAAATCAGAAACCATGAGATCACGACCTGAGCCAAAATCAAAAGTCATACACTTCACCAAAAGTGCCACCCAGCTTCCTCTAAAACTGCTTTTCCTTTGCTCCCAAACTCAATAACAGGCATTACTCAAACTGTTGTGTATGCCAGAAACCTGGCCATACTCCTTGACTCTTCTCTATCCTCAGTTCCTCAGTTCTAGCATTTAATCTATCACCATTTTTGTTAACTTTATCTCCAAATATTTATCATTTTTTTCCATTAATATCAATTCTCACTACTTATTTGTTGGTTAAGATCCCCATTATCTCTCATCCAAGCTGATGCACAACACTCTATATTTCTCTGAACTTAATCCTCTTTATCTCATTTCTAATAGGCAATGATCCTGCTAATGCAATCCCTCCCTCAAATGCTTATGCTATCTCAACAGCATTTGATGTCATTAACCAATTCCTCCAGCTCATAATACTATTTTAATTTCTATGATCCAACACTCTGGTAGTTTATTTTTCTCTCATCTACTCTTTTGTGTCACTTCACCAGATCTTTCTTCAACCGTAGACATGGAAAAACTTTAATGTCATAGAATAAAGTCATAAATATACACATTTCTTTACTCTTATACTTACCCTCTGGACAAATGGATTGCTTTAATGTAGTGCTATGATTCATCATTTTACATTAAGCATCTTGATTAATATTTTACCTCATAAATTTCTTAGAATTTTTCATAGAGTCCTAATACATAAACTTTTTATTACTTTTACCCCTGTTCTTTCCCTTCTCTTCCATGTCTAATTAAATAACACTACCATTCACCCGATGCTCAAGCTAGAAACATGAATCAGTACTCAATCTTCTAACTTCCTTACCTACCCATTCTCCATTCCTCAACAAAATCCAAAAGACATATACTCTATCTTTTTTTACATCTTCCCCATCTCTTATCATACCACAATCTCTATCTTTTTCCCTCTCAAATCATTATGAATATAATAGAGGAGTAATTTAGGGGAACCTGGGTGGCTCAGTCAGTTAAGTGTCCAACTTCAGCTCAGGTCGCCATCTTATGGTTGGTGAGTTCAAACCCCATGTCAGGCTCAGTGCTGATGCTCAGAACCTGGACCCTGTTTTGGATTTTGTGTCTCCCTCTTTCTGTCCCTCCCCCACTAGCACTCTGTTTCTTTTGTTTTTTATTTTTTATTTTTTATTTTTTTATTTTTTTCATTTTTTTAATATTTTTTTATATTTTTCATTTTTTATTTTTTTAAATTTACATCCAAATTAGTTAGCATATAGTGAAACAATGATTTCAGGAGTAGATTCCTTAGTGCCCCTTACCCATTTAGCCCATACTCCCTCCCAGTAACCCTCAGTTTGTTCTCCGTATTTATGAGTCTCTTCTGTTTTGTTCCCCTCCCTGTTTTTATATTATTTTTGTTTCCCTTCCTTTATGTTCATCTGTTTTGTCTCTTAAAATCCTCATATGAGTGAAGTCATATGAGTTTTGTCTTTCTCTGACTGACTAATTTCACTTAGCATAATACCCTCCAGTTCCATCCACGTAGCTGCAAATGGCAAGATTTCATTCTTTTTGATTGCTGAGTAATACTCCAGTGTGTGTGTGTGTGTGTGTGTGTGTGTGTGTGTGTGTGTGTATGTGATGTTTCCATTAATATCCACTCTTTATCTTCTTTATCCACTTCTTCTTTATCCACTCATCCATCTATGGACATTTGGGCTCTTTCCATACTTTGGCTATTGTTGATAGTGCTGCTATAAACATGGGGGTGCATGTGTCCCTTCAAAATAGCACACCTGTATCCCTTGGATAAATGCTTAGTAGTGCAATTGCTGGGTCGTAGGGTAATTATATTTTTAGTTTTTTCAGGAACCTCCATCCTGTTTTCCAGAGTGGCTGCACCAGCTTGCATTGCCACCAACAATGCAAAAGAGATCCTCTTTCTCCACATCCTCACCAACATCTGTTGTTAATGGTAAGCCATTCTGACAGGTGTGAGGTGGTATCTCATTGTGATTTTGATTTGTATTTCCCTGGTGATGAGTGATGTGGAGCATTTTTTCATGTGTCAGTTGGCCATCTGGATGTCTTCTTTGGAGAAGTGTCTATTCATGTCTTTTGCCCATTTCTTCACTGGATTATTTGTTTTTTGGGTGTTGAGTTTGATAAGTTCTTTGTAGATTTTGGATACTAATCCTTTATCTGATATGCCATTTGCAAATATCTTCTCCCATTCTGTCTGTTGCTGTTTAGTTTTGCTGATGGTTTCCTTCACTGTGCAGAAGCTTTTTATTTTGATGAGGTCCCAGTAGTTCATTTTTGCTTTTGTTTCTCTTTCCTCTGGAGACGTGTTGAGTAAGAAGTTGCTGCAGCCAAGATCAAAGTGGTTTTTGCCTGCTTTCTCCTCGAAGATTTTAATGGCTTCCTGTCTTATTGAGGTCTTTCATCCATTTGGAGTTTATTTTTGTGTATGGTGTAAAAAAGTGGTCCAGGTTCATTCTTCTGCATGTCGCTGTCCAGTTTTCCCAGCACCAATTGCTGAAGAGACTGTCTTTACTCCATTGGATATTCATTGCTGCTTTGCCAAAGAATAGTTGGTCATATGTTTGTGGGTCCATTTCTGGGTTATCTATTCCGTTCCATTGATCTGAGTGTCTGTTCTTGTGCCATTACCATACTGTCTTGATGATTACAGCTTTGTAGTATAGCTTGAAGTCTGGGATTGTGATGCCTCATGCTTTTGGTTTGGTTTGGTTTGGTTTGTAGTATAGCTTGAAGTCTGAGATTGTGATGCCTCCTGCTTTGTGAAGAATGCTGGTGTTACTTTGATAGGGATTGCACTATGTAGATTGCTTTGGATAGTATCGATATGTTAACAATATTTGTTCTTCCTATCAGGAGCATGGTATCTTTTTCCATTTCTTTGTGTCTTCTTCGATTTCTTTAATAAGCTTTCTATAGTTTTCTGTGTATAGATTTTTCATCTCTTTGGCTAGATTTATTCCTATTATTTTATGGTTTTTAGTGCAACTGTAAATGGGGTCGATTCCTTGATTTCTCATTGTTGGTGTATAGGAATGCAACCGATTTCTGTGCATTGATTTTATATCCTGCAACTTTGATGAATTAATAAATCCGTTCTAGCAGTTTTTTTGGTGGACTCTTTAGGGTTTTCCATATATAGTATCATGTCATCTGCAAGGAGTGAAAGCTTGACCTCCTCCTGGCCAATTTGGATGCCTTTTATTTCTTTGTGTTGTCTGATTGCAGAGGCTAAGACTTCCAATACTATGTTGAATAACAGTGGCAAGAGTGGACATACCTTTCTTGTTTCTGATCTTAGGGGGAAAGCTGTCAGTTTTTCCCCATTGAGGATGATATTAGAGATGGGTCATTTATATATGGCTTTTATGATCTCGAGGTATGCTCCTTCTATCCCTACTTGAAGGATTTTATCAAGAAAGGATGCTGTATTTTGTCAAGTGCTTTATCTGAATCTATTGAGAGGATCATATGGTTCTTGTCCTTTCTTTTATTGATGTGATGATGAATCATGTTGTTTTGCGTGATTGAACCAGCCCTGCATCCCAGGTAGAAATCCCACTTGGTTATGGTGAATAATTTTTTTAATGTATTGTTGGAACTGGTTGGTTAATATCTTATTGAGTATTTTCACATCCATGTTCATCAGGGAAATTGGTCTATAGTTCTCCTTTTTATGGGGTCTCTGTCTGGTTTTGGAATCAAGGTAATGCTGGCTTCATAGAAAGGTTTGGAAGTTTTCCTTCCATTTCTATTTTTTTGAACAGTTTCAAGAGAATAGGTGTTAACTCTTCCTTAAATGTTTGGTAGAATTCCCCCTGGGAAGCCATCTGGCCCTGTACTCTTGTTTTTTGGCAGATTTTTGATTCCTAATTCGATTTCCTTACTGGTTATGGTCTGTTCAAATTTTCTATTTCTTCCTGTTTCAGTTTTGGTAGTGTATATGTTTCTAGGAATTTGTCCATTTCTTCAAGATTGCCCATTTTATTGGCATATAATTGCTCAGGATATTCTCTTATTATTGTTTTTATTTCTGTTGTGTTGGTTGTGATCTCTCCTCTTTCATTCTTTATTTTATTTATTTGGATCTTTTCCTTTTTCTTCTTGATCAAACTGGCTAGTGGTTTATCAATTTTGTTAATTCTTTCAAAAAAACATCTTCTGGTTTCATTGATCTGTTCTACTGTTTTTTTGGTTTCAATAGCATTTATTTCTGCTCTAATCTTTATTATTTCCTGTCTTCTGCTGGTTTTGGGTGGGACTCTATTGTTGTCTCTCTCTCTCTCTTTCATATATAAATAAACATTACAAAAATTAAAAAAAATAATTAAAATAGTATTTTAAAAGTGTAATGTCAATCAAACCAGTCTCAAACTCATTAGTGATTCTTGTTTGCTCTTTAATACAGTTTGTTTGCTTATCATTGCCTACAAAGGCTGGCCTGATGCTCTACTCTCTTCCTAATTACACACCTTTCTTTTTTATCCACTGGAATAAATATGCATTATCATTGTTAGCGTGATGTTTCAATTCAATAACAATGTGAACTTAAAAATAATAAGCTGAATTAAATATACTATTTTCTGAGATAACCAAAAACAAACCAACAAAGTAGTTCAAGCTTTGGGACCAAAATCTCTAGTCCTCTTACCACTGACAGTTGCCAAGATCTAAGTGAAATTCTCATCTCCACGTTCTGATTACCTAGTGCTGAATTAAGTTCCCATGTCTCATCTAAACACTATCACAAGGATATAGGATTACTCTGCTTTTCATATATAATAAATTCTCTGTCATGGTATTACCCAGTATGAGTACCAAACACACAATGGGGCAAGAGGAGAAAAAAAAAAAACACTTGGAATTTATACCACTTAGGGATATTTGAGCTGCATGAAGCAAAACAACAACAAACAAATAAAAACCTCAAATCTTCAAGGCTGTAGCTTAAAGAAATAGGTTGTTTTATATAAATACATTCCAAGAATTACAGTGGTCTCAAAAAATTAGAAATAGAAGTACCATAGGATCCAGCAATTCCATTTCTGGGTATATATCCAAAGGAAATGAAAGTAAAGCCTCAAGGAAATATCTGCACTCCCATGTTTAGTGTAGCAAAGAAATGGAAACAACCCAAGTATCCATCAATGGGTAAATGGATAAAGAAGACACACACACAAACACACGTGCACACACAAATATTATTTAGCAATGAGAAAGAAGGAAATTCCTGTCATCTGCAAAACATGAATGAAACTTGAAAGCTTTATGCTGAGTGGAGTAAGTCAGACAAAGAAAGACAAATATTCTATGACATGTCTTTTAGGTTGAAAAAACCCACACTCATTGAAATGGAAAGTATAATAGTGGTTACTAGAGGCTGAGGTGGGTATGGGGAGTTATGGAGAGATGTTAGTCGAAACTTCCAGTTATAAGATAAATAAGTTCTGTGATCTAATGTAGTATGGTGATTATAATTAATAATACTTGAAAGTTGCTAAAAGCAGATATTAAATATTCTCATCACAAAAAAGAAATGGTAATTATGTGATATGATGGAGGTCTTAGCTGGCTAATATTATGGTGATAATCATTTTTCAATATATAATGTATCAAATCAACATATTGTACATCTTAAACTTCCACAATGATGTGTCAATTATATCTCAGTAAAGCTGAGAAAAAAATTCTGCCTATTTATAGGCAGCTATCGATATGTTTTTAGTGGTTTGAAGATGTCAGACTCCACATCTCTGTGATTCTTTTAGCTTTTGCCATACTTGTCGTTACAGAAGCTTTAACAGATCTTCTAAGTTCTTAGAATAGTAAAAGCATGTAGGAAAGGAAAGCACAAATAGGTTTTTCCTTACATATTTTGACTAGAACATAACTGAAAGGCTATAAATCAAATAGTTAGCTTGTGCTGCCTCAGTTATCTCAACAGATCAGGAAAGAGTTTTGGATATTGTGTGTTGGTCAGTTCATCATATTAAATGCTATATGTGCTGGCAGAGGCAACCATAAAATCCACATAAGTAACTATGGGACTTCAAATATGTTATTTTTCTAACTGGGATCATGTTCCTTCTACTCTTTGTAGATATTTCCTAATCCTTCAAGTATCCACTTAAATTTCACCTGGCCAGAAAAGTCTTTCCTGACTACTTTATTTTAGACAATCTCCTCCACCATTCCTTATCACTCTAAACAAGTCATTTGTTTCATTATCTTATCCTAATATAATTTGTATTTAATGGTTCATTTGTTCGTTTACATTCACATTATACTCTATCAACACTATGAATTTATCATTGAACTCCTTCATGCCAGGGCCGTTTTTGTCTAGTTCATTAATATATACCCAGTGTCCAATACAATATAGCTATATAGTAGAAGCTAAGAGTCTCTATTACATAAATATATAAGCAAATGAATTTATACATCAATTAGCAAAAGATATATATATATATGTGTGTGTGTGTGTGTGTGTGTGTGTGTGTGTGTATACATAATAGGTTGTTACTAAGAAAACACGAGGAACTCTTAAGATATGAGAAAATACGCAATGCAGTTAAGGGCTCCAGACTGCTCAGTAGGTGAAAAAATAATAATGAGGCAAATTAAGAGACGCAGAAGGATGTTTTGATTAGCAATCAGAAAAATAAAAGGAGATGCATAATCAAAAGAAGGACATCTTTCAGCGTAGTTCCTTCTTCCTTCTCAGTTTGTTGGACCTTTGTATGATGGAAATTAGTTATGTCTTTGATGACATTGACTATCTCAGGTATGGTAATTTTTTTTTCTCTTTGTCCAATATTCTAGTCTCTAGTTTGTTTTGAAACTTACTTCCCATCTCCTTTTTAGGGGATTTTCAGCAACTTTTTATAGTCTTCTATGCTTGTGTGTGTGTTCACACAGCAACTCCCTGGTCATAAAGAAACCCTCCTCCAATATCTACCTTTACCACACCACTTTTATGTGGCTAATTCCTTCTTTTCCTATAGATGTAAATTTATGTGTCACTTGTCTGGGAAAATATGAGTTGGGTGCACTTGTTCAGGCCTCTTTAACTTCTGTGCTTCTCCAAAAGTGGCACTCACTGCATGGAAGTGTAATTCTTATTATTCATCTATTCCTTTCAATAGACTGAATGCTACAAGCACAGGACAATGTCTAGTCTGTTCATTATTGCATCCCTAACTCCTTGCACAGCATCTGCAACATATTAGGTGTTCAGTATATATTCCAAATTAATGAATAAAATAAGAAAACATTTAGTTATTTATGCAGCTATAGCAGGGTTTAAAAATGTCAATTTCTACTCACTCTTGCTAGTACAGAATATTGACTTTTATTATATCTGATCAATTAGCATAAAAACAGTATCTTTTTTAAACTTTAAATCAGTTTATTGAAACAGTAACACAAAACACTTGTCTCCCTGACACCCTCATCTCCTCACCGAATCTGGATCTTTCTCCCTTCTTCCCCTGTTAGAATGAGCTGTTCAGTGAAAACAGAAAAGGGTAGGCCCCTTGTACACCCACAGTCCCACCCCTAAATCCTATGGAGCAGGATCTCAGACACTACTCAGAACCAGTTGAGAGAGGAAGGGAAGTCAGCACTATACTCAGGCTGGCAAAGGCATCTAGTTCCCAAGAACAGATTCTCATACAAACCCCTGGCCATGAGTTGCTATTCCTCTTCCTCTCTGCTCTTTATGACCCTAGAAAGGAGACACCTTGGGGCCTGGGCCTGCATCCAGGAATAAGAACTCTTGGTTGTTATTTACAAATTGGAAGTATGGCTAGTGTTTTAAGGCCAAGGCATCCCAAAGAAAGCCCTGGTGGTGGGAGTGAACTTCAAAGCCCCTATTTAAAATGCATTGATAACATTAAACAGATAAAGCCAGTCTAGCCAAATGCCAGAATAACACTAAGCTGTAAAAAAGGAAGGGGACAGACTTGGTTTCTCTAAACCAGACACAAAAGCACACAGAGGAGACTAGGCAGAGTATAGAAAAACTCAAGTATAGAAAACATAGCCCAGGGGCTGAAAAGCCTATATTCAGGAGTCCCTGGGTTGACAGGAAGTAAGAAAAGAAAATATGCAAGTCTTAAAAACCAAAATAAGGAAGCCCAACAGCAGGAGAATCTGAACTTGACAGTGCTACCCACAAATCCTCCAGTCTTTGCCTCTGGATCCAGACAGTCCCTCCCCCTCTAGGCAATGTCCTCCCCTAGGATAGATAGAGCACATCACACAGGGAAGTTTAAAAAGCTTCTAATGCCAGTTCATAAACATTTTAATTTACTATTGGTGATTACATATGAAGAATATGTTTATATTGTTCTTTTTGGGAAAACAATTTCAACTAGTCAACTCAGAGAACACAATAGGCAACCCTCACTCTGAGCCCCTTAGTGTCCTTCCCTAGACATCATGAAACCCCCTCCATTGTCCCAGGCCTGCCCAATTTTTTCTCTCCTCCAACTGTGGCTCTTGGGCAAAACATCCTCTATGGCCATTAATCCTCATCAGACAAGTTCTGGTCCAGGGGTAAACCATGAACATCACATATGGCCCAGAGAGAACTCAGGAATGGTCTGGATTCACAATCTGAAAGCCCTGAAGGTCTTCAGGAGTGGACTCTCTTCCTGGCCCTTCCTGAAGCACATGAAGACATAGTTCATTTTCACCGTCTCTTCAGAAAACTCTGGCAGTGCTAACAATCCTTCTTTGCTCCCATCAGCTGAGAATCTATTTGGGATTTCTACAAACAGGCTCTGGACGGACAGGGCTACATCTCAGGAAGACTTTCACCTAGGGGACCTCATACTGGAAGTGGACGATGTGAGGTTTTCCATGGGTCACATGGTGCTTCTCGTCCTTAGACATTATAGCTCAGAGAGAAGTATCCCTACCTCCCCTTCACCCACTGGGATCTTTGACAGTGGCTGAGGGGCATCAGGAGTACCACAGAGGCCCTGGAACAATGTGCCTGTGGCACTGGAGCTGCGGACAGTTACTCAAAGGCAAAATACTACTGTCCTGGGTGTTTATCATCCTCTGTGGTTCTGCTCAGGGTGGGAGTAGGTGGCTGCATAGAGTGGGTAGGTGGATGAGACGGTGGGTGTAGGTTCACACAGTCTTGGGTTCTGGGTGATCTCTGCACACTAAGTCCCTGTCAGGCCCTGGCCCAGAGTCATCCTTCTGCCACAGTGAACACCTTTCTCCAACTCAAACAGTATCTTGATTTAAGAAGTGTGGGTGATTTTTGTTTTCCTTTTCATTTTTGCACTTAACTATCTGTTGCCTTTGGAACACTAATTTGTTTGTGTCTTTTGCTCATCTTCCTAGTAAGAAGTTATTTATTTGCTCTGTTTCTCCTAAAGACAAATGAACAAGAAGAAAAAAAAATCTGCCTCATATCTGTTAGAATGGCTATTATCAAAAAGACAGGAAATAAGCATTGATGAGGATGTGGAGAAAAGAGAACACTTGTGTACAGTTGGGGGAACTATAAACCAATGCAGTAGTCTGAAGGTTCCTCAAAAAATTAAAAATAGAACTATCATGGGATCCAGGAATTCCACTTCTGGGCATTTATCCAAAGGAAACAAAATCATTACTTGAAAATATATTTGAAACCTCATGTTCATTTCAACATTATTTATAATGGCCAATACATGGAAACAACTTAAATGCCTATCAGTTGAAGAATAAAGAAAATGTAATATATAAATATATATGAATATTCAGCCATAAAAAGGAAGGAAATCCTGCCAGTTTCAACATGGATGAAACTTGAGAGCATTATGTTAAGTGAAGTAAGTCTGACAGATATATGCCACATGATGTCACTTAAAACTGAATCTTTTTTTAAGATTTAAAAAATTTTTAAGTAATCTCTACACCCATCGTGGGGCTTGAACTTAGAACCCCAAGATCAAGAGTCTCATGTTCTGATGACTGAGCCATCTAGACACCCCATAAGTGGAATCTTAGAAATAAAATGAAACATAGATACAAAGAATTAATGGTTGTCAGAGATGGTGATTGAGGGGTGAGATGAGATGAGTAAAGGTGGTCGAAAAGTACATACTTCCAGTTATGAGAACTGGGGATGTAATTTGAAGCCTGGTGACTATAGTTAACAGTACTGTATTGCACATTTGAAAGTTGCTAGGAGAGCGGATTTTAAAAGTTCTCAACATCATGAGATGTTGTCACCATCTGTCACCATACAATATCATTACAATGTTATTGACTATATTCCCTATGCTGTTCACCTTATCATAGTGAACATTGAGTAATGTATAGAATTGTTGAATCACTGTGTTGTACACCTAAAACTAACATATCACTGCATGTCAACTATAATTCAATAATAAAAATTTACAAAATAAAAACATCCCTAAAAAAGTTCTCATCACAAGAAAAAAAAATGTAACAATGTGTGGTGATGGTTGTTAACTAATTGCAATCATTTCAAAATATATACATATATCAAATCATTATGTTTTTCACCTAAAACTAATAGAACAGTATATGTCAATTGTGTATCAACAAAAAATAAAATTAATAAATAAAATCATGCTAGATATAGGCCCAATTTCTTAGTTTATTTAAAGAACTGACTCTTTAGGCACCTTGGTGACTTGGTTGCTTCCGACTTCAGCTCAGGTCATGATCTTGCGGTCTGTGAGTTTGAGCCCCGTGTCAGGCTCTGTGTTGACAGTCCAGAGCCTTGAGCTGCTTCAGATTCTGTGTTTCCCTCTCTCTCTACCGCTCCCCTGCTCATGCTCTGTCTCTCCCTCTCAAAAATAAATATTTAATTGTTTTAACTAAAGAACTGACTCTTTAAAAAATTCTTGTTTACACTATTTTTTTTTCTGAAAAAATTTTCTCTAATTTCAACTTGTCCATATTCCATCTACTATAGAGTAGTTGACCATTATTTTCTGTGTTTGGTTTTGTTTTGCTGTGTGATGGAGTAGGTCTATTATAATGTTTTCAGTTTCTCAAGTCATACAAGTATTTATCAGCATATACATATGCCATGCCAGTCCCTACGTTAAACATCAAGGAATTGATAAAAATGACAGATGCAGTTTTTATTTTTAAGTATGTAACAATCCATGAAGAGAGAAAGAAACTAAAAATATTTATAAACAGCCTGTGTACATTGTGTGAACAGTCTGGGATGCTGCTGTAACACTGGGAGAACATGGCTGTGCTTTTGAAGGCTAGAAAAGCATTTCCACCAGAAGTGGTGTTCATGAGTTAGTCAGATGAAGGCTCAAGGTGGAGGGGGACATAGAAAGCTTTTCAAGCAAAGGAAACACTAAGCTGTATACCAAGTTTATTTGAAATACATAGTCCAATTTAATAATGATACTACAAAAGTCATTTTCCTCTCTAGAATAGCTTAGAGCAGGTGGCATTATATTTTATATTAAGTTTAAAAAGGCGCTTTTTCCCTCCATGAATTTAATAAAATGAAGTTCATTACAGTGAAGTATGTGTGTGGTGTTTGTAAAAAAGTGACATTCCAGTTGACAGAACAGATAAAATGTATCACATTCTGAGAAATTAGGAACTCTTTCCCAGCCACAGCAGTCTAGAGATTCACCACACTGTCATCCAAGATGAATAACAAGGATTTGCGGTCCTTTCTGAATGACCTCTCCCAGCACCTTGTAGGTGAAACTTTTGGAAAATATTTGACAAACCCTCCAACATTTTATTTATGCCCAGTTTGAAAATCTAAGAAAGGTATTGAATGCTCCCGCCCCATGCTGGGGCAGATAACTGCTGGACCAAATGTCATAAAGTTAACACTGATGCATGCTAGAAAGCCTCCTCCTTTAGGTCTGGCTGCCTCTGAGATAGTATAGGAGGTGAGCAGCCCTGCCCATGTGACTTGCTGAGGTCAGCTCCTCATTTCTCATTATAAGGTCTTTCTCCTTCTGCAGAAGTTCAGTCCTCTAGGTCATGGGTGATGTGGTTGTGTCTGTGAGCTTGGGCAGCTTTGGAGTGGTTCTCCCTGTCTCTCATAGCAGTAAGCAAGGTGAATACAAACACAGGGGGTTAAGTGGGAGGTGAGGGACTGCCTGCCCAGTGACCTCTGGGTTTGACTGAAAGAAGTGTACAGGAGTTACAGTTGCTGCCAGGAGTCAAACCAGAAGTGAGGAAAGCAATAGGACATTAGACAAAATGACCAGCACCCTGCCATGGCAGGAGTGACAGCTGTGGCCCTGCTCCAGAAGTGGAACATCCTGGATATCCCCATTATTTTAAATTTAAATGGGGCAGATTTGTTTTGATTTTGTAGAGAATTTTTGGGTGATGAGAAGTAAAATCTTTTAACATTTCTAAAATTTCTAAACAGATACCTTGGCTCTGGGTAAGTTGGTGGCATCAAAGTCAGGTCACCCCTGCCTGAGTTACTGCAGAAATGCCTTGCCATGGGAGACTTCACAGTAAGTCTACTAAACTGGAGACGGATTTCATCTGAGCACGTGAGACTTCTTGAGCATTTTTAGCACCTGCATCTACCTATTCAGTTATGCCATTAAGTGTTAAGAATCCTAGCTTTCAATCCAGACTGTAATCCTTCACACAAATACAACTCCATTTACTTCTTTGGGGGGGGGGGGATGTCACATATGTGTTCCCTTTATTAGGTCTTTCTCCAGAAAAGATTCTGGCTTTAAAAAATGATCTTTTCCAATATTCTGAAGTTTGAAGGCTTTATGGCCATTTTTAAAGGCCCATTTCTTGCCCCACTCCTTACAGGATTGAAAGCTTCATAATAAGATTTATCTCATCATTGCCCCTTACCCCCATCCTCACCCCATTTCACCCTGGGAGGGATTGCCTAGTGGCCCATTGCGATTTAAGAACTGCTGGATCACATATGTCCTAATAGGCAACCTTCCCACCCCAATTCCACCTCCCTCTCCTAGGTAGTTTCCTGTGTGTTCCTCTGACATCACTGTTCAAGAGAAGGCACCTTCATCTCAGTCCTTCAGGGAAGACCATGTTTCAATTCTTGGCTTCACTGCTAAGCAGTAATATGATCTGGTTAAGTCCATTAATCTCTCTGAAACAAAGTTTCTTGATTTATACAATCAGAATAAGATTGCTTCCTCTAAAAGATTAATGTGAGGATTCATTAGAAAAATTAAATCCCTAGCCTGTGTGTGAATTTGCATTTTGGGGGTAGGGAGCTAAGAGTACATTCTCAAACATGGAATTTTAGGAATGAAATTAAAAAGCAGGAAGTGTGGGGCAGTTGTAGGCAGGGAGAGAAATGTATAGGGCCTGACATATTCTGTGTGGATTCAAATCCTAGCTCCTCCTCTCACTAAGCTTTATGATCTGGGGAAAGTTAATTACATACTTTGTTCCTGTACTTCCTCCATGGTGCAGATATGGTAAGTGCCTGCTTGAAAGGCTGTTTTAAGTATTAAAGACAAAGAGAAAATATACATAAAGGACTTTAGCACAATGCCCCATTTTTAAGTGCCCACAAAAGTCAGCTAATTTTAATAAAATGTAGAAAATGTAAGAAAGGAACTGTAAATATCAACCCTTGTTTCTATGTGATGTGATTATGAACATTTTTGCTTTGTTTTTACACTTTTCTGTCTTTGTCAGTTTTGAGATGAACATGTAAGTTACATTTTTAAAAAAACTTCACACATTTATGAGTAGCGATAGAGCAGTGATTTTCCCACCCTATTAGATGAAATTACCATATTTGTACAGTTGGTACAATGTCTCATTCCCAATCCATACTACAGTACTAAAAAGATAGAGTACGCTTTTCCAAAAATGATTGTATCACAAGAATCTTTAATGTTTACTTTAAAGTTTACTCATGGTGGGGTTGTATTTGTGTTTAGTAAACTGTGCCAAGTGCCCACATCGAGGTCGTTTCAGTTCACATCACTGCACTCCACATGGATGTTTACTGTGCCCAGCGAGGTCATAAAGAGGGGGGCCTTGACTCTCCTCTTGGTTAGGCCAGCTTTACTGGTGAGTTCTTCCAAACTCTCCAGAAGTAGTCTACCTAATACACATCATCCGTTCCATATAAAAGAATAAGATGGAAAATTTCTCAATGTATTTCATAAGTTTAGCACGTCTCTGGTACAAAAATTCAAGAAAGGTAGCACAAAAGCGAAAGCACCAACCGAGCTTACTTATAAACAAACATGCATAAATCCTGCACACTATCTAATAGTACTGAACTGAATACAACATTGCATTAAAAAGTATAAAAGCACTGTACTGAAACCTTAAAGTTACACGTGAAATACTGCACTGTAAATCCTGAATACTCTATTGTCCCACCCCCACCCCTCCACCGCCCTGGTGAGGGTCAGAAACCATTAATCTGCCTCCAGACCTTGCTAGTCCTCGGAGACACTGCTGCGGGGGCAGTGGGCAGTGGGATCAGCCTCCGGCAGAGCTCTGGCCTCCTCCAGAGCCTCTCTGTATCGGGAAGGCCAGGCCTGGGGGTCTTTCTTAAAGACCCTGGCCAGGAACTCCATGATTTGCATCTTGGTGATTTCACGGCTGGCACGGGAACCCCAGAAGAACTCGTACTCAGGTGGCTCAACGTGGGGTACGCGCTGGTATTTCAGGTAATTCTGTTGGACGAACTCCTCGGTGATGAGCTTTCTCACATCTCCAAAGGTGGAGTGCTTCTTCCAGGGCCGCAGCCCCAGGATGCGCAGCACGTTCCAGACGGCACTCTCTCTTGCACCGCGACCCTTCACATAGATGAGGCTCAGGATCATCAGCAGGAGGCCTGTCATAGGCATACGGTTGCTCAGCGCCACCCTGTCCAGCTCCTCCGGCTCAAGCGCTTTGACAAGCGAAAACTCCATCGTGTGCAGGCTAGTCAGCCTCAGGTGTAGCCCGAACACTCGTGCGAGGATGAGGCTGGTGCGTCTGAGAATGCTTCTGCACCATTTCTTGTAACTGCCGATGACATCCTTCACCATGTCTGGGAACCAGATGATCATTCTCTTCTGATCCTTGACCAACACGTACCACATGAGCTCGTGCGCCTTCTGCACCAGCTGGGCCGGGGCTGGCGGCGCTGGGCCAGGCTGGGCCGCTGGGGCTTGGTGGGCGCGGCCTTCCTCCGCAGCCTGCTGCAGGGCCTTCGGGTCTCCCTCCTCGCTTGGGGCCTGGGGCGGAGGCGAAGCCAGCGGGGCTTCGATCGGGCCTAGAGGAGGGCTCTCTGGCGCTGCGAGGGTCGCGGCCTGAGACGCGGGCTGGGAGGGCCCCCCGGGGACCCCAGGACTGATGTGCACCTCGGAGTTGGAAGCCTGGGGTGCAGAGTCAGGGTCACACACATCCTTACTTTGTTCGGACATAACGGCTCCCTCTGACAAGGGCAGGGCCTTTGCGTCCAGGAGCTCTTCGAGCCTGCGCTCCCTCTGCGGACTCCTGGAGAGGAAGTGCGCGTTGCTGCGCGCGGCGCCTTCCGCAGCAGCCGGGCGGGGCGGGGCGGCGGCGGGACCCGCCACTGCGCTTGCGCGTCCGCCGGCTGAAGGCTTGACCGCAGCAGGGGGGTGGGGCAGGGCTGGGAGCCCGACGGGGCGGTTGTGATTTGAGGCCCCACAGAAGTAGTGGGGAGCACCCTGAAATGGGGCAGCAGTGACCCGCAGTTGTCCCCTTTGAGCTGAGGAGGTGATGGGAAGGAGGGGAGGGAGATGCAAGAGCACTGGAGAAGGAGCGCTAGAAAGTTTGAGTATAGATGGTAAGTTTCTAAGATAAGTTTCTTCAGTTTTTTGGGAAATGTTTAATTGGGTGTATGCAGAATCAGGGTAGATATAAAAGTCCCAGAGAAAGTTCTAGGCTGGTGTGTAAACTTGAGTTTTGTGACAATGAGTGTGAGACTTTAAACCAAGAGAAAGATCGGGATTGCCCAACAAAAAATGTAAACTGAGAAGAGGTTGGCACAGATTCTAATCCTGAGAAATACCTATAAAAATTGGTGGAGTCTCTGCTACACGGGGAGGTTATAAAATGAGAAATGCAGAATTTAATCAATCCATGTGCAAACAGAACTTTCTTGGATATGATAAACGAATGACATTGCTAGTGTTTTCACGGTCATTGATTTTGGTTTAAGTTTTCTTTTACTTCCCTCGGTTCACTTTGATTTCCTTTTAATTCTTCCATTAAGAACCCATCACACAAAGATTGTCATATTCATTAGAACAACCTTTTTCCTTATCTGCCCAGCACCCTCCCTTCCCTAATGACAAAACTTCTTCTTGTCATGGGATCCCACCCCTACCCTCTCTCAGAAACTGGCTGGTCCTATTTGGAAGCCGCACCCAAATCGCTTCCAACTCTTTTTTTTTTTTTTTTTTTAACATGGGTCCCCTAAAATCATAACTGGCAATATCTCTCATGACCAAAGAGATGCAACATATTTATGGTCGTGTGTGTGTGTGTGTGTGTGTGTGTGTGTGTTTTGTTTTCTGCTGTTTTTTTTTTTTTTTTTTTTGTTTTTTTTTTTTTGTTTTTAATTTCAGAGAACAGATCCACACTGAGCAAAAATGAAATTGACACTCCCAGGGAAGCAACTATGAAGAAAGAGGTGGGTGTAAAAGCCTCTGAATCCAGGGTTTCTAAGGCTGATAAGGATCCCTAGTCTGAGCCAATGTGGTCCTTCAGCTCTTCCTGGGTTTCCTCAAGGGAACAGCTTCTTCAATATGTGCTGTCTTGAGTCTGTTATTTAAGCATATTTAAAGTATTGTCTTGACATTTCCAGAGTCCTCTTTGTATTTACTTGTATCAACTTTCTCATTTCACACTTTATTTTTTTTCCCAAGAAGATTGGCTTGGAATTGTTTTCATATTATTTTTCTATCTTTGGATTTTCATGCTTGCTTCACCTTTGGCAGGACAATGCCTCCAGTAGATCTCCTTAACCTTTCATTTCACAGGGGTAATTCCTACAGATCGTTCAGATATGCCTTAGTTGGACTTTTTCCTATTTATCATTTTCTTTTTATTTAATATATGGATTTCTATTTTTAATACATTTTACAGAGTTGTGTCAGTTATATTTGTTGTTTTATTATTTAAAAATGGCTATTGAATCAACTTACTGCCCTTATTCATCTTAGAACAATCCTCATTTTGTCTCCATTAGTTTTCTTCTTTTTTCTTTTTCTTAAATTTGGATTTTTTGCGGGTTAACTATTTGGCTTAACTAGTTCATTTAAGGTATTTAAAAAATTAAGCTTATATATTTATTTTGAGAGAATGAGAGAGAGTGTGAACATAGGAGGGACAGAGAGAGAGAAGGAAAGAGAGTATCCCAAGCAGGCTCCTTGCTGTCAGTGCAAAGCCCAACTAGGGGCTCGAATGCACAAACCATGAGATCATGAACTGACCCAAAATCAAAAGTTGGACGCTTAACTGACTGGGCCACCCAGGCATGCCTAGGGTATTTTTAATAATGAAAATGTTGGAGTCTATTATTTAAATCTCAGCTCAGCTTTGGTTATGAGCCATAAGTTTTGCCATTGTGAGGTTATGAAAATTACATCCTCATATTTCATCTTTCTAGATTTAATAGATTCATGAAGTTAAATTGCAAGTTTGGGCACAAAATTATAAATCTATAAAACACTTACATATAAAAAGTATGAAAGCAATTTTAAAAACAATTATAAAAATATATGAGCTCCTGCAGTATATCCTGCTTCAGTGGGATATCAGAGTTCTGACCAAAGAGTTTGCTTGGGTTTCAGTTGCTGCCTGAACTGGAATGGGCCTCATTCTGGTGAAGGTGCCCATGGCAAACAATGGTCACCCATCTCTACCACAGCTCACTTCACACCCTACTTCTGACAGGAGGGTTGTTTAATACTGTACCAGTGCCTGTGTATTATGACCTCTGTGAAGGAGGATGCTCAGAGGGTTTAAAGAATCAAAACTGATCCTCAAGTCTGAAACCATGTACAGGGTAGACCCCTAGTGCTGTTCACTCTCAAATCCCAAGTGTTAGCATTGTCTTTCCAGAAAATAGTATGCTGAAGAGACTCAATTTCCTATCAAGAAGAAACTTCAACGGGGGAGGGTAAGAAAAAATAAAGCTTGGGGTAGCCTTTAAGTAGAAAAAGTATACCTGCACATGTGTCATGGAAGGAGTCAGTAGCTTGATACGTACCTAATAAGGTGCCTACCCATAAACCAGACATGCATATCTTCAGAATGATAAGAAAAAGGAACGATGACACAATAGGAAAGATGAGGAAGTGAATATATATGGGACATCCACAATTTCCTTAATTTAAGGGTCAAGATTTGGAGCTGTAACTCCAGTGATGCTCTGAGAATGTTGAGGATAACTTAGGCTTTCTGGGTGTCTCCAGGGTCAGACCTATTTGATATGGGCAATGAGTTCTTTCAGGCCTACATTTTAGAAGCAAAAGCCTGAACTTTACAAAATATCCTCAAATAAATCAATGAATGGCTACTCTTTAAATCAAGATTCTGTAAGTAGAAGTTCCATGGACATATGAAATGTATGGAGGAAATTATAACATTCTGGTACAGATACTTTTGCTGGTGCGATACTTCAGACTCTGTAATGTGGAACACATTACACAGCTGTGGAATAGGCTGTTCTTGGCAGACTCTGGAGTAGGAGGAGAAGCCTGTCCTGGCACTTGTTTCCATAGTGAACAGAGGAAGGGGGGTCATTCCAGAGCTTCCAGTGGACAGCACGCATGCTCACAGTGAAGAGGCCCAGAGGCCCCAAATGAAATGTGAATCCTTCTGGCTCTTTCCTGTCAACATAGGCAGCAACCTCCACCTTGGAGCCCCCATTTGGGCCCCAAATGCCTTGCAGGCCAAGGAATTGAAACAGAGAACTCACATTAATGTGTTCAGCAAATATTGAGCAATGACTATCATGTGCCTGAAAGATTTGCATTTTAGAAAAGTAGCTCAGTCTAAGGGGGAAACAATTGGACTATTTGGCAGGTTGGCCCCTTTGTGTTAGAAAATAGTAAGTGAGGACAGGAAGTGCTGCTTTCAATGGTTGGGAAGGGGGAAGGGACCACAACCCTGCTTTCTCATCTTCTCTAGTCTCCCAAGGGTGACACTGCACATGCCTGTCCAACTGAGGCCCAAGAACACTCATTGAACGGGAGACCTTCTAGTCCTTCCCAGACCCACAATACAGCCTGCCAACTCTCAGGGACTAACCAGGTTAGGATTATCTTTTAGGAAGATCAACTGGAATCAGAGTTAAGACTTGAGTTGGAGGTAGGTGGACAGGGAGAGACAGACAAACCAATTAGGGGACCTTTTGGAGGACTCCTCTTGACAAAGGATGATGGCTTGAATTTCATCTTCATTCTGCAACTATTAAAGTCTACATTTCAGGCATTGTACCTGGGGTTATAATGAGAAGGAGAGATGTGATCTCTGCAATCTGTACTGAATGGAAATGGTGGAGAAAAAAGATCATAAACAAACAATTGATAAATTATTATTATGCATAATGATATGGCATAACATACTGCGAAGAGCCACAATGTTGTCACAGAGCATAGAACAGAGGAAACTTTTGTTCGTTAAGGATGCCAAGGAAGACATAAATAATAAGAAAATGTAAGAGAGACTATG
This sequence comes from Panthera onca, assembly GCF_046562875.1. Classification (NCBI taxonomy): domain Eukaryota; kingdom Metazoa; phylum Chordata; class Mammalia; order Carnivora; family Felidae; genus Panthera; species Panthera onca. Next base: position 22,941,016 of record NC_138344.1, read on the forward strand.
AATATCAGGATTGTGTTTTGGGGGTTGTCTGAGATGGAGCACTGCCTTGTGGCTAGGATATGGGGGCACCACCTCCTGAAACTATCTGTAGATAACTACCTGAGGGAAGAAAGCAGACATGACAAGCAGATATCTGGATATATATATCCAGATATATGAGGATATATGATTATATATATATATATATATATATATATATATATATATATATCCAGATATATGAGACCTATATATAGGTCTCATAAAAGATGCCTGGGCTAAAAAGATAAGTTTGGAAGATAGAGATGGTAATAACATCACCCTGAGAGAATGTCTAGAGCAAGGCTCTTCAAAGAGAACCATCTATCATAAGGACAGGATAATTTTTCATTATGTGAAATTATGTGATAATCTTTCATTATACATACCACAAAGATTCATACCTCTGTCCCCTTCACACATGTATAAATGACTTCCAGACATGGGAGCAACAAAAATAAAGTGTAAGAAAAGAAAAAAAAATGCACACCTTCCCTGTACACTGCCAAAAGCCCTTTTATGGGCAGTACAGTTTTCTAGTTGAGAACCACTGAAAATGACAAGCAGGGAGGAGTGAAGAAAGACAGATCCAACCAGCAGGTCCAGGTCATATAAGCCTCTTTCCAAGCTATCATATGACTTTCCTCATGGGATCTATTTCTAGGACATATTAAAATAGATTATTCATGTTCAACAATTATCTTGAAGATAAATCCTATTCATTCAGACCCTGGGTTCAAGTTTGTGGTGTTTAATTCTTTTTACATGTTGCTGAACTTAATCTGCTGATACTTTGTTGAGGATTCTTGTGTATGTGTACATCAGGGGTATTTGTCTGTCAGTTTTTTGTACTGTGTTTATCTGGTTTTGATATCAGGACATTAGAGTCTTATAAAATTATTTGGAGACTATTCCTTCCTCTTCTATTTTATGAAAGAACATGTGTAGAACTGGTTTTATTTCTTTTTTAAGTGTTTGGTAGATTTTTTTTTTTTTTGTGAAACCATCAGTACCTAGAGATTTCTTTTTCAGATGGTATGTAACTACACATTCAATTTATTCAATTTGTTGTATGTCTATCAGATTCTTTTTTTCAGTTTGATGAGTTTTGGTACTTTGTAGTTCAAAGTTGGTTCATTTCATCTAAGTTGTCAATTTTATGTGTGTAGTGGTGTTTGTAGTATTCCCTGTTACCTTTTTTCATGTTTATTTATTTTTGAGAGAGAGAGTGAGAGAAAGAGAGAGCAGGGAGGGGCAGAGAGAGAGGGAGACAGGATCTGAAGCAGGCTCCACACTGAGAACAGGGAGCCCAATGCGGGATTCGAATTCACAAACCATGAGATCATGACCTGAGCTGAAGTTGGATGCTTGACTGACTGAGCCACCCAGGTGCCCCCTCCTATTATCCTTTTAATGATCCACTTATCTACTAAGTCCACTGTTGGCTTCCTCACCTATACTGATAACACACACACACACACACACACACACACACACACACAGGCCACAGTTATTCTTCCAGAGAGACCCTTTGGTCTTCAATGTACACAAGGGACCCTGGGGAAAGCCAGTAACTCTCTGTCAGCATCTTGTCAAATATTTTGAAAATGTCTCTTTCACCAACTGTTGCCTAAAAGTTAAGGTTTCCTGTGGTCCTGCTGGTCATGTTTTATGTTGCTTTCTCTTCTCACCCTATGTCCTCTGAAAAAACACCATCTACCAGAGCTTGAAGCTGGCATCTATACACTGATGAGTCCCAAATTTATTCCTTTAGTCTAAAATGTCTCCGCTATGGTCTAGAACTGGATATCCAAATGCTTAAAGGACATCTTAACATTATGACTTTGATCTTTAAATTCAGTTTTCTGCATGTTCAGTTGTCTGTATGTTCTTTATTTCACAGTATGTAAAATAACTGTCTACTCAGGATCCCCAGGGAAAAAAAAATAAATGCCATTGATCGGTTCTTCTTTATCTCTTGTATCCAATTAATCACACAGTTCTTGCCTTCTAAATGCCACCATTATACATCTCTCAACATGACACTTCTTTTCCACTGTGCTTTCTCACCTGGATTACTACCATGGATTTCTAATGCATCTTCTCACTTATGTATTTATTCATAAGTTTATTCTCCACACTGAAAGCAGTACATTTTCTGAAATTAAAATCTTCCCCCATTTCAGTTTCCTTGCGCTACTGAAACAAATTACTACAAACTTGGTGCCTTAAAAGAATAGAAGTTTATTCTTCTGTGGCACCTGAAATCTGAAATCAAGGCATGGCCACACTCCTAGGGAAGAAAGCTTCCTTTAGGAAGCTTTAGGAAGCTTCCTTGCCTCTCCCATATTTTGGTGGCTCCTGACATATTTTGGCTTGTGTCAGAACAATTCCAATCTCCACCTCCATCTTCACACAGATGTTCACATCGCTGCCTCCCCAGTGTGTCTCTGCTGTTCTCCTTTCTCCTATAAATATATCATTCATTACATTGAAGGACTATTCTAAATCCAGGATGATCTCATCTTAAGATATGAACATATTCATATTTGCAAAGTCATTTTTTTTCTATATTAGGTAACATTTACAAGTTTTGGGGATTAGGGAATGGATATCTTTTGGAGGCCTATTTTTTTTTTCAGCCTAGCACAGGGGTCAATAATATGTTAAGAAAGTTGAGAATCCAAGTATTGTACTAGTTTGAGAAGTAGAGAGATAATATACATACTTGGGAAAAAAATTAATGGAAGAAAGAATGTTTGCAAAACTCTTTTCTTCCAGAAAGATGATTTAAATATTGTATAGAATGAGTACCTAGGGATTTACAGGAGCCACATTCCAAGACAATAAAGATGGCAAATGCTGCTGGATAAAGTCCAAATCTAGCATTTCTCTTTACTCCTTGGTGTCTACTACTGGAGAGTCATATTGATCCACAATTGGCTGGTCTCAAGATGAAAGGAGTTCACTGTTTTGTTTTTTTCTTTTAATATTTCTTTGACATCATTTTTTCCTAAGCTTATTTATTAATTTTTAGAGAGAGAGAGCATGCACATGTCGGGAAGGGACAGAGGGAGAGGAAGAGAGAGAATCCCAAGCAGGGTCTGCACTGTCAGTACAGAGACCAATGTGGGGCTCACACTCACAAACCATGAGATCATAACCTGAGCCGAAGTTGGACGTTTAACCGACTGAGCCACCCAGGCACCCCAGGAGTTCACTGTCTTAGTATCATTAGGTCACATTGGCTCTCTTGAGGAGTCCCGTGGGAAATAGCATCAGCCCTCACTTATCCACTGATAAATTAAGATCTTACATTCAGGTACTAACTCTGGAATAAGGAAAGCTCTTCATTTCATAAAGATGGGACCCAATAATCCTCATTGCATTGGAATTCTTAGTTGTTAGAATGACTACTTTCACCTACTCACATTAATTGCCTGGAATTAATATACATAATTACATAATTATATAAAATTATGTAATTTTTATAATTATAGCTTTACATTTCCCCTTCTACTAATGTTCCAGTTAAATAAGTAAATAAGCCCCACTTAACTTTAGATTTTTTATCAAGTTTTTATTTAAATTCCAGTTAGTTAACATACAGTGTAATATTAGTTTCAGGTATAGAATTTAGTGATTCAACACTTACATACAACAGCCAGTGCTCATCTCAACAAATGCACTCCTTAATCCCCATAACCTGTTTAAACCTTCCCCCCCCCACCTACCCCCCTGTAAACTTCAGTTTTTTTCTCTGTAGTTAAGAGTCAGAGCATGGAATGTTTTCCCATTTCTTTGTGTCATCTTCAATTGATTGGAAGCAAATATAGTGTTAAAAAGTTTATAATACCCAATAGAATCTACACATTTAATGTAATCCTTACCAAAATACCACCAGCATTTTTTCAGACCTAGAAAGAACAATCATAACATTTGTATGAACTACAAAAGAACCCAAACAGCCAAATCAGTCTTGAAAAAGAAACGCAAATCTGGAGGCATCCCAATTCCGGACTTCAAGCTAGTTTACAAAATTGTAGTTACCAAGACAGTATGGTACTGGAATAAAAACAGACAGGTCAATGGAACAGAATAGAAAATCCAGTAATGGACCCACAGCTATATGGTCAACTAATCTTTGACAAAGCAGGAAAGAATATCCAGTGGGAAGAAGACAGTCTGTTCAATAAAAGGTCTTGGGAATACTGGGCATCAGTATGCAAAAGAATGAAACTGGACCACTTTCTTACATCATACAACATGGATGGATTAAATACCTAAATGTGAAACAGGAAACCATCAAAATACTACACGATAATACAGGAAGCAACCTCTTTGACCTTGGCCAGAAACTTCTTACCAGATACGTCTCCAGAGGCAAGAAAACAAAAGCAAACATGAACTACTGGGGCATCATCAAGATAAAAATCTGTGCAGTAAAGAAAAGAATCAGCAAAACTAAAAGATAAACTTTGGAATGGGAGAAGAAATTTAGGAATATCTGATAAAGTGTTAGTATCCAAAATGTATAAAGAATTTATCCAACTCAACACCCAAAAAACCCAATAATCCAATTAAAAATGGGCAGAAGCCATGAATAAACCTTATTCCAAAGAAGACAGCCAGGTGGCTAACAGACCCATGAAAAAATGCTCAACAACACTCAGAATCTGGGAAATACAAATCAAAAATACAATGAGATATCACCTCATACCTGTCCAAATGGCTATACTTAACAACGCAAGAAACAATAGGTGTTGCTGAGGATGCAGAGAATGGGGAACCCTCTAATACTGTTGGTGGGAATGCAAACAGGTACAGCCACTGTGGAAAACAGTATGGAGTTTCCTCAAAAAGTTAAAAATAGACATACCCTATGACCCAGCAATTGCACTACTAGGCATTTATTCAAAGGATACTAAAATACTGATTTGAAGGGGACACTTGCATCCTGATGTTTATAGCGACATTATCAACAAGAGCTAAATGATGGAAAGAGCCCAAATGTTCATCGACTAATGAATGGATAAAGAATATCTGTGTGGTGCACAGCTCAGAGCCTGGAGCTTGCTTTGGATTCTGTGCCCCCCTCTCTCTCCTCCTCACCCCTGCTTGTACTCTGTCTCTCTCTTTCAAAAAATGAATAAACATTTAAAAAATTAAATCTTGCAATTTGCAACTATGTGGATGGAGCTAGTGTGTTAAGTGAAATAAATCAGAGAAAGACAAATACCATACAATTTCATTCATATGTGGAATTTAAGACACAAAACAGAAGAACATAGAGGGAAGAAAAGAAAGAGAAGCAAATTATAAAACACTCTTAACATAGAGAACAAACTGAGGGTTGCTGGAGGTGAGATGAGTGGGGAGATGGACTAAATGGGTGATGGGTGTTAAGGAGGGCACTTGCTGGGATGACCACTGGGTGTTATGTGTAAGTGATGAATCACTTGGTTCTAATCCTGAAACAAATATTACACTATTTGTTAACTAACTAGAATTTAAATATAGACTTAAAACAATAAACAAGCAAATAAGTATATAAACAAATAGTCTATTTCTTGGTTTTCCTCTCTTTTTCTCCCCATGTTCATTTCCAATATAGATTTTATATGCCCTCTCCCCATGGAGTCAGAGCACATAACCCTCTCATTACATCAATGTATTCATTAACCAGGATGCTCTACTGAGCTTCAGTGTCAAAAGGTTTTTTTGGGGGGTTTCATGGTAGGCATGTATACTTAAATCATTGGCCACATGATTGATCTCAGTCTCCAGCGACCCTTCCCACCCTGGATGTCTGGAAACTGAAAATTCCAATCATCTAATCATGTGATTGATCTTTTTGATAACCAGCCCTTATTTTGAATTTATTTATTAGCCCACTGTACTTCATTAGAATACTAAACACACTCCATCACTCAGGAAATTACAAGGGCTTTTGAAGTTATGAACCATAAATCTAGAACAAGGTCTGAATAAATTCTTAATTGTACCATAGTCTCTGACAAGACAATTTGAGCAGTGTATCCTCACTCCCTTCCTGGTACTCTAGTTTCCTCTATTTTATGTCTGCTGCAACCCTTTTTGTATCAAACTCTACACTCCAGGAAAAGCTGAAAAGAGGCTTTACTGCTTAGAAGACAGGGGTCCAGAACCATAATTTTCCCTCCAGGGTATTAAGACCCTGACCATTCATTATGTGGGTGAGTAAAGAATGCCTATAGATACCATTTTTTTTCAATTTATTTAAATTCAAATTAGTTAACAGAGGCACCTGGGTGGCTCATTATGTTCAGTGTCCAACTCTTGACTTCAGTTGAGGTCATGATCTCATGGTTTGTGAGCTCAAGCCCCACATAGGGTTCTACACTGACAGCACAGAGCCTGCTTGTGATTCTCTGTCTCCCTCTCTTTCTGCCCCTCCTTCTCTTTCTCAAAATTAAATAAGTAAACTTAAAAATAAATAAATACATACATACATACATACATACATACATACATACATACATACATAAATTCAAGTTAGTTATCCTCCAGTGTAGTCTTGGCTTGAGAGAACCCAATGATTCATCTCTTACATATGACCCCAGTGTTCATTCCAAAAAGTGCCCTCCTTAATGCCCATCACCCATTTAACCTATCCTCCCACCCACCTCCCCTCCAGCAACCTTCAATTTGTTCTCTGTATTTAAGAGTCTCTTACGGTTTGTTTCCCTCTGTGTTTTTATCTTATTTTCCCTTCCCTTCCCCTATGTTCATGTGTTGTGTTTCTTAAATTCCACATATGAGTGAAATCATATGATATTTGTCTTTCTCTGACTGACTTATTTCACTGAGCTGAAATCAAGTCAGATACTTAACTGACTGAACCACCCAGCCACCCATAAAGATTTTATTTTTAAGTAATCTCTACACCCAACATGAGATTCAAACTCACAATCCCAAGATCAAGATTCGCATGCTTTACTGACTGAGCCAGCCAGGCATCCCTAGCCTTTTAATTTTTTTAATAATGTTGTTTGAGAGCAAAATGTTTTTACATTAAGTCCAATTTACCACTTTGTTCTTTAAGAGATTGTGCATTTTGATGCCACAGTTAAGACATGTTTTTAGGTGACACCTGGGTGGCTCAGTCGGTTAAGTGTCTGACTTTTGATTTCAGGTCATGTCATGATCTCACAGTTTGTGAGTTCAAGTCCCGCATTGGGCTTTGCATTGACAGTGTGGAGCCCAGTTAAGATTCTCTCTCTCTCTGCCTCTCTCCTCCTTGCATGCTCTCTCTCTCTCTCTCTCTCAAAAAGAGATAATTTTTTAAAAGATAAATGTTTCTTTAGCCTACATTATTTTCCTTGTTTTTTCTTCTAGAAGTGTTAAAATATTAGGTTTAATTTGGTTTACATTTACAATGTAAATGCCATAGTTTATAATTATGAATTTAACTCTAATTTTGTATAACCCAGAAGTAATCAATTGCCATAACTTCTGTCATAAGACTCTTTTTTCAAAACTGAATTGCTTTGCAACTTTGCCAAAATTCAGTTATTCATATATGTGTCATTCTATTTCTGGACTTTCTATTTTGTTCCATGATCTATCTACCTATCTTACATTAATACCACATTGTCTCAACTAATATTATATTATCATAATTCTTATAATGAGATACCATTAGGATTCCATCTTTATTCTTCCCTTTCAAGGTTTTTTTTAACTATCCTAGGTTTTGTTTTTGCATTTTAATGGGAATTTTAGAAACAATTTGTTAATTTCTACCAATATATCTGCTATGATTTTAATTGGGAACATGTAGAATCTACCAATAATTTGGGGATAAATTACAAATAATATTGAATCTTCTGACACACAGAGCTGGTATATCTCTACATTACTTAAGTCTTCCTTAATTTCTTCCAGCAATACTTTGTAAATTTTAGTTTTTAGGTCTCTAAAGATTTTTGTCAAATTTTTCACTATTTACTTCATGATTTTTGATCCTATTACAATTTTTTTCACTTCAATTTTTTCTTTGCTAATCATATATATAAATACAATTGATTTTTTAAATATTGATCTTGTACCCAGCCATCTTAGGTATAATACATAATAGGACTGTGTGTGTGTGTGTGTGTGTGTGTGTGTGTGTATGTTCGCGCACTGCGCGCGCGCATTTGTACTTCCTCAGCTCTTATCCATTAATGATCCTGTCATTTGAGAATGAGAAAAATATTTTTATGTCTAATCTGTGTGTATATTTCTTTTTCTTGCTTTGTTGAACTGGCTAGAATCTCCAGTAGTGATATTAGACATACTTGTGTTGTTCCTAATCCTACAAAAATAATGCAATTTTTCTCTGTTAAGTATCATGCTTTCCTGCACTATTGAGATGATAATTTGGGGTTTTTTTTAACCTTTGTGTTTTTACGTTATTACCATTGTGAATTATAAATTGATTTTCAGATATTAGGCAAAACTTACAAAGATATTTCTCTTAGGAATCCTTCAGTTGATTCTAACAGTTTTATTAGTCAGAAGGACTTTGACTCAAAATCCCACTGTTTAAAATATATACAAATATTCAGATTATATATTTCAGGAGTGAGGTTTGGGATTTTATGCCATTCAAGAGATTTGTCTGTTAGTACTTTGTGAAATTTATTAATATAAAATTGTTCCTCATACTCTATTTTGCCCTTTTACTACTTTATGAAATTGTAGCGTTCCCTCCTTTGTTCTTGATATTAGTACTTTGTATTTTCTCTCTTTTGATTCTGAGAAATTTAGTTAGAAAATTTTCAATACTGTTGATCTTTTCAAAGAATCAAGGGGGTTTTTTGTTGTTGTTTCATTGATATTCTCAATTTTTTCTCCATTTTCAATGTCTTGATATTTATTATTTCCTTTTTTCTACTTAGATTATAATTTGGTCTTCCTTTTCTGTTCTTTTAAGCTAGAAGATGAGATTAATGATTTGAGACGTTTCTTGTTTATAATATATGCATTTAATCCTATACATTCCCCCCTAAGTACTTGTTCAAAAACATCTCACACATTTTGATGTTTCCTCATTTTGAATTTTTCTTCAAAACTTAGAAGTATGTTATTTAGTTTTTAAATATCTGGGGATATTGCAGAAATCATTAAGTTGTTGATTCCTAATTTAATTCCTTTGTGGTCAGAGAATAACACATTTTGTGTTTCTTGAATCCTTTTAAATACAATGAGGTGGGGTTTTTTTGTTTTGTTTTTGTTTTTGTTTGTGTTTGTGTTTTTTTTTTTATGGCCCAGGATATGGTCTACCTGCACAGATGTTACATATGTACTCAAAAAGAATGTATATTCTGATGTTATTGGGCTGCATGTCAAATCAGTGTCCATTAGGTCAATTTGGTTTATAGTGTTAAACTGTCTCATACCTTTGCTAATTGTCTGTCTAGTTGTTATAGCAATTATTAAGAGAAATATTGAAATTGCCAACTATAATTGTATTTCTATTTATTGCTCCTTGCAGATCTGTTTTAAAGTCATTTGTTTTGAACTCTATACTTAGGCATATGCATGTTTAGTACTAGTATGTCTTCTTGATGAATATTTCCTGTTATATTTATGAAATGATATGGAAATGTTATTTGCTCTAAAATGCACTTTGTCCAATATTGGAATAATCAACACAGTTTTCCTTTACTTAGTGTTATCATAGTATATATTTTCTACCCTTTTACTTTTAACTCATTACTGTCTTTATATTTAAATACATTGTAGGTAAACTGTAGGACAATCTTGCTGCTATGTCAAACTGACAATTTACACATTTTTGGTTTTAATTTTTTTATTCAAGTATAGTTGAAATACAATGTTACATTAGTGTCAAGTGTACAATAGTGATTCGACAACTCTATATGTTATGCTATGCTCATCACAAGTGTAGCTACCATCTGTCACCATACAACATTATTACAATAGCATTGGTTGTATTCCATATGCTGTGCTTCTCATCCATGTGAGTTATTCATTCCATGACTGGAAAGCTGTACCTCCTAATCCCTTTCACTCATTTTGCCCACTCCCACCCTCCCCTCTAACAACCACCAGTTTGGTTTTTGTACTAACTGTGTTTTTCTGCTTTTATGTATTTATTTGTTTACTCACTTTTTTAAAGATTCTGCATATAAGTGGAATCCTATGGTATTTGTCTTTGTCTAACTTATTCACTTAACATAATATCTTCTAGGTCAATCCATGTTGCTGCAAATGGCAAAATCTCATTCTTTTTATGGGAGTATACATTGGAAATATATCTTAAATGTTCTCTAGACAGTCATTTATCAATGGTCACTTAGGTTGCTTTCATATCTTGGCTATTGTAAATAACGCTTCAATAAACATAGGGGCACATATATATTTTTAAATTAGTCAGGGGGATTGAAGGGATTCCTAATTATGGAATTACTGGATTTTATGGTATTTCTGTTACTTATTTATTTAGGAAGCTCCATACTGTTTTGCACAATGGCTGCATTGATTTACATTTCCACCAACAACACATGGGGGTTTCTTCACATCCTTGCCAATGCTTCTTGCTTCTTGTCTTTTTGACACTACACATTCAAATAGGTAAAGGTGATAGCTCATTGTGGTTTTGATTTCCATTTCCCTGATGATTAATGATGTTGAGTATTTTCATATACATGTTGGCCATCTATAGGTCTTCTTTGGAAAATGTCTATTCAGATTATCTGCCCACTTTAATTAGGTTATTTGAGGTTTTTTTTTTTTTATGTATGTGTTGAGTTGTATCAAATCGTTATATACTTGCGATATTAACCCCTTATCAAATATAGCATTTGCAAATATCTCTTCCCATTCAGTAAGCTAACTTTTTGTGCATTTTTTTTTAAATTTTGGTGTAGTCCCAATAGTTTATTATTGCTTCTTTTCCCCTTGCCTCAGAAGACATATCCAGAAAAATACTGCTATGACCAATGTCAAAGAGATAACTGCCTATGTTTTCTTCTAAAAGTTTTATGGTTTTAGGCCTAACATTTAGGTTTTATTATGAAATAATCTATAGAAGAGTAGCAAATATGGTACAGAACATTTCTGTATACTCTTTCTTCTGTTTCCATTAAAAGTTAACATTCTTAAGTGTGGCATATTTATCAAAACTAAGAAATTAACAATGATGTAGTACTATTAATAAAGCTACAGACTTTATTTTATTTTTATTTCTTCTAATGTATTTTTTCCATTCCAGAATCTAATCCAGAATACCACATTGCATTAGTCATCATATCTACTTAGTCTCATCCAACCTGTGGTGCTTTCTAATATTGTTCCTTATGAATGTGACACTTTGGAAGGGAACTGGTGAGGCATTTTGAAGAATATCCATCCACTTAGATTTACTTATTTGTCTGATGTTTTCTCATGACAATCTTTGGTTGTGAATTTTTGGAAATGACAACATAGAAGTAATGTGTCCTTTTTACCACATTATATCAGAGTATATATGATATACATGTTAAGTTACTATTTTTTCCCTTTACATTTATAAGAAGAAAATCACAGCGGTGCCTGGATAGCTCAGTTGGTTAAGCCTCCCACTCCTGATCTCAGCTCAGCTGTTGATCTCAGGGTCATGAGTACATGCCCCACATAAGTAGGCTGTGAAGCCTACTTTTAAAAAAAGAAGAAGGAAATCACTAATTCCAGACTGTACTCAAGATGAGAGGAATTAAATTTCCCCACTTACTGGAGGGAGTAACATAAACAAAACAAAACAAAACAAAAAACAAAAGACACCCAACATGTGTGAATATATATTAAAATAACCAGTGTCCTAACTAGAGAAATTGGGCAAGAAAAAAGTTAAAACTCATCCAAACAGAAAATAACAAAGTAAAATTCTCTCTTTTTTCAGATAGCATAATCTTACATACATAGATTGTATGCCTCCACCAAGAAACTGTTAGAACAAATGCAGTAAAGTTGTAAGATACAAAATCAACATATAAAAATTTATTGCATTTTTATACACTGACAATAAATGATGAACTATCTGCAAATGAAATAAGGAAAACAATACTATCAATGATAGTATCAAAAACAATACAAAAATTAGGAATTAAAATTAATCGAGGTGAAAGATGCATACACTAAAGGCATTAAATGCTCCTCCTCGTCTTCCTCCTCCTCTGCCACCACCGCGCCAGAAACGAGCACCAGCCCCAAATTTCAATTAACTGCAGATTGGGGTTCCGGAAGATGGCGGCGTAGGAGGACGCGGGGCTCACAGCGCGTCCTGCCGATCACTTAGATTCCACCTACACCTGCCTAAAGAACCCAGAAAACCGCCAGAGGATTAGCAGAAGGGAGTCTCCGGAGTCAAGCGCAGACCAGAGGCCCACGGAAGAGGGTAGGAAGGGCGGCAAGGCGGTGCGCGCTCCACGGACTGGCGGGAGGGAGCCGGGGCGGAGGGGCGGCTCGCCGGCCAAGCAGAGCCCCCGAGTCTGGCTGGCAAAAGCGGAGGGGCCGGACAGACTGTGTTCCGACAGCAAGCGCGACTTAGCGTCTGGGAGGTCATAAGTTAACAGCTCTGCTCGGAAAGCGGGAAGGCTGGAGGACAAAGGGAGGGAGAGCTGCTGAGCCCCCGGACGGCAGAGCTCAGCTTGGCGGGGAACAAAGGCGCCAGCGCCATCTCCCCCGCCCATCCCCCAGCCAAAATCCCAAAGGGAACCAGTTCCTGCCAGGGAACTTGCTCGCTCCGCGCAAACACCCAACTCTGTGCTTCTGCGGAGCCAAACCTCCGGCAGCGGATCTGACTCCCTCCCGCTGCCACAGGGCTCCTCCTGAAGTGGATCACCTAAGGAGAAGCGAGCTAAGCCTGCCCCTCCACCCCCCGTGCACCTTGCCTACCCACCCCAGCTAATACGCCAGATCCCCAGCAACACAAGCCTGGCAGTGTGCAAGTAGCCCAGACGGGACACGCCACCCCACAGTGAATCCCGCCCCTAGGAGAGGGGAAGAGAAGGCACACACCAGTCTGACTGTGGCCCCAGCGGTGGGCTGGGGGCAGACATCGGGTCGGACTGCGGCCCCGCCCACTAACTCCAGTTATACACCACAGCACAGGGGAAGTGCACTGCAGGTCCTCACCACGCCAGGGACTCTCCAAAATGACCAAACGGAAGAATTCCCCTCAGAAGAATCTCCAGGAAATAACAACAGCTAATGAACTGATCAAAAAGGATTTAAATAATATAACAGAAAGTGAATTTAGAATAATAGTCATAAAATTAATCGCTGGGCTTGAAAACAGTATACAGGACAGCAGAGAATCTCTTGCCACAAAGATCGAGGGACTAAGGAACAGTCACGAGGAGTTGAAAAACGCTTTAAACGAATTGCAAAACAAAATGGAATCCACGATGGCTCGGCTTGAAGAGGCAGAGGAGAGAATAGGTGAACTAGAAGATAAAGTTATGGAGAAAGAGGAAGCTGAAAGAAAGAGAGATAAAAAAATCCAGGAGTATGAGGGGAAAATTAGAGAACTAAGTGATACACTAAAAAAAAATAATATACGCATAATTGGTATCCCAGAGGAGGAAGAGAGAGGGAAGGGTGCTGAAGGGGTACTTGAACAAATTATAGCTGAGAACTTCCCTGAACTGGGGAAGGAAAAAGGCATTGAAATCCAAGAGGCACAGAGAACTCCCTTCAGACGTAACTTGAATCGATCTTCTGCACGACATATCATAGTGAAACTGGCAAAATACAAGGATAAAGAGAAAATTCTGAAAGCAGCAAGGGATAAACGTGCCCTCACATATAAAGGGAGACCTATAAGACTCGTGACTGATCTCTCCTTTGAAACTTGGCAGGCCAGAAAGGCTTGGCACGATATCTACAGTGTGCTAAACAGAAAAAATATGCAGCCGAGAATCCTTTATCCAGCAAGTCTGTCATTTAGAATAGAAGGAGAGATAAAGGTCTTCCCAAACAAACAAAAACTGAAGGAATTTGTCACCACGAAACCAGCCCTACAAGAGATCCTAAGGGGGATCCTGTGAGACAAAGTACCAGAGACATCACTACAAGCATAAAACCTACAGACATCACAATGACTCTAAACCCATATCTTTCTATAATAACACTGAATGTAAATGGATTAAATGCGCCAACCAAAAGACATAGGGTATCAGAATGGATAAAAAAACAAGACCCATCTATTTGCTGTCTACAAGAGACTCATTTTAGATCTGAGGACACCTTTAGATTGAGAGTGAGGGGATGGAGAACTATTTATCATGCTCCTGGAAGCCAAAAGAAAGCTGGAGTAGCCATACTTATATCAAACAAACTAGACTTTAAATTAAAGGCTGTAACAAGAGATGAAGAAGGGCATTATATAATAATCACAGGGTCTATCCACCAGGAAGAGCTAACTATTATAAATGTCTATGCGCCAAATACCCGAGCCCCCAGATATATAAAACAATTACTCATAAACATAAGCAACCTTATTGATAAGAATGTGGTCATTGCAGGGGACTTTAACACCCCACTTACAGAAATGGATAGATCATCTAGACACACAGTCAATAAAGAAACAAGGGCCCTGAATGATACATTGGATCAGATGGACTTGACAGATATATTTAGAACTCTGTATCCCAAAGCAACAGAATATACTTTCTTCTCGAGTGCACATGGAACATTCTCCAAGATAGATCATATACTGGGTCACAAAACAGCCCTTCATAAGTTTACAAGAATTGAAATTATACCATGCATACTTTCAGACCACAATGCTATGAAGCTTGAAATCAACCACAGGAAAAAGTCTGGAAAACCTCCAAAAGCATGGAGGTTAAAGAACACCCTACTAATGAATGAGTGGGTCAACCAGGCAATTAGAGAAGAAATTAAAACATATATGGAAACAAACGAAAATGAAAATACAACAATCCAAACGCTTTGGGATGCAGCGAAGGCAGTCCTGAGAGGAAAATACATTGCAATCCAGGCCTATCTCAAGAAACAAGAAAAATCCCAAATACAAAATCTAAGAGCACACCTAAAGGAAATCGAAGCAGAACAGCAAAGGCAGCCTAAACCCAGCAGAAGAAGAGAAATAATAAAGATCAGAGCAGAAATAAACAATATAGAATCTAAAAAAACTGTAGAGCAGATCAACGAAACCAAGAGTTGGTTTTTTGAAAAAATAAACAAAATTGACAAACCTCTAGCCAGGCTTCTCAAAAAGAAAAGGGAGATGACCCAAATAGATAAAATCATGAATGAAAATGGAATGATTACAACCAATCCCTCAGAGATACAAACAATTATCAGGGAATACTATGAAAAATTACATGCCAGCAAATTGGACAACCTGGAAGAAATGGACAAATTTCTAAACACCCACACTCTTCCAAAACTCAATCAGGAGGAAATAGAAAGCTTGAACAGACCCATAACCAGCGAAGAAATTGAATCGGTTATCAAAAATCTCCCAACAAATAAGAGTCCAGGACCAGATGGCTTCCCAGGGGAGTTCTACCAGACATTTAAAGCAGAGATAATACCTATCCTTCTCAAGCTATTCCAAGAAATAGAAAGGGAAGGAAAACTTCCAGACTCATTCTATGAAGCCAGTATTACTTTGATTCCTAAAACAGACAGAGACCCAGTAAAAAAAGAGAACTACAGGCCAATATCCCTGATGAATATGGATGCAAAAATTCTTAATAAGATACTAGCAAATCGAATTCAACAGCATATAAAAAGAATTATTCACCATGATCAAGTGGGATTCATTCCTGGGATGCAGGGCTGGTTCAACATTCGCAAATCGATCAACGTGATACATCACATTAACAAAAAAAAAGAGAAGAACCATATGATCCTGTCAATCGATGCAGAAAAGGCCTTTGACAAAATCCAGCACCCTTTCTTAATAAAAACCCTTGAGAAAGTCGGGATAGAAGGAACATACTTAAAGATCATAAAGGCCATTTATGAAAAGCCCACAGCTAACATCATCCTCAACGGGGAAAAACTGAGAGCTTTTTCCCTGAGATCAGGAACACGACAGGGATGCCCACTGTCACCGCTGCTGTTTAATATAGTGCTGGAAGTTCTAGCATCAGCAATCAGACAACAAAAGGAAATCAAAGGCATCAAAATTGGCAAAGATGAAGTCAAGCTTTCGCTTTTTGCAGATGACATGATATTAAACATGGAAAATCCAATAGACTCCACCAAAAGTCTGCTAGAACTGATACATGAATTCAGCAAAGTTGCAGGATACAAAATCAACGTGCAGAAATCAGTTGCATTCTTATACACTAACAATGAAGCAACAGAAAGACAAATGAAGAAACTGATCCCATTCACAATTGCACCAAGAAGCATAAAATACCTAGGAATAAATCTAACCAAAGATGTAAAAGATCTGTATGCTGAAAACTATAGAAAGCTTAGGCTGGTAATTGAAGAAGATATAAAGAAATGGAAAGACATTCCCTGCTCATGGATTGGAAGAATAAATATTGTCAAAATGTCAATACTACCCAAAGCTATCTACACATTCAATGCAATCCCAATCAAAATTGCACCAGCATTCTTCTCGAAACTAGAACAAGCAATCCTAAAATTCATATGGAACCACAAAAGGCCCCGAATAGCCAAAGTAATTTTGAAGAAGAAGACCAAAGCAGGAGGCATCACAATCCCAGACTTTAGCCTCTACTACAAAGCTGTCATCATCAAGACAGCATGGTATTGGCATAAAAACAGACACATAGACCAATGGAATAGAATAGAAACCCCAGAACTAGACCCACAAATGTATGGCCAACTCATCTTTGACAAAGCAGGAAAGAACATCCAATGGAAAAAAGACAGTCTCTTTAACAAATGGTGCTGGGAGAACTGGACAGCAACATGCAGAAGGTTGAAACTAGACCACTTTCTCACACCATTCACAAAAATAAACTCAAAATGGATAAAGGACCTGAATGTGAGACAGGAAACCATCAAAACCTTAGAGGAGAAAGCAGGAAAAGACCTCTCTGACCTCAGCCGTAGCAATCTCTTACTCGGCACATCCCCAAAGGCAAGGGAATTAAAAGCAAAAGTGAATTACTGGGACCTTATGAAGATAAAAAGCTTCTGCACAGCAAAGGAAACAACCAACAAAACTAAAAGGCAACCAACGGAATGGGAAAAGATATTTGCAAATGACACATCGGACAAAGGGCTAGTATCCAAAATCTATAAAGAGCTCATCAAACTCCACACCCGAAAAACAAATAACCCAGTGAAGAAATGGGCAGAAAACATGAATAGACACTTCTCTAAAGAAGACATCCGGATGGCCAACAGGCACATGAAAAGATGTTCAACGTCGCTCCTTATCAGGGAAATACAAATCAAAACCACACTCAGATACCACCTCACGCCAGTCAGAGTGGCCAAAATGAAGAAATCAGGAGACTATAGATGCTGGAGAGGATGTGGAGAAACAGGAACCCTCTTGCACTGTTGGTGGGAATGCAAATTGGTGCAGCCGCTCTGGAAAGCAGTGTGGAGGTTCCTCAGAAAATTAAAAATAGACCTACCCTATGACCCAGCAATAGCACTGCTAGGAATTTATCCAAGGGATACAGGAGTACTGATGCATAGGGGCACCTGTACCCCAATGTTTATAGCGGCACTCTCAACAATAGCCAAATTATGGAAAGAGCCTAAATGTCCATCAACTGATGAATGGATAAAGAAATTGTGGTTTACATACACAATGGAATACTACGTGGCAATGAGAAAAAATGAAATATGGCCTTTTGTAGCAACATGGATGGAACTGGAGAGTGTGATGCTAAGTGAAATAAGCCATACAGAGAAAGACAGATACCATATGGTTTCACTCTTATGTGGATCCTGAGAAACATAACAGAAACCCATGGGGGAGGGGAAGGAAAAAAAAAAAAAAAAAAAAGAGGTTAGAGTGGGAGAGAGCCAAAGCATTAGAGACTGTTAAAAACTGAGAACAAACTGAGGGTTGATGGGGGGTGGGAGGGAGGGCAGGGTGGGAGGGAGGGCAGGGTGGGTGATGGGTATTGAGGAGGGCACCTTTTGGGATGAGCACTGGGTGTTGTATGGAAACCAATTTGACAGTAAATTTCATATATTAAAAAAAATAAATAAATAAAGGCATTAATGAAAAAAATGAAGACACACATAAGTGGAAATATATTCTATACTTATATTAATGGATTGGAACAATTAATATTGTTAAAATGTCCATATATCCAAACCATTCATAGATTCAGTGTAATCTCTGTCAAAATCTCAATGCCATTTTTCACATAAATAGAAGAAAATAATAGTAAAATTTATATGGCATCACAAAAGACTACAAATAGCTAAAGCAATCTTGAAAAAGAGACACAAAGCTGGACACATCACATTAAATTTAAGACTATAGTATAAAGCTATAGTAATCAAAACTCCATGGTACTGGCATAAAAGCAGACAAATAGATCAATTAAACAGAATCAAGAACCCAAAAATAATCCAATGCATATGCAGTCAATTAATATTCGACAGGGAAGCCATAAATACTCAGAGGTAGTTTTTTCAATTAATGGTGCTGGGAAAACTGGACATTCACATGTGAAGAAGAGGGAGAGGAAGAAGAAGAAGAAGAAGAAGAAGAAGAAGAAGAAGAAGAAGAAGAAGAAGAAGAAGAAGAAAGAAGAAGAAGGAGGAGGAGGAGGAGGAGGAGAAGGTGGCGGAGGCGGGAGGAGGAGGAGCGGGAGGAGGAGGAGGGGAACTTGCCTGGCATCTTATACCACTAACAAAAATTAACTCTTAATATATTAAAGACTTAAGTGTAGGGTCCAAGATGGTGAAGCTGTAGAAGAAAACATAAATAAATAAACTCTTTGACGTTGGTCTTGAACATTATTCTTTTGGATATTACACCAAAGCATAAGAACAAAAGCAAAAATCAGTAAATGGGATGAGATCAAACTAAAAATATGCACAGCAAAATAAAGAAGGGAATATTATCCAGCCATTAAAAAAGAATGGAATTCAGCCATTTGCAATGACATGCAAATGACATGGATGGAGACAGAGAGTATAATGCTGAGCAAAATAAGTCAGAGAAAGACAAATATCTTATGATTTTACTCATATGTGGAATTTAAGAAACAAAACAATTGCTGCTGGAGAGAGAGAGAGAGAGAGAGAGAGAGAAAGAGAAACCAAGAAATAGACTGATGGTTACCAGAGGGGAGTTGGGTGGGAGGGATGGATAAAATAGGTGATGAAAATTAAGGAGTGCACTTGTATGTATGGAATTGTTGAATCACTATATTGTACACCTGAAACTAATATAATACTGTATATTAACTATACTGGAATTTTAAAAAGTTAAAAAAAAACAATAAACACATAACTTCCAGAATGAGGGAAAATGCAAACTATTTATCTGATAGGGTGTTAATATTCAAAACATATGTTAGTCTTACAACTCAATAACAAAATATCAAATAGTATGATTAAAAAATGAGCAAAGGACCCAAATAAACATTTTTCCCAAATAACATATACAGATGGCCAACAGGTACATGTGTATTTAACATCACTAGGCATCAGGAAAATGTAAATAAAAACTTCAATGAAATATCATCACACACGTGTTAGAATGACCATTATCAAGCAGTCAAGATCTAAGTGTTAGCAAGGGTGTGGGGAAAAAAAAAAAAACAAAAAAAAAACCCCAAAAAAACAGTTCTTGTGCACTTTTGGTGGGAATGCAATTTGGAATATCCACAATGGAAAACACTGGATGTTACTCAAAAAACTAAAAATGGAATTAGTAAATAATCTGTTAATCCCACTTCTGGATATGTGTCTGAAGGGAAAGGAATCACTGTCTTGAAAATACATCTGTACCACTGTGTCCATTAGAACATTGTTCACAATAGCCAAGACAAGGGCAAAAATCTAAGTTTTCATCAGTATATGAATGGATAAAGAAAATGTGGTATATGAATATGATCAAATATTATTCAACCATGGAAAATAATGAAATTCTGATATTTATGCCAGCATGGATGAACACTGAGGGCATTATACTAAGTGAAATAACAGAGAAGGATAAGTTCTTCATGAACTCACTTATATGTGGAATGTAAACAAACAAAAAAGCTGAACTCATAGAAACTGAAATTAGAGTGGTGGTTACCAGGGCTGGGAGTAGAGAAAATAAGGGAATGTTGATCAAAGGGTACAAACTTCCCTTTATAAGATAAGTAAATTCTGGGGATCTAGTATATAGCACATGGAATGTAATCTCTATATACTTGAAAGTTGCTTAGAAAGTAGACCTTAAATGTTCTCACCACAGAAAATGTAGTCATGTGCGGTTAAGGATATGTTGACGTTATTGTGTGTATATCATTTTACAATATGTATGTATATGAAATCATCACATTGTACCCCTTAAACTTACACAGTGTTATATGTTAATTATATCTCAAAAAAACTGAAAAGATAACCACACTAAGACAGAAAGGTTATTTCACCCTGTGTCGAATAGCTTGTTATCCTGTTTCTCTTTAAAATTTCACCCAGTGATTTTAGAATTTTTCTTGAATCTTGCCTGCAGAACTGTTTATTGTGATGGCCTAATGGTGATTTTTTTGTTGTCCCTGATCCTTATACATCCACTAATTAGAATTCTTCTGTGAGTTAAGATTTGTCCTTTATTTTTCATTTATTTATTCAATCATGTTTTTATATCAGTATGGACTCATGAACACCTATTTTGTCTCTTGGGTTATAAATTAATACTAGTGTAATATATTTTGCTTTTCAAATTATTCCACATTTGGTTCTTGCCAGCTCTTTTAGTTTGCCTTCAATGTTTTGTGTGTGCATGCATGCATATGTGTATGTGTGTGTGTTTATTTTTTT
This sequence comes from Panthera onca, assembly GCF_046562875.1. Classification (NCBI taxonomy): domain Eukaryota; kingdom Metazoa; phylum Chordata; class Mammalia; order Carnivora; family Felidae; genus Panthera; species Panthera onca. The sequence continues at coordinate 22,962,031 of NC_138344.1, forward strand.
TATTTTTTCATGTTTATTTATTTGTTTTAAAAGACAGAGAGCAAGAGGGGGAGAGACAGAGAGGGAGGGAGAGAGAAAATTCCAGGCAGGCTCAGTGCTGTCAGCACGGAGCCCTATGCGAGGCTTGATCCCAAGAACCATGAGATCATGACCTGAGCCAAAATCAAGAATCGAATGCTTAACCGACTGAGCCACCCAGGCTCCCCTATTTTTAAAAACTTGACACTACTTTTCCTTTTCTATTGAAGAATAATTTACATAAAATATTCCACTAGTCTCAGGTATGCAACATAGTGATTCAGTATTTATGTACATTATGAATAGTCACCACAATAAATCTATCTACCATTTCTCACCATACAAAGTTGTTATAATATTACTTTCTTTTTTCTTTTTTTCAATTTTTTATTTAAATTCCAGTTAGTTAACATACAATTAATATTAGTTTCTGGTGTAGAAATTAGTGATTCATCATTTACAAATATGTCAAAATGCTCTATAACCACAGTTAAGCATTCCGTTTCTTCAATAAATACTCCTTTGATTTCCATTAGTTTTTGGTTAAATTCTAAAATTTTGAAAATGTTGATTCTCTCAGGTTTTTTTTTTTTTTACCAGTTTTTTTTTTTTTTTTAATATATGAAATTTACTGTCAAATTGGTTTCCATACAACACCCAGTGCTCATCCCAAAAGGTGCCCTCCTCAATACCCATCACCCACCCTGCCCTCCCTCCCACCCCCCATCAACCCTCAGTTTGTTCTCAGTTTTTAACAGTCTCTTATGCTTTGGCTCTCTCCCACTCTAGCCTCTTTTTTTTTTTTTTTTTTTTTTTTTCCTTCCCCTCCCCCATGGGTTTCTGTTATGTTTCTCAGGATCCACATAAGAGTGAAACCATATGGTATCTGTCTTTCTCTGTATGGCTTATTTCACTTAGCATCACACTCTCCAGTTCCATCCATGTTGCTACAAAAGGCCATATTTCATTTTTTCTCATTGCCACGTAGTATTCCATTGGATTCTTCCCTTTTTGACTACTCTCTGCATTCCCAGCAAGTTGTATACGCCATTGTTACATGTCTAATATATTAAATATTGATGTTGTGTACATTATTAGACCTTGCCAACAAAAAACATATAGAAACATTATTTTTGGTTTTATACAACTCTATTGACTTATTTTATTTTTTACTTCAGGCAGTCCTTAAGCGACATATAATAAGTATCTCTTTTTAAAGAAATTACTGTCTAATCTTTTATTATTTTCTTCATACTGATTTCTGAATGTGCAATTTTTCAGATAAAGAGGGTATGCCATTTTTAATGTACTTTTTATGGTTTGCCTAATTGATTCCCAGTGATGCAAAAAATATTATTTTGTTCAACTTTACAGTGCATATATATTTTTTACATCCCTGAATTAGATATGTGGAAATGGTTTGTCAGCCTAAGACTCTGAATTTGTTTAATGATTTAGAAGGTTAATTTTTTAAATATATTTTTTATATTTCTGTTGTGAATTGTTTTTGTTTTTGCCCATTTTAAAGTTTCTATTATTTTTTTCTCTTTTTCAAAGTAAAATTTTGTGTTATAGTTTTAAAATGTTTTCTATTAATTTGTAAATAATTTAAAAAAGACACATGTACATAAAGAGAAAATACTTCAGTAATTTCATTTCTCTATTTTTAAATTTTTCAAGTTTTTATTTACATTGAAGTTAGAGTTAAGATGGTGGAGAAGTAGGGGGACTGAGATTTACCTCATCCCTCAAACACAGTTGTACTGAGGTCAGAACACTTGGAACACCCAGGAAACCAATTTGAGGAGTGACAGAAGATTCTCCACAGGTGGAGCGAGACAGTTTGGTGGGACAGAGGCACATGTGAATTGAGGGAAATAAAACAGAATGGGCAGGGAGGGAGACAAAATGGAGAGAAGGAGAAGCTGTGGATTGCAGTATTGACTTAGAACAAGAAACAAACCTCTTCAGACCATGAATTGGAGAAAGAGAAATACAGAGAGTGCCAGTCTCTACTTTGTAAACAGCCTTAGGAGCTAAAGATCAGTGTTTTCAGAAGCACATGACTTTCTCAGACTGAAGCCACTACCATGTGTGTGTGCCTGGGGGTGGGGATCCAGTCCCAGGTAGTGGTAATAATCTCAGGGGCCCACTGGGAGAGAACAGTCCCCTCCCTTGAGGTCTGTGGGAAGAGTGTATATTGTCCCCTCAAGGATAAAAGACCCTGTAGGTGTCAGGCAAAGGTCTTTTATTTGCAGGGCAGAGGGGCACTACCCCAGAAACAGGTTTGCATGGTGCAGAACCTTTTAACACATTGTTTTTTTTTTAAATTAATTAATTATTTATTTATTTAAAAATTTACATCCAACTTAGCATATAGTGCAACAATGATTTCAGGAGTAGATTCCTTAATGCTCCTTACCCATTTAGCTCATCATCCCTCCCACAACCCCTCCAGCAACCCTCTGTTTGTTTTCTATATTTAAGAGTCTCTTATGTGTTGTTCCCTTCCTTGTTTTTATACTATTTTTACTTCCCTTCCCTTATGTTAATCTGTTTTGTATCTTAAATTCCTCATATGAGTGAAGTCATATGATATTTGTCTTTCTCTGACTAATCTCCTTTAGCATAATACCCTCTAGTTCCATCCATATAGTTGCAAATGGCAAGATTTCATTCCTTTTAATTGCTGAGTAATACTCCATATATATGACACATCTTTATCCATTCATCAATCAATGGAGATTTGGGCTTTTTGGTTTTGGCTATTATTAATAGCGCTGCTATAAACATTGGGGTGCATGTGCCCCTTCAAAACAGCACGCCTGTACCCCTTGGATAAATACCTAGTAGTGAAATTGCTGGGTAGTAGGGTAGTTCAATTTTTGATTTTTTGAGGAATCTCCATACTGTTTTCCAAAATAGCTTCACCACTTTGCATTCCCACCAGCAGTGCTAAAGAGATATTCTTTCTCCACATCCTTACCAACATCTCTTGTTGCCTGAGTTATTAATTTTAGCCATTTGGACTGGTGTGATATGGTATCTCATTGAGACTTTAATTTGTATTTCCGTGATGATGAATGATGTTGAGTTTTTTATGTGTCTGTTAACCATCTGGATGTCTTCTTTGGAGAAGTGTCTATTCATGTCTTTTGCCCATTTCTTCACTGGATTATTTGTTTTTTTGGTGCTGAGTTTGATAAGTTCTTTATAGATTGTGGATACTAACCTTTTATCTGGTAAGTTATTTACTAATATCTTCTCCCATTCTGTTGGTTGCCTTTTAGTTTTGCTGATTGCTTCCTTTGCTGTGCAGAAGATTTTTATTTGGATGAGCTCCTAATGGTTCATTTGTGCTTTTGTTTCCCTTGCCTCTGGGGACATGTTGGCTAAGAAGTTGCTGTGGCCGAGGTCAAAGAGGTTTTTTCCTGCTGTCTCCTCTAGCATTTTGATGGCTTCCTGTCTTACATTTAGGTCTTTCATCCATTTTGAGTTTCTTTTAGTGTACAGTGTAAGAAAGTGGTCCAGGTTCATTCTTCTGCATGTTGCTGTCCAGTTTTCCAAGCACCACTTGCTGAAGAGACTGTCTTTATTCCATTAGATATTCTTTCCTTCTTGGTTAAAGATTAGTTGGTCATACATTTGTGGGTACATTTCTGGTTTCTCTATTCTGTTCCATTGATGTGAGTGTCTGCTTTTGTGCCAGTACCATACTGTCTTGATGATTACAGCTTTGTAATACATCTTGAATTCAGTCCAGGGTGCCTGGGTGGCTCAGTCAGTTAAGCATCAGACTTTGGCTCAGGTCATGATCTCACGGTTCATGAGTTCGAGTCCTGCATTGAGGACAGCCTGTAGCCTGCTTCAGATCCATGTCTCCCCCTCTCTCTGTTCTTCCCCTGTTCACATTCAGTCTCTCTCTCTCTTTCTCTCTCTCTCAAACATAAATAAAGATCTTAAAAATTAAAAAAAAAAAGACTTTGGGTTTTGAATTCCACCCATGCATCAGGGAGGTGTGGGAGAGCTATGGAGCAGGGAAAGCCTCCCACCTGTGCTACTCTGTGAGAGCTGCCTGAATAGTGCGGTTTGAGACACCTGGTCTGGGGAGGAGAGATTGAGATATTCCATTTTTCTCCCCATCACCAAAATGGTGGGCCTTCAAGGAACAGGACAGTGGTCCCCAGTGAAGGTGGGACACATTTACACCAAACCCCAGCCATCTGTGCCTGGAAACCGCTTATCTACTGGTGTGGGACTGACACTGAGTGAACGGATGGCCTCTTCTCCAGACGAACACAACCACCAGTCCCAGGCACCAACCAACAGCTGTCCTGAAGTTTTGTATGTTAGCCTGTTTTTTTCTCTTTCCTTTCTTCTCTTTCCTCTTCTTTTTCTTTCTACATTCTTTCTTTTCCCTTTGAAATCAGGCTCATAGTTTCTGATTTGATTTTTGGTCAATTCTTATTCTCTCTATATATATTTTTTTCTTCCCTTCTTTGCTTTATTTGTTTCTCTTTCCTCTTCTTTCTATTTCTACCTTCTTTTTTTCCCTTTGAAGTCAGGCTCGTAGTTTCTGATTTGATTTTTTGGTCAATTCTTACTATATATATATATTTTTTTTCTTTCCTTCTTTGCTTTGTTTGTTTAGTCAGGCATTTTCACTGTATTCTGTTTACACTTTTGCTATATCTCTTTCTTCTTTATTTTCCTTTCACTCTCTCTGGATTTATCCTTATAGTTTCTTTGATTCACTGCTCAGTCTTTTTTTTTCCCTCTCCTTTTATTTTTCTCTTTGTATGGGATCAGGTCCCCTGCCCTTTCTTTTTATGCAGAGTTACTTCAGTAAACAAATCAAAACCCACCTGATGGAAGGTTTAAACAATCCACCACTAAGAATAAAGAAAAACTTTGTAGAAGACTTACCAGTGGGATATAGCAGCCAAATATGCAACAATAGAGTGCATGCAACACACTCCAAAAACACTTCCTGAAGTGCCAGGCCCTGAGTGAATGATCCCTTTTTAAGATAATACTTCTCGCATGTGCAGGACACATAACAAACTGTTAAAATACATAAAAGGTAGAAATGTAACCAAAATGATGAAAAGGAAGAATTCTACTTATAGGAAATTCCAGGAAGAAATGACAGCCAGAGAATTTCTCAAAACATATATAAACAGTATTATCTGAACAAGAGTATAGAATAACAATAGTAAGACTAATAGCTGGCCTGAAAAAGAAAAAAAAAAAAAAAACATAGAAGACAGCACAGAATCTATTGCTGTGGAGATAAAAGACCTAAGAAATAGTCACAGTGAATTAAGAAATGTTATAAATGAAATGCAAAATAAACTAGATACAATGACAGCAAGGATGGAAGAAAAGATAAAATTATGGAAAGCGATGAAGCTGCAAAAAAAAAAAAAGGGAAAAGATATAGATCTAGATCACGAGTGGAAAATTAGAGAACTAAGTGATTAAATGAAATAAAATAAAATAATATCTGTATCATAGCAGTTCCAGAGGAAGAATAGAGATAAAAAGGGGCAGAAGGTTTATTTGAACAAATTATAGCTGAGAACTTCCCTAGTAAGGGGAAGTAAACAGACATCCATGTCCAAGAGGCACGGAGAACCCCCTTAAAAATCAACAAAAACAGGTCACCACCACAACATATAATAGTGAAACTGGAAAAATACAAAGATAAAGAGAAATTTCTGAAAACAGCTAGGGACAAACGAGCCTTAAACTACAAGGGTAGACACATAAGTGTAGTAGCAGACCTGTCACTGAAACATGACAGAGTATAAGGGAGTGGCAGGAAATATTCAATGTGCTGAATAGGGAAAATATACAGCCAAGAATTCTTTATCTAGCAAGACTGTCATTCAGAATAGAAGGAGAGATAAAGGTTGTCTGAGACAAACAAACACTAAAGGAATTCATGACCACTAAACCAGTCCTGCAGGAGATCCCAAGGGGAGACTCTGTTAATGGACAGGAACAAAGACTACAAAGGAAGAGAGACATCACCACAAGCACAAAACCTACAGATAACACAATGACATTAAATCCATATCTTTCAACATTAAATCTGAATGTAAATGGACTAAATGTCCCAATCAAAAGACATAGGGTATCAAAATAGATAAAAAAATAAGATCCATCTATGTGCTGCCTGCAAGAGATTCATTTTATGTATTTATTTTTTAATGTTTATTTCTGAGAGAGATAAAGAGAGAGAGAGAGACAGAGCATGAACAGGGAGGGGCAGAGACAGAGGGAGACACAGACTCAGAAGCAGGCTCCAGGTTCTGAGCTGTCAGCACAGAGCCCAACATGGGCTCCAACTCAGAACAACGAGATCATGACCTGAGCTGAAGTCAGATGCTTAACCGACTGAGCCACCCAGGAGCCCCAAAGATTCATTTAGACCTGAGGGCGTCTGCAGATTGAAAGTGAAGGGATGGAGAACCATATAGCATGCTGCTGGATGTCAAAATAAAGCCAAAGTAGTCATACCAGACAAACTAGATTTTAGCACAAAGACTGTAATAAGAGATGAAGAAGGGCATTATATTATAAATAAAGGGTCTATCCATCAAGAAGTGCTAACAATTGTAAATGTTTATGCCTCCAACATCAGACACCCAAATATATAAATCAATTAATCACAAACATAAATAAATGTATAGATATAAAACCATGATTATAAGGAATTAATAGTTCACTTAGAGCAACGGACAAATCATCTATGTAGAAAATCTGGGAAAAAATTGGACAAATCCTAGACATTCACACCCTACCAAAACTCAAAGGGGGAGAAAGAGAAAATTTGAACAGACCCATAACAAGAGAAGAAATTGAATTAGTTACCAAAAATCTCCCAACAAATAAGACTCCTGGGCCAGATAGCTTCTCAGGGGAATTTAAGCAGAGTAAATACCTATTCTTCTCAAGCTGTTCCAAAAATAGAAATGGAAGGAAAGCTTCCAGACTCATCTATAAAGCCAGAATTACCTTGATTCCCAAACCAAAGATGCCACTAAAAAGGAAAACTATACACCAATATGCATGATGAACATGGATGAAAAATTCTCAACAAGATCTTAGCAAATCAAATTCAACATTATATTAAAATAATTATTTACCATGATCAAGTGGGATTCATTCCTGGGCTGTAGGGCTGGTTCAATATTCACAAATCAATCAAGGTGATAATTCACATTAATGGAAGTAAGGATAAGAACCATATGATCCTTTCAAGATGTAGAAAAAGCATTTGTCAGAATACAGCATCCTTTCTTAATAAAAACCCTCAAGTAAGTTGGGATGGCAGGAATGTACCTTAACATCATAAAAGCCATATACGAAAGGTCCACAGGTAATATCCTCCATGGGGAAAAACTGAGAGCTTTACCCCTTAGATCAAGAACATGACAGGGATGTCCACTCTCACCACTGTTGTTTAACATAATGTTGGAAGTCCTAGCCTCAGCAATCAGACAACAAAATAAAATAAAAGCCATCAAAATTGGCAAAGAAGAAGTCAAATTTTCACTCTTTGCAGTTGACATGATACTCTACATGGATAATCCAGAAGACTCCTTCAAAAAACTGCTAGAGTTGATACATGAATTCAGCAAAGTCACAGCATATAAAATCAATGTACACAAATAAGTTGCATTTCTATACACCAATAATGAAGCAACAGAAAGAGATATCAAGGAACTGATCCAATTTACATTTGCACCAAGAACCATAGAATATTTAGGAATAAACCTAACCAAAGAAATAAAAGATCTGTACCCTGAAAATTATAGAAAACTTATGAAAGAAATTGAAGATGACACAAAGAAATGGAAAAACATTCCATGCTCATGGATTGGAAGGAAAAATATCGTTAAAATATCTATACTACCCAAAGCAATCTACACATTCAATGCAATTCCTATCAAAATAGCACGCACCAGCATTCTTCACAGAAGTATAACAAAAAATTCTAAAATTTGTATGGAACCACAAAAGACCTTGAGTAGCCAAACTAATGTTGAAAAAGAAAACCAAAACTGGACACATCACAATCTTGGACTTTAGCCTCTACTACAAAGCTGTGTCATCAAGACAGTATGGTATTGGCACCAAAACAGACACATAGTCCAATGGAATAGAATAGAGAACCCAGAAACTGACCCAACTAATTTTTGACAAAGCAGGAAATAATATCCAATGGAAAAATGACAGACTCTTTAGCAAATGGTGCTGGGAAAACCGGACAGCGACGTTTAGAAGAATGAAACTGGGTCACTTTCTTACACCATATATCTATCATCTCTATCTCTATCTCTTTCTCTATCTCTATCTATCTCTATCTCTATCTCTATCTCTATCATCTCTATCTCTATCTCTATCATCTCTGTCATCTCTATCTCTATCATCTCTCTCTCTCTCTCTCTCTCTCTCTCTCTCTCTATATATATATATATATATATATCCAAAATGGATGCAAGACCTAAATGTAAGCTGGGAAACCATCAAAATCCTACAGAAGAGAACAGGCAGCAACCTCTTTCACCTCAGCGGCAGCAACTTCTTACTTGACATGTCTCTGAAGGCAAAATAAACAAAAGCAAAAATGAACTATCGGGACCTCATCAAGATAGAAATTTTCTGTACAGCAAAGGAAACGATCAACAAAACTAAAAGGCAACAGATGGAATGGAAGAGATATTTGCAAATGACATATCGGATAAAGAGTATCTAAAATCTATAAATATCTTACCAAACTGAACACCTGAAAAACAAATAACCCAGTGAAGAAATGAGAAGACATCAATAGACACTTTTCCAAAGAAGACATCCAGATGGCAAACAGACACATGAAAATATGCTCAACATAACTCATCATCAGGGAAATACAAATCAAAACCACAATGAGAAACCACTTACACCTGTCAGAATGGCTAAAGTGAACAACTCAGGAAACAACAGATGTTGGCGAGGATGTGGAGAAGTGGGAACCCCCTTGCATGTTGGTGGGAATGCAAACTGGTACAGTCTCTCTGGAAATTAGTGTGTAGGTTCCTCAAAAAATTAAAAATAGAATTACCCTATGACCCAGAAATAGCACTACCAAGAATTTATACAAAGGATACAGGACGCTGATTCAAAGGGGCACACGCACCCCAATTTTTATATTAGCACTATCAACAATAACCAAATAATGGAAAGAGCCCTAATGTCCATCAACTGATGAATGGATTAAGAAGATGTGGTATATATGCATAGTGAAATACTACTTGTCAATGAAAAAAATGAAATCTTGACATTTGCAACAACTTGGATGGAACGAAAGATATTATGCTAAGCAAAATAAGTCAGTCAGAGAAAGACAGATATATGATTTCACTCATATGTACAATTTGATAAACTTAACAGTGACCATATGGTAAGGGAAGGAAAAATGAGATGCAAACAAAGAGGGAGGCAAACGTAAGAGATTCTTAAATACCAATAATAAACAGGGTTGATGAGGGTAGGAGGGTCTGATATCTGATCGGAATTGTAGGTCTCACACTCACTGGCTATGTGATGTGCTACAAGGCACTTAACTCTGTCCAACTTAGTTGTCTCCTCTTCAAAATGAGGATACTGATGGGAACAACATAGGCTGCCTAAAAAGACAATAAGAGCTAATTGCCTAACACTGATTAGGTAATTAACAAACAATAAATAATATCATTTCAATCTATTCTAATAGTCATAAGGCCCATTTAACATTATTTTTGTTCCTTTTTTTCCCTGGAGAAAAAAATATTCTTTATAATATGGTCTTTCTTTTAAAAATATAGTAACGTCAATATTTCCTTTCCCTTTATCCCCACAGCCTCTGCCTTGGTTTAGAATTTCATCAACTCTCATTTACGCTATTTCAGGAGCCTAGTAACTGGTCTCCCTGGCAACAGTTTCCACTCTACTCATTGCCTAAGGACTGATTTTCTTCCCTTGCTTCTCAACCACTCCTATTATTTTATCTTCCCCATCAAATGAATTTCAATGCCACACTCATAATACATGTTATAGTATTGTTTATGTGCCTGGTTAATCCTTTTTGCATATGAATAAATGTTTCTTCAGTAGTTGAAATTATGGCACTATATAATTTCTATTCCAATTTTCACCTTGCAATAATTTCACGAGCCCTTTCCTGACTGCCAGAGAACACTAATAATTATTTTTCTAGTCAACATGTAGATTCATGAGCGAAAAAAAAGCATTATTCAATTAATTATTATTCATTGTTGTTAGAAACATAGCTTATTTCCAATTCTTCAGGGTTATTTTAAATTAAGTTACATTGAGAGTCTGGGTATGCATTGTTATTTTCTTTATTTTTGACTGATTTCATTGTAAGATATATTCTATTGGGATAGTGTCATGGGGGAAAAGAGAATATTTTACGGTGTTTGATTGTGATGTCAGCTGCTTTCCTAATGTAATTGTTTAATTCCACTAAGCCATCTTGTATATTATTAAGTCATTTTGCTACAACACATACAAGGCAAATTATCACTTAAACCAATTTTGTGTTTAAGTAGTGAAAATTTTTCTTAACAAAATGATTATAAATTGGAATCTTTGCTTTAGTTTAATTATTAACAAGGTTCAAATTATCTACATTTCACTGTGTATGTATAATTTGGAGCATAACTATTCATATAATTTGATTATTTATCACTTATTTATTGTTATAGTCACTAGGAACACTTGATTAAGGGAGAAAGCAATGTTCCCGTAATACTTCTTGCAATGTTTCTTTTTAGTTTTTGTTGTTTTGTCATTGTTGATGGTGGTGAGCTTAGTTCTTTGTGTTTCCTCATATAGACTTTAGTGCCATTTAATGCTCTGAGATTAATTTTTTTCTTTGTTAAACCTTCCTTACTATCTCTGTTAAGCTTTATTGAGGTATAATTGATATACAAAAAATGCACATATGGAATGTACACATGTTGATGATCTTGGACATATGCATACAACCATAATGAGGTCACCACAATCAAGACATTAAACATATCCATTACCTCCAAAATTTTCCATGTGTCCTTTTATGGTGTGTGTGTGTGTGTGTGTGTGTGTGAGCATACACATATAGTAAGAACACTTAACATGATATATATCCTCTTAACATATTTAAAATGTTTAACACCATATTGTTAATGATAAGTATTATACATCAGATCTCTAGAACTTCTTGATCTTGCATAACTGAAATTTTATTATCATTGAACAACAACTCAGCTTTTACCCTTTCCCTCATTTTCTGGAAACACCATTCTATTCTTTGCTTCTATGAGTCTGACTATATTCTATACCTTGTAAAATTAGAATCATGTAGTATTTCTCCTTATGTTACTTGCTTATTTCATATAGAATATTGTCTTCTAGGTTCACCCATGTTGGTGCAGATAACAGTATTTCCTTTTCTCAAGGATCAGTAATATTCCATTGTAGATATATACCACATTTTCTATATATATTTGATAATAAAAATTTAGTTCAGTTTTATAATTTTTTAAGTTTGTTTATTATGAGAGAGAGAGCGAGCATGATCAGAGGATCAGAGAGAGGGAGAGAGACTCTCAAGCAGGTTCCACACTGTCAGTACAGAGTCCAACATGGAGTTTGAACTCAGAAACTGTGAGATCATGACCTGAACCAAAATCAGAAGTGTGATACCTAACCAACTGATCCACCCAAGCACCCTGAAAATTTGGTTCATTTTTACGTCTTGGTTATTGTGTATAATGCTGCAATGAATATGGAAGTGCAAATATTTCTTCCAAATCTGGATTTCAGTTCTTTGGATATAAATCCAGAGTGGAATTTCTGGATCATATGATAGTTCTATACATGAATAATGAACTATGTTAAAAGTAAGTTAAGAAAAACAATGCCATTTAGGAATAAACTTAAGGAAGCAAAAGACTTGTACACTGAAAACTTTAAAAAACTGGTGAAGTAAATTAAAGAGGACACAAATTAGTGGAAATACACCACGTGTTTATGGATTGAAAGAATTAATATAATCAAAATGTGTATAATACTCAAATAGATCTACAAATTCAATGCAATCTCTGTCAAAATCCCAATGACAATTTTCACAGAAAAAAAAATCCCAATTTTCATATGGAACCACAAATGACCCTGAATAGTCAAAACAATCTTGAGAAAAAAGAACAATGCTAGAGCCATCACACTTCTTAATTTCAAAATATATTACAAAGCTATATTAGTTAAAACAGCATATTAGCTACATAAAGCAGTAACATTGGCAGAAAGACCAATGGAATGGAATAGAGAAACCAGAAAAAAAGAACACATATGTCGTCAGCTAATTTTCAACAAGAATACCAAAAACACACAGTGGAGAAAAGCTAGCATCTTGAACAAATGGTGCTGGAAAAACTAGATATTCACATGTCACAGAATGAAATTGGACCCTTATCTTACACCATATACACAAGTCAGATCAAAATGGATTGAATATTAAATGTAAGACCTGTAGCTATAAAACTGTATGAACAAAAAAAGGGCACCTGGGTAGTTAAGTCAATTAGGCATCTAACTCAATATTGGAGCAGGTCAACATCCAATCAGATCAGTATCGGATCAGGTCAGTTGTGAGACTGAGCTTGGCAACTAGCTCTGTTCTGACAGTGCAGAGCCTGCTTGGGATTCTCTCTCCCTCTCTCTCTCTCTGCCCCTACCCCACTTACACTTTTTTTTCTCTCTCTTTCAAAATACATAAACATAATTATCAAACAAACAAACAAACAAAAAAAAAGAGATGACTCTTTATTTCAGCACAGGTTGTGGGATTGAGCCCTGTGTCGAGCTCTATGCCGAGCATGGAGTCTGCTTAGGATTCTCTCTCTCTCTCTCTCTCTCTCTCTCTCTCTCTCTCTCCCTCCCTGCCCTTCTGCCCTACACATATTCTCCCTCCCTCTCAAAGAAAGAAATAAGGAGAAAGAAAGAAAGAAAGAAAGAAAGAAAGAAAGAAAGAAAAGAAAAGAAAGAGGAGAAAATTTATTGCCATTGGTATTGGCAATGATTTCTTGGATTTGCTAACATATACAAAATAAATCCAAAGATTAAGGGAGACTACATTAAACTAAAAAAATCTGTGCAAAAAGCAAAAAATCAACTGAATGAAAAAAACAAACAAACTAGGAATGGGAAGAAATATTTGCAAACCATTCCCATGGTAAAGTGTGAATATTCAAAATATATAAGACTTTCCTACAACTCAGCACCAAATAAATAAATAAATAGATAAGCTTAAGTTTAAAAAAACTTCAATTGTAAAAATAAACAAGACTTAAAATGGGCATTTTTCCCCCAAAGAAGACATTCAAATGTCCACCAGGTATATGAAAAGGTGTTCAACATAATCATCAGGGAAATGTAGACCAAAACCATAATCTGATATCACCTTACACTTGTTAGATTTATTATTATAAAAAAAAGATACCAAGTGTTGGTGAGGAATGTGGGAAAGTTATAACTCATACAGTGTTGGTGGGGATGTAAAATGGTGTAACCCACTATTGAAAATAATGTGGAGGGTCTTCCCTAATATCTTTTGGCACAATTATAGAAAGAAGGCAGTAAAAGAATAAGAGCAAGATAATGGGTTCTATGTCAGATATGATTTCTTTGTATTGAATCTATACCTTCTGCAGAGTCAGGTACCCTAAGAGAGACCCTGTCCTTGTATATCACTGAGACACATTGTTCTGAGATTCCTTGAAGAAATAGTATTGCACAAAGACTGTAGTCAATAGACACCACTTTTAGGCTTTATTTTCTCTTTCCTGTTTAAGTGCTACATAACATTGAAAACACAGGTATATCAGGCACAGCTCAGGTCATGATCTCACCATTTATGAGTTTGAGCCCCTTGTTGGGCTCTGTGCCTGGAGCCGGCTTCAGATTCTGTGTCTCCCTCTCTCTCTCTCTCTCTCTCTCTGCCCCATACCTGCTTGCACTCTGTGATTCCCTCTCTCAAAAATGAATAAAAACATTTAAAAATATGTTGAAAGAAGGTACAGAACATCATGCTCTGGAGTATGGTGATTTACAAAGGTAAATTCCAGTGGGGATATTATTAACAAATACAAGCAGGGTTTAGGACTTAGAATGTCTTTGGAGTGGGTTTCTAGTGAGAGAAAAATGCAATATTGAGTGAAAAAAAGGAGCCTAGAGATGCATAGGGAATGAAAGAAAATAAGTTAGAAAAAACAAGCTTCATGAAGATAGTCCCACAGAAGCATCATCCTGATCTCAGAAATATCAGCTCTACTTCTCCTGATCCCCAGAGAAACACATGTATCTAGGGACCTGGGCAGGGACCTGCTGTATGTTTTGCCAAGGAAGAATATGAATGTTTTGTCATGGGCTGAGTGCTGACTTTGCCTATATTTTGTTAAATGTATCCTTAAGTATTTTATATTTGTGGATGCTTTCATAAATGATATTTTTTTCATTTAATTCTTAAACTTTTTGTTTCTAGTATATAGATGTACAAATAATTTTATTTAAAATTGAGATGACTGTATATTTACAAAAGTTATAAGAAATAATACATACAGAGATTGTATGTATCCTTTACCCAGTTTCTCTTTACAGCATCTTAATTATACTGCGACATCAAAACCAAGGTATTCACACTGACACAATCAAGACACAGAACATGTTTACCACCACAAGGATCTCTCATATTCCTTTTTACAGCTTCCACTTACCTACCTCCCCACACCCCTCTTTAACCACTAGTAACCACTAATCTGTTCTCCATTTCTATACTTTTTCCTATCTCAAAAATTTTATATAAAAATAATTATGGAATATGTAGTCCTTTGAGTGTGAATTTTTTAACCTAGTATAATCCTTTGTAGATACATCCAGTTTACTATGTGTATTAATATTTAGCACTTGCTGGAGGGGAGGGAGGTGGCAGGAGAGTAGGAGGACCCTAAACTCAACTCATCCTACAAACACAAGATAACTATAAAATAATTCTAAATACCCAAGAAATCAACCTGAAGACCAACAGAACAAACTCCACAACTAAAGGAAGACAAGAGGCCACATCGAAGAAGATAGGAAGTGTGGGTTGTTGGTTTAGAGGAGAAACAGATCACAGGTGCCGTGGATGTGAAGGAATTATGGTCAGAATAAGGGTAAGAGAGAAAGGAGCACACAGGAAAACATACAAGGAGAATGTTCCCCCAAATGCATTGGCTTGGAAAACAAGAGGGGTTGAATTTCCTGAGTTCTTACAACCAGTGGAGCTTAAAGCCTGGAGTTTTAAAAGTCAGTGGGTTTGGCTGAAATAGAGCCCAGAGGACACTGCATCTTCCTGGAGAGAAGGCAGACAAACAACCCAAGAGCAAGCAATGTGGAAACAGTGATCTGAAAACCACTGGTGACACACAGTGGGGAGATAATTCACTCCTCTTGTAACACATCCCAGAGATACAGTCACAGAGACACAAAGGAGCTGATTGGCACAATTTCCCTGCTTTGGCCCTCAGCATAAACACAGAATCACCTGAAGGGAGCTGAGCAGCACCAACACAGGATGTCTAACTTGCATACACCAAGCCCCAACCCCTGTGTTCTGGTGGGACAATTCTTCTCAGTCACACTTTCCTTAGTCCCAACATGGTGGGCCTCTCCCTCAGAGATCAGCATAAACTCATGCTCATACCACATCTTCCAGCCCGAGCTCTGCAGGTCCTCGGTTCTGATGGAGATGGTGTCAGGACTCATTTCACAAGCAGATCAGGGCACACCTAGTTAAATCTCACCACATTCACTCAAGGGACCAAACACTGCCTACAGCATGCAAGGAGAGCCTCTAAGGATGACTGGCCTGAAGTATAGAGCAGCCAAACTACAACAGCACACACAGCACAAACTTGAAGAACCAGGCCCTTGACACTACTCTTCCTCACTAGGCCATTACTTTCAGAAGCAGGAGACATAACTGGTTTTTCTAACACAGAGGAGAAGGCACAGGTTTAGACAAAATGCCAAGATGGAGGAATTTATCCCAAAGGAAAGAACAAGATAAAGCCATGGCCAAAGATCTAAACAAAACAGATATAAGTAACATGCCTGATGGAGATTTTAAAGCAACAATCCTAAGAATACTCTCTGGGCTTGAGAAAATAACACAGAGACATATTAGTTAAAAAAAGAATAATAGAGGGGTGTCTGGATGTCTCAGTTGGTTAAGTGTCCAACTTCAGGTCAGGTCATGATCTCATGGTTTGTGAGTTTAAGTCCCTAATCAGGCTCTGCACTAATAGCACAGAGCCTACTTGGGATTCTCTCTCTGTCCCTCCCCCACTTGCTCTCTCTCTCTCTCTCTCTCTCAAAATAAATAAATAAAGTTTTAAAAATGAATCATAGAGAAAGAGAGCACTAAATTAGATTAGAAACATGCCTCATGCAAAGAACAGCAACCTGGAAGAAGCAGAGAAACGATTTAATGACCTAGAATACAAAGTAATGGAAAGTAATGAAGCAGAACAAAAAAAAGAGAAAGCAGAATTATGAAACATGAAATAGACAGGGAATTCAGTGACTCCATTAAACATAATAATATTTATAACAGGAGTCTCAGAAGAAGAGAGAGAAAAGGGGACAAAATTTATTTGAAGAAATAAGAGCTGAAACTTCTCTAATCTGGAGAAGGAAGAGACATCCAGATGCAAGAAACACAGAGAACTCCCATCAAGATAAAAAATAGCAGTCCAACACCAAAACATATTGTACTCAAATTTGCAAAATATAGTGTTAAGGAAAAGATGATAAAGCATCGTGATAAAAGAAGTTAATCACTTTAAAGGAAAACCCATCAGCTAGCTGGAGATTTCTCAATTGAAACTTGGCAGGACAGAAGGGAGTTGCATGATATATTCAAGTTGCTGAATGGGAAAAATCTTCAGCCAAGAGTAGTATATCCATCAAGGCCGTCATTCAGAATAAAAGATGAGATAAAGAATTTCCCAGACCAAAAACAAAAGCAACAACAACAACAATAACAACTAAAGGAGTTACTGACCACTAAATCAACCCTTCAAGAAGTATTAAAGGGGACTCTGACTGGAAAGGAGAGACCAAAAGTGGTAAAGACAAAAAAGAACCAAAGAAAATTTCCAGAATCAATGACAAAACAGGCACAAATACGTACTATCAATAATAGTTTGAATATAAATGATCTAAACATGCCAATCAAAAGATATAAGGTGTCAAAGTGGATTTAAAAATATGATCCATCTTTATGCTGCCTACAAGAGACTAATTTTAGACCTAATGACAATGGTAGATTATAAGGGATGGGATGGATAATCATATATAATGAAAATAAAATACAAAAGAAAGCCAGAGTAGCAATAGGTATATAGGACAAAGTAGACTTTAAAATAAAGACTGTAATGAGAGATGAAGAAGCAAACTATAGATTAATAAAAGGGGACAATCCAACAACAATATATAAAAATTGTAAATGTTTATGCATCCAACATTGGAGCACCCAAAATATATAAAACAGTTAATAACAAACATAAAGGAACTAATTGATAATAATATAACATCTCACTTACTTCAATGGACAGATTATCTAAACAGAAAATAAACAAGGAAACAATGGCTTTGAATGACACTGGATGAAATGGACTTAACAGATATATTCAGAACATTTCATCCTAAAGCAGCATAATACATATTTTTTTCAAGTGCACATGGGACATTCTGCAGAATAGGTCACATACTAGGTCACAAAACAGGCCTGAACAAATACAAAATGATTGAAGTCATACCACACAACTTTTCTGACTACAACATTGTGAAACTAGAAGCGGAGCACAAGAAAAAATATGTAAAGACCAAAAATACATGTAGGTTAAGCACCATGCTACAAACAATAAATGGGTTAACCAGGAAATCAAATAAGAAATAAAAAAATTCATGCAACAAATGAAAATGAAACCACAACAATCCCAAACCTCTGGGATGCAACAAAGTGGTTCTAACAGAGAAGTATGTACCAATACAGAACTACCTTAAGAAGCAAGAAAAATCCCAAATGAACAACCTAAGCTCACACCTAAAGAAGTTAGAAAAGGAAAACAAATGAAGCCTAAAGCAATCAGAAAAGAGGAAAGGTAAAGATTAGAGCATAAGCAAATGATATAAAAACTAAATATATATATAACAGATCAATGAAACCAGAAGATGGTTCTTTGAAAGAAATAATAAAATTGATAAACCTCTACCCAGGTAGAAATAAAAATCAACACCAAAGAAATACAATTATAAGAAAATATTATGAAAAAATGTCAACAAGTTGGACAATCTGGAAAAAAATGGATACGTTTCTAGAAGCACATAAACTACCAAAACTGAAAGAGGAAGAAATAGAAAAATTGAACAGACTGATAACCAGGGCAGAAAATGAATCAGTAATCAAAAATCTCCCAACAAACAAAAGTCCAGAGCCAGATGGCTTCACAGGAAAATTCTACCAAACATTTAAAAAAGAGTTGAAACATTTTTCTCCAATTATTCTAAAAAATAGAAAAGAAAACCTTCAAATTTATTACATGAAACTAGCATTAGCCTTATACCAAAACTACATAAAGATTCCATTAATAGAGAGAACTAGAAGAAATATCCCTATTGAACATAGATGCAAAAATGCTCAATAAAATACTAGCAAACTGAATCCAACAATATATTTAAAAATATTCACCACGATCAAGTGGGATTTAGCTCTGAGTTTCAAGGGTGGTTCAATATTCACAAATCAATCCACATAATACAGCATATTAATAAAATAAATAATTAAGAATCATTTGCTCCTCTCAATATATACAGAAAAAGCATTTTATAAAGTAAAATGACCATTCATGATAAAAACCCTCAACAAAATAGGTTTAGAGGGAACATACCACAACATAATAAAGGCCGTATACAAAACACCAATAGCTAATATCATCCTCAATAGGGAAAAAAAGCTGAGACATTTTCTTCTCCTTTCAGAAACAAGACAGTATTATACCACATAGCACTGGAAGTCCTAGGCACAGCAATAAGACAACAAAAAGAAATAAAAGACATCCAAATCAGCTAGGAAGAAGTAAAAATTACACTATTTGAAGATGACATGATACTATGTATAGAAAACCCTAAGGACTCCACCACAAAACATCTAGAACTGCTTAACAAAGCCAGTAAAGTTCCAGGATAGAAAATCAATGTGCAGAAATATGTTGTATTTCTATACAGCAATAATGAAGCAGCAAAAAGAGAAACTGAGGAATCTATCCCATTTACAGTTGCACCAAAACCCACAATATACCTAGGAATAAACCTAACCAAAGGGGTAAAAGACCTGTATCCTAAAAATTATAAAACACTGTTGAAAGTAGTTGAATGAGACACAAAGAAATGGAAAGAAATTCCATGCTGATGGATCAGAAGAAAAATATTGTTAAAATGTGTATACACCCAAAGCGATCTACACATTTAATGCAATTCCTATCAAAATATCCGGCATCATTGTTTTTCACAGAGCTAGAACAAACAATCCAAAAATTTGTATGGAACCACAAAAGACCCTGAATAGCCAAAACAACCTTGCAAAAGAAAAGCAAAGATGGAGGAATCACAATTCCAGACTTCAAGTTTTATTACAAAGGGGTAGCAATCAAGAGTATGGTACTAGCAGAGAAATAGACACATGTATCAATAGAACAGAATATAAATGCCAGAAATGAGCTATATAGTCAATTAATCTTCAACAAAGCAGGAAAGCCTAGTCAATGGGAAAAAGACAGTGTCTTCAAAAAATGGTTTGGGAACACTTGGACAGCAACATGCAAAATAATTAAACGGGACAACTTTATTACATTTACACAAAAACAAATTCAAAATGGATTAAAGACCTAAATGGGAGACAGGAAACCATCAAATCCTAGAGGAAAATACAGGCAGTAACCTCTTTGACATGGGCCATAGCAACTTCTTTCTAGGTATATCTCCTGAGGCAAGGCAAACCTAAGCAAAAATAAACAGGTGGGATTTCATCAAAATTAAAAGCTTCTGCACAAAGAAACAATTAATAAAACCAAAAGGCAACCTACGAAATGGGAGAAGATATTTGCAAATAACATATCTGATAAAGGGTTAGGGTTAGTATCTAAAATATATAAAGCACTTATAAAACTAACACCCCAAAATCAAATAATCCAGTGAAAAAATTTACTACAGTTATTTTCATACAGTTATGACTTAATACTTCATCTTTACATTTGTTTACATTTCTCTCAACTATGAATGGTGCTATGTATGGTCTGTAAGTTTTTGTGTATTTGTGTTTTGATAATTTTTAACATTTTATGATTGATTTGTATATATTTTATGGTAGTGAGTGATAAACTAGTATCTACATAAATTTTGTCTTCATGACATACCTTTTCTTTATTTTTTTTTATGTTTCTAGGCTACACAATTTGCTAGGTTTTTTAAATATTTTTTACATATTTCTAAAAGTTTTTCCAATATATTTATTGAAGAAAATCCACATATAAGTGGATTCATGCAATTCAAATCTGTGTTGTTCAAGTGTCAACTCTATTTGTAAACGCTTGCTATTGTCTTTTTTATTATAGCCATTCTAGTGGGCATGAAGTGGTATTTCATCATGGTTTTTATATATGCCCTTGATGACTAATAATATTGAGTATGTTTTCATATGCTTGTTGACCTTTTGTATATTTTCTTTGGAAAAATGTCTATTCAAATCCTTTGATCATTTTCAACCCAGTTGTCTTTTTATTTTTGATTTGTAAGAATTCTTTGTATTTTTGTTAATAGACTCTTAACTGATATATTATTTGAAAATATTTATTTCCATTCTTTGGATTGTCATTTTACTTTTTGATAGTGTACTTTGAATAATAGAGGGTTTTAATTTTGATGAAGTTCAATTTATGCTTTTTTGTAATATGTTGCTTGTGCATGTTCTGTCATATTTGACCTATGACCACATATGACCTGGCCTAATGTAAGGTTTTGAAGATTGACATCTGTGTCTTTTTCCTAATGGCTTTCTCTATTGTTGTTTTAGCTTTCACATTCAATCTTTCATAAATTTCAGTTTATTTATTTACTTACTTTTATATAAGATATGGGTCCAACTTCATTCACTTGCATCTGGATATCCAATTGACCTCAGGCAAATTGTTGAAAAAACTATCCTTTTCCCATTGAGTTGTTTTAAAATTATTATTGAAAATAAAGTGAAGACAGGATATTATAAAAATTAAACTGGAAATAAACATAAAATAGGAAAGCAATAGGTAAAATTAAGCAAAAAAAGGTATTAATTTGAGATCTTTTTCCATTTTTAAATAGTCATTTAAAGGTACATATTAGGGGATGCCTGGGTGGTTCAGTCGGTTAACATCCAATTCAATTTCGGCTCAGGTCATGATCTCACAGCTCCATGGGCTTGAGTCCTGTTTTGGGCTCTGTGCTGACAACGTGAAGCCCACTTGGGATTCTCTCTTTCACCCATTCTCTCTGTCCTTTCCTCTCTCTCCTCATCTCTCTCAAAGTAAATAAATAGACTTTAAAAAATAAATATATAAAAGTACATATTGGTATATATTTTCTCCTAAACGCTATTTTATTGCATCCCTAAGTTTTGGTATGATGTGTTTTCATTTTAATTTATCTCTAAGTATTTTGTGATTTTCATTTTATTTTCTTCCGTTACACATACATTATTTAGGAATGTGTTGCTTAACCGTAAAATGTTTGTGACTTTCAAAATTCCCTTATGTAACTGACTTCTAATTTCATTCCATTTTGGTTGCATACTTTGTATGATTTCAATCATTTGGAATTCAATAAATATATTAAAATTGTTTTGTGAACTAACACATAGTCTTTTCTGGATTTCTAATTTGATTCCATTTTGATCTGAGTAAATATCCTTATAATTTCTTTCTTTTAAATTTATTAAGTTGTGTTTCATCATCCCAAAGGTGGTCTACATTGGTGAATGTTTCCTGCGTCCTTGAGAAGAGTGCATATTCTTCCATTACTGGGTGGGGTGCTCTGTGTATCTGTTATGTCTGGTTCGTTTGTAGTGTTTTCCAAGTGTTCTATCTCCGTATTGTCTCTCATTTATTTTTCTTTCCATTACTGAAAGTGAGATATTGGTATCTCCAATTACTATTATTGGATCATCTAATCCTCCCTTTAATTCTCAGACCTTTTTTGTTGTTGTTGTCTGTTTTGTTTTTTGCTTCATGTATTTTGGGGCTCTGTTGTTATATGAATATATGTTTTTTTGTTATTATGATGAATTAACTATTATAAATAGCCTTATTTTTCTCTAGTGCAAGTTTCATCTTAAAGACTGTTTCCTCAAATATTAGTCATATATTAGAACTCTAGCTCTGTTTTTGGATACATTTTCATTGGTATATCTTTTTCCACCTTTTGACTTTCAACCCAATTCATTTATGTCTTTGAATCTAAACTATGTCTCTTATAGAGAGCATATACTTATTTTTGTATTCATTCCTCCACTACCTACCCCTTATTTTGAGTTTCTAATTAATTTATATTTCATGATATTATTGGTCATGTATGATTTACAATTGCTAATGTATTGTTTTCTTTATGTCTTATTTCTGTTTTTCTTCCTTTATTCCTCCTTAAAGTTGTAAAATTTATTTTGTATTAAGTAGATACTTTCTAGCGTATCATTTTAATTACCTTGCCATTTTTTATTATACATTTTAAGTTATGTTCTTAGTGGTTGCCTTGAGGATTACAGCTAACAGCTTAATTTATGACAATATAGCATAGGTTAATACAACTTAATTTCAATGGTATATAAGCATTTTGCTCCTTTATAACTCTGTTACCTTCCCATATTTCATACTATTATTAACTTACAAATTACAATTTTATACTTTTTAATTCCATCAATACAGATTTATAATTTTATTAGGTTGCCTTTTTAGTTAGGAGAAAAAAATATTTACAGACAACAAATACATTTATTTGTCTTCTATTCTCAAGGTAATAACTTTATTGGAGCTCTTTATTTTGTCGTATGGGTTTGAATTACTGTCTAATGTCCTCTTAGTTTGACTTCCTGGAAACCATTTAGTATTTATGGTAGATCAGGTTTATTAATAATAACTCTTCTTAATTTTTGTTGTTGTTGATGGTTGGTGGTGTTTGTTTGATCTAGGAAGGTCTTAATTTCTTTCCCATTTTAAAGAATAATTATGTTGAATATAGAACTCTTGGTTGACAGTCTTTTACCCATTGGATACTCTTTGCTGCTTTGTCAAAGATTAATTGACCATATAGTTATGAGTTTATTTTTGGGTTTTCTATGATCTATGTGTCCATTTTTGTGCCAGTACTATACTGTCTTGATCACCACAGCTCTGTGATTTTAAAGAAATAAGACGGTGTTGGAGAACAAATGAGATTTTTCTTTTCTTCTTTTGTTCAAGTAATCTTGGTTCAAGCATAAAGTTGAAGAGAAAGTGACCTAAATGACTCATGTTTTATTTCAGGGAACAAATAGCATTATGTTCCCCAGTGAATTGAGAGATATTTTTCTACCACTCCAATATGCCCACTCACCATTCAGTATGAGGGTCAGACAGGGAGAGAGAAAGAATTGCCCCTTTTGAGGAAGTGGGTGTATGAATACTGTGTACCATCATTTCTCTACAAGAAAGATAAGGGAGTCACCTCTTACCTTAAAGAATGCCCAGAGAAAAAGCAGTGGTGAAGTTAGATGGTGCCTACACAAAGGAATTTTGGCATTTTCCCTGATTGGATAGTTGATAAGCCACTGGACATGTTAGCTGCACTATTTTCCTATTGATGCTAATACAACAGGGAATTTGTACATTTCATCTAAGTTGCTGAATTTATCTAACATGTAATTTCAAAATATTAATGTACTATCCTTTTTTTATTTGCAGGGTGTTTGATAATATACTAACTTTTACTTTCTGAAATTACTAATTTGTGTCTTCTTTTTATGATTTTCTTATTGGTAAACTTCTCAATTTTATAGATCTTTCTAAAAGATTTGTAATTGAAAACCTTGCCACTAAGAAAAAAATGCCCCAGCCAGATAACTTCACTGATGAATTTTATAAAGTATGAGAAAAGTATTATATTGGGGCGCCTGGGTGGTTCAGTTGGTTAAGCATCCTACTCTTGGTTTCAGCTCAGATCGTGATCTTGCAGTTTGTGAGTTTGAGCCCCACGTTGATCTCTGCACTGACAGTGTGGATTCTGCTTGGGATTCTCTCTCTGTCTTACCCCCCCTCTCAAAATAAATAAATAAACTTTAAAAAAAAGAAAAATATTATATCAATTCTACCAAAACTTTAATTGAAAACTAAATAGAAAACTTTTTTACAGTGTATCTTTTCATACTAGGATTTCCTTGGTAACATAATCAAAGAAGGATATTACAAGCAAAGACTAATTTCCTCATGAATGTAGATATAAAAATTCTTAATAAGGGTCACCTGGGTGGCTCAGTCGGTTGAGTGTCCGACTTCAGCTCAGGTTATGATCTTATGGTCCAGTCCATGAGTTTGAACCCTGCATTAGGCTCTGTGCTGGCAGCTCATACCCTGGAGCCTGCTTCAGATTCTGTGTTTCCCGCTCTCTCTTCCCCTCTCCTCTCTCTCTCTCTCTCTCTGAAAAATAAGTAAACAGTAAAAAAATATTTTCTTTAATTTTTTTTTAATCTTTATTTATTTTTGAGAGAGAGAAACAGAGCGTGAGCAGGGGAGGAACAGAGAGAGAAGGAGACACAGAATCTGAAGCAGGCTCCAGGCTCCAAGCTGTCAGCACAGAGCTCGACCTGGGGCTCGAACCCATGAACTGCCAGATCATGACCTGAGCGGAAGTCAGACCTGAGCCGAAGTCAGATGCTTAACCGACTGAGCCATCCAGGCGCCCCTACATTAAAAATATTCTTAATAAAATATTATCATATTAAATCTGGCAATGTGTGCAGAATGTAAAAAAAAAAAAAACTGACCTGGTAAAAATTTTGCAAGTTAGTTTTAATGTTAAACAGTCAATCAGTATAAAGAAAAGTTAATCAATATAATTTGCCGTATTCATAGAATAAAGGAGAACCATTATATAACAATCTCAAGAGATATGAAAAGATCATTTGGCAAAATTTTAAATCCATGCATAAAACTCTCATCAAATAAGGAGTAGAAAATAACTTACTAAAACTGATAAAAGTCATGTAAGACAAACCTGTATCTTAAATTATACCTAATGATAAAAGACTGAATGCTTTCTTCCTAGTTTTGGTAATATGACAAGGATTTCCACTTTGACCTTTTCTATTTAACATTATACTGGAGGTTCTAGATAGTGCAACAAGGTCAGAATAATATATATATTATATATTCTAAAGAATATATATTATATATAATATATATTATATATATATATTATAAATATATATCAATATATATTAAAAATTAAAAATAATAATATATACTCTAAATATATATATTATATTTAATTATAATAATATATATTATAAATTATATATAAAGTATATAATAATTTAATTATAATAAATTATAATTAATTTATATAGAAATATAGAAATATAATATATAATATTAATATATATTCTAAATATATAAATATATATCTAAATAATATATATTCTAAATATACAATACTAATATATATTCTAAATATATAATATATATATTCTAAAGAATATACATTCTATATATAATATAGAATATATATTCTAAAGAATATATATTAAAGAATATATATTATATATTATAAAGAAAGAAAATTGTCTTTATTTACAGATATGATCATGTACATAGAAAATCTTATGGGAACTACTTAGAACTTAGCAAATAATAATAAATGAACTTAGAAAAATTGTAAAACACAGCAAGGACAAGATGAGTTCAACAGATGAATTGAGAAAATAGAGAGAAAAATCAGTGAAGTTGATGACAGAGTAATAGAAATTACCTAATCAGAACAATAGGGAGCAAATAGACTAAAAAATAAATTAATATAATATAATATAATATAATATAATATAATATAATATAATATAATATAATGGAATGGAATAAAATCAAATAAACTGAACCTCAGGGACCTGTGGAAGTATAATAAAAGACCTATATTTTATATTTTAGGATTCCAGAAGGAGAGGAGAAAGAGAGCAGGACTGAAGAAAGAAATAATAACAGAAAACTCCCTAAATTTGGCAAAAGACATAAACATAAATATTCAAGAAGCTGAATGAACTCCAGGATGAAGAAGGAAATGAACACTAAGTTACATCACAGACAAACTGCAGAAAACTAAATACAAAGAAAACATGAAAGCAGACAGTGAGAAAGCTATCTTAGCTATAGAAGAGGATGAGTTTGAGTAAGAGTCGAAATCTCAACCGAAACTGTGGGGAACTGAAGGAAGTGCCATAGCATTTGTCAAATTCTGAAAGAAAAAGACTGCCAACCTAGAACTTTATATGTCCTAAAAACATATTTCATCAATGAAGGGGAAATCAAGACATTTAAGATGAAGGAAAAATAAGATAATTCCGCACCATTAGATGTACAGTAAATGAATGGCTGAATAAAGTTTTATAAATAGAAAATAAAAAATGAGGGAAGGAATATGGAACATCATGAAGGAAGAAATGAGTAAGAAAAACATGAGTAAATAAAATAGACTTTCCTTCTATTGAATCTCTTAAGTTGTGTGTGATGGTTGAAGTAAAAAATTACAACATTTTGATAGAGTTCTAAATGTAGATAAAGGAATATTTAATTTAATTATATTATAAATGATGGAGTTCAGAGGGATGTAAAAAGAAGAAAAGTTTATACACTTCATTTAAGTTGGTAAAATAATACCACCAGATTGTGGTAAAAACAGTATTCAAATAGGTATACTCAAAGCACTGTAGGTAATTTAAAATTAAATTATAAATTATGTTCAAGTAGCACTCAGGGAAACAGGTTAAAAAAAAAAGGAAACTATGCCAATTTTAGAATTGTTTGTTCTAACCCTGTGAAAAATGCTGGCAGTATTTTGATAGGGATTGCATTTAATGTGTAGATTGCTTTGGGTAGTGTAGAGTATAGGTGTTTTACCTCTTTGGTTATGTTTATTCCTGGGTATCTTATGGTTTCTGGTGTAATTGTAAGTGGGGTTGATTCTTTATCTTTCTGCTGCTTTATCATAGGTATACAAAATGCAACAGATTTCTGTACACTGATTTTTTATCCTGCAACTTTACTGGATTATGTATCAGTTCTAACAATTTTTTGGTGGTCTTTAGGATTTCCTATATAGACTATCATGTCATCTACAAATAGTAAAATTTTTACTTCTTCTTGGATGATTTGAATGCCTTTTATTTCTTTTTGTTGTCTGATTGCTGAAGCTAGGGCTTCCAGTACTATGTTAAATTACAGTGGTGAGAAAGGATATCCCTCCTTTATTTATGACCACAGAGGAAAAGCTCTCACTTTTTCCCCATTGAGGGTGATATTAGCTGTGGTTTTTTCATATATGGCTTTTATTATGTTCAAGTGTGTTCCCTCAAAACCTACTTTGTTGAGGGTTTTTATAATGGATAGATGTTGTACTTTGTCAAATGCTTTTTCTGCATTTATTGAAATGATCATAAGGGAAAACTGGGCAGCAACATACAAAGAATGAAACTGGACCACTTTCTTACACAATACACAAAAATATATTCAAAATGGATTGAAGGCTGAAAGTTGAGACAGGAAGCCATTAAAATCCTAGAGAAGAACACAGACAGTAACCTCTTTGAGATCAGTCATAACAAATTCTTACTGGATATGTCTCCTGGACAAGGGGAACAAAAGCAAAAATAAATTATTGAGACTTCATCAAAATAAAAAGCCTTTGCACATCAAAGAAAACAATCAAGAAAACTATAAGTCAACTGTAGAATAGGAGAAAATATTTCCAAATGACATCTGATAAAGGGTTAGTATCCAAAATATGTATAAAGAACTTATCAAACCTAACATCAAACACAATCTTATTAAACATGGGTTGAGACATATAATGGAAAAGAGGTTGGAATTTGACAATGCCAAGAACTCTTTATAAGGTTAGGAGTTTTCAGGAAATCCATATAATAAATTTATTGGGCATATTAATTTCTAGGGTTGCTATAGAAAATTACAACAAACTTTGCAAAAAGAACAGAAATTTATCTTCTCATGTTTCTGTAGATCAAAAGCCCAAATCAAGATGTAGGCAGGGTGGTTTCCTTCCAGAAATTCTGTGGTAGAATCCTCTCTTGCCACTCTCTGAAATTTTAGTTTGTTGCCAGCAGTCCTTGCTTTCCTTGGTTTTTAACTCCAGCCCTCCAATCTCTGCTTCAATCTTCACGTTGCCTTCTCTGTGTGTTCTGTGTCTTAAATATCATTTCACCTTTCTCATGTAAGTATGCCAGTAATTGCATTTAGGCACCACCCTAAATCCAGGATTATTTTACACCAAATCTTTAACTCAATTACATCTGCAAAAACCCTATTTCCAAATAAGGTCACATTCACAGGTGACCTTGGACATATCTTTTGGGGTCGACACTATTTGATTTAAAACTGACTGAGAACAAACTGAGGGTTGATGGGGGGGTGGTAGGGAGCGGAGGGTGGGTGATGGGTATTGAGGGCACCTGGTGGAATGAGCACTGGGTGTTTAATGGAAACCAATTTGACAATAAATTTCATATATTAAAAAAAATATGTTATCTCAAAAAGATTTGTGGGTTTGATCTCTGTCTAATGAGATCGATAATAAATTGATACACAGAAAGCCCCCCCAAAAAACAATAAAGAAAAATAAAAATAAATAAATAAAACTGAGAATCTCCCAAGAAATCCGTTATCAAAGTCCATTTGTGAAAATTTCATTTCTGGGTTAAAGTGGGCCCAAGCTGATGGAATGTGAGAAGGAGCAGCACTGTGCAGTAAAGGTCTGCCAGGAATCTGAAAGCTCTAGGCATGTATGACCTTCAAGCTGTGGGGCCCCTTCTGGGTTTGATTTACTGGTGGACATTGAGGGTGAGGTAATGTTACATAGTATTTTTTTTCCTGTCTGTTGATTTATTTCTCTGACTTCTCCAAATTTTATAGTTTTATTTCTTACATTTAGGACTAGGATTTATGTCCCTTGTGTATAGTGGAAGAAAACATTTGAGGTTTATCTGTTGCTGTTTTTATAGAACAACTTGTTTGAAGGATTATTTTTACCCTATTGAGTTAACTTGGCACTTTTGTCAAAAATTAGTTGACCATATGTGTGTGGCTCTATTGCTGGATGTATTCTTCTGATCTATTAAAATCTATATCTTCCTTAGGCAAATAAAAAAACTCAATTATTGTGGCTTTATAGTTTATCTTTTTCAAATATGTTTAGCTATTTCATATAAATTAGTACTTTCCTGTAGATTTTTAGAAATAGCTTAAAAGTTTCCTCCCCCAAAAAGAAACTACGAGGATTTATTTTGGACTATGCTGAAACTATAGATCTATTTCAGAGACTTGATATCTTAGTAAAATTGTGTCTTCAAATTCATTAACTTATTTATCTTGAATATATCCTAGCAATGAATTGTAGATTTCAATGTAGAATTCTTGCACATATTTTGTTAAATTTATTATTAAATTTTTAAAAGATACATTAATGTCATTCTATATGCTATTTTAAATTATACTTTTCAGTTTTTCAATTGTTGTATACAAATAAAATTAATATTTGTATATTTTTTGATCATGCAACCTTGCTAAACTATCTAGTAGTTTTTGCAGATTCCTTAAAAGGTCATCCACAGAGATAAACATTTCATCTACATAAAAAAGGAAGCTTTGCCTATTAAATTATAATCTATACAGATTTTATTTTTCCTGCTTGATTTCAGTGAGTAGGGCCAAGAATGTAATGTTAACTAGTGGTAAGAGAGGACATCCTTGCTATATTTCTCATCTTAAGCAGAAAACACATAATTTGTCTCTATTAAGTATGATGCTTATCTGTAGGTTTTTCAAACATGTTTTTTATCAGGTTGAGGAAATTCTCTTCTATTCCTAGATTTTTGACAAGTTTTATCATAAATGAGTCTGATTAGTCATATGAATTCCCTGTATCTACTGAGATAATTATATAATTTTTCTCATTTATTGTATTTACATGGTAAATTACATTGATTGATTGGTATGTGTGCAATCAAGATTACATTTCAGGATAAATTTTACTTAGTCCTTATGTATTAGACATTTTAAATATTTCTAGGTTCAATTTATTAATATATATTTTTCAAGTTTTTATTTAAATTCCAGTTAATTAACATCCAGTGTAATATTAGTTTCAGGTGTACAATATAGTGATTCAATACTTTCATATATCACCCAGGGCTCATCACAAATGCACTCCTTAATTCCCATCACCTATTTAACTTATTCCCCCACCCACCTCCATTTCTAATCTTTTGTTGTATATTTTTGCATCTACGTTCATGAGGAAAATTGAACTGCAATGTTCTTTGCTTTTACATTTCTGTAAATTTTGGTTTTTGTATCAAGATAATAAGATTTTCACAAAATCAGTTAAAGAGTATAAGCAAGAAAAGGCTAACCCAGTAGTTCTGGGCTGTTCAGAACTAGATATTTTCAATACTTCTCTTCAGGACTGGCCCCTGGCCTGGTTCTGGGAGATGATCTCTTTAAGCCCTTGGGATACTCTGCCTGATAAGAGTGTTGTTTGTTTGTTTGTTTGTTTGTTTGCTTGTTTGTTTGTTTTTATGGAGGCCCTGGCTCCCATAGAACCAGTTTAATTAGACAGTTTACATTAAAAAATGTGTTTTATGGTGACTACCTTATTTTACTCTGGGGGGCTGGAGTTTGAGTAGTCGTGGTTAGTCATGCAGGAGCTGCATGCCTATGTGAGTGACCTTCAAGAGAAACTCTGGACACCAAGGTTCAGTTGAACTTTTCATGTTGACAACATTTTACATATATTATCACACATTGTTGCTAGGAGAATTAAGTATATCATGTGACTCCACTGGGAGAGGACAACTGAAAGCTTGAATCTGGGTTCTTTTGGACTTCACCCCTTTTTCTGATTTTAATGTTTCCTTTCACTCTAATAAACCATACTGTAAGTACAATAGCTTTTCTGAGTCCTGTGAGTCTTCGTACATCATCGGGCCTGAAAGTTGTAGTAAGAACCCAGTTCTCAAGTTTGTGCTAAAGAGGGATTCACAAGAATGTCTCTGACTCACTGAAATGGTGGAAGAATTATTTGGAAAAATGATATGCAAATAAGCAAAGGATAGAAAACCTTAGATGCATGGGTGGCTACCAAATCACTCATAGTATGTGACAGCAGATGTGTTGTGATCAGTTACTAGAGGGAAAATGTTACTAATGGATTTAGAAATGATAGAATTGACTCCTTAAAAGTTGGCTCGTTGTATACCTAAAGAAATGCAAAGTAATTTTAAAAATATAAATATATAAAATTTTGGAAATTTTTATTTGCTATCGCTAAAATTAAGTAGAGGAGATTGTTGACCAGAACCTGGACCTGTACTAAGCTTGAACTTTGGACAGTCTTAGCTATAGCCATTAGCCTCAGGGTAGTCAACAAAAGGAAATTATTCTAGAATAACCTCTGCTCACCAAGAAGGTAATCCAAGTGGCTGTGGGGAGCTCAAAACCAAGAAAGTACTGAAATTAAGTGGGGGTGGGAGGCAGGGTGAAGCAGTTGTCTCATTTGATTGATGAAAGAAAGAAAGAAAGAAAGAAAGAAAGAAAGAAAGAAAGAAAAACTCAGAAGCTGTCTACTTGATTTTTTTCTTAAAAATGTTTATTTTTGAGAGAGACAGAGAGAGAGAGAGAGAGGAGAGAGCTGTCGATGCAGAGCCAGATTTAGGGCTTGAACTTACAGATTGTGAGACCATGACCTGAGCCAAAGTTGGATGCTTAATCAACCAAGCCACCCAGGTGCCCCTGTATCCAGATTTTTAATGCCGCACTATGGAGGAGCATATTGGGGTTGATGTAAAACCCACAGGTTACTATTGGACAATCACAAATGGCTGTATATTATATAAACAAAAAATAAGTGAATTCTGAAGGAACAGCTAGTCTGATATACTAATATAAGTCACTCTAAGTTTTGTTTACCCTGTGAAATGAAATTTTACTTTCTCTCCAAGGAAAATTTCCCAGAGTAAGTGGCTGATGTGCTGTGTATGCAAGCCATGCTGAATTGGCTTTATGATGATGGGTATGTCTATGCATTTAATAATAACCTTACCTAGGTCATGGTGGATGCCATGATCAAGGAGACTTCTTTCACAAGAGCACCCCATATAAGCTTACTGCTGAGAAATCAGGCAATAGTCTGAGATGCTGTATCAATTTTCTTTGTCTCTTCATGGGTCTTATAGAAGCTAAGAAAATTATCCACAAGAAAATGGAGGTAGACAAAGGGACATGTTACCAAAGGATAGAAACCTTGAAATGATTGTTAATGAATCAGTGAATAAAACAGACTCTTAGGGGGTCATCTCAAAGGTCTTAGTGCAGTACTATCAAGGTTAGGTAGACAAATGGGATGCTCCACTGGATCACAACATTGAAGAGCTCTAAACAAATCCACTCTGCTTACTTTGGAGGGATTTTATTTATTTTATTTTTTAATTTATTGTCAAATTGGTTTACATACAACACCAGTACTCATACCAGCAAGTGCCCTCATCAATGCCCATTTCCCCCTCTCCCTCACCCCCCCCATCCACCCTCAGTTTATTCTCTGTATTTCAGAGTCTCTTGTGGCTTGCCTACCTCCCTCTCTGTTTGTAACTATTTTTTCCCCTTCCCTTCCCCCATGGTCTTCTGTTAAATTTCTCAAGATCCACATATGAGTGAAAACATATGATATCTGTCCTTCTCTGACTTATTTATTTCACTCAGCATAAACCTTCCAGTTCCATCCATGTTGATGCAAATGACATGACTTCATTCTTTCTCATCGCCAAGTAGTATTCCATTGTATATATAAACCACATCTTCTTTATCCATTCATCAATTGATGGACACTTAGACCTCTTTCCATAATTTGGCTATCGTTGAAAGTTCTGCTATAAACATTGGGGTACATGTGCCCCTATGCATAAGGACTCCTGTATCCCTTAGGTAAATTCCTAGTAGTGCTATTATTGGTCATAAGGTAGTTCTATTTTTATTTTTTTGAGGAACCTCCACACTGTTTTCCAGAGCTGCTGCACCAGTTTGTATCCCCACCAAAAGTTCAAGAGTGTTCCCATTTCTCCACATCCTCACCAGCATCTGTAATTTCCTGATTTGTTCATTTTAGCCACTCTGACCATTGAGAGGTAATATCTCAGTGTGGTTTTGATTTGTACTTCCCTGATGATGAGTGATGTTGAGCATCTTTTCATGTGTTTGCCATCTGGATGTCTTCTTTGGAAAAGTGTCTATTCATGTCTTCTGCCAATTTCTTCACTGTATTATTAACCAAAAAACAAATAATCCAGTGGAGGGATTTTTAAAGCTAGAAGGTAAAGCTAAGGAGAAATGTGATTTCAAATCTCCAAAGATATTAATTTGTTAAGCAAATTAATCAGGATTTTGGATGGCACATATTCTAATCTGAGAATATTGCTAACTCCTATCTATAAAACTACCCAAAAGGACATATTTAAATGGAAGCCTGAAAAATGGTAGGTTGTGTTCAAATTGCAAAAAGTGGTGATGTAAGCAATACTTTGGAGCCATTATGATCCGCACTCAGATATAATTTGAAAGTATCTTTAAATTCACATTTATGCAGACTAAAATTTATGGTAAAATCTGGCCATTTCACCCAGAAGTGATTTTTGGATTTTGAACCAGAAAATTTTCAGAGACAGTGGTACATTGAAACCATTTGAGAAACAATTATTGGCTTGCTATCTATCCCTATTACTGAAGGGAATAAAAATCTTGAAACCTGACATAATATCTTGGACAATGGAAACCAAACTGTTCTCTGTTCCTATGAGTTTGTTTTGTGTTTTTTTTTTGGGGGGGGGGGTTGTTTGTTGTTAGTTTGTTTTTAGATTTCACATATAAGTGAGATCACACAGTATTTACCTTTCTCTGTCTTATTTCACTTAGTATAATGCCCTCAGGATCCATCCATGTTATCACAAATGGCAGGTTTTCCTCCTCCATTCCCCTCTTTCTCCTTCTCCTTCTCCTTTCCCATTCTTCTTCTTCGTCGTCGTCGTCATCGTCGTCGTCTTCTTCATCTTCTTCTTCTTTTATTTATGTATTTATTTTGATAAAGAGAGAGAGAGAGAGCATCACTTGGAGAGGGGCAGAGAGAATGGGTAAGAGAGAATTCCACTGGGGGCTCAATGTCATGAACAGTGAAATCATGACCCGAGCCAAAATCGATAGCCAAAAGCTTAACCGACTGAGCCACCCAGGTACCCCAGTTTTCTTCTTTTTGTGGATGATTAATATTCCATTATGTATATACTCATTCATTGATAGACACATAGGTTGTTTACATGTCTTGATTATTACAAATAATGCTTCAGTAAACATAAGGGTGCAGATATCTCTTCAAGATAGTGATTCCATTTTCTGTGGATATATATATACCCAGAAGAAGAATTGCTGAATCATATGGCAGTTCTATTTTTAATTTTTGAGGACATCCATGTTATTTTCCATAGTGGCTGTGCTAATTTATATTCCCATCAACAGTGTACGAGGGTTCCCCTTCTCTACATGATTGACAACATTTTTATCTGTTGCCTTTTTGATAATAGCCATCATAGCAGGTATGAAGTGATATTTCATTATGGTGTTAATTTGCTGTTCAAATTAAATGATCAGTAATGTTGGGCACATTCTCATGTACAGGTTAGTGCTTTGGATAGGATATCTGCTTTCAAAAATGTCTGTTCAGATCTTTGCCCATTCTTAAAATTAGATGATGATGATGATGATGATGATGATGATGGTGATGATGATTTACTATTGAGTTGTAGGACTTCTTTATATATTTTGCATATTGACCCCTTATCAGATGGATAGTTTGTAAAAAACTTTCTTCTGCTCTGTATGTTGCCTTTTCACTTATAGGTTCATATATCTCTGTTCTTTTTTCTTTAAATCTCTATTCCTGTGTTTTGTAGTTTTTATTGTAGTATCTTTAATTTCTTTTGTAATTTTAATCAGTATTTAATCTTAAGCCTGTGCAGTGAAATTTTCACTTCAGTTGTACTTTCCAGCTCTAAAAGTTCCATTTTTTTCCTTTTATGTTCAAGTTTTGACATATGATTAGAATGTGGCTTGTTATTTCATTGTTTGCTAGTTACATCACCCCTTTAATTTTTTTCTATTTATTTTTACTGACTTTTCTCCTGGTTATGAGACTTATATTCCTGCTTCTTTGGTTATCTGGAGTATTGTGGGGATGATCGTTTGGTTGGTTGGTTTTGGACATTGTGATTTCACACTGCTGATCACCTGGATATTTTAAACCTTCTTTAAAAAAGTTTGAAGTTTAGACAGGCAATTAAAATATGTTTTGAGGGGTGCCTGGGTGGCTCAGTCAGTTGAGCATCTAACTTTGGCTCAGATCATGATCTCATGGTTTGTGAGTTCAAGCCCCACATTGGGCTCTCTGTTGTCAGTGAAGAGCCTGCTTCAGATCCTCTGTCCCCGTCTCTCTCTCTGCACCTTCCCTGCTCACATTCTATCCCTCAGTAATAAAAGTAAACATTAAAAAATTAAAAATAAAATTATAAAATAGAATAACATAAAATAAAATAAAATAAAATAAAATTAAATTAAAATTAAATTAAATTAAATTAAATTAAATTAAATTAAATATGTATTGAATCATGTGGCACCTGGGTGGCTCAGTCTTTTAAGCATCCTACTCTTGATTTCAGCTCAGGCCATGATTGAGCTCCTCACTGAGCATAGAGTCTACTTGGGATTCTCTCTCTCCCTCCCTATCTACCCCTTCCCCACTCACATGTATGTGTTCTCTCTCTCTCCCCCCAAAATAAAAATGAAAATAATAAAAAGATAAAAAAAATATACACTGAACCAGTGTGATTTTTTTTTAGTTTATCTAAGCCTTGTATGTCAGATCTCTGGTAGCTTTATTCTAGGGATAGTTTATCACAATAATTAAGGTGTGCCTCTTCTGGTGTCTTCACTTAATGTCCCAGGTGCCCAACAAAGACTACTTTGCCTGGTTATAACTCAATATCTCACACTCCTTTCCAAACTCTGGGAAACGTTCAGGATACAGCTCTCTATCATCTCTTTGTACCTCCTTATAGAGTCTCACCCTACAAAATGCATCTTAGTATTCAGCAGCAGTATCAGCAGTGGCAATTGATGGATCTTGCCCTTTTCTATATGACTGCCACTCCCTTTCTCTGAGCTTCTTGTATCTGATGAGCCAATTTTTGGTGTCTTTTTTTGCTGAGTTATTTCTTTTTCATTATTTTTAATATGAAATTTATTGCCAAATTGGTTTCCATACAACACCCAGGGCTCATCCTGACAGGTGCCCTCCTCAATGCCCATCATCCACCCTCTTCTCCCTCCTACCCCCCATCAACCCTCAGTTTATTCTCAGATTTTAAGAGTCTCTTATGGTTTGGGTCTCTCCCTCTCTAACTTTTTTTTCTTTCCCATCCCCCATGGTCTTCTGTTAATTTTCTCAGGATCCAAGTAAGAGTGAAAACATATGGCATCTGTCTTTCTCGGTATGAATTATTTCACTTGGCATTACACTCTCTAGTTCCATCCACGTTGCTACAAAAGGCCATATTTCATTCTTTCTCATTGCCACATAGTATTCCATTGTGTACATAAACCACAATTGCTTTATCTATTCATCAGTTGATGGACATTTAAGCTCTTTCCATAATTTAGCTATTGTTGAAAGTGCTGCTATAAACATTGGGGTACAAGTGCCCCTATGCCTCAGCACTCCTGTATCCCTTGGGTAAATTCCTAGCAGTGCTATTACTGGGTCATAGGGTATCTATTTTTAATTTTTGAGGAACCTCCACACTGTTTTCCAGAGTGGCAGCACCAGTTTGCATTCCCACCAACAGTGCAAGAGGGTTCCTGTTTCTCCACCTCCTCTCCAGCATCTATAGTCTCCTGATTTGTTCATTTTAGCCACTCTGACTGGCATGAGGTGGTATCTCAGTGTGGTTTTGATTTGTATTTCCGTGATGAGGAGTGACGTTGAGCATCTTTTCATGTGTCTGTCAGCTGGATGTCTTCTTTAGAGAAGTGTCTATTCATGGTTTCTGCCCATTTCTTCAGTGGATTATTTGTTTTTCAGGTGTGGAGTTTGGTGAGTTCTTTATACATTTTGGATACTAGCCCTTTGTCTGATATGTCATTTGCAAATCAATCAATGTGATACATCACATTAATAAAAGGAAAGATAAGAACCATATGATCCTGTCAATCGATGCAGAAAAAGCATTTGACAAAATTCAGCATCCTTTCTTAATAAAAACCCTCGAGAAAGTCAGGAT
The DNA here is from genome assembly GCF_046562875.1 of Panthera onca. Lineage (NCBI taxonomy): Eukaryota > Metazoa > Chordata > Mammalia > Carnivora > Felidae > Panthera > Panthera onca. Next base: position 22,999,844 of record NC_138344.1, read on the forward strand.
AGAAGGAACATACTTCAACATCACAAAAGCCATTTATGAAAAGCCCACAGCTAATATCATCCTCAATGGGGAAAAACTGAGAGATTTCCCCCTGAGATCAGGGACACGACAGGGATGTCCACTCTCACCACTGTTGTTTAACATAGTGTTGGAAGTTCTAGATCAGCAATAAAACAACAAAAGGAAATCAAAGGCATCAAAATTGGCAAAGGTGAAGTCAAGCTTTCACTTTTTGCAGATGACATGATATTATACATGGAAAACCTGATGACTCCACCACAAGTTTGCTAAAACTGATACATGAATTCAGCAAAGTCACAGGATACAAAATTAATGTACAGAAATCAGTTGCATTCTTATACACTAATAATGAAGCAACAGAAAGACAAATAAAGAAACTGATCCCATTCACAATTGCACCAAGAAGCCTAAAATACCTAGAATAAACTTAACCAAAGAGGTAAAAGATCTGTATGATGAAAACTGTAGAAATCTTATGAAGGAAATTGAAGAAGATACCAAGAAATGGAAAAACATTCTGTGCTCATGGATTGGAAGAATAAATATTGTTAAAATGTCAATACTACCCAAAGCAATGTACACATTCAATTCAATCCCAATTAAAATTGCACCAGCATTCTTCTCAAAGCTAGAACAAGCAATCCTAAAATTTGTATGGAACCACAAAAGACCCTGAATAGCCAAAGTAATATTGAAGAAGAAGACCAAAGTGGGAGGCATCACAATCCCAGACTTTAGCCTCTACTACAAAGCTGTCATCATCAAGACAGCATGGTATTGGCACAAAAACAGACACATAGACCAATGGAATAGAATAGAGACTCCAGAATTGGAGCCACAAAAGTATGGGCAAGTAATTTTCGACAAAGAAAGGATATACAATGGAAAAAAAAGAGACAGTCTCTTTAACAAATGGTGCTGGGAGAACTGGACAGCAACATGCAGAAGAATGAAACTAGACCAATTTCACAAAAATACCATTCACAAAAATTAACTCAAAATGGATAAAGGACCTGAACGTGAGACAGGAAACTATCAAAACCCTAGAGGACAAAGCAGGAAAAAACCTCTCTGACCTGAGCCGCAGCAATTTATTATTTGACACATATCCAAAGGGAAGGGAATTAAAAGCAAAAATGAACTATTGGGACCTCATGAAGATAAAAGCTTCTGCACTGCAAAGGAAACAATCAACAAAACTAAAAGGCAACCAATGGAATGGGAAAAGATATTTTATGTCTTACTAAAGAGCCCAGCCTCAGCTTTACTTCTCAAAAATTACCTCATTCTGCCATCCCACTAATCTTCCTACATGTAACTGCAGGTCCCTCAGATTTTAAATAGATAACTAAGGTCCATGAATTATGTATATAGGGAAAGATTAAGCCCTCATATTCTACATATATGTGTCTTTATGTGTGCATGAGTGGGTGGGTGTATGTTTAACACAGAATGAAAAGGCTGTAGGGTTTTGACAAGGAGTGGGTTGAGAGGTTGACAGCCTAAGAAGACATCATAAAGACTAAAAGGAATAACAGATATCAATGCCTTACTGTCATAAATTTGTGCTTTGTGCTCTTGGTTGCATTCCTTATTGCTTGGGTACAGAGAATGGGTGCAGGACTAATGTTCAATCATGTGGCCAGATACAAGGGAAAATGATTAAAATTAGGGCTATCAAAGTGAAATATGGTATAATGGCATATTCTGTACAGGCATTATTTCTGAAGACAAAGCCACCAGTGTCAGAGTGGTGAGAAGGAGAGTGTTGGGGAGGAGAGGGACAGAATGGGGTCCTCTGACCTCAGGAGAGCTTTCTAGGAGCACTGGCTTCTCCTTTGTCTCAGCTCCCTGTAGAAATGGGGGTGGGTCAGAGAGGTATGGGAATGTGGGTTTGTTTTTTGTTCTCCCTCCCTCATCTACCCCCTCTCCTTCCTTCTAATTTTGAGGTTTTGACAGACAAATTGCACAGTGTGTCTCTTATAGAGCAGCATGAACTTAGCTTCAAATGATTGACCCTCCTGGTTTCTCTGGTTAATATCTTCAAACATTTGTGGTTGCTGAGTTCCAATATGGGTTAATTGGGCCCCTAGAGCATATATGTTACAGATCATGTAAAACTGGAAATGTAAAGGAGATTTTATTTCTTTTAATGTTTTTACCTTTTAAAATGTTTTTGAAAGAGGAGAGAGAGAGAGAGAGATTGAGAATATTAGCAGGGGAGGGTAAGAGAGAGGGAGACAGAGAATCCCAAGCAGGCTCTACACTGTCAGTGCAGAGTCTGACTCCGGGCTTGAACACACTAACTACAAGACCATGAGTTGAGCTGAAATGGAGAGTCGGACATAACAGACTAAGCACCCACACATCCCAGAAAGGAGATTTCAGTTAAACAAACTGAATAGTAATACTGGCTTAGAGGGCTGAAACAGTATCAGAAATAGAACAAAATAGTAGTAGGTTTGGAAAGTTGCTTCCACTTCAGAAATGTCCACTACTTCCCTATTAGCTTCACTTCACACTCCAATCCTATATAAAATGATTGCATAGGATTAAGAAGACAGAAGATATGAATAAATCCGCTGCAGAATGCTTGAAATTGTGGCACTTCAGAGAATGTGGTGTCCAGACTGTGTGTCTGGAGAGATTGTGCATGAGAACCAGCTGCTGGCAGGCATGGGGTATGGTGTGGGGGAAGAAGACAAGGGGAAGTCTTCTTTGTGCATTAGGGGTCTCCCTGCTGGGCTTTGTACACCAAGGGATCCTCTTTGTGCATGTTCTCTTTTCTTCTTTCACAGGGGCAAACTGATGGGGGAGGAGTATGGGGGTGAGGGAGATGCTGGCTGTGCTGTTTCTCCATTCTACCCCTCCCCACCTATTCTTCTTCCTAGGCTTAAGAGCCCTAATCATCTATTTTATATTCTACAACTGTTCCTACTTAAATTGCCTCCACTTAAGTTGCCTTAATTTGATGATTGGCTACAGAAAGGTCTGAAGGGATCTCTGGTTCCTATGTGGAATAAAAGGTTAATAAAAACCTTGAGAGTCTCTGGATTCAGACAGCAAATTGCTTAAAGCTGGGGCTGGACAATACGAATTAATGTAAAGGAGAGAGGAGTCTCAGTGAAGGCTGAATGAATACATCATTAAAGCTTCAGGTAGCTCCATCAAGATTTCTGAAATAGTGACATCCACATTCATTATTTGACATCCCCCAAACCCAACATTCTGTTGCTGCCAACAGGCAGGGATGTACTTCATATGTGATATCCCTACTGTTTGACAAGACTGTAAGCACAATGTTAAGATTGGGGGTATTCTTGGGAAATCTGGAGTGCGGGTCTGTGTCTGTGAGAGCTTTGTTTCTGAGAACAAATGTGTGGACAGACAGCTGGGAGGGAGCGGTGCTGGAGGGAGGGGCAAGCGGTGAGCCCTCCCGTTGAGAGGAGGGGGCTTCCGGCCTTGCACTCTCTTTGATGCCTGGCAAGTTCTTCATTGTGCTTGTGTCTCCTTTAGGGTCACAGCAGAAGCAAGGGTGGGAATCGTAGGGAGATACAGAGGGCTAATGCTCTGCCTACCCTTCTAACCCGCCATTCTTTCCTTTAGGCTGACAGCCGTTCATCAGCCATTTTCTATTCTATTACTATGGAGACAGCCTTCAGTGGCTCCAAATAAATTGCTTTTCTTCCCATCTGCTCCCCATCCAAATACAACTGTGAGTGTGGACATTTGGGATGGAATATTTGGGGTCTTCGATTCAGGTGTGGATGAATGGAGAAGTCCTGATCATCTATGGTTTAAGATGTGGAATTAAAAGGCAGATGGAATTCGACAAGAGGTGAGTTAAGAACTTCATAGAGCCAAGGGTAACTTCAAGAACAACTCAAAAGAAAAAAAGAAAAAGGAAAAAAAAACCCCATAGCCTTAGAAGACTCTACTATCAGAAATGCAAATTGTGTTCAATGAAAGCCTTTCCCCCACTTTACCTCTCCATTCCCAGAAGCATGCCTAGTTCAGGACTGGTACAGGGTACTAATGATATTCTACATAATTATCCCAGAAGAGGCCACAGTAGGTATAGTTTGGCTCAGCCCAGTGTCATATCCGTGCAGGTGTTTTTTTTTTTTTGTTTTTTTTGTTTTTTTTGTTTTTTTTTTCTGTTTGTTTTGTTTTGTCCTTTTGAAGACAAAGGTGATTAGTTTGCTGGAAGGGACTTTTTTAAAAAACATTTTCTATGTTCATTATTGTAGTAAAGCTTAAATGTTTGAAATTGGAACTCTTGAGTAAAAGCTGATTTCAGGCCCATGAGTAAAACTGTGTTTCTGAAAACAAAGCTCCTGACTGAGGAACCACTTGTGTTTGCAGCAGCAGAGGGGGAAGGGTGGGGGTCCTGTGTCTCTCAGTGCTGGGAGGGGTCTTCTGGGAGCATGCTTGCACACTTCTCTCCCTGCATTGCAGTGTCTGGTAGCCTCTTTCACTGGCCCTGGGCTCTTCTTTGGGGATGTTTGTGCAAAAGAGGAGAGGAGGCTGTGCATTTGTCATCATCTCCCTGTTTTCTCTCTCTTCTCCTTCCCTCTTAGTGGCATCATGATTATTAACAAACCATTTCTCACTTATCACTCCAGATGTAAACACTTAACCAGAATTGCAAATCTCTTGCATACGCTGTTGTATTCACTTCACCAGTGGTCTAAGCTTTGGAATGGCTTTGCATGTTTAGACGTAAAGTTAGTTCAAAATTTTACAGACCTCATAATCTTGGAATTATGATACAGAATAATAATAACTGATATTTCACAAAACATAATTAAAAGCATGAGGGGATGAGGACAAATTTTGAGCATTGCTTCCTGGTGACCTCCCTTCTCAGTTAACCCTCTTATTCCCAGTAGCTCTGTAAGCCTTCAGGCAGGAAGAATGGGGCGCTGAGCACTTACAGATACATGAATGGTTACATTGGGCCTCTTTAAGGGGATTCTGTGCAAGTTTCCATTTAAGAGATAAAGATGATGTCAACCCCATGGAATAATAGAGAGTGTGCGGGCTTAAAAGTATGAATTGTCTAGTCTGGGGAGTAATTTTCCTCAAATCAAAAAATAATCATAGGGACAGGTTATTTCCTTCACTTACTGCTTTCAACTATGAATGTGCAGTCTTGAGAAGGTTGTGTGGTACAATTCTATGGGTTTTGGTGAATTCAGCGTGTTATATATACACAATTACAATGTCATACAGAATAGTTTCACTGTCCTAAGAAAAATCTCCTGTGCCTCAGCTATGCAATGCTGCATCTCTATGAACCCATGACACAGCTTATAGAAGCATCCTCTCCACAGTTTTGCCTTTTGCAAAATGTTATATAAATTTTTTTTTACGTTTATTTATTTTTGAGAGAGAGAGACAGTGTGAGTAGGGGAGGGGCAGAGAGAGAGGGAGACACAGAATCTGAAGCATGCTTCAGGCCCTGAGCTGTCAGCACAGAGCCTGACAGGGAGCTCGAACCCATGAGCAGTGAGATCATGATCTAAGCTGAAGTCAAAAGCTTAACAAACTGAGCCACCCCGGCAGTAGGTAGGTAGCATTTCCAGTTTGGATTCTTTCACTTGGTAATACACATTTAAGGTTTCTCCATGTTTTTGCAGGGCTTGATAGCCCATATCTTTTTATTACTGAATAGTATTCCAATATAAGGATATACCACAACTTATTTATTCATTGAGGGACATCTTGATTGTTTCAGTTTTTACTGATTATGAGAAAAGTTTATGTAAAGCTTTATGTAAAAAAGCACAGGATTTCCATGGATGTCAGTTTTCAAATCAACTGGTCAAATACCTAGGTATGTTAATTGTATGGTAATATTATGGCTAGCTTTGTGAGACATTGACAAACTATCTTTCACAGTGGCTGTGCCGTTTTGGTTTTGTGCCAGCAAAGACTGAGTGCTCCTGGGCTCTGAGTCTTCACCCACAAATGGTTTTGTCACTTGTTTGGAATTTAGCCATTCTAATAGATGTAATAGTATCTCATTGCTATTTTAATTTACATTTCTCAAATGACAAATAATGCTAAGCATTTTTATATGCTTATATTTTATCTGCACATCTTTTTGATCAGATGCCTGTTTAATCTTTTGCCTATTTTTGATGCTGTTATTAGATTTATTCTTGTTGAATTTAAGTGATATCTGCATATTGTGGGTATAATATGCAGATATCACTTAATGATATGTGTTATCACTTATCTGATATGTGTTTTACAGATTTGCTATCAGTATGAGGATTGACTTGTCATTCTCTTAACAAATGTTTTTTTGCAAAGTGGTTCTAAATTTTAATAAAGTCCAATTCAGCAATTTTTTATTTCATGAGTCAGGCTTTTGATGTCATATTTAAAAATGCATCACCAAATTCTAAGTCAAATACATAGTTTTTCAATAAGTCTATGATCCATTTAGAAAATATTTTTGTGTGGTGTAAGACTTCTGTCTAGGTTTATCTTTTAGCATATGGATGTCCAATTGTCCAGTGCTATTTGTTGAAAACTATTTTTTGTCCATTGGATTGTTTTTTTGCCAAAACTCAGTTAAATATATTTGCGTGGGTCTTTTTCTGGGTTCTATGTTCTGTTCCATTAATCTATGGTTTTTTGGGGGTGTTTTCTTTTTTATTCTTTTTGTTTGTTTTTTGTTTTGTTTTGTTTTGTTTTGTATGTGTGTGTGTATTTTGTGGGATGTTTTTGCCACTACCATACTGTCTTGATTACTGCATCTTTATATTAAGTTTTGAATCTGGTAGTGTGAGTCCTCCAACTTTGTTCTTCTTCAGTTTTATGTTGACTATTCTAGTTCCTATGTGTTTTCATAGATGTTTTGTGATCACTTGATATCTACAAAATGGCTTCCTGGGATTTTGATTGGGATTTTACTAAGTCTATAGATTAAGTTGGAAAGAATTGACATTTTAGCAATGTGAGTCTCTCAATAGTGAATACCCCTCTATTTAGTTAGATTTTACTTGATTTATTTAATTACTCTTATGCATAGAAATCCTGCACATATTTATACCTAAGCATTTCATTTCTTGGTATTATTGTAAATATCATTTTTAAATTTCAATTCCAATAGTTAATTTTTGATTTATAAGAAGCAGTGTATCCTGCAAACTTGTTATTTTACTTATTAGTACCAGAAGCTTTCTTGTAAATTCTGTGAGACTTTCTACATAGAGAATTATTTCATCTGTAAATAAAAATATCTTTACTTATTATTTTTCAATTTGTATGCCTTTTATTTCTTTTTGTCTTATTGCACTAGTGAGGAAAGCCAGTATACTGTTGGATAAGAGTGGTAAGAGAGACATACTTGCCTTGTTCCCGATTATAAGGGAAAATAATTGTCTTTCACCATTATGATGTTATTTTTAGATTTAGATTTTAGATGTAGATATCTTCATGTATACCCTTTATTAGGTTAAGAAAATTCCTTCCATTCCTATTGTTCTCTTTAGATTTTTTATTATGAATAGGTAATTGAATTTTGTTAAATGTTTTTATGCTTTATTGATTTGATTGTATTTTTTTCCTTTTTCAAACTGTTAATGTGATGAATTATATTGATTGATTTATAAATGTTGAACCAGTCTTTCCTTTAATTAATATCTTCTGGTCATCCTATATAACCTTTTTTATACATTGCTAAATAACATTTTATTAAAGATATTTGAATCTATGTTCTTGAGAGATACTTGTATTTAGTTTTCTATTATTACAATGTAATTTCCTGGTTTTGTAAACCAGGTTTACATTAATAAAATGCTGGTCTCATAAAATGAGTTGGGAAGTGCTCCCACTAGTTCTATTTTGGGGAAGATATTGTAAAACGTTTGTATTATTTCTTCCCTAAATGTTTATTAGAAGTCATCACTAAAACCATCTGGTCCTAATGCTTTCTTTTTTTGAATATTTTAATTATCAAATCAATCTACTTAATGGGTATAAGACTATTCAAGTTATCTATTTCTCCTTGATGGAGTGTTGGTAGTTGTGCCTTTCAAGTAATTAATCCATTACATCTAAGTTATCAAACATATGTACATTGAATTCTTTACTGTATGACTTTATTGTCTTTTTAATAGCTATAGAATCAGTAGTGGTTTCTTCTCTCATTTGTAATATTGGTTATTTGTATATTCTCTCTTTTTTTATTAGCTACCCTAGCCAGAGGTTATCAAACAAACAATCATATTGATTTTTTCCACTGTAATTTCTATCCTTATTCTTTAGTAGGTAAGATTTTTTTTTACTGCAAATATTTATTCTTCTCTATTCTCTCTTTCTTAATAATTCTGATATTCCAGTTATGAGTAGGTTATACCTTTTCATATTGTCACATATTTTTTTAATTTTTTTTATTTTTCCTTTAAATTTCTTAAAAATTGAAGTAGAGTTGATACACAATGCTATATTAGTTTCAGATGTTCAACATAGTGATTCTGCAAGTCTGTACTTTATGCCATGATCACCACAAGTGTAACTACCATCTGTCACCATAAAATGTTGTGCTGTACTTTTTTTTTATCCCAGTGACATTCTTTCCATAACCAAAAGCCTAAATCTCAATTTTTTCATTTTTTTTAAATTGAAGTATAGTTCACATATAGTATTATGTTAGTTTCAGGTGTAAAATGTAGCAAATCAACTATTATAAACATTACAAAATGCCCATCACAATAAGTGTAGTTACCCCCTGTCACCATACTTTTATTACAATATTATTGAATATATGCACTATGGTATACTTTTCATCCCTATAAGTTATTTATTTTATAACTGCAAGTTAGTACCTCTTAATACCCTTCACCTAGTACATCTATCCCTGCATCCTCTTCCCCCTGGCATGTGCAACTGTACTTGATATTTAGAAGTCTCTTTGTCCTTTTGTTTTGCTTTGTTTTGTTTTTTAGATTCCACATGTAAGTGAAATCAAATAGTATTTGTCTTTCTCAGGCCAAGTTATTTCACTTAGCATAATAATCTGTAGGCTCATCCATGTTGTTATAAATGACAACATTTCATTTTTTATGGCTGAGTAATATTTAATTGTACATGTATGCCACATCTTCCTTATCTATTTACTATAAATGGGCACTTAGGTTGATTCATACCTTGGATATTGTAAATAATGCTGCAATAAACATAGGGGTACGTATATCATTTCAAATTGGTTTCATTTTATTTGGATAACTACCCATAAGTGGACCTACTGAGTAGTATGGCATTTATATTTTTAACTTTTTGAGGTACTTACATATTCTTTCCATAGTGGCTGCACCAATTTATATTTTCAATAACAATGCACAAGGGTGTTTTTTTTTCCTCCACATCCTTACCAACACTTATTCAATCTCTTGCTCTTTCTTTCTTTCTCTCTCTCTCTCTCTCTCTCTCTTCCCTTTCTTTCTTTCTTTCTTTCTTTCTTTCTTTCTTTCTTTCTTTCTTTCTTGTTTTGTACCCATTCTGACTGGTATGAAGTTATATATCATTATGTTTTGCTTTGTTTTCTTCTTTAAGTTGATTTATATATTTTGAGAGAGAAAGTGGGGGACGGGCAGAGAGAGAGGGAGAGAGAGAATACCAAGTAGACTCCCTGCTGTCAGCACAGAGCCTGGCATGGGGCTCAATCTCATGAACTGTGAGATCATGAACTGATCACAACTGTGAGATCAGGTCTTTTTATTACAAATTTTTATTTAAGTCCTAGTTAGTTAACATACAATGCAATATTGGTTTCAGGAGTAGAAATCAGTGATTCATCACTTACATACAACACCCACTGCTCATCATAACAAGTGTCCTCCTTAATACCCATACCCATCTATCCCATCATCCACCAACCTCCCTCCATCAATCCTCAGTTTGTTCTCTATCTTTAAGAGGCTCTTACAATTTATTTCTCTCTCTCTCATTTTTTTCTGCCTCCCATATGTTTATCTGTTTTGTTTCTTAAGTTCCACATATAAGTTAAATCATATGATATTTGTCTTTGACTGACTTATTTTGCTTAACATAATGCCCTCTAATTCTATCCATGTTGTTGCAGATGGCAAAATTTCATTATTTTTGGTGGCTGAATAATATTCAATTCCATATACATACCACATCTTCTTTATCCATTCCTCAATTCCATATAAATTCCTTATACATACCATTCCATACATACCACATTCTCTTTATCTGTTCATCAGTTGATGGACATTTGGTCTTTCTCCATAATTTGGCTATTGTTGGTAATGCTGCTATTAACATCAGGGTGCCCCTGATGTACCCCTTCAAATCTGTATTTTTGTATCCTTTGGGTAAATACCTAGTATTGCAATTGTTGGATCATAGGGTGATTCTATTATTAACTTTTGGAGAACTCTCCATACTTCTCCAGAGTGGCTACACCCGTTATCATTCCAAACAACAGTGCAAGAATGTTTCCCTTTATCCCCATCCTCAGCAAAATCTGTTGTTTCTCGTGGTGTTAATTTAAACATTCTTACAGGTGTGAGGTGGTATCTCATTGTGGGTTTTGATTTGTATCTACCTGACTGTGAATGATGTTGAGCATCTTTTCATGTGTCTACTAGCCAGCTGGATGTCTTCTTTGGGAAAGTATCTATTCATGTCTTCTTCCCATTTCTTAACTGGATTATTTATTTTTGGGGTGTTGAGTTTGATGATTTCTTTATAGATTTTGGATACTAGTCCTTTATCACCTATGTTACTTGAAAATCTCTTCTCCCAACCCTCAGGCTAAATTTCAGTTTTGTTGATTGTTTCCTTTGTGCAGAAGCTTTTTATTTTGATGATGTCCCAAGAGTTCATGTTTGCCTCTGGAGACATGTCTAGTAATAAGTTGCTACAGTTGAGGTCAAATGGTTGCTGACTATGTTATCTTCTAGGATTTTGATGTTTTCCTGTCTCACATGTAGGTATTTCATTCATTTTGAATTTGTTTTTGTGTATGGTGTAAGAATGTGGGACAGTTTCATTCTTCTGCATGTTGCTGTCTAGATTTTCCAACACCATTTGTTGAAGAAACTGTCTTTTTTCCACTGGATATTCTTTCCTGCCTTCGTCAAATATTAGTTGACCATATAGTTGTGAGTCCATCTCTGGGTTTTCTATTCTCTTCCATTGATCTAGTTGTCTGTTCTTTTGCCAGTACCATATTGTCTTGATGACTACAGCTTTATAATGTAGCTTGAAATCCAAAATCATGATGCCTCCAGTTTTGTTTTTTTTTTTCTCTTTTGCCATTGCTTTGGCTATTCAGGCTCTTTTGTGGTTCCATACAAATTTTGGATTGTTTGCTCTACGTCTGTGAAAAATGGTGGTGGTTCTTTGATAAGTATTGCATTAAATGTGTAGATTGCTTTGAGTAGTATAAACATTTTTAACAAAACCACTGATGGGGAATAAGGAGAGGGTTTAATTGAGGTTTTAATTTGCATTTCCCTGATAATTAATAATGTTGATCATCTTTTCATGTGTCTTTTCACTATACATTTGTCTTCTTTTATTTTTTTTTTAATTCAAGTTTGTTAACATACACTGTAGTGTTGGTTTTAGGAGTAGAACCCAGTGATTCATCACTTCCATATATGAGCACCCAGTGCTCATCCCAACAAGTGCCCTCCTTAATACCCATCATCCATTTAGCCTATCCCTCCACTCACCTCCTTTCCAGCAACCCTCAGTTTGTTCTCTGAATTTAAAAGTCTCTCTGGCTTGCCTTGCTCTCTGTTTTTATCTTATTTTTCTTTCCCTTCCCCTATGTTAATATGTTTCTAAGTTCCACATATGAGTGAAATCATGATTTTGTATTTCTCTGACTGACTTATTTCACTTAGCATACTACACTCTAGCTCCATCCACGTTGCTGCAAATGACAAGATTTCATTCTTTTTGATCGCCACATAAATTTACATTGTGTGTGTGTGTGTGTGTGTACATATACACGACATCTTCTTTATCCATTCATAAGTCAATGGATAGTTGGGCTTTTTCCATAATTTGGCTATTGTTAATAGCACTGCTATAAACATTTGGGTGTATGTGTCCCTTTAAATCCACATTTTTTGTATCCTTTGGATAAAAACTTAGTAGTATCTAATTTCTGGGTTGTAGTTCTATTTTTAATTTTTATGAACCTTCATACTATTTTCTAGAGTGGGTGCACCAGTTTGCTTTCCTACCTACAATGCAAAATTGTTCCCCTTTCTCTGCATCCTCACCAACATCTGTTTCCTGGGTTGTTAATTTTAGCCATTCTCACAGGTACGAGGTGGTACACCATCCATTTTTCTTCATTGGAAAAAAAAATGTCTAGTCAGGTCCTCTGTCCATTTTTCAAATTGATTATTTATTTTTAAATGTATAGCTATATTAATTCTGTATATATTTTGAATATGAACCCCTTATCGGATGTATCATTTGCAAATGATGTATCATTCCCCATGTAATAGATTGTGTTTTTTTGTTGTTGTTTTATTGATGGTTTTCCTTAGTGTGTAAAGTCTTTTTATTTTGATGTAGTTTTAATTGTTATTTTGTTTTTGTTTCCCTGGACCAGACATACACATCCAGAAAAATATTGCTAAGGCTGATATTCAAGATGTACTGCCTATATTTTCTTTTAGGAGTTTTATAGTTTCAAGTCTGACATTTAGGTCTTTAACCTATCAAGTTTATTCCGTATATGGTATGAGAGAGTGGTCCAGTTTCATTCTTTGGCTGTCCAGTTTTCTCAACAACTCTCTATTGAAGAATATGTTTTATCCCCATTGTATATTATTTTTTAAGTTTATTTATTTTGAAAGAGAGTGTGAGGGGGAAGAGGCAGAGAGAGGGAGGAAGAGAATCCCAAGGAGGCTCTGCATTGTCAATACGGAGCCCTATGTGGGGCTTGATCCCATAAATTGTGAGATCATGACTTGATCCAAAATCAACCTACTGGTTCAACCTACTAAGCCACCCAGTCGTCCCCCTATGTTGCCTCCCTTTTTTATATCCTGTAACTTTACTGAATTCATTTATTTTTTCTAATAGTGTTTTGGTGGGGTCTTTAATTTTTTTCTGTATACGTTATTATGCCATCTGTTACTGTCACACAGTTCTTGAATGATCTATTTTGTTTTCTTTTATGTTGTTGTTCATTATTTTTTATTTACATTTCAGTTGGAAGGCTTCTATTAACTTAAATTTGAGTTCAATAAGTCTTTCCTCAGCCATGTAAAAAGACTGTCAAAGACATTCTTCCTATCTGTTACTGTGTTTGTCATATCTAGTATTTTCTTAATTCCTTTCTTAGAATTTTCATGTCTCTGCTTACATTGATCATCTATCTCTTCTTGAATGTTGTCTATTTTCCATCAGAACCCTTACTATATTAAGTATAGCTATTTTAAATTCCTTGTCTGATAATTCCAACATATGGGTTATAACTGAGTCTGGTTCTGATAATTGAGTTATTTATGCAGTCTGTGTGTTTTCTTGTTATATCTTGGGTTTTTTGTTTTGAAATCTAGATATATTGCATCACCTATTAGGAACTGAGGTAACTAGGACTTTTGTGTGAGTATCTGTGCTAATTTGGTCAGAAGTTGTGTTTTGTTTAATTTTTTTTTTTGTAGCTATAGGTACCAGAGGGTTAAAATTCCTTTATGACTTTGTGTTTGTCTCCTGTTTTAGCTTTGGGAATTCCCTGTGTCTTACTACTTAGAGCATTTGTATCTTGCAGCTGTTTCAGCTGTAATCCACTTCATTATATTGGGACTGTCTTGCTGTGGTCATAGGTTCTGAAAGAGGGGGAGCATTCTATAATCTTGAGTAAATATCAAACTTTTGGTTTGCACGTGTCTGAGAGCTGTGGCCTTCACAACGTGTCTATATCCTTCTTCTAGTTTTAAGGCTTCCCTCAACCCTATGGGCTAATTTTTACTCCCTTTGTTGGTTATGACATTTTAAATCTATTTCTGTGAATCCTGTGTTGACTATCGTTTTCATTTTGTTTCATTGTTCTCTTAGGTGAGACAGAAAGGCTGGAGGGAGCTGGAGAGGAGAGTAGTTCCCTGTCCCTGGCTTGGATAAGGTTTTAGAATTGTGCTCTTATTGTCCTTCTCTCTGAAGAGTGGCTACGCTACAGAGAGGGATTTGAGTGTCTTTCACAATGGTTGCATTATTCCCTTCCACTTCCATCAGGGCTGAGTTTGGGTCTTTCAGAAATACTCACTTTGAGACTCTAATGGAGTTCCTGGAAGAAAGGATTTGGGTTTACTTTAATCCTTATTTCTGCTTCTAATTTTAAGAAATTTTGTCTGGCAAGAGAACAGAAATGAAGTATTAAAGTCTATCAATATATATCAATCCATAACAGGTAAGAAAAAATATGTATCTGCCCCCTCCAGTTCACACCATATGTAATAAATCCAAATGTGTTAGGGTACTAGATGTGAAAAAAATCTAGAAATAATGAAGACTTAGAAAACATTTCTATGATGTTGAGGTAGGGAAATATTTATTAAACAATATTTTTGCTGATGAGATTGTCTTTTTTTTTTCTATTGCGTACTCTTTCTTGCTTTGTTGAAGATTAGTTAGCCATACAATTGTGGGTCAATTTCTGAGTTCTCTATTCTCTTCCATTGATCTATGTGTCTGATTTTGTGCCAGTACCTTACTGTCTTGATGATTACAGTTTTGTAATACAGGCTAAAGTCAGGGATTGTGATGCCTTCAGCTTTGGTTTTCTTTTTCAGCTTTACTTTGGCTATTTGGAGTCTTTTCGGGTTCCATACAAATTTTAGAATTGTTTATTCTACAACAGCTCTGTGAAGAATGCTGGTGTTATTTTGATAGGGATTGCCTTGAATATGTACAGTGTTTTGGGTAGTATAGACATTTTAACAATATTTGTTTATCAAGTCCATGAGTATGGAATATTTTTCCATTTCTTTGTGTCTTCTTTATTTTCTTTCATAAACTTTCTATAGTTTTCAGAGTACAGACCTTTTACCTCTTTAGGTCCATTTCTGAGTTCTGATTTATTCCCAGGTATCCTATGATTTTTGGTACACTTGTAAATGGCATCAATTCCTTTATTTCTCTTTCTGTTGATTTATTATTAGTGTATATAAATACAACCTATTTTTGTACATTGATTTTATATCCTGCAACTTTGCTGAATTCATGTATCAGTTCTAGCAGTTTTTTTGGTGGAGTCTTGCAGGTTTTCCATGTAGAGTATCATGTCATCTTGAAGAGTGAAAGTTTGACTTCTTTGCCAATTTGTATGCCTTTTATTTTGTTGTCTGATTACTGAGGCTACGACTTCCAGTACTATGTTGAACACTGGTGAGAATGTTCATCCCTGTTGTGTCCCTTACCTTTCGGGGGAAGGCTCTTAGTTTTTCCCCATTGAGGATGGATTTTTCCTGATTATCTATGGATCTTTCATATATGGCCTTTATGACATTGAGGTATGTTCCTTGTATCCCTAATTTCTTGAGGGTTATTATTCAGAAAAGATTCTGTATTTTGTCAAATGCTTTTTCTGCATCTATTGAGAGGATCATATGGTTCTTATCATTTCTCTTGAATAGCCAAATTATGGAAAGAGCCCAAATGTCCAATGACTGATGAATCAATAAAGAACTTATGGTATTTGTGTACTATGGAATATGACTCAGTGATAAAAAACAACAAAATATTGGCATTAGCAATAATGTGGATGGAACAAAAATATATTATGCTAAGTGACATAGGCCAGAGAAAGACAAATAGCATATGATTTCACATATACGTGGAATTTAATAAGCACAACAGATGAATATAGGAGAAAGGAAGGAACAATAAGATAAAAACAGAGAGGGAGGCAAACCGGAAGAGACTCTTAAATGTAGAGAACAAACAGGATTGCAGGAGAGGTGGTGGGTAGGGAGATGGGCTAAATGAGTGATGGCCATTAAGGAGGACACTTGCTGGAATGAGCACTAGGTGTTGTATGGAACTGATGAATCACTGGGTTCTACTCCTGAAACCAATACTATACTGTATGTTAACTAACTTGAATTTAAATAAATACATTTTTAAAAATAAAATAAAAAAATAATACTTTATTGCAGCAATTTTTTAAGGTTGGCAATTTGGATATCATCAAAATTAAGAACTTTGTATTCCCAAAGAACTTATAACCAGAATTTATTTTTTAAAGTTTATTCATTTATTTTGAGAGAGAGAGAGAGAGAGAGAGAGGGAGAGATGGAGAGAGAGAGAGAGAGAGAGAGAGAGGAGGTGCAGAAAGTGAGGGAGAAATAGACTCCCAAACAGGGAGTGTAAGGCCAGTTTGCATGCCAATTCCTGCCTTCCCACCCTGTCTCTGAGCTTATGGGTGTTAATGCAACTTGTTGGAAGTGTCACCAAAGAGATGAACATAAATGGGAATTCCCATAAACAGCCCTCTCATGTCAGGAAAAGGGGGAAAAAGTTAACTGTGGGATAGTATGGTTTGGTATAGACCATGAGGGCTCTAACTTTTTGATAGAATAAACATATTGAAGCTCAGGTATTTTTGAACTTGATTTAGAATGAATAACAGTTACTTCCCTGAAGCAGAGTGGCACATGTACCCCAATGTTTATAGCAGCACTTTCAACAACAGCCAAATTGTGGTAAGAACCTAAATGTCTATCAACTGACAAATGGATAAAGAAGATATGGTTTATATATACAATGGGATACTAATTGGCAATGAGAAAGAATGAAATTCCGCCATTTGCAGCAACGTGGATGGAACTGGAGGGTATTATGTTAAGTGAAATAAGTCAGAGAAATATAGATACCATGTTTTCACTCATATGTGGATCTTGAGAAACTTAACAGAAGACCATGGGGGAGGGGAAGGGAAAAAAAGTTACAGGGAGGGAGGGAGGTAAACCATGAGAGATTCTTGGATACTGAGAACAAAATGAGGGTTTATGGGGGCTGGGGGAGTGGGAAAGTGGGTGATGGACATTGAAGAGGGCACTTGTTGGGATGAGCACTGGGCATTGTATGGAAACCAATTTGACAACAAATTATATTATAAAAAAGAAGAAATAAATAAAATGCATTGTGTCTAGTAATAAAAAAAGAATGAATGACAGTTATTGCAGTTTAATATATGGGACCTTAAGATCTGTTGGTTGAGGAAATTGATTAAAGAGAAAAACAGATAGGAATGACAACCAAACTCAGAATCTAAGCTCTTTTTACTGTCAGCCTGTTTCTCATTTTCATCTTGCTGTGCCCTTTTCTGAATGTGGTGCTCGGGACATTGAAAATTATGAACTCATTGAAAACATACCAAAATATTTGCATTGAGATTATCTTAGGGATGAGTCATGCTCTTCTGTGGGATGTGGCAGCTCTGGGCTGAGATGTGTCCTTCTGAAGTGTGAAGATTATTTATGTGCTGCAGGGCTTTCTTGGTACTGTATTCTCCTCAACTCAGCACAGAGGGCTGGAGAAAGTTGTGAAGAGGAGGGTTGAAGGAGAAATAGGAAAATTATGTCACAGAGTGGACAGAGGGATGCTGGCATTGCTTTCTCCTCTTGCATGGCCCTTGCTCCTGATAAGCTGTAACTATAAATATAGACCAAGCAAGTCTACCCATATACATCCATAAGATTATGGATCTACCTACCAACTGCCTACTTCATGGGTGAATCATGGGAACACCTCACAAAATGTAGCAATACAGTGAATGAGCAAACACAGATAATACAATGGAATGAAGTGGAAAAGAAATAAACTTGAGGAGATGCAACTGAAGAACAATATTGATCCCCAAATGGGTGGGGCGCCCACATTGGCCACATTCTCCATTGAACATGGCTAGGTCTCAGATGGTTTCAATGTGTACAGGGCAGGGACCTCAGATGGAGAGAGTAAATATGAGATCTCTAATATTCAAAGATGTTTTAATTGGATTAAGCAAACTATGAGCAAAGGTTGGCATCAGACCCATCAGGAAACCAGTTGTATTTCTGTGATGAGTGCTGGAGAAAGTTTGTTGAGGGTTTTAGGGAATTAAAGGAGAGAGAGGGAGGAGGGTTTTGTGTGGGCATGTGTGGTCTCTGTGCTGCATCTGTACCTACCTTTGACTCATAGAAAACAAGGACAAAAGGGAAATGGCTGTTCATTTGTCACCTTTGACTGACTCCTCTTCTTTTTGGGGATCATGTTTATTAGTGGGATAGTTTTTAAAGTAAGTCTTAGTACACAGAATCCTAACTGTGACTTCAGATTATTTCCTTCAGCTGTCCCTATATTTCCATTTACACATGAAGCATAACTACAGGTATTGGAGTGTGTGTGTGTGTGTGTGTGTGTGTGTGTGTGTGTGTGTGTGTGAAGGATATAGCTTAGATATAGGATACAATAACTCACCTTGACAAACTATGAAAAATGATGTGGGATGATAAGACAGCTGCACTTTCATAAAGATTGATTTCAGGTCTTTGAAGATAAAATTTCAGGGGGACTGAATGGAGAAAGCCCTTCAGAATTAAAATCCATCTACGAAATCTGTGCTCCGCTCCCTAATGGCCCTGTTTCTTATCTCAGTCTGCTGTTGCCCAAATATTTTTTTTCTCTAAGAAGAGGCAGAAATGAGGGGCCAAGTGGATGATGTGTGTGACTCATCTTAGCCCAAGGCAGTATGCCTGAAATTGGATCCACAATTTCCTTAAATTGTTCTTGAGATACCTGGTCTCCACAGCCATCCCTGTAAGGTAAATGCATGGTGTGTGTGTGTGTGTGTGTGTGTGTGTGTGTGTGTGTGTGTGAGACCTGGAGGCCATCCTGCATCCTAGGCACTTGTTTGCTGCCCTGAAAGATTTGCAAGCAAGTCAGGCCTAAGGAAGTCTAGCTATCACACTGGGAGTAAAGATTATTTCTTTAATTGGAATTTTGTATAACTTTTTTTAAATTTTAATATAGTTGACACACAGTGTTACATTAGTTTCAGGTGTACATCGTACTGATTCCACTTTTCTATATCTTATGCCATGCTCACAAGTGTTGCTACCATCTGTCACCATACATTGCTGTTACAATGTCATTCACTATATTCCCTATGCTGTGTATTTTATTCCCATGGCTTACTCATTCCATAACTGGAAGCCTGTATCTCAGTCCCCTTCACCCATTTTGCTCTTCTCCCATCCCCTTCTCTCTGGTAACCATCAGTTTATTCTCTGTATTTATTGTTCTGATTCTCATATTTGTTTGTTTGTTCATTTGTTTGGTTTTTTAGATTCCACATGTTATTGATATCATGTGGTATTTGTCTATTTCAGTCTCTTTTACTTCACTTACGATTACACCCTCTAGGTACATTCATGTTGCTGTGAAAGGCAATATTTCATTACTTTTTATGGCTGAGTAATATTCCATTGTATGTGTGTGTGCATGTCACATCTTTTTAAAAAATGTTTATTTATTTACTTTGAGAGAGAGAGAGAGAGAAAGAGAAAGAGAGTACGAACAAGCAGAGAGAGAGGGAGAGGTAAAGCATCCCAAGCAACCTCTGCACTGACAGAGCATTTCATCTGCACTGAAGTCAAGAGTTGGTTGCTTAATTGACTGAGCCACTGAGGCACCCCATATCACATCTTCTTTATCCATTTGTCTATTGATGGACTTTAGGTTGCTTCAATATCTTGGCTACTGTGCATAATTCTGTAATAAACATGGGGGTACATATATCTTTTTGAATTAGTGTTTTAATTCCCTTTGAGTAAATTCCCAGTAGTGGAATTATTGGATCATATGGTATTTATATTTTTAATTTTTCGAAGGACCTTCATACTGTTTTCTACGGTGGCTGTACCAATTTGTGTTCCCACCACAAGTGAACAAGCGTTCCTTTTTCTCCACATCCTTGGCAAAACTTGTCCTTTCTTTTTGTTTTGTTTGTTGTTTGTTTGTGTTTGTTTCTTTGTTTTTTTGTTTTGTTTTGTTTTTATATTAGCCAACCTGACAGATGTAAGGTGATATTTCATTGTGGTTTTGATTTGCATTTCCCTGAGAATTAGTGATGGTAAGCATCTTTTCATGTGTCTGTTGTCCATCTGTATGTCTTCTTTCAGAAAATGTGTATTTAGGTCATCTTCCCATTTTTAAATCAAATTATTTATTTTTTTGGTGTTGAGTTGCATAAGTCTCATGTATATTTTGGATATTACCCCTTATATTTTGCATATTAACTCCTTATTAGATATTTAATCCATTTTGAGTTTATTAGTATGTATAATATAAGAAAGCGATTCAGTTTTATTCTTTTGAATGGAGCTGTCCAGTTTTTCCAGCACCATTTACTGAAAACACTATTTTTCCCCACTGTGTATTCTTGCCTCCTATGTCAAATTAATTAACCATTTAATAATGGGTTTATCTCTGGGCTCTCTTTTCTCTTCTGTTGATCATGTGTCTATTTTTGTGTGAGTACAACACCTTTTTTTTTACTACAGCTTTGTAGTAAACCTTGAAATCTAGGATTGTGATACATCCAGTTTTATTCTTTCTCAAGATTGATTTGGCTTTGAGGGGTCTTTTCTAGTTGCATACATATTTTATCGTTATTTGTTTTAGTTCCATGAAAAAGTGTTGCTGGTATTTTTACTGGGATTACACTGAATCTGGAAATTGCCTTGGGTAGTATGGACACTTAATAAATATTAATTCTTCCAATTCATGAGCATGGAATATCTTTCCAGTTGGATGATGTTCAACTTCTCTCATCAGTGTTTTATAGTTTTCAGAGTACAAGTCATTAGCTTACTTGGTTAAGTTTATTCCTAGTTATGTCACTCTTTTTGGTGCAATTGTAAATGGAATTGTTTTCTTAATTTTTCTCTCTGCTAACTCATTATTAGTATAGAGAAATGCTGCTGATTCTGGGTATTAATTTTGTATCCTGAATCTTTATTGAATTAATTTATCACTTTAAATAGTTTTTTATTTTAGTCTTTAAGATGTTCTTTTTTTTTTAAATTTTTTTTAACGTTTATTTATTTTTGAGACGGAGAGAGACAGAGCATGAACGGGGGAGGGTCAGAGAGAGAGGGAGACACAGAATCCGAAACAGGCTCCAGGCTCTGAGCTGTCAGCACAGAGCCCGACGCAGGGCTCGAACTCGCGGACCGCGAGATCATGACCCCAGCCGAAGTCGGCCGCCCAACGGACTGAGCCACCCAGGCGCCCCTGGGATTTTCTATGTACAGTATTATGTCATTGCATTTAGTGACAGATTAATTTCTTCCTTACCAATATGGATGCCTCTTATTTATTTTCTTGTCTAATTGTTATAGCTAGGGCTTCCAGTACTATGTTGAATAAAAATGGTCAGAGTAGGCATTCCCTTGTCCTGTTCCTGATATTAGAGGGAAAGCTATCAGTTTGTCTCTATTGAATATGATGCCAGCTGTGGGTTTTTCCTAAATGGCCTTTATTATGCTGAGGTATGTTTTCTCAAAAACTACTTTGTTAAGAGTGTTGTTATAAATGGATGCTGAATTTTGTCAGATGCTTTTTATTTCTCTATTGAGATGACCATATAATTTTTATCCTCTGTTTTGTTGATATGGTATGTCACATTGATTGATTTGTGAATATTTAAGCATCCTTGGATCCCTAGAATAAATGTCACTTAATTGTGGTGAATGATCCTTTTATAATGTATTGTCGAATGTGGTTTGCCAATATTTTACTGAGAAGTTTTGTTTGTATGTTAACCACAGATATTGGCCTGTAGTTTCCTTCCTTCCTTCCTTCCTTCCTTCCTTCCTTCCTTCCTTCCTTCCTTCTAGTGTACTCATCTAGTTTTGGTGTCAGGGTACTGCTGGCTTCACAGAACATATTTGGAAGCTTTCCTTCCTCTTCTACTTTTTGGAATAGTTTGAGGATGATAGGTATTAATTCTTGTTTAAAGTTTGGTAGAGTTTGCCTATGAATGCATGTGGCCCTGGACTTTTATTAACTTTTTGATAGTTTTATATTGCTGATTCAATTTCGTTATTAGTAATTGGTATGTCCAAATTTTCTATTTCTTCCTGGATTCAGTTTTTGTTCATATGAGTCCTTTTTCTTTTTTTCTTGATGAGTCTGGCTATGGGTTATCAATATTGTTTATCTTTTCAAAGAACAGCTCTTTGTTTCATTGATTTTTTTCTTTCTTAATTCTTTCATCTCTATGCCATGTATTTCTGCTGTTATCTTTATTATTTCCTTTCTTCTATTTACTTTGGTCTCTATTTGTTCATCTTTTTTTTAGTTCCTTTAGGTGTACAAACTGTGACTCAAGTCTTGACATGACTAATTGTTCCTACTGTCAATTTTCAGAATCACTGCCTGGCAGAGGGGAAGGAATAAAGTGCTCACAACTGGCTGTACAGGAACAATGGGCTTCTTGATGTTTGCTTACTCTTTTTGATGGACTGTAGCATCTTCTTCATGTCTTTGTCTCTTTTACAGTTGGATAGGGTGAACAGGGGTGCCTCTCCATGCTGGAGGGTTTTTCAGGAGCACATCTCCATGCTGTGCTTTACCTGCCCTGATTCATTGAAGGGAAGATGAGGGAAGGTGACTGTTTGCTTTAGATTTAAAGAAAAGTTGCAAAGATTGTACAGAGTTCCCTTATACCACGTACCCAGTTTCCCCTATTATTGACATCTTCAGTTAGTAAGTTACCTTTGTCATAAATAATGAACCAATACTGATATGTTATTAATAACTAAAGTATATTCATATTACCTTAGTTTATACCTAATACCTTTTTGTTGTTGTTGTTGTTCCAAGATCCCATCCAGGACACCACATCACAGTTAGTCATCATGTTTCCTAACTCTCCTTTTGGCTGTGATAGATTTTCTGTTGTTTATGCCCTTGACCATTTTGAAGACTACTGGTCAAGTATTTTGTAAATTTTCCCTCTATCAGAATTTACCTAATGTTTTCCTCATGATTAAATGGGGGTTATGGATAATGTTCCATTTCATCACATCATATCAAGGTCATATGTCATCAGTGTAATTTATCACTGTTGATGTTGACCTTGAAACCTGGTAATGTTTGTCAGATTTCTCCACAGCAGTTACTCTTTTAATCCCCTTTCCATACTGTAATCATTGGAAGGAAATCACTTTGGACAGCCCACACTTGAGTAGGGAGTTATGCTCCTCTCCTTCAGGGTAGATTATCTACATAAATTATTTGGAATTCTTCTGCATGCAATCCTTGTTTCAAACTTCTGATCTCTAAACTCCCTGAGAGATATGAGCTACTCAAGTGTAAACTAATAAAAATCAAGATATTTAACTGGAAATTTCTTTTTTTATTTTTTAAAATATTTATTTATTGAGAGAAAGAGAAACAGAATCCAAAGCAGATTCCAGGCTCTGAGTTGTCAGCACAGAGTACAACATGGGGCTCGAACCCATGAACAGTGAGATCATGACCTGAGCTGAAGTCAGAAACTTAACCAACTGAGCCACCCATGGGCCCCTAATTTGAAATTTCTTATATAAGCTGGTATCCAGGCTTAACTTTGTTAAAATGTTGTTTTTAAACCCATGAGTGAAGCAAATTGGTAGTAGGTATCTGGGAGAGTGCTTAGAGAGCTAGGGTGTAGCACAGTTCTTTACAAAACTCACACACTAACTGTGGGCATGAGTGGGTTATCCCAAGTACCTTCATGCATAGAAATGGGTAAGGAAGGTTGTGAAAGGGAAGGCATACTGCATATGGGTCTGGGGGAAGGCGACTTCAGAGGTGGTTGTGATGGCCCAGCACAGGATGTGGGAGCCCCAATAAAGTGAGAAAAATATCAAAGGACAGTATCCAGCACAAGATTTTGAATGTGTGAAAGTCCATTCTCCAAGAGTGAAATCCTGTTTTCCAATATCCTTAAAAATGTTCTTACTTAGTGTGTCTGTAATATGTAACCATTCTCCCATGGCAGCTCCATTTTGTTTTCTCTGTGCCTTCTCACCTGTCTCAGAACCCATATCCTGCCAGGCCGCAACACATATATTCCTTCTTCAGGCCCCTCTAGTTCAGATACCCTACGCAGGGCTGCCCCTCACGTAGGGAAAATCACACAGGATTTCTCACCACCTTTTTTTCCCTAATATTACAAAAAAACACAAAAAAACCTATGTGATTTACAAGCAGATTTGTACAGAGAAAGGTCAGGATGTCTGAAAATTGACCTATCTGTCAAAATGAGTTGCTAAAGCCCTTTTTTTCTGAGATTTTGTTGCTGAAAACATCTCTTAAAAAATGAAGTATATGCACTTTTATTATTTGGATTTCATTATGTTATACTGTAATATCAAAGACCCCTCCCCCAAATTTCATTGAACTTAAAATCCCAAACATTTATATTTTACTCATGTATATATCAATAGTTGTCAATTACAGCTTTCCTTTATGTATCTTCTGGGATCCAAACCAAATAATTCATTACATTTTTATAGTAAAAATAAAGGTAAAAACACATGCTTGGATGGGTGAAGTTTCTGGTTGGATGTGATATTCACCACCTCAACTCACATTCCAAAGACAGTCCTATGTCCAAGCCCAATTTATATGGAACATAGAGTATATCCTTTTTTGCAGGGAAGTGGGGAAGGAACAATTGAGTACAACAATAGAATATACCATAACCCAACCCTTGTTACAAATATTACTTCATTCCCTCAAGTGTATAGAATTCACTCCCTCCTGTAAGTGAAATCTGTGTCATCTAACCATGCCATCATAGCTAAACTTCTGTATCTCATGATAACATTCTAGTCTATATTGTTGTTTTATTATCCAGATTTATATATATATACATATATATATACACACATATATATAAATATATATATGTGTGTATATATATATGTATATATATACACATATATATAAGCTTTCTTATATATATATATACACACACATATATATTTACATATATATATATATATATGTGTGTGTATATATACACACATATATATATAAGCTTTCTGCCCAGCATACAATCAGCATAAAATATCAGAGCAGGGCTATTTCAATAAATACCCTCCTTCTAAAAGGGGAAGATTCAAAGATTGGTGGCGGGGTGGGGGGGGGACTCAGCTTTCATTGTAAGATTTCTGAAATCCTTCTGGACAAACATTGTGTCCGTACTAGCTAATTGGTAGACAGTTTTCTTTTATTAGGTCCCAGTGTCTACTCTCTTGGAGCAGGATTCCATTCTCTTTGATTCTTGGCTCTACCTTCTGAAAGTAGAGGGTTTTTCATCACTCTCCTTGGCCACATTGGCATAAGGCATTAAACAGTATTTCTTCTTTGGGGACAAGCAGATTATTGGGGGTCCAAAGATCATTTTAAGTCTCAAAGAGCCACAGCATATTTTAATACAGGCTGCTGGCTCTTTGACAGTATAGCTCTCTCTAAACAAATTTAGCTTTTATTCTGTAAAATTCCAATGTGACAGTAACCACACCCACAATTCTTTCCAAGACATCCTCCACTTGTGGCTTAAGGTAATCTGAAGTAAATTGATGTAACTTAAATCAATCACGCCTCCAAAAAAGAATCATATTCTTAGTCTCCTTTGTCTCCTGAGACATTTTGTGAAGCTAAATTTGTTGACTGAATTCTCCCTTTAATCAATTCAGAGGTTGTAACAAAGGATATGAGGCCACACCCTTGAGGCCATACTCTTGTTTTGGTCTTTGCTTTAATACTGAGTTTTGATCTTTGTTTCTGTTTTACCTTTCATTGTTTAGAGAGAATAAACAATTCCATATTTCAATTTTGCTATCAAATTCACAGGTTATTTTCTGAAATTTTCTCTTTCACATAATACATTTTACTGTAGCTAATAACAGCTAAGTCATATGATTAGCTTCACATTCCCAATATCTTTGCCTAAACCCATAAGCTTATAACAACTTTTCATACAGAAAAGTTTTAGAAAATGTTTTATCGATAAAAAACATGGCTCACTTCATTTTCTAGGCATCAATAACAACTTTGTAACAGCCTATTGTTTGGATCTGCTAAGAATCTATTAGTTTTTTTTTTTTTTCTGGTGGCACCTCATAACTGGTGCCAATTTCTTTGTTCATTAATTTCACTAAGTTAATATATAGTAAGAAAGGACTTCAAAGTCTCTGATGTTCATAATTACAAGCATTATTTTTTTTTCACAAAAAATAGTGGCTGTGTATTTGATGGGGATCATGTGCAATTCATCACATGTCTTCTTTATTCTAGGATTCAGGTTGAAGGACATGCGATTTGTGTGACAGGAGGAACAAAAGCAACCACAGAAGCGAGTAAGGACTCTTAAGCTTATGCCCGAGCACAGCATTCATAATTTCTGCTCACATTCCAAAAGCAAGTCAAGTGTCTATGCACTTGATGGAGCAACAAAACTCTAATAAAAAAGTGAGAATTAATAATTGGTACCAATAATACAATCTGCTGCCGTATGAGAGGGAGGCAAGAAAGGACCTACTCTTGAGATATCTTTACAGACCCTACATGGCATTATTTGTGTAATAAATAGATTTCTTTGTACCTATGTTCCCCCCCCCCTTTTTTTTCCTAGAGGAAAAGGAGAGAAATGAGACTTGGGGATAAATGAAAAGAAGAAAGGAACATCTCATATTCTTCCTCGCTGAAAATGATGTATCCTAATTGAAGTTTTCTATCTTGTTGCTATGGAGATAGAATGAAATATAGCTCAACATTTACTCGCTGTTACCACCTGTTTCCCTGTCGACAAGCACTGTAGTCACTGGGCTTTGAAAGGATTAACCCAATCCCTGATTAAGGTGCCTTTAGTGTACATAAAAATACTCTGATAATCTGCAAATTTTAAAAATTTATGTAATATGGAATTGTATAAAGAATAAGCTAAGGCCTGAGAAAAATAAGAACCATTAGAAAATTATCATAAACAAAAAGGATATGCCTTATAAAGAGTGCTGGTCCCACAGTATAAGCTGTGTCCTATTAGTCTTTCTCCTCATCCCATGTGCTCATTCCTAGAAGCATTTTCTGGCTTTAGGATGGGGCAGCTGCTGAGGACATGCTATATGATTCACACTTTTACAAGCCAAAACATATAATACTAGGGCCAGAGTTTTAAAAAGTGTTTAAAGTGAAGCAATGTTGAGGTCTATTTGTCTATGCATTACCAATAAGAAAAAAGTTTGGAAACAGACACATGAGAGGGCATTTATGGGTAAGGGCAAAGGGAGAGCTTGCGGTTCTGATTGGAGTCCACACAGCATTGTGTCTGCAACATGAACGTTCTTTCTGCCCATAGTCAGTCTTGCCTCTTTCCAGAAAGACAAAGGGAATTGTTTCCAGGAAGATGCTAGCTGATCATTTTTTCTCTAACTTTGATCATTGTCTCATAAAAGTTATTTTAACCTGAAAATTTGGAGAAACACTGATATCTTGAATTAACCCATTCTGCTGTCTTTTTCAATGGGTTTTCTGAACACTGAAAACATGACATAAGCACATTACTCTTGATACACACCCATATGCTATAGTCTATTTCTTAGCAATATCTATTTAAAATGCTATTCATTAGTATTTTGAAATTTTTGTACTTTCATGTACTTTCATGGTTAAAATTTTTTATATTAAATATAATTTATTGTCAAATTGGTTTCCATACAACACCCAGTTCTCATCCCAACAGGTGCCCTCCTCAATGCCCATCAATCACTTTCCCCTCTCCCCCACACCCCACCAACCCTTAGTCTGTCCTCAGTCCTGAAGAGTCTCTTATGGTTTGCCTCCCTCCTTCTCTGTAACTTTTTCCCCCTTCGACTCCCCCATGGTCTTCTGTTAAGTTTCTCAGGATCCGCATATGAGTGAAAACATATGGTATCTGTCCTTCTCTGCCTGAGTTATTTCATTTATCATAATACCCTCCAGTTCCATCCACATTGCTACAAATGGCCAGATTTCATTCTTTCTCATTGCCAAGTAGTATTCCATTGTTGTTGACACTTCCACACACTTTTCTATACAGCATAATATTTTAAACTGGCAATTTTTTTCTACAGTTGTTGAGGAAGTTGGTGAGTTAACATTCTTCATTCTAATTTTGCTTAATATGTCTATTGAAATAGAGAAAAATACAGAAAGATAAAAATATAAGGCATTTTCAATGGTGAAGAATGCATAAAATACTCAAAAACTACAAAAATAAGACACTATAGCTAAAATTAATAACTCCATATATCATTTGAAAGATCAAGTAAAAAGTAAAGAAGATGAACCAAGAGCAAATATATGAAAATAAGTACTAAAGTAAAATAATTGAATATTTATATTTGAAATCTCTAGAGCACAGTGAAAATACCTAACACATTTGGAATTAGACTAAAGTAAAATAAAGAGAAATGGGGATCAAAGAAATATTTAAAAAGTAATGCCTAAGAATTTTCCAAAATTGTTGAAAACATCAATAAATAGATTATAAACGTCCAGTGAAAATCAAGCAGGATAAATACAAAGAAATTGACATTATGGTATATATATACATATATGTATGTATATATGTATACATGTATATATATATGTTTAAATAAGTACATATGGGTGAATATATATGTAATATATTACTGAGTATATATTACATATATATTACTGATATATACTTTACATATATACATTATATATACATACATTACACATTAATATATATACACGTATATATAATATATATATTATTGAATGCCAATTCAATGAGGAAAATCTTGAAAGAAGACAGAAAAAAACAGACATATTGTGTTTAAGGAAGCAACAATAAAACAAACAGATTTAAACAGAAATAGTTTAAGCCAGAAATCAATAGAATGCCTTCTCATAACCAAAAGTAAATAAATAAATAAAATACCAGATGACCAAGAATCCTATGTTCAATGGAAACATTATTTAAAAGTCAGATACTATGAGAAAGTTTTAGAGATATTTTACCAAAATATCATCCCAAATGAAAAATAAACAAGATTTATTCAAGCAGGATAATCTCTAAAAGAAACTCATATGAAGGACAAATAAAGTTGAATATGCATTTAAATATGAATATATATTGGTGTACAAAACAATGATCCTAAGATTTTATAGGATTCACAATATAAGTAGAATCGAAATACAAGATAAAAATAATTGTCAAAAAAGGGGAGAAGGGAGTTGACGTGTTCCATGTTTCTGTCATTACTGAGAAAATGAGAAAAGTAGAAATTCATATTAGGATTTGTAAAATTGAGCATGTTGTAATTAATTGGATAGTCAACAATAATAAGATAACAAATAAATAATAATTTTAGAGGGTAAAATAATGCATGACTAAATATTTGATTTTAAAGTAGTTAAAAACAAAAGCAAACTACTATAGTTTTTAAACTATAACAGAAGTTATATAAAATGAGTTAAACCCAAATAGAACAGTGATTACATTAAGTTGACTGTTCAAATTAAAACACACAGAGTGAAAAATCAACTTTCTACTCAAAATGCACAAAGTTCACATATCTCCCACTCCTAAAATAATAAATAATAAATAAATAAATAAGCAAACAGTGGAACAAAATAGAGAATACCGGCACAGATCCACACATATATAACTATGTTATAAGTGAGTTATAACATAACTATACTGTAAAGCAATGGTAAAATAGTCATTTAAAAAATGTCCTTAGATCAATATGGAAATATATGGTCCCTACCTTGTATCATATAACATAACAACTATTGAGAGCTTTCCAATATAAACATGAATGATAAAGTATGGGAAACTTTTCTAAAATAAAACATGAGAATAACTTCTGCCTTTGTAGTCAACATATATTTCTTAAACAGGGTATCTGCCATGCATTTTGTTCCCATGCATTATGGGTGCCACACGATTTTTTATTGGGAACAAATTTTGACAAAAATGATTTTGGTAGGGGGGGTTTGCCTGGGTGGCTCACTTGGTTAAGTATCCAACTCTTGATTATGGCCCAGGTTATGATCTCATGTTCATGAGATAGAATCCCACATTGGGCTCTGCACTATAGTGCAGAGACTACTTGGGATTCTCTCTCTCTCCCTCTCTCTCTGCCCCTCTCCTGCTTGCTTTCACTCTCTCAAAATATAAATAAACATTTTTTTAATGTTTACAGCAGCACTTTCAACAATAGCCAAATCATGGAAAGAGCCTAAATGTCCCTCAACTGATGAATGGATAAAGACGATGTGGTTTATACATACAATGAAATACTACTTGGCAATGAGAAAGAATGAAATCTGGCCATTTGCAGCAAGTTGGATGGAACTGGAGGGTATTATGCGAAGTGAAATAAGTCAGTCAGAGAAAGACAGATACCATATGTTTTCACTTGTATGTGGATCTTGAGAAAGTTAACAGAAGACTGTGGTGGAGGAGAAGGGGTAAAAAACAGTTAGAGGGAGGGAGGTAAACCATAAGAGACTCTTGGATACTGAGAACAAGTTGAGGGTTGATGGGGGTGGGAGAGTGGGGAAAGTGAGTGATGGGCATTGAGGAGGGCACTTGTTAGGATGAGCACTGGGTGTTGTATAGAAACCTATTTGACAATAAATTATATTATTTAAAAATAATTTTTTTGACACACACAAAAAAAGATTCTTAGCACTTAATTTCCACAAAACCCAACTTTTAGATATCCTGGTCTCTTTCTGTCCAAATTACAGAGGGTTTTCTCACCACCTAATTTATCAAAATCCACTAAAATTAGAGATGTAAGAATGATGAATTTTGATGATGAAATACTACAATTCTTTCTGATTCACATCTTTGACTCTTCAGATGGGGCTTGTCTTTTGATCCATGTTTCTTATACACAAAAGTAAACACCTGGAAACAGCCACCGTGCCAAACTTTGACATGCAACTCATCAACAAAAAGGAAACAACTGCTGTTATATGCTGCAGCATGCATACTTCAGAAACATTATGCTGATGAATAGTAATCTAACACAAAATAGTCCATACAATTTTATTATGTTTATATGATTTTCAAGAACAGGCAAAATAATCTATTGTTAAGAGAAATCAGGCCAGCAGTTGCTGTGAATTGAATGGAAAGAAGCATGAGGGAACTTTCTGCATTGATGGTAATTTTCTATATTTTGATAGGGTTTTGAAGTCCATCAGTTCATCCATTTGTCAAAACTCATCACTTAAGTTTATACATTTCACTATATTTAGATTTTCTTTTAGTAAGAAAATACTTTCATCTCATTAGTGATATTTATAGGGGTGATGTGTACTGATATCTGCAATCTCCTTTAAGTACATAAAAGTAAAATAGATTAAATGTAGGAATGGATAAATGGATAGATATTTGCTAAAGCAAATATAATAAAATATTGATTTTAGAATCTAGGTGGTGGGTACACAATTCTTTCAACATTTTGGTTTGAAATTTTTCATGATTGAATAGAGAAAAAAGAAAGAAAGGACTAAACCAATTAAATATTTAGGGCTCAAGCAGTGTTCACAATTTAAATATTAAATCCTTAACTTGCTCATCACAACATGTGAAAGTCATCTCTTTTTGTTTGTTTATTCTTCTTAGCTGGATATGTTTATATTCTGTACTGCCAGGGAATAAAATTGAGAAAATTTATTATTTTGCTACACCTATATTTGGTAACACAGTCAAAACAATCATGAATAAAGACAACTTATTTGTTAAGGTTTTTCCCTTAAAAGTATTTGTATGTGTATTTGAAAGTTACTGTGAGGGGAAAAAAAGGTATATGTATATATCTTTGAAAATATTGAGGCCAAAATATTTACCAGTTCAGTATAAGAAATGTATTTGAGAATATGCCTATATATTTGGCTCATTTTGTTTGTTTGGTTTTCTGTTGAAGACAAAAGTGAGAGACAACTACAAGGAGCAGGGTAGGGGTTGGAGTGAGGAGAAAGACAGTAGACAATGCTCTGGGACCTGAGGGTTCTTCCTGGGGACAGAAGAACATTCATGGATCAGCACAGCATTCCTTACTCTGTCTGTGACCTTAGCTGTACTCATTGCCATATGGAAGTTTTGGAGGCAAAGGGATTATGGAACTATGAATAGGAAACTGAAAGTGCTCCCTGTTAGCTTCATTCTCAAATATAATTACCTCCATATTTCACTTCCTACCTCCACCTCCTTCTGGGCATGTTATTTGCAACTTAAGATGTTTTGGGGAGCTGGAATTTGGAGCTGACTTTGGGGTTGTTAAGTGAAGAAGTTACAAATCATGCCCTAACAATTCACAACTTAGGTATTGGATATAAGTTGCCTGCGGTTTCAAATGATTATTTGTGAGATCTTATAGGAGAGGAAGGGTCTTCAAAATATGTATTTACCCCCGAAGAGTACATGCCTGGGAAAACATTCCTTCCCTTTGGATGACATTTTCTGGTCTTTGGTATTTGTTATTGGACTCTTCAAGGCCTGAACACGTTAACCTGCAGTAAGTATCAGACCTTCTTCCTATCCTATACCTGGGCCACCCTGGGATTTTGGAGAGGATTGTGAGCAATGACAGCTTTTAGTACGTGCCCAACACTTCCATAACAGTTCTGAGGTGCATGGTGCTCTTCTTAGGACTTTGTATACTAACTCATGTAAACATCATTAGAACCCTATGGTAACAGAGCTATTATTATTTTTTCCCACTTTACAGTTGAAATAACAGCACAGAGAGGTTAAATGATTTACACAGAGTCACATAGCTATGAGAGTCAGATTCAGGGTTTGAGCCCAGATGATTGTAAAGCTGATTCTCTCTTCCTACCCAGCACACTCTGCCTTTTCTCAGAGTGTCTAAAGTAATGACAAAAATGAGGCTTGGCAAAGGGTTAAGAACCATAGAGCATAAAATGACAAGAACAGCTGTCCATGATCTATTTAAGACAAGGAATGGAAAATCCTGTGAAAGTTGACCAGGGATGAGGTAAGAGCTCAGAGAGCCAGAGGGGTTCCTGGTGGCCAAATGGCCTGAATAACAGCACCTAAGGAAATGTCTTCCTGAAATCAGAAACATGAGCTACACCTTAGCCAGCTGCTCTCTTCACCCCAGGTCCAGCCCTGGTTTGGATTGAAGTGAGGAGAGGCCATGATACCCAATGTGGTTGGATTCAAGCCACAGTTCGTAACTGTGTCTGAGAAGATGTATGGGGAAATGTGGTGTCCAAGTGAAAATCTAAGCAGGTTGTGCCACTCAGGGAGGAGAGGTATGTGGGCACACAGTGGGGGAAAGCAGGCAGCAGTGATCCATTATGGCAGGTGAGAGCATCTTCCATCAGCAGGTTCTTTTCTATCCCTCTAGCCTCTTCAACCTGTGCTGTTCTCATAGATCGAATTATGGGGATGGAACAGTAGGTTATGTGTCTGTTGTCTTCCCCACCTCAGTTGGCTCTTTCCCCCCATGCACACCTAAAACTGTATTTTCTGGGGAATTTTTCTATTGTGTGTATGTGTTATTGAAGTTGATACACTTATCCAAAATAACTGTCTTGCTCAGCTCACTTTCTTTCCTATCAACATAGAGCTCTTTGGTCTAGGACTTTGGGTGGGACTCTGAAATTTCCAGATGTAAGTGTAAATCTCAAACTACTTCATATTCCAGGATGTGATCTCTGGAACAGTTAAAAACTGCGGTTTCAGGGTGGCACATTGAAAGTCTTAGATTTGCACATCAAAACAACTGAGTGAAGAAAATAGTATTGCCTAATAAATCCTAGGAAGTACCCTGTCTTCTCTACTATCAGCATTTCTTCCTTTTGGACTGAAAGCCCCACAAATCTTGGGGACCAAAAATCATGGATAAAATGAGGATACAGTACATGTCATGTATATGGAAAGGCCCAAATATTCCAAATATTTTCTATCTATAGACCTTCATGATTCACATCCCCAATTTTTCACATTTTCTTCCTGAGAAAAATAGAGGAGGTAATCACAGAGCTCTTCTGGGAGTATGAAGTAAGAGGAGAAATATGACAAGCCAGGAGAGTTTCCTGGAGCCTCCACACTATACTCCATGCACCGTGCAATGGATATCCATTATAGCCATGCTCTTTTCATAGCTCACAGCATATGTGAGTGTGGTGGAGTAGGGGTGGGGCCAGACTGGGGGACCTGCCCAGATCATTCATCCCTCTTGGGTTGGCAACATTGTATATTTTCACAACACAGACTCTCATTTGGCTTACAAATGTTGTCCAATTCCATTTATTTCTTATCCTATCTGTATGTAATCATGAGGATTTCATTTTGAAGTAGAATGTTACATAAGGTAAGGGAAACAAAAATAATATAAAAACAGGGAGGGGGACAAAACAGAAGAGACCCATAAATATTGAGAACAAACTGAGGATTATGGGAGGGGATGTGGGAGGGGGGATGGGTTAAATGGGTAAGAGGCACTAAGGAATCTACTCCTGAAATCATTGTTGCACTATATGCTAATTTGGATTTAAATTAAAAAAAAAAATGAAACAAAAAATAAAAAACGAAAAAAATGAAAAAGAGAAAGAAAAAGAAAGAAAGAAAGAGAAAGAAAGAAAAGAAAGAGAAAGAAAGAAAGAAAGAAAGAAAGAAAGAAAAAGAAAGAAAGAAAGAAAGACTTCCAATACTATGTTGAATAACAGTGGCAAGAGTGGGCATTTCTGTCTTGTTCCTGTCCTTAGGGGGAAAGCTTTCAGTTTTTCCCCATTAAGATGATATTAGCATTGGGTTGTTCATATATGGCTTTTATGATCTTGAGGTATGCTCCTTCTATCCCTACTTTCTTGAGGGTTTTTATCAAGAAAGGATGCTGTGTTTTGTCAAATGTTTCTCTGCATATTGAGAGGGTCATATGGTTCTTGTCCTTTCTTTTATTGATGTGATGAATCACATTAATTGTTTTGCGGATATTGAACCAGCCCTACATCCCAGGTATAAATCCTGCTTGGTCGTGGTGTATAATTTTTTAAATGTATTGTTGGATCCGGTTGGCTAATATTTTGTTGAGTATTTTCACATCCATGTTCATCAGGGAAATTGGTCTGTAGTTCTCCTTTTTTTTTTTTTTTTTTTTTTTTAAATTTATTTTTTTTTTGGGACAGAGAGAGAGACAGAGCATGAACGGGGGAGGGGCAGAGAGAGAGGGAGACACAGAATCGGAAACAGGCTCCAGGCTCCGAGCCATCAGCCCAGAGCCCGACGCGGGGCTCGAACCCACGGACCGCGAGATCGTGACCTGGCTGAAGTCGGACACTCAACCGACTGCGCCACCCAGGCGCCCCTGTAGTTCTCCTTTTTAGTGGGGTCTCTGTCTGGTTTTGGAATCAAGGTAATACTTGCTTCATAGAAAGAGTTTGGAAGGTTTCCTTCCATTTCTATTTTGGAACTGTTTCAAGATAATAGGTGTTAACTCTTCCTTAAATGTTTGGTAGAATTCCCCTGGAAAGCCATCTGGCCCTGGACTCTTGTTTCTTGGCAGATTTTTTATTCTTAATTCGATTTCCTTACTGGTTATGGGTCTGTTCAAATTTTCTATTTCTTCCTGTTTCAGTTTTGGTAGTGTATATGTTTCTAGGAATTTGTCCATTTCTTCCAGGTTACCCATTTTATTGGCATATAATGGCTCATAATATTCTCTTATTATTGTTTTTATTTCTTTTGTGTTGGTTGTGATCTCTCCTCTTTCATTCTTTATTTATTTGGGTCCTTTCCTTTTTCTTTTTGATCAAACTGGTTAGTGGTTTATCAATTTTGTTAATTCTTTCAAAGAACCAACTTTTAGTTTCATTGATCTGTTCTACTGTTGTGTTTTGTTTTGTTTTTTGGTTTTTTTGGTTTCAATAGCATTAATTTCTGCTCTAATCTTTTTTTTTCTTTTATACATTTATTTATTTTTGATAGAGAGAGACAGAGCACAAGTGGGGGAGGGGCAGAGAGTGAAGGAGACAGAGAATCCTAAACAAGCTCCAGGCTTCGAGCTGTCAGCACAGAGCCTGACGTGGGGCTTGAACCCACAAACTGCAAGATCATGACCTGAGCTGAATTTGGACGCTTAACCAAATGAGCCACCCAGGCGCCCCTTTTCTGCTATAAGTTTTATTATTCCCTGTCTTCAGCTGGTTTGGGGTTTTATTTGTTGTTCTTTTTCCAGCTCCTTAAGGCATAAGATTAGTATTGGAAGTCTTAGCCTCTGCAATCAGACAACACAAAAAAATAAAAGGCATCCAAATCGGCCAGGAGGAGGTCAAACTTTCACTCTTTGCAGATGACATGATACTTAAATGGAAAACCCAAAAGATTCCACCAAAAACCTTCTAGAATTGATTCATGAATTCAGCAAAGTTTCAGGATATAAAATCAGTGCACAGAAATCAGTAGCTTTCCTATACACTAATGATTAAGCGACAGAAAGAGAAATCAAGGAATCTATCCCATTTACAGGTGCACAAAAAGAAACATAAAATACCTAGGAATAAATCTAACCAAAGAGATGAAAAATCTATACACTGAAAACTATAGAAAGCTTGTGAAAGAAATTGAAGAAGTCACAAAAAAATGGAAAAAAATTCCATGCTCTTGGATAGGCAGAACAAATATTGTTAAAATATCAATACTACCCAAAGCAATATCCATATTCAATGCAGTCCCTATCAAAGTAACACCAGCATTCTTCACAGAGCTAGAACAAATAATCCTGAAATTTGTATGGAACCAGAAAAGACTCCGAATAGCCAAAGCAATCTTGAGGGAAAAAAAAAAAAACAACAGGAGGCATCAAAATCACAGATTTCAAACTATACTACAAAGCTGTAATCATCAAGACAGTATGGTACTGGCACAAGAACAGACACTCGGAACAATGAAACAGAATAGAGAACCCAGAAATTGACCCACAAACGTATGGCCAACTAATCTTTGACAAAGCAGGAAAGAATATCCAATGGAATAAAGACAGTCTCTTCAGCAAGTGGTGCTGGGAAAACTGGACAATGACATGCAGAAGAATGAACCTGGACCACTTTCTTACGCCATACACAAAAATAAACTCAAAATGGATGAAAGGCCTAAATGTAAGACAGGAAGCCATCAAAATCCTCTAGGAGAAAGCAGGCAAAAACCATTTTGATCTTGGCTGCAGCAACTTCTTACTCAACACGTCTCCAGAGGCAAGGGAAACAAAAGCAAAAATGAACTACTGGGACCTCATCAAAATAAAAAGCTTCTGAACAGTGAAGGAAACAATCCGAAAAACTAAAAGTCAACCGACAGAATGGGAGAAGATATTTGCAAATGACATATCAGATAAAGGGTTAGTATTCAAAATCTATAAAGAACTTATCAAACTCAACACCCAAAAAACAAATAATCCAGTGAAGAAATGGGCAAAAGACATGAATAGACACTTCTCCAAAGAAGACATCCAGATGGGCAACCAACACATGAAAAAATGCTCAACATCACTTATTATCAGGGAAATACAAATCAAACCCACAATGAGATACCACCTCACACCTGTCAGAATGGCTAACATTAACTCAGTCAACAACAGATGATGGCGAGGATGCAGAGAAAGAGGATCTCTTTTGCATTGTTTGTGGGAATGCAAGCTGGTGCAGCCACTCTGGAAAACAGTATGGAGGTTTCTCAAAAAACTAAAAATATAATTACCCTACGACCCAGCAATTGCACTACTAGGTATTTATCCAAGGGATACAGGTGTGGTTTTTCGAAGGGACACATGCACCCCCATGTTTATAGCAGCACTATCAACAATAGCCAAAGTATGGAAAGAGCCCAAATGTCCACTGATGGATGAATGTGTAAAGAAGATGTGGTATATATCTACAATGGAGTATTACTTGGTAACCAAAAAGAATGAAATCTTGCCAATTGCAACTGCGTGGATGGAACTGGAGGGTATTATGCTATGTGAAATTAGTCAGAGAAAGATAAAAATCCTATGAGTTCACTCATGTAAGGACTTTAAGAGACAAAACAGATGAACATAAGGGAGGGGAAACAAAAATAATATAAAAACAAGGGGGGGACATAACAGAAGAGACTCAAAAATATGGAGAACAAACTCCATATTGCTAGAGAGGTTGTGGGAGGGAGGTTGCTGGAGGGGTTGTGGGAGGGAGTATAGGCTAAATGGGTAAGGGGCACCAAGGAATCTACTCCTGAAACAATTGTTGCACTATATGCTAATTTGGATGTGAATTAAAAAAAATAAAAAGAAAATTAAAAAGAAAACAAAAGAAAGAAAGGAAGAAAGAAAGAATGTTACTCTCTCTGGTTAAGTGTAAAGAGTAAATTTAGCTTTGCTAATTTCTAGTTTAAGATATGGAATAAACGAATGAATGGGGTTTCATGAAGGAAAGCTAAGAGCTTGGTAGAACTAGCATTTTCACAAAACTGAGTGAAAATAGGCATACATTATATTTTATGATTCTGTTCACCGACAGGGCCTAGAGGTAGCAAAACCCCAGTAACAATGAGGAGCACGTTCAATGCCTAGATTGTACTTTCTAGATTCTATTACCCAACAAAGGAATCAGGGATTCAGCATATTCTAGGGCTGGGACAGGAAAAATACAGGGTGAACCTGAAGCATCCTATAGGCCAGAAAGGAAGGACATGAAAAAAGAAGAGAAAATAGGACATATCACAGGCCCATAGAAGTAGATCAAAGAGCTCCCAGTGACCAAACAGAGCTGAAACAACTTTAGCAACAAAATAATTAAGGATGGTTTGGGTTATAATTAAAATAATAAAATAAATGCTCATGAATCCATAATTATATTTCAAAATAAATTATTACACACACAAATAAGTAGTAAATAAGGGATAAATATTTACAGAAGAATCCCAAACTATAAACATAGATATTCACTTCTCCAGAGGTAGAGATTAATTCTCTTCCCTTGAGTTAAGGCTTAGTAATTTGCTTCTAACAAGTATGGAAAAATGAAAAATAGTAACTTTACAGTGGAGTAAACTGGGAGAAACCATATTAACCAAGTTATTAAAGTTAACATTACCATGTCACTATAATATCATGTACCCCCTGATTTGATGTGATAAGAGGGGCACCTCAATTAAGTGGTATCCATCTCCAAAACCCATAACCATAGCCTGATAGTAAGAAAACATTAGATATTCAAATTGAAGGACGTTCTATAAAATATCTGATCAGGCTCTTTAAATGGCAGGGTCATGAAAAAAAACTGAGAAACTGTCAATGTCTGAATAAAAATTATTTAATACTTTGTACCAATGCTAATGTATTATTTTTTCCAGATTTATTGATGTTTATTTGACAAATGAAAATTGTATATATTTAAAATATACACTATGGGGTGCCTGGGTGGCTCAGTGGGTTAAGTGTCCAACTTTGGCTCAGTCATGATCTTGCTGTTCGTGAGTTTGAGCCCCATGTTGGACTCTGTGCTGACAGTTTGGAGCCTGGAGCCTGTTTCAGATTCTCTGTCTCCCTCTCTCCCTGCTCCTCCCCCACTCGTGTTCTCTCTCTCTCTCTCTCTCTCTCTCGCTCTCTGTCAAAAATAAATAAACATTAAAAAAATAAAGTAAAATGTATGTCATGATGCATTTAATATAATATACATTGTGAAATGATGAACAAAATCAAGCTAATTAACATATTGATAACCTCACATAGCTACTGTTCTTTTCTGTGTGTTGAGAACATGTAAGACTTACTGTCTTAGCAAACTTCAATTATGTAATACAGTTTTTTTTTAATTTAAATTCAAGTTAGTTAACATACACTGTAGTCTTGGCTTCAGGAGTAGAATCCAGTGATTCATCTCTTGCATATGACACCAAATGCTCATCCCAAATAGTGCCCTCCTTAATGCCCATCACCCATTTAACTCATCTCCTGCCAACCTCCCTTCCAGCAACCCTAAGTCGTTCTCTATATTTTAGTGTCTTTTGGTTTGCCTCCCTCTCAAAGGGACAAAAGACATGAATAGACACTTTTCCAAAGAAGACATCATGAAAAGAGGCTGAACATCACTCATAATCAGAGAAATGCAAATCGAAACCACAATGAGATACCACCTCACACTTGTCAGAATGGCTAATATTAACAACTCAGGAAACAACAGATGTTGGTGCTGATGTGGAGAAAGGGGACCACTTTTGCACTGTTTGTGGGAATGCCACTGGTGCAGGCACTGTAGAAAACAGTATGGAGGTTCCTCAAAAAATTAAAAATAGAACTACCCTGCAACTCAGCAATTGCACTACTAGGTAATTTATCCAAAGTGTACAAAAATGCTGATTTTAAGGGACACATACTCCTAATATTTATAACAGTGCTATAAATAATAACTACATTATGGAAAGGGCTTAAATGTCCATCATCTGATGAATGCATAAAGAAAATGTGATATATATAATATATGTATATATATGCATATATTATATATATTACATATATGCATATATATTATATATAATATATCCATATATATTATATATAATATTATGTATAATGGAATATTACTTGGTGGTGAGCAAGAATGGAATCTTGCCATTTGCAACAACATGGATGGAACTGGAAGGTATTATGCTAAGCAAAATAAGTTAGCCAGAGAAAGACAGATACCATATGATTTCACTCATGTGGAATTTGAGAAACTCAACAGATGAACATAGGGGAAGAGAGGGAAAAGTGATAAAAACAGAGAGGGTTTCAGTACAGTATTATTAGCTATGGTTGCCATGCTCTTCAATAGGCCTGAAGAACTTATCCTTCATAACTGATACTATGTGGTCTTTGAACCAACATCTTCCATTTTCCCCAAACCCATGCAACCACCATTCTACTCTCTCCTTTAATACATTTAATGTTTTTAGGTTTCCATATGTAAGTGAAATAATATGGTATATGTCATTTTATGTCTGGAATATTTTGTTTAGCTTAAGGTCTTCCAGATTAATCCGTGTTGTCCCACGTGGCAGGATGTCATTTTTTAAGGCTGAATAGTATTCCACTGCGTGTTTGTGTGTGTACACATTATATATATGAATGGAATAATAGTCCATTGTATGTTTATGTGTGCATATGTAAACATACAAATAAATAAATACACATACAATGGAATACAATGGAATGCTATTCAGCCTTAAAAAAAGAAGGAATTCCTGCCATTTGTGACAATATAG
Source organism: Panthera onca (assembly GCF_046562875.1). Classification (NCBI taxonomy): domain Eukaryota; kingdom Metazoa; phylum Chordata; class Mammalia; order Carnivora; family Felidae; genus Panthera; species Panthera onca. The sequence continues at coordinate 23,041,197 of NC_138344.1, forward strand.
ATGACTCAATCAAAGTGTCTGCCAATCAAGCTGAATGTATAAAATAATTTCCATATTTTGACTATTGTGACAGATATCACAATGAACATGGGAGTGCAGACATATCTTCAAGATACTTATTTCTTTGGCATATATCCAGAGGTGGGATTGTGGAATCATACAGGAGTTCCATTTTTAATTTTTTGAGGAACTAATATACTGTTTTCCATAATGGCTGTACCACATTCCCACCAATGGTGCACTAGGATTCTGTATTCTTTACATTCTTACCAGCACTTGTTACCTCTTGTTTTTTTTTTTAATTCTTTTTTAAAAGTGTATTTATTTATTTATTTATTTATTTAATATAATGTATTGTCAAATTGGCTAATGTACAGTGTGTGCAGTGTGTTCTTGGTTTTGGGGGTAGATTCCTGTGATTCATCGCTTACATACAATGCCCAGTGCTCATCCCAGCAAGTGCCCTCCTCAATGCCCATCACCCATTTTCCCCTGTCCCCCACCCCTCCCATCAACTCTCAGTTTGTCCTCTGTATTTAAGAGTCTCTTACGGTTTGCGTCTCTCCCTCTCTGTAACTACTTTTCCCCTTCCCTTCCCCCATGGTCTTCTGTTAAGTTTCTCAAGTTCCACATATGAGTGAAAACATATGATATCTGTCTTTCTCTGTATGACTTATTTCACTTAGCATAATACTCTCCAGTTCTGTCCATGTTGCTGGAAATGGCATGATTTCATTCTTTCTCATTGCCAAGTAGTATTCCATTGTATAGATAAACTACATCTTCTTTATCCATTCATCAGTTGATGGACATCTAGGTTCTTTCCATAATTTGGCTATTGTTGAAAGCACTGCTATCAAATTTGGGGTACATGCGCCCCTATGAGTCAGCACTCCTGTATCCTTTGGATAAATTCCTAGTAATGCTATTGCTGGGTTGTAGCGTAGTTCTATTTTTAAGATTCTGAGGAACCTCCACACTGCTTTCCAGAGGAGCTGCACCAGTTTGCATTTCCACCAACAGTGCAAGAGCTTCTCATTTCTCCACATCCACTCCAGCATCTGTTGTTTCCTGAGTTGTTAATTTTAGCCACTCTGACCAATGTGAGGTGGTATCTCAATATGGTTTTGATTTGTATTTCCTTAATGATGAGTGACTTTGGGCAACTTTTCATGTGTCTGTTGGCCATATGGATGCCTTCTTTGAAAAAGTATCTATTCATGTCTTCTGCCCATTTCTTCACTGTATTATTTGTTTTTTGGGTGTTGAGTTTGATAAGTTCTTTATACATTTTGGATACTAACCCTTTATCCAACATATATTTTAAATGTTTATTTCTGTGAGAGGGAGAGGGAGCCTAAGTGGGGGAGAGGCAGAGAGAGGGTGACAGAAGATCTGAAGCGTGCTCTGTGCTGACAGCAGACATTCCCATGTGGGGCTTGAACTCATGAACCATGAGATCATGACCTGAGCTGAAGTCAGACGACAAACTGACTGAGCCATCCAAGTGCCCCACTTGTTTTTTGATAATAGACATCCTAAGCTGTGTATATCTAATTGTGGTTTTAATCTGCATTTTTTTGATGATTAGTGATGGTAAAAACTTTGACACATGTATTGTTCTGTGTATCTTTCTTTGAAGAAAAATTGAACAGTGAATAAGTAACCTAAGGAATGGAAAAATATTTTCAAACCATATATCTGAAAGGAGGTTAATATCCAAAACATATAAAAAACTTAAACAACTCAATATAAATAAATAAATAAATTAATTAATTAATTAAAAGGACTTAAAGGCTTAGATTTTTTTCCTGAATTATTGTATTATTTTATATATATATTTTTAGTATATTTGGTATGCACTATCACATTAGTTTCATGTGTACAGCATAGCAATATAACAAGTTTATACATTATGCCATGGGCAACACAAGTGTAACTATCATTTGTCTTCATACATCACTGGTATAATATCGTTGGCTATATTCCTTATGCTGTATCTTTTTTTCCTGTGACATTCCATAACTGTAAGCCTGTATTTCTGATCCTCTTCACCCACTTTGCACATTCCCAAACTCCTGCTGGCAACCATCAGTTTGTTCTCTGTATTTATAGGTATGATTCTGATTTTTGTTTCTTAATCTTTATTTTTTTGTATTTCACTTATGGATGAAATCATATGGTATTTGTGTTTCTCAGTCTAACTTATTTCACTTAACGTAATACCCTCTAGGTCCATCCATGTTGTTTCACATGACACAATCTTATCCCTTTTTATGGCTGTGAAATATTCCATTGTGTGTATATATGTATATACTACATCTTCCTTGTCCATTTATATATTGATGGACAGGTAGGTTGCTTTCATATCTGGACAATTGTAAATAATGTTGCAATAAACATAGTGGTGCATATATCTTTTCCAATTAGTGTTTGCATTCTTTTCATAAATACCCATGGTGAAATTATTGGAAAATATGATATTACTAATTTTATTTTATTTTCTGAGGAACCTCCATACTGTTTTATACAGTGGCTATGCTAATTTACATTTCCACCAACAGTGTAAGAGGGTTCTTTTTTCTCCACATCCTTGACATTTGTTATTTCTTGTCATTTTGATACTAGCTATTCTGACAAATCTAAGGTTATATTTCATTGTGGTTTTGATTTATATTTCCCTGATGATTAGTGATGTGGAGTGTTGATTTTCTGTTCATGAATCTGTTAGCCATTTGTATGTCTTATTTAGAAAAGATTTATTCAGATCCGATGCCCATTTTTAACTGGATTATTTGGGTGTTTTGGGTGTTGAGTTGTATAAGTGATATGTATTGGACATTAACATTTTTTTCACTTTTTTAAATATGAAATTTATTGTCAAATTGGTTTCCATACAACACCCAGTGTTCATCCCAAAAGGTGCCCTCCTCAATACCCATCTCCCAACCTCCCCTCCCTCCCACCCCCATCAACCCTCAGTTTGTTCTCAGTTTTTTTTTTTTTAATTTTTTTAACGTTTATTTATTTTTGAGACACAGAGAGACAGAGCATGAACAGGGGAGGGGCAGAGAGAGAGGGAGACACAGAATCTGAAACAGGCTCCAGGCTCTGGGCTGTCAGCACAGAGCCCGACGCGGGGCTCAAACTCACGGACCGCGAGATCGTGACCTGAGCCGAAGTCGGCCGCTTAACCGACTGAGCCACCCAGGCGCCCCTGTTCTCAGTTTTTAACAGTCTCTTATGCTTTGGCTCCCTCCCTCTCTAACCTCTTTTTTTTTCCTTCCCCTCGCCATAGACTTCTGTTAGGTTTCTCAGGATCCACAGTTCCATCCATGTTGCTACAAAAGGTCATATTTCATTCTTTCTCATTGCCACGTAGTATTCCACAGTGTATATAAACCACAATTTCTTTATCCATTCGTCAGTTGATGGACATTTAGGCTCTTTCCATAATTTGGCTATTGTTGAAAGTGCTGCTATAAACATTGGGGTACAAGTGCCCCCATGCATTAGCACTCCTGTATCCCTTGGGTAAATTCCTAGAAGTGCTATTTCTGGGTCATAGGGTAGATCTATTTTTAATTTTTTGACGAAGCTCCACACTGTTTTCCAGAGTGGCTGCACCAGTTGGCATTCCCACCAACAGTGCAAGAGGGTTCCCATTTCTCCACATCCTCTCCAGCATCTATAGTCTCCTGATTTGTTCATTTTAGCCACTCTGACTGGCGTGAGGTGATATCTGAGTGTGGTTTTGATTTGTATTTCCCTGATGAAGAGCAATGTTGAGCATCTTTCTATGTGCCTGTTGGCCATCTGGGTGTCTTATTTAGAGAAGTGTCTATTCATGTCTTCTGCCCATTTCTTCACTGGATTATTTGTTTTTCGGGTATGGAATTTGGTGAGCTCTTTATAGATTTTGGATACTAGCCCTTTGTCCGATATGTCATTTGCAAATGAAACTAGACCACTTTCTTACACCATTCACAAAAACAAACTCAAAATGTATAAAGTACCTGAATGTGAGACAGGAAACCATCAAAACCCTAGAGGAGAAAGCAGGAAAAAAACCTCTCTGACCTCAGCCACAGCAATTTCTTACTTGACACATCCCCAAAGGCAAGGGAATTAAAAGGAAAAATGAGCTATTGGGACCTCATGAAGATAGAAAGCTTCTGCACAGCAAAGGAAACCATCAACAAAACTAAAAGGCAACCAACAGAATGGGAAAATATATTTGGATATTAACATTTCATTGAAAATATGATTTGGAAATATTCCCCTCATTGAGTAGGCTTTTGGTTTTGTTGATGGTTTCCTTTGCTATGCAAATTTTTTTTATTCTGATGTAGTCCAAATAGTTTACTTTTGCTTCTGTTTCCCTTGCCTGAAGAGACATATCTAGAGAAATATTGCTATGGCTGATGTAAGAGAGATTACTACCTGTTTCCTTCTAGGAATTTTAGTTTCAGGTATCACATTTAGGTCTTTATTCTATTTTGAGTTTATTTTTGTGTATGGTATTAGAATGTGGTCCTGTTGTTGCTGCTGTTGTTGTAGTTTCAGAGAGAAAGCACAAGCAGGGGAGGGGCAGAAGGAGAGGGAGAGAGAGAGAAAGAATTTTAACCAGACTCCACACAGAGCCTAAAGTGGGGCTTGATCTCAGAACCATTAGATCATGAACTGCACTGAAATCAAGAGTTGGCTGCTCAACCAACTGAGCCACATAGGCACCCTAGTCCAACTTTACTTTGAATGTAGCTGTGTGGTTTTCACAGGGCCATTTATTAAAGACCGTCTTTTCCCCATTGTATATTCTTGCCTCCTTTGTCAATAATTGACCATATAACTGTGGGTTTATTTGGGGGGGTCTTTATTCTGTTCCATTGACCTATGTGTCTATTTTTGTGCCAGTCTCATACATAGTGTTTTGATTACTACAGACTAGTGGTATATCTTAAAATCTGGAATTGTGATACCTCCTGCTTTGCTCTTGTTTCTCAATATTGTTTTGGCCACCTGGGATCTTTTGTAGTTCCATACAAATTTTAAGATTGTTTGTTCTAGTTTTGTGAAAAAATGCTGTTGGTATTTTGATAGGGATTACATTGAAACTGTAGATTGCTTTGGGTAATATAGATATTTCAACATTTTTTCTTCCAATCCATGAGCATGGAATATTTTTCCATTTGCTTGTATCATCTTCATTTTGTTTTGTCAATTTTTTATGGTTTATGGTGTACACTTCTTTACATTCTTGGCTAAGTTTATTCCTAGGTATTTTATTACTTTTTGTGCAATTGTAAAAGATTTTTTTTTATTTTTCTGCTACTCTGTTATTAGGTATACTGATATTAGGTATACAAATGCTACTGAAATATGGGTATTTATTTTGTATCCTATAGTTCACTTGTGATGAGCACCAACTGATGTCTTAATGTGTTGAATCAATATATTGCATACCTAAAACTAATACTACACTCTATGTTAACTAAATGGAATTTAAATAAAAACTAAAAAAAAAAAACTTTTGTATCTGTAACTTTCCTGAAATCATTTATTACTTCTCATAATTTTTTGGTGTAGTCTCTAGTATTTCCCATGTATAGTATCAGGTTATCTGCAAATGGTCTTATTTTTGCTAAGCATTCCGTAGTACATAATATGTTAACATTAGGGAAAGCTGAGAGAAGTGTATACAGGGATTCTTTGTACTGTCTTTGCAATTGTTTTATAAGTCTGAAATTATTGTAAATTATAAAAATTTTGAAAGACAGTGAATACTATACAGCAGTAAAAAATAAAAAAGGAACAACAGACAAATCAAAACCACACTCAGATATCACCTCACGCCAGTCAGAGTGGCCAAAATGAAGAAATCAGGAGACTATAGATGCTGGAGAGGATGTGGAGAAACAGGAACCCTCTTGCACTGTTGGTGGGAATGCAAATTGGTGCAGCCGCTCTGGAAAGCAGTGTGGAGGTTCCTCAGAAAATTAAAAATAGACCTACCCTATGACCCAGCAATAGCACTGCTAGGAATTTATCCAAGGGATACAGGAGTACTGATGCATAGGGGCACCTGTACCCCAATGTTTATAGCGGCACTCTCAACAATAGCCAAATTATGGAAAGAGCCTAAATGTCCATCAACTGATGAATGGATAAAGAAATTGTGGTTTATATACACAATGGAATACTACGTGGCAATGAGAAAAAATGAAATATGGCCTTTTGTAGCAACATGGATGGAACTGGAGAGTGTGATGCTAAGTGAAATAAGCCATACAGAGAAAGACAGATACCATATGGTTTCACTCTTATGTGGATCCTGAGAAACATAACAGAAACCCATGGGGGAGGGGAAGGAAAAAAAAAAAAAAAAAAAAAAAAGAGGTTAGAGTGGGAGAGAGCCAAAGCATTAGAGACTGTTAAAAACTGAGAACAAACTGAGGGTTGATGGGGGGTGGGAGGGAGGGCAGGGTGGGAGGGAGGGCAGGGTGGGTGATGGGTATTGAGGAGGGCACCTTTTGGGATGAGCACTGGGTGTTGTATGGAAACCAATTTGACAGTAAATTTCATATATTAAAAAATAAAAAAAAAATAAAAATAAAAAAAAAAATAAAAAAAAAAAATAAAACAAGAAAAAAAAAAAAAAATAAAAAAATAAAAAAAAAAATAAATTCTTATGAAAATTAAAAAAAAAAAAAAAAAAAAAAAAAAAAGGAACAACAGGAACAACCTATTGATGCACACATTATAACTGAATCTCAAAATCATTATGCTGACTGAAGAAGCCAGGCATAAAGGAATACATGCTGCATTGTTTTATGTATATAAAATTCAAATAAAAACTAATCTACAGTGAAAGAAATCATATCAGTGGTAGCCTATTGAGATTGTAGGGAGGAGAGTGAGATTACAACGTGTCACCAGAATTTTTAGGGATAATGATATTATCTTGACTATAGTGATGGTTTCATGGGTATACACACGTGTAAATGCTCATCAAACTGTACAATTTAAATATATGCTGATTTTAGATGTTTACAGTTTATCTCAATAAAGATATAAAGCAATGGATAAATAGACATAAAAGATAGATAGATGATAGATAGATAGATTACAGAAGATAGGTAGGCAGGCAGATATGATTGATAGATAATGGATAGATAGAAGATAGATACACAGATGATAGATACTTAGTAGGTAGGTAGGTAGGTAGGTAGGTAGATAATACAAGTTATTAGGGAAGATCTCTTCTTTTGATAGATAATAACCACAGGAGTGACAGAAGTAGAAAATTAACATTTTGCAACTCTCACCAGATGTAATAATTCAGGCAGAACCCTTGTCAAGGCTACAATCACCAGGTGAAAGGCTCCTGTGTTTCAGGATAGTTTTGTTGTCTCAAACCATCATTCCCCAAGGAATTTTCCCTTTGAAAAAAAATGTGCCTGTACAGTAGGGTAGTGATCAAATCCAGCATCTCTGATGGTGTGGCAACCTAACCTGAATCTAATCCTTAGCGGGGGGGAAACAGAGAAATCCAGAATGTAGAATTATCTACAAGAACTTTGTCCTTTAAAAAAAACTAAAAACAAAAACCAAAAACGGGTGTTGGTGGAGGGCACATGATCATGATACATTAAAGGAGACAAGACACCAAATGCACTGCATGTGGTTTGCTTGCATTTTGGGTCCAAAAATAAATAAAAATAAAAAGCTATAAAAGATATTTTGGAGACAAAATGAAAAATTTTTTTTTTTAATTTTTTTTTCAACGTTTTTTATTTATTTTTGGGACAGAGAGAGACAGAGCATGAACGGGGGAGGGGCAGAGAGAGAGGGAGACACAGAATCGGAAACAGGCTCCAGGCTCCGAGCCACCAGCCCAGAGCCTGACGCGGGGCTCGAACTCACGGACCGCGAGATCGTGACCTGGCTGAAGTCGGACGCTTAACCGACTGCGCCACCCAGGCGCCCCCAAAATGAAAATTTAAACATGTACTACATGTTAAATATTACATAATTAATCTTAATTTTCTTAGATGTGATATTATCATAGTTATGTAATAAACGACTATGATAAGTACACAGACACATAAACAAATGTATAGATAGAATATTAAAAAGCTGAATTGTTAGCAACTGGTGAATTTAGATGAGGATATTACAGTGGTTTACTTTTCTATGCTTTCAACTTTCCTGTGGCTTTGAAATATTTCAAAATAAATAATTGGAGAAAAGAAGAGAAGAAAGAACAGCATTGTTCTGTGTGTAGCTGTCTAGCCTCTGCTCTGCCTTTGCTACATTCCTCACTGTCCAGGTCGCTGACCCTCAGAACCCCTTCTGGTCATGCTCAGGGATTGGGTGTTGTGAAGTGGCCATATTGTCACCAGATTGTTTGAGATGGAGGCGTTTTGCAGAAAGGTGGTGTATCCAAGCTAGCGGGGGAAGACAGGATGAAGGGAGGGCAGTTGTCATGGAGCCCTGAAGAGCCCTCTTTACTGGGGCTTGACGTTTGTTTATAATCCAAAGAGATGGTGGGGGTGGAAAAGAGAGAAAAGGAAGGATGGGGGCTTAACTTGCTCTCACAGGTTCGCCCGCCCACGGGGCTTATTATCCTTGATTGCCTGTTTTCTACTTTCTGTTGCTATGGGGACGGGCTAAAACGTGACTCTGCTCAGATTTACGCACTTTGCTCCCTGATGCCTTGTCCCCATACCTGCTGGGTCTCTGCCTACTGAGTGCGTATGTGAGAAGGCGTGTGATTAACTAGGTGGCTGTCGTGAGCTTGTGGTGGGGGCGTTGAAGCGTCTTTGGGGAGTTTATGAGAACAGAGTTGTTGTCAGCCTCATTACCCAGGCCAGGCTGCTAAATCTTGGAAATGATTTCAAGGCGGGGGGTTGAAAGCAACATGCTATGCTAGTTAGGACATGCTGTGTGATGTTGTAGCCTCATCTGAAAGAGCATGGTCAGAAATTTATAACTGGGACCCTTGGGTGGAAATATTTTGAGATTTGTAGATGCAGATTTGGTCCCTAAAAACAGATCATTGTAACAACCCCTTCAGAAAGAGTAGAGCAGACAAGTCTGTACTGTGGAGAAGCTTCCTTAAGAACACTATAGTTTTCTTTAAGATGAGGAGGGACTCTGAGAATATGCACTTTTTTAAGTGATGAAGAATAAACAATAAAGCTATTGTCAAACATCCTCAAGGGGTTTTGGAAAAAGGATAAGAAAGGCACATAGGGCATCATGGAAGGCAATCCATGGTACTGGGAGGAATTTCCTGGGAGTCTGCAGCATATGAAAAGCATATAGGCTCTTCCTGGTGTCAATGCCCACTTCCTAGTGCAAAGAATGCATGGAGGAGTTGCAGGTGTGGGAGAGCAGGAGAGAAATGCTTCTTTGCCATTCTTTTTTCTATTTCTGTAAATGGCCCCATGCTGGCTTCTCTGCTATTTGGTGGCCTGAACAAAATCCCTACTGAGACATAAGGACAGGTCTCTGAGATTTTTTTTTTTTTCAGTGAAATAGGTGATTTTATTAAAGAACCGACAGGACCTGGGGTTGTGACGGGTGATTGATTATATACTTTCAAGTTGGGAGGGGCTAGGGATAGTGTAAGTCACTAAGGAATTTTGGAAGCAAGGTTTTAGGTCTCTGAGATTTTTAAAGTGTGAGGGGCTCCCTCTTTTAGATGCTGGACCTACCCTAAGAGTTGATGGCTAAAGAATTGGAATGAATTGAGCTTTGAGGTGAGTGCTAGCTTCCTAGGTATTTCTAGCTTCTAAAGGAAGTTGAGCCAGGGTGCCTGGGTGGCTCAGTTGGTTGAGCGTCTGACCTGGGCTCAGGTCATGACCTCAGGGCTTGTGAGTTTGAGCCCCATGTTGGGCTCTGTGCTGACAGCTCAGAGCCTGGAACCTTCTGATTCTGTGTCTCCCTCTCTTTCTGCCCCTAATCCACTCGCATTATGTCTCTGTCTCTCTCAAAAATAAACAAACATTAAAAAAAATCTAAAGGAAGCTGAGCTTTAGGAACTTGTGCCAAGATCTCAGAAATAGGAACAGTATTTTATCTCAGATGCATTTTCCCCAGCTTTACTGAGATACAATTGACAAATAACATTGTGTTAATTTAAGGTGTACAACGTGATGATTTGAGGCATATATATATACATATATATACACATATATACATATACATACATATATATACATATATATACACATATATACATATACATATATATACATATATATACATATATATATATAGTTCATGTATATATATATATATATATATATATATATATATACATGCCTCAAATCATCACGTTGTACACCTTAAATTAACACAATGTTATTTGTCAATTGTATCTCAGTTGTATATATAATATATACATATATATATATATATATATATATATACATTTAACATTTCCATTACCACATATGATTGTGTGTGTGTGTGTGTGTGTGTGTTAAGAATATTTAAGATCAATTATCTTAGCAACTTTCCAGTATACAGTACAGTATTATTAACTATAGTCACCATGCTCTACATTTCATCTATGGATTTTGTTCATCTTAAAACTGGATGTTTGTATTCTTTGACCAGCATCTCTTCATTCCCCCAAATTGCCCCTGGCAATCACCATTCTACACTCTGTTTCTGAGTTTGGCTTTTTAAGATTCCATGTACAAGTGGGAAGAGACAGTATTTGTCTTTATCTGTCTGAATCAGTTCACTTAGCATAGTCTCCTCAATGTTCATCCATATTGTTTCAAATGACAAGATTTCCTTCTTATTTATGGATGAATAATATTCTGTTGTATATATACCACATTTTCTTTACCCATTTATCTGTTGATGGATACTTAGGTTGTTTCCATGTTTTTGTGATCATGAATAATGCTGCAGTAAACATTAGGGTGAAGATATCTCTTTGATATACCAATTTCCTTCAGATATATACCCAGGAGCTGAATTGCTTGACCATATAGAGGTTATATTTTCAATTTTTACAAGAACTTCTCTACTGTTTTCTATAATGGCTGTCCCAATTTACTTTCCCACCAAGACTGTAGTACAGTTCTCTTTTCTCCACATCGTCTACACCATTTGTTTCTTGTATTTTTGATAATAGCCATTCTAAAAGGTATGCAGTGATATTTTACTGTCGTTTTTTTCTGCATTTCCCAGGTGATTAATGATATTGAGCACATTTTCATATACCTGGTGGTCATTGCATACCTACCTTGGAAAAATGCCTATTCAGGTCCTTGTCCATTTTTAATTGGGTTATATGAGTTATAGTATTGCTATTGAGTTGTATCAGTTTCTTATATATTTTGGATATTAATGTCTTATCAAATATATCATTTTCAAATATCTTTTTCCATTCATTTGGTCGCTGTTTTGTTTTGCTGATGATGCACATATTTTCTCTCATTGTGTATGTTTTCATTTTATTTTTATTTCTGCACAGACACTTTTTAGTTTGATATAGTCCCACTTGCTTATTTTTGCTTTTGTTTCTTGTGCTTTAGATAACATATCCAACAAAATTATTGAAAAGACTGATGTCAAAGGGCTCTTCTGTATTTGTTCCAGTAGTTTTATGGTTTCACATTTTGTCTTTAAGTTTTTCATCCATTTTAAGTTGATTTTTGTGAGGGGCATAAGGTAAGGGTCCAGTTTCACTATTTTGCATATGAGTATGCACTTTCCCCAACATGATTTTCATTATTGAAGAGATTGTCCTTTACTCATAATCTTAACTCCCTTAACAAAGATCAGAGATTAGTTGACCTTATATGTGTGGATTTATTTCTGGGCTCTCAATTATATTCTATTGATGTGTATATCTATCTCTAAGTCAGTACCATACCATTCTGATTACTATAGCTTTGTAACATAGTTCAAAATCAGGAAGTGGGATGTCTCTGACTTGGCTCATTCTCATGATTGCTTTGGCTATCAGGGATCTTCTGTGGTTTAGAATGATTTTTTTCCTCTTTCTGCTAAAAATGCCTTTGAAATTTTGATATGGATCCATGGGGTCAGGGTGTCTTTTTTTCTACTTTTTAATAAATGTTTATTTTATTTATTTTGAGGGGCAGGGAGAACTCACTTGTGCAGGGAGGGGGCAGAGAGAGGGGCAGAGAGAGAATCCCAAACAGGCTCCACGCTGTCAGTGCAGAGCCCGATGCAGGGCTTGAACTCACCAACTGTAAGATCATGACCTGAGCCAAAACCAAGAATCAGACGCTTAACCAACTAAGCCATCCAGGTGCCCCTTAGAATATGTTTCCATTTATTTGTGTCTTCTTTGGTTTCTCTCATAAATGTGTTATAATTATCAGTGAAAAAATATTTTTACCCCCTTGGTTAAATTTATTCTGGAATATTTTATTTTTTGATACTATTATAAATAGAACTATTTTATTTCTTTTTCAGGTAGTTAATTGTTAGTGTATGGACACATAATTGATATTTGCAAGTTTATTTTGTATCCTGAGACTATTAAATTTAAATTTATTAGTTCTAAGAATTTTTTGGTGAAGTCTTTAGGAATTTCTATACACAATAGTATGTCATTTGGAAACAAAGATAATTTTCCTTACTCTTTTCTTATTTGAATTGTTTTTATTTATTTTTATTTCCTAATTGCTAGGATTTCCTAATGGCTAGGATTTAGAGTACTATGTTAAATAGGAGTGGTGAGAGTAAATACCCTGGTCTTGTTCCTCATCTTATAGGAAAAGCTTTCAGTCTTTCACCATTGAGCATGATATTAGCTGTGGCTTGTCATATATGACCTTTATGATGTTGAAATACATTCATTGTATACCATCTTTTTGGGGTTTTTATCATGAAAAGATGTTGAACTTTGTCAAATTATTTTTCTGCACCTACTGAAATGATCATATGATTTTTATCTCTCATTCTATTAAGGTGGTGTATCACATTTACTGACTTGCGTATGTTGAACCAACTTTGCATCCAAGGGGTAAATCCCATTTGATCATGACGTATGATCCTTTTAATGTGATGTTGAATTCAGTTTGCTAGTGTTTTGTTGAGAATTTTTGTACTTACATTCATGAGGAATATTTGCCTGTAGTTTTCTTTCCTTGTAGTGTCCTTATCTGACTTTGGTATCAGAGTCATGCTGGCCTTGTAAAATTAGTTTGGGAGTATTCTTTCCTCTTCAATTTTTTGAAAGAATTGGAGGATTGATGTGAATTCTTCTCTAAATGTTTGGTAGAATTTACCCATGGAGTCATCTGGTTCTGAGCTTTTCTTTCTTAGGAAGTTTTAGTTACTTATTCAATTTTCTAACTTGTTATTGGTTTGTCAAGATTTTCTATTTCTCAATGCTTAAATTTGGGTAGCTTGTATGATTCTAGGAATTTATTGATGCATTTCTTATCCCCTGATTTCCATCCACATAAGTGTTTTGTCTGTATATCCCTGCAGCATATTCCTCTGCATCCACTGGATTGGGAGCAGCAATGTAATGATATGTCACTCCAGCAATACTCTTGTTTAGCATTAAATGTGATGCTCTGCTTTCAACACCTCTGGCTACATCTAACACTGGGGTCCACATTATAAATGTTGAGGAAAGAAAAATCCTGGAGTTATTTGAATGATTACTATTTAATATTTTGGGTGAACCTGTGCCAGGAATCTCACATGAGACTGTCCAGCATGGAAAAGGCTTCATAAAGTCTGAGTAGAGAGAACTAAAAATCCCAGATGCAGAAATATGAGCTGTGTGCCCTGTCAGCTACATTCCTCCTTCCAGGCTTCTAATCCCCAGAATCCTTTCTTTGCTACAGGGTAGGAATGTGACCTTGAGATCTGGCTTCAAATGTTGATCTAATGCATGTGTGCATGTTTTAAATGGTTATCTTCTGAGAATTGTATTGTCCACGTCAATATTGCTATACATTGACAATTGGATTAGGGAAATAAGGAGTAATTGGGAATTTCTCCTTCCTCTCTATAATTCTAACCTTTAACTCTGGAGCTTGGTGCACAGTTAAGCCTGTGTCTTTTGTCCTTGTATTGACATACGACTCAGAGAACCTCCTTCTCTTTTTTAAACAGCCCCCTGATCTCACTCTATGCTATTTTGTGATTCTGTATAGAGTCACCTCTCGCCCAGATTTCACCATGGTTCCACCATCTATCCTCTCTTCCTCTAACTCCAACCTCTCCCATTGTGACTACACTGCAGGGAGGCTTTGTGGAGGCCTAGGAGGGATGTCATGAACAGTTTGATAACTGAAAAACTAATTAGAAACTAAAGGGAAAAAATGAGAATAGTATTTGGCCAGTAGCTATCCCTGGAATTAAAACAGGTTATTGGAACTCATTCCAAACCTACTGAATTGGAAACTGGATGAGGGACTCAGCAATATATGTTTCCCCAAGTTCACCAGATGGTTCTGTCTCATTCACTGAGGTAGACTATAGATTTATCAGGCCTTGAGTAAGAAGTAAATGAAAAGCACAGCTCTCTAAGTCTTAACCAGGATGTAGCCTTACTTAATAGTGACAAATGCTCTTCCTGCTCTCTGTTTTTGGGACAAGGCTGGATATTACCCCCATCTGGTCTCTGTAGTGACTGTACCTGTGCTCAGAACATATATGGGGAAATTTAGGAAGATAGAGAGAAGCTAGTTTATTTCTGTTTACTTCTTTGTAGGTTTTTTTGTGGGGGGAGAGGTTTTTTTCTACCTGACCATTCATCTCTCTCAGTCAATATAAATGATCTGCCATTTTATATATTCGCCCTGAATTTTGTCCCCTTTAGGTCCCCAAGCCCCACTGAACTCTTAAACCATTTTAATACTGAACATAGAATAGGCTTCACTGTGGTAACAAATAAGTCCCCGTTATCAGAGGGGCTTATGAAAATGTATTAATAAAATCTCTAATAGCAATTCAAGACATCGATTGAAAAGTAAAGGGTGTTTAAGTTAAAAATCCAGTGCAGCCAACATGTTTCTTAAGCAATTAATGAGAAATAATAGGATGCTTGCTGATACACCTCCCTTCATGACTATTAAGAGTTCCCTAGCTTTGTGCATTTCTCATTCTGGACCTCTGACAACTAGAAGATTCTTCCATGAGGTGGTTGAAAATGGCATATTTGTGATTTGGTTTCTGAGTGTTCAAGCCTTTCAATTGGATTCATTTATAGACACATTATGTAGACTTATAATTCTATAGATTCATTTTTTGAGAACACAGGAAGTTTGCAGAAAGTTAGAAAGGGAAAGGAGAGGAAAACACTTGGAGGCTTCTTTGCTAGCAAACGTTTTGTTCCAGAGTCTTACTGGAGGTCCTACATTGTTTCTGTGCTTTCTGTTTGTATTCTCGAGGGCTTACTTGAAGAACAGAGATGTAGAGAGTCTGCCTCCTGCTTTCCTCTCCTCCCTATGCTCATCTATTCAGTTGTTTTTTGTTTTGTTTTGTTTTTTGTCTTGTTGACTTGTAGAGAAAACAAGTAGGGTCATCCAGGGTTCTAAATTCAGATCAATTCTCCCCGGTCCACATGTATTTGTCAAACATTGTTTTGTTTAGGTCTGTGAGAATCCACACTGAAAGAATGTAGAGAGTTAAAAACTAAATTCTGATAAGTGTGTATTGAAATTAGAGGCTGTAAGGGAACAAATATCTGTGAGTGGTGAGGGATTTCCCAGAAGGCTGTGTGGATAGTTTATCTCTTTGGTAGCTTTTCTAATCACAAATATGAGCTGATGTTCCATCCATCCTCATTCTTTATGCCAGGCTGCTTTTTCCTTAAAGTACATTTTGTCTAGAGGCGTGTGGACAAAATACTCCACATGTTAAGCTTAGCATGGAAAAGAATGTTTAAACCAGAGATAGGATTTTATTTTTACTTAAACTTCCCAGTGTTTAATTTCTTTAAGTTTGTTTTTAATTTTATTTTTATTTTTTTTAAATTTACATCCAAATTAGTTAGCATATAGTGCAACAATGATTTCATATTTCAAAGTATGGAAAGAGCCCAAATGTCCATCAATGGATGAATGGATAAAGAAGATGTGGTATATATATACAATGGAGTATTACTTGGCAAACAAAAAGAATGAAAACTTGCCATTTGCAATTACATGGATGGAACTGGAGAATATTATGCTAAGTGTAATTTCTTTAAGTTTTTATTTAAATTACAGTTAGTTAATACATGGTATAATATTATAATCACATGAATATTAGTGATTTAGCACTTCCATACAACAACCTGTGCTTATCACAAGTGTACTCCTTAATGCCCATCACCTATTTAACCCATCCCCAACCCACCACCCCTCTGATAACTATCTGTTTGTTCTCTATATTGAGTCTGTTTCTTGGTTTTCCTCTCTCTCTTTTTTATCCCCTTTGCTCATTTGTTTTGTGTCTTCAATTCCACATATGAGTGAAATTGTATGGTATTTTCTTTCTTTTACTGATTTATCTCACTTAGGATAATACTCTGTAAGTCCATCCATGTTATTGCAAATGGCAATATTCCATTCTTTTTTTATGGCTGAGTTACATATATGTGCATGTGTGTGTGTGTGTGTGTGTGTGTGTGTATAGATCATGCTGCTATAAACTTTAGGACCCAGGTATCCCTTTGAATTAGTATTTTTGTATTCTTCAGGTAAATGCCTAGGAATGCAATAGCTGGATCATAGGGTAGTTCTAATGTTTAATTTTTTGAGGAACCTCCATACTGTTTTTCAGAGTGGCTACATCAATTTACATTCTCACCAACAGAGCAAAAGCGTTCTCCTTTTTAACATCCTCAAAAACCAGACAGCACGATGCAAAAGAATGAAACTGTACCACTTTCTTAAACTTACACAAAAATAAATTCAAAAAGAATTGTAGAGTTAAATGTGAGACATAAAACCATTAGATTCCTGGAGGAGAACACAGACAGTAACCTCTTTGACATTTGTAGTAGCAACTTATTACCAGATACGTCTCCTGAGACAAGGGAAACAAAAGCAAAAATAAACTATCAGGACTTCATCAAAATAAAAACTTCTGCACAGCGAAGAAAACAATCAACAAAACTAAAAGGCAACCTATGGAATGGGAGAAGACATTTGCAAATGACATATCTGATAAAGGGTTAGTATCCAAAATCTATAAAGAACTTATCAAACTTATCCAAAAAATGAATAATCCACTTAAAAAATTGGCAGAAGATATGAATAGACATGTTTTCAAAGAAGACATCTACATGGCCAACAGACATATGAAAAGATGCTCAACATCACGGATTATCAGATAAATACAAATCAAAACCACAAATCTCACACCTGTCAGAGTGGTTAAAATCAACAACATAAGAAATAACAGGTGTTGACAGGATTTTTGTAATTGAAGCCTTTAGGTATGGCTAGTGTTCAGGTGTCTACACAAACTATGTCTGCATGAAACTCATTTAACTCTCTGAGCTAAAAAATACCATATGGAGACTTTGTTCCTTATTCTCTGTGACACATTTTTTGCACCTGCTTCCTGACTGGATCCCTGTACATCCCTGGTTGTGGATGTTAGGTGTGGTAGGATTGATTTTCCCATCTACTTGCCCCTCCCTTTATCTGAATCCAGGGTTTCTCAAGATCTGTGTTTTTACCTTTTACTTTGAAACAATTGTCAGGATAAACTTCTCAGAAGTTTGCCTTTTCTGCCCATCTTTTACCCTAGTTCTAGGAAAGGGCACTGGAGGGGCTTCAAAGATGTGGAGTTAAAAAAGAACCCTAATAACTTATGACTATATGAATGAAACAGAAACACAATCATAAGTTTAACAGGTGTGTGGTAAAGGCTTCAGAAGACAGAGAGGAGACTAGAGGATTTCTAAAAAGAACAACTGTGCCTGAGGAAACCTGATCTCCAAAAGCTGAGACCTTCTCCTGCCAGCTCAGTTCTTCACAACCAGTCTCTGATTTCCATAATCCCTCTCATCTAGGAGGCTGCTGTAGCTGCCTAAGTCATGCTGTGAAATGGGTTATACCAGGGAAATCTATTATAGACTGATAATCATGTTATTATATTTTCCCATGGGGGCAAAAGAGCTGTGTATTTTGCAAGTGGAAAGGAGGCAAGTGGAAAGGAGGTGGAAAGGACATGGAGAACATCTGTAATCCTTTCTAATGAGAGAACTCTGCCTGGTGTCTGCTTGGTGTTCATGCGTCTCCTATGATTCTCCATGGCACCTACACTCACACAGTTTCTTAAAAAAAAAAGATGAAGCTTGTGGCTCAGAAATTTAGGAGAAGTGGCCATGTCAATCCTCCCTTTAGTGGCATGCAGTCCATATTATACTCTTATACAGTCCCTTCTTCATTGTGTACTTACTGGTTTCTTATCTAGAATTGAAAAGCAACTCTCTGCCCACTCCTGACCTGACCCTGTCTCATTCTTGGCTAGGAGGAATGTGCATGGAGCCTGCACACTCTTCTTGGTAAACCAAGGATTTCCAGGGTCATAGCGAAGGCTGAATGGGTTTTGGGAAAATGATTCGCCCTTTTTTCCTCATATATTTATTTATCTCATGTGGTTTCTGATAAGCAATGTTAATTACTTTATCAACATAACTCATATAAATATATTTCCAATTTTTTGCCTCATTTTACCAAATCCTGACTTTATTCAGAAATAATTATCTTTTATTATGCACAATTTTACATTTAATATCTTTAAATTAGTGAGACTTGAAGTTGGGTCATTATTTACTTGTTCTTTTTTTTTCTCAATGCTACATAAAGTAATGGTGTACTTGAAGTCAGTGACCTCTTAGACTTAATGAAATACATATTTTTGATGATTTGGGACATTGGGTAAACTATAAGGATCCCTGCTTGTGATGTGGAGGTAAAAGACAAATTCTTAATACTGGTATTTTAAGATACAGAATTACAAAGCAAGTTTGAGGAAAGATGAGATAAAAGCTGGTGGTCCTGTGTCATTATTTAGAAAACATGACACTGATAACACTGAAAGACAGCCAACTGTGCTTATTGACATAACTGGAGGGGGCCATCTCTAGGAACCAAAATCCTCACTCCACACCTCTTATCACCAGAGGTCCCATCAGAAACATTCAGGATCAAAGCACTTGTATAGGCATGAGATTGTCCAAGGCATGTGAGATTCAATTTTCCGAGAGTATGAGATATATGGGTTATTAACCGTGTACATTATTTTTATGAGACTTCATAAAGTGATCTGTAGACCAACTGGGAAGTGGGAAAGATGACACACTTCTGACGTTAGTACTTGGGGCTTTGTGGAGCATGAGTACTTGTATTAGCATGTGGTAGGGAGGTTTGCATCTGAATCCTAACTTGTATTCTGTAGGGGGAAAGCTAGGTAAAGGAGTGTTGAGGGGTAACTTCTAATTGCTTTGTCCTTGCTGGCTCCTTCCTCCTCCACTAAGCTCAGGTGTCGTTCAAGGCTATTTGCTATCTTTCCTCTGTGAAATCAGAACAAAATATGGCCTAACAGAAATGTGTGTGTGCTCAGGTACTAACTTCTCCCTCTATTTGTATGTCACAGCACTGACATTTGGGACCCTCATGAAGGGTCCCAAATTTACCCTTACCAGGGTAACTTTTTCCTTAACAGGAAATTTACCATGAAATAAAGAATAACTTTTTTAAGTTTACTTATTTATTTTGAGAGAGAAAGAGAGAGCAGGGAAGGGGCAGACAGAGAGGGAGAGAGAGAATCCAAAGCAGGGCGTGAACTCACAAACTGCAAGATCATGACCTGAACCAAAACCAAGAGTTGGTCATTTAACCGACTGAGCCACCTATGTGCCCCAAAAATAATTTTTGTATAAGGTGTGAATTAAGGGTCCAGAAGCATAAGAGGATTTCTAGAAGACCCCTAAGCAGACTGGCTGCAGCTAATAAACAGATTTTCAGATTTCAAAGATGTTAGTCACATTCCTTGTTAATGGAATTCCTCATTCTTGGCTGCATTTTTCTAGAAGTTTTTCTAGTGATGGAAAGGGGACACACTGCTGAAGGAACACTGTATGATTTATGTGGTACAAACTAGAGTCTTCAAATACAGATCAGGATTTATAAAATCAGTGCTTCTGATTAAAACTGATTTTCAAATCTATATATAAAATCTTTGTTTCTGAGGACAGAGCTCAGTAGCAAGCAGAAAGGGAGGTAACAGAAGGGGGATCCTGGGAGCACTGTAGACCTTTCCTCATTCTAAAAGGAATATTTGGTGCCACACCCTGGCTAGTACCCTTCCACAGAGAGGAATAGATAAGAATTTGACTATAGCCTGGATTTCTCAGTGGGGTATTTGCACATAGATAGAGAAATAAATCAATGAATCAAAGACAAGAGAGCTCAAAGCAGATACATGCATATAAAACAAATAATTTATAAGAAAGATCAATGGGGGGAAAAGATTTTCCCATAAATGTTTGAACAGATTGAATAGCCATGGGGGGAAATATAATCTAATCTTTCATCTTACATTATACACAAAATGAATTCCATATGGGTTCTACACCTAAAATTTATAAACAATTTAATACAGTATCTAAAACCTAATTTAAGAAAATGATATTATGACATTATGGTGGCTAAAATTTCTTAAACTAAATGTAGAAGAGTATTTTCCATAAAAGAGAAAAGGTATTCTAACACAGTTGATAGAAAGACTTGAGACAGAATGAGTTATGCTTAAGATTCTTCCAATTTTTCACTTGTAGGAATTTAGCTCAGATAAAAAAATGGAACGTGGGACTCTTAGTACCTGTCTCTTTAGATGTGAGGATTGAGTAAATTAATAATACATAAAGTATGTAGACTAAAACCAATTCTATAATCATGACCAAGTCAGTACTTGCTAATAATGACAGCCTTTTCTAAGTAATTACAAAATTTATTTGTATCAAATGTAAGGTGCATCATTATTGTGTATATCATGAGTAAAGAATAAAGCCTGTGACAAACTGTACTACAAATATTTCTTGTCACTTAGAATTATCATAAATTGTTGAAAAATCTCTCAAACTTATATAAAAGTGGATATTTATCTTCTGTCACTTTTATGATTACAAGAGATGAAAAATGTAAGCAAATAGCACTGACAGAAGTATTCCTAAAATTTCTCCCATTCAGTCAGACTCCTCTGAATCACTTTTCAGCTCATCGTATCTATGATTTTCCTATTATCATCATATGTGCTAATCAGAAGCTTTACAGATGCCACATTTCTTGAACAAGTCTTATACTTCTCTCTGTGAGATTATCTTCCAACTTACTGAAACCAAGCCTGCAAGTTTTGATAATGTTAACATTCCCAGAGAAGTAATGGAAAGTTTTTAGAACAAATTTCATGCATGTGCAGCAATGACAGCATCACTGTGATCAGTAGTGTTTGTACACTATCGGTTTTAAGATACATCTCTATTGGAAAGATGTGAAATGTGTGCTCTATCATCAATGGAGTATACTATTTTTCTCTGTAACTTCTTATTTCTCAGTGTTAAATAATGGCGGCTTATCTGTTGCATTATGATCTATTACTGATGAAACATACTGAAATTTAGTTTTATATAAGTTGACAACTCCATATGCCTCCTACCTGATTATTAGAGATATTTGAATTTTGGGTGGAACTACTGATATTCCTAGATTATATATGGAGATGTCATTTTATAAATTATGGCTCAAGAATTCCACTGAGGGGCGCCTGGGTGGCTCAGTTGGTAAAGCGCCAGACTTCTGCTCAGGCCATGATCTCATGGTTCATGAGTTCTAGCCCCACACTGGGCTCTGTGCTGACAGCTCATAGCCTGAAGCCTGCTTCAGATTCTGTCTCCCTCTATCTCTTCCCCTCCCCCACTCATGCTGTCTCTCTCTCTGTCCGTCAAAAATAAATAAAAACATTATTTTTTTTTAAAGAAAGAAATCCACTGAGAAGGAAGGTAGAAGTGGCTAAGATTAGTTGAAAGTTTATATTGGAACAATAGCTTCCTAAAAACTTAGAAGAAACTTCATCTTGAGAATTTCTGTCCTAATCTTAGAAACATGAGCAATGATCTGTGTAAGTGGCATTCCAAATTCAATTCTTCAATCCATAACAATTGTATATCTATATTTTCCTTCTTTCATTCCTCCTTCTGATAAGATGGATGGTGATCATACAAAACACTTTATGATTTATCAGAGACTAAGCATATGTACTATGGTCTCCATAAAATGTTTTTTTTTTTTTCTTATCCTGCTTGCTACTCTGACCAATTCTACTTTGGGAATTGAAATAAGCTTCGGTGTTCCCTGATGAACTTATTAAGTGAAGAAGAAGTTCACCTAATTCATGATTTAGGATGTTGATGGAAATTGTAGGCAAAAGTTCCAGGCAGAATGAATTAAGTGTGCATCCAGTCCTGATCTCAAATATATGAGTCATGCATCCACTAGACTCCACAATTTATTCAAGCTAGAGTATGAAGACAGGGTAATGGGTTCTTGCATTGTGATGTGTTCTGAGACTTAGGGATGTTTTCAGTGGCATTTTTCTGAGAATTCTGGTAGCCAGATGAGACTTTGTGAAGTCTGGTCACAGGTGGCTTAATAGATTGTGATAGATATTAGACATAGTATCAGAGAGTAGTTTTGAGTACTGGGTACTCATTTGTGCCTGTGGACATCACGTCACTACAATTCTATTTATGTCTATCACCTATCTTCTCTGAATCCTAAGCACTTAGGGCTCATTGTTTGGTTCTTCTATTTGACAGTATTTAAAATTTATTTATTTAAATTAAATTTAGTTAACATACAGTGTACTACTGGTTTCAGGAGTAGAATTCAGTGATTCATCACTTCTATACAACACCCAGTGCTTATCCCAACAAGTGCCCCCCTTAATTCCCATCACCCATTTAGCCCATTTCCTCACCCACCTCCTCTCCAGCAATCCTCAGTTTGTTCTCTGTATTTAAGAGTCTCTTATGATTTGACTCCTGTTCTGATTTATCTTAATTTTCCTTCCCCTCTCTTACATTCATCTGTTGTGTTTCTTAAATTCCACATATAAGTGAAATCATATGATATCTGTCTTTCTCTGACTGACTTATTTTGCTTAGCATAACACACTCTAATTCCATCCACGTTGTTGCAAGTGGCAAGGTTTCATTTTTTATT
Organism: Panthera onca; assembly: GCF_046562875.1. Taxonomy (NCBI): domain Eukaryota; kingdom Metazoa; phylum Chordata; class Mammalia; order Carnivora; family Felidae; genus Panthera; species Panthera onca. Next base: position 23,064,434 of record NC_138344.1, read on the forward strand.
GCTGAGTAGTATTCCATTGTGTGTAAATACACACACACTACAACTTCTTTATCCATTCATCAGTTGATTGACATTTAGGCTTTTTCCATAATTTGGTTATTGTTGATAGCGCTGCTATAAAATTGGGGTGAGTGTGCCTCTTTCAATCAGCATTTTTGTATTTTTTGGATAAATACTTAGTACTACACTTGCTGGGTCATAGGCTAGTTCAATTTTTAATTTTTTGAGGAAGCTCCATACTACTTTGCAGAGTGGCTTCACCAGTTTGCATTCCCACCAACAATGCAAAAGGGTTCCCTTTCTACAAATCCTCATGTACATCTATTATTTTCTGAGTTGTTCATTTTAGCCATTCTGACAGGTGTGTGGTGGTATCTCATTGTGGTTTTGATATGTATTTCTCTGATGATGAGTGATTTTGAGCATCGTTTCATGTGTCTGTTTGCCATCTGGATGTCTTCTTTGGAAAAATGTCTATTCATGTCTTCTGCCCATTTCTTCATTGGATTATTTGCTTTTTGGGTATTGAGTTTGGTAAGTTCTTTATAGATTTTGGATACTAAGCCTTTATCTGATATGTCATTTGCAAATATATTCTCCAATTCCATTGGTTGCCTTTTAGTTTTGTTGAGTGTTTCCTTTGCTGTGCGGAAGATTTTTGTCATGATGAAATCTCAATAGCTCATTTTTTGTTTTGTTTCCCTTGCCTTCAGAGACATGTCAAGTAAGAAGTTGCTGCATCCAAGGCCAAAGAAATTGCTGCCTGTTCTCTCATGTAGTTTGTTGATAGTTTCCTGTCTCACATTTAGGTTTTTCATCCATTTTGAATTTATTTTTGTTTATGGTGTAAGAAAGTGGCCCAGTTTCATTCTTCTGCATGTAGCGGTCCAATTTTCCCAGCAGCATTTGCTAAAGAGACTGTGTCCCCCGCCCCATTGGAAATTCTTGCCTGCTTTATTGAAATTAGTTGGTCATATATTTGTGGGTCCATTTCTGGGTTCTCTATTTTATTCCATTGGTCTATGTGTCTGTTTTTGTGACAATACCATTGTATCTTGATGATTACAGCTTTGAATAAAGGTTAAAATCTGGGATTTTGATGTCTCAAATTTTGTTTTTCTTTTTCAACATTACTTTGGCTACTCGGGGTCTTTTGTGGTTCCATGCAAATTTTAGGATTATTTGTTCTAGCTCTGTGAAGAATGCTGGTGATATTTTGATTGGGATTACATTGAATGTGTAGATTGGGTAGTATTGACATTTTGACAATATATGTCTTTCAATCCATAAGCATGGGATGTTTTTCATTTCTTTTTTATCTTCTTCAATTTCTTTCATAAGCTATAGACTATAGTCTTTAGCATACAGATTTTTTTACCTTTTTGGTTAGGTATTTTATTCATAGGTATTTTATGTTTTTTGATTCAGTTGTAAATGGAATTGAGTCCCTGATATCTCTGTTGCTTCATTATTGGTGTATAGAAATGCAACCTATTTCTGTATATTGATTTTATATCCTGCAACTTTGCTGAATTCCTGTATCACCTCTAGCAGATTTTTGGTGCAGTCTTTGGGTTTTCCATGTAGAGTATCACGTGATCTGAGAATATTGGAAGTTTGACTTCTTCTTTGCCAATTTAGATGCAGTTTATTTCATGTTGTTCTCTGGTTGCTGAGGCTAGGACTTCCAACACTATGTTAAACAACAGTGGTGAGAGTGGAGTGCAGATTCAAAGGGGCACATGCACCCCAAAGTTTCTAGCAGCACGATCAATAATAGCCAAATTATAGAAAGGGCCCAAATTTAATATATATATATATATATATATATATATATATTCCAATATATGTTAGTGTGTGTATATATATATATATATATACACAATATATGTGTATATATACAATATGTGTGTGTGTGTATATATATATATATATATATATATATATATACACAATATGTGTGTGTATACACACACACACACTGGAATACTACTGGGCAATGAAATATATATACTATATATATAAATATATATATATATATATAGTATATATATAGTATACATATACTATATATATTATATATATATATATATCCATATATATATGTATGGATATATATCCATACATACATACACAGACAATGGAATACTACTGGGCAATGAAAAAGAATGAAATCTTGCCATTAGCAACAACATGAATAGAACTGGAGTGATATGCTGAGTGAAATAAGTCAGAGAGAGACAGATATCCCATGATTTTACTCATATGTGTAATTTGAGAGACTTAACAGATGATCATAGGGGAAGGGAAGGAAAAGTAAAATGAAAACAGAGAGGGAAACAAACCATAAGAGACTCTTAAATACAGAGAACAAACTGAGAGTTGAATGGGATGGGGAAAATGGGTGTTGGGCATTAAGGAGGTCACTCGCTGGGATGAGCACTGGGTTTTTTATGTAAGTGATGAATCACTGAATTCTCCTGAAGCCAAGAGTACACTGTATGTTAACTAAATTGAAAATAAAATAAAATTAAATAAATAAATAAATAAATAAATAAATAAATAAAATTATTGTTAAAAAAAATATCAAGAGAATTTTTTGTAGGGCTAAAACAAAAAATCCCGAAATTTGTATGAAACCAGAAAAGACCATGAATAACCAAAACAACCTTGAAAAAGCAAGCAAAACTGTAGGCATCACAATCTGCACTTCAAGTTATTTTACAAACTTGTAGTATCATAATAGTGTGGTTCTGGCACAAACACAGACACATGAATCAATAGAACTTAATAGAAAATCTAGAAATGAACCCACAACTATATAGCCAATTAATCTCCAACAAAGAAGAAAAGAATTTAGAATGGGAAAAAGACAATCACAAGAAATGGTGTTGGGAATATTGGATAGCAACATGCAAAAGAATGAACCTAGACCAGAAGGTAGATGTTTGCAAATGACATATCTGATAGAGGGTTAGTATCTAAGACATATAAACAACTTATAAAACTCAACACCCAGAAAACAAATAATCCAATTAAAATTTAGACAGAAGATATGAATAGACATTATTCCAAGGAAGACATCCAGATGGCCAACAGACACATGAAAAGATGCTCAACATCACTCATCATGAGGGAAATACAAATCAGCACTACAATGAGATATCACTTCACATCTGTCAGAATGGCTGAAATCCACAACGCAAGAAACAAAGGTGTTGGTGAGGATGGGGAGAAAAGGGGCCTCTCTCAGACTGTCGGCAAGTATGCAAACTGGTGCAGACATTCTGCAAAACAGTATGGAGGTTCTTCAAAAAAGTTAAAAATAGAACTACCCTATAATCCAGTAATTGCACTAGTAAATATTTACCCAAAGAATACAAAAGCACTAATTCAAAGGGATGCATGCACTCTGATGTTTATAGAAGTATTATCTACAGTAGCCAGATTATGGAAGCAACTCAAATGTTCATCTACTGATGAATGGATAAAGAAGATATATACACAATGAATATTACTCAGCTATAAATAATAATGAAATCTTGCCATTTGCAATGAAATGAATGGAACTAGAGAGTATTATGCTAAGTGAAATATGTCTGTCAGAGAAAGACAAATACCATATGGTTTTTCTCACATGTGTATGAAACAAAAAAGATGAATATAGGGGGGAAGAAAGAGAGAGGCAAACCATGAAACGGACTTTTAACTATAGAGAACAAACTGAGTGTCACTGGTGGGAATGTGGGCAGGGGCATGGGTTAAATTTGTGATGAGTATTAAGGAGGGCACTTGTGATGAATCCTGGATGTTGTATGTAAGTGATAAATCAGTAAAGTCTACACCAGAAACTAATATTACACTGGATGTTAACTAACTGGAATTTAAATAAAAAACCTGAAAATCAAATTCACATTAAATTTCCTTGGCTAAATAGTCTTGGCAAATTTAGAAAAACAATTGACCAAAGTGTGAGGGTTTATTTTTGGACACTTAATTCTATTCCACTGATCAATATATCTATACTTATGCCAGTACCACAATATGTTATTATTATTATTATTATTATAGCTTTTTATGTGAGTTTTCAAATCAGAAAATTTGAAATGAGTACTCAAAATTTTGTTCTTTTTTGAGATTGTTTTTGCTATTCTGGATTCCTTGTATTTTCATCTGATTTCTATTTTTTTTATTTTTATATGATTTTTAGAATCAGCCTGCCAATTACTAAAAAAAAAAAAGGCAACTGGGATTTTGATAGGAGTTGTACTGATATGAATAGATAGAATTGTTCATCATTATTTACCATTAATGTAATTACTGTTAATGGAGGATTTATGTCTTCCATTTTACTATTTCCTTTTGATATGTCTTAACTCATTTTTGTTCCATACTTAACTACCATAGACTGTTTTTGTATTTTATAGTGTACTTTTTAATCACCTTGCTGTTTCCTTAGCTAAGTTTTTGGAATTATTTTCTTATTGGTTGTCCTGGTGGTCACAATTATTATCTGAACTTTAACCAATCTAATTCACATTAATACCAACTTAAATTTATTCCTGTGTGGACTCTCCTGTGTGTTAGTCTGTCTCTCAACCTTCTATGTGACAATGGCTCGCTCCCCTCTGTGACAGCCTTTACCTGTTTCTCTCCCGAAATTCATCTCTGCACTTGCTACCTTCTTTGATTTGTCCTTTTCTCTTTCTTTAGTTGTGGAGTTTGTTTTACCAGTCCTCAGGTTGATTTCTGGAGTATTTATGATGGTTTGATAGTCATATAGTTGTATATGTGGGGGAAGGTAAGCCTAGGGTCATCCTCACTCCACCACAGTCTTCCCTTTCTCCATAATTTCCATTTTTAAAACAATTACTTTTACTGATATTATCTAGTTGATGAGATACATATATCTCATATTTTGGTTTAACATGGTTTCCTTTAAGTCTTTGGAATAATTGTAACAGCTGATTTTATACTTTTGTCTAGCAAGTTTAATATCTAGGCTTGCTCTGGGAGAGACAGTCTTCATTGACTGTTTTTGTTCTATGCACAGGACATCCTTTTTATTCATTTGTATTATTTTTTTGTTATTTAAAACTAAACTTTTGTTATTGAAAACTATAATATGTGACAACTCTGGAAATTATAACGCTTCCTAGTGTTTATTGTTGTTAATATTCATTGTTGTGCAGTAATTTAGTGACTTTCCTGAACTGGTTGTATAGAATATGTATTATTTGCCATCTGTAGCTGCTGCAGTCTTTATCATTTAAGTGGTTAGCTAATGATTGGACAGAGACTTTCTTACATGACACAACCAATAAATTTTCCAGCTTTTGTTAATGGGCTTTGTGCAGGTATTAGGACACACATTCATTCCCTGACTTTTTACCCTTTCACTTTCTGCTCATGTAGAGTCTCAAGGTTAGTCACAAATGATAAATTAAGACTTTTTTCAAGGTTTTTCTGAGCTTTCATATAGCACTGAATGTGTACATGTCATTCTAGATCACTAAGAATATGTCTAAACTTTCCAAATTATCCTATTTCATTTCCTAGATTTTAGTTTTAAGTTTTTGTCATACCTTAGTTACTCCAATGGGTATTCCCATCTCAGGTACTTGCAATGTTAAACAAAGAACATTTATTGTTTTTAACAAAACCCCTTGGAATAGGGTATTCTCTCTAGCTCTTGGTCACATCAAATGAAGACAATCTCTGTGGATGGGTATTTTCCAGGGGGCTGTCTGATAAAACAGTGACAGTTCTCCAGGAATGTAGTGTTGGGTGAAGTTCAACACTTATTCTAATCTTCCAGTGGCTTCTAGAATGCTGGTTTTCACAAGCTACACTTGTTGCAGAGCTGCTAGATGTCAAGGCTACTGAGGAGTTCAGGAGAGAGGAATGGGGATAGGGCAAGTTAGAGTGACACAAATTTACTGTTAATTTATTTTTAATTCATTTTTTAAATAAATTATTTTTTTTCTTTGTTACAAGTCTTTGGTCGACTTCCAGAGTTCTGAAAAGGTTTATTTTGATAACTTTTGCCACATTCCCATTGCTGTTATGAAGGAACAGATTTTCAGAGGTCCTTAGTTGGTAATTCCAGGATGCTTCTTTTCTACTTCACTTTTGATGGATTAGTTAGCTCGCTCTCTCTCTCTCTCTCTCTATATATATATATACATATACATATATATGTATATATATTTCTAGTTTTTTTTTTCTCTTAACACTTTAAAGAGTTTACTTCACTCATTCCTTGCTTGAATTGCTTGTGAATAAAGCCCACTGTAAATCTTATCCTTATCCCTCTATAGGTAAGGTTTTTGTTTTCTCTGGCATCCATTAAAGGACCTCTGTCTGATTTTATCTAGTTAGAATGTAATAAACATAGGTGTTTTTTTCTTTTGTTTTACTATTTATATAGTTTAGTGTTTTCTTTGTTTCCTGGATATTGGTTTGGCATTTGTCAATAATTTTGGACGTTCTTGGCAATTATTACCTCAAATATTTATTCTGATCAATTCCTTCTTTCTTTTCCTCTGCTATTCTATATTATATATCTTGATATGGACACAGAGTTCTTGTAGCTCTGTTCTTAATTTTTAAATTTTTGTTTGTTTCTTTCATTTTAGTTGAGAACTTTTTATTTACCTATCTTCAAACTCATTGGTTCTTTCCTCAACCATATTAAGTCAATTGATTAACATAAGACATTCTTCATTTCTGTACCTTTGTTATGTACCAAATGTTTCTATATATTTGCATAACAGATTCATATATATGCATATATTTATATATGTAATAATTTATATATGCATATATATGTACCCAACATCCACCAAAGATTAGTTGGTTATACATTTGTGGGTCCATTTCTGGGTTCTTTATTTTGTTCCATTGATCTATGTGTCTGTTTTGTGCAAGTACCATACTGTCTTGATGACTAAATATTTGTAATAGTTTGAAGTTCTGAATTGTGATACCTCACGCTTTTCTTTTTCAGGATTGCTTTGGCTATTCAGGGTCTTCTGTAGTTCCATACACATTTTATGATTGTTCTAGCTCTCTAAAAACATGCTGGTGGTACTTTGATAGGGATTGCATTATATGTGTAGATTGCTTTGGGTAGCATAGACATTTTAACAATATTTATCCTTCCTAACTATGAGCATGGTATGCTCTTTACATTTCTTCTTTAATTTCCTGGTTAACACATTCATTCTTTAGTAGGATGTTCTTTAACCTCCAAGTATTTGTGGTCTTTCCAATTTTTTTTTCTTATGGTTGATGTCAAGTTTCATAGTTCTGTGGTCTGAAAATTTGCGTGGTATAATCTCAATGTTTTTGTACTTATTCGTGGCTAATTTGTGACCCACCAAGTATGTAATCTATTCTGGAGAATATTCCACGTGCACTCAAAAAGTATGTGTATTCTGATACGATCGGATGAAATGTTCTGTATATATGTGTTAAGTCTGTCCGGTCCAAAGCCATTGTTTCCTTGTTGATTTTCTGCTTAGGTGATATGTTTATTGCTGTAAATTGTGTGTCAAAGTCCTCTACTATTGTTTTATTATTATCAGAGGGCTCCTTTATGTTTTATATATATATATATGTATATATATATATATATATATGTATATATATATATATATATATATATATATACATATATATATATTATTTATTGTCAAATTGATTTCCATACAATACCCAGTGCTCATCCTAACAGGTGCCCTCCTCAATGTCCATCAACCACTTTCCCCTCTCCCCCACCCCCCATCAACCCTCAGTTTGTTCTCAGTACTTAAGAGTCTCTTATGGTTTGCCTCCTTCCCTCTCTGTAACTTTTTTTCCCCCTTCCCCTCCCCCCCCCCCGGTCTTCTGTTAAGTTTCTCAGAATCCACGTATGAGTGGAAACATATGGTATCTGTCTTTCTCTGCCTGACTTATTTCACTTAGCATAACAGTCTCCAGTTCCATCCACATTGCTACAAATGGTCAGATTTCATTTTTTCTCATTGCCAAGTAGTATTCTAATGTATATATAAACCACATTTTCTTTATCCATTCATCAGTTGATGGACCTTTATGTTTGTTATTAATTGGTGCATATATCTGGGTGTTTCTAAGTTGGGCCGTTTATATTTACTACAGCTCTATCTTCCTGATAGGCCCTGTAATTTGATGTAATACCCTTCTTCATCTCTTGTCACAGTTTTCATTTTAAAATCTATTTTGTCTGATATAAGTATGACTACTCTGGCTTTCTTTTAATGTCCATTAGCATGATAGATGGCCCTTCTTATCTTCACTTTTAATCTGCTGGTATCTTTAAGTCTAAAATGATTCTCATGGGGCGCCTGGGTGACTCAGTCAGTTAAGCATTCAACTTTGGCTCAGGTCATGATCTCGCAGTCTGTGAGTTCAAGCCCCATATCGGGCTCTGTGCTGACAGCTCAGATCCTGGAGCTTTCTTCTGATTCTGTGTCTGCCTCTGTCTCTCTTCCCTCCCCTGCTAGTGCTCTGTCTCTCTCTCGCTCTCTCTCTCAAAAAAATAAACATTTAAAAAATCAAAATGATTCTCTTGTAGGCAGCATATAGTTGAGTCTTGTTTTGTTTTGTTTTGTTTAAATCCATTCTGCATATGCCTTTTGACTGGAGCTCTTAGTCCATTTACATTCATGGTGATATGATAGATATGAAATTAGTGCCTTTGTGTTACCTGTAAAGTTGGTGTTTCTGGTGATGTTTTCTGTTCTTTTCTAGTATTTGTTGCTTTGGTCCTTTCTCCCTCACTCAAAGAGCCCTCTTTACTATTTCTTGCAGGGCTGGTTTAGTGGTCACATTTTTTTTTTCTGGGAAACTTGGCTGAATATTTTTCCCATTTAACACTTATATCATGCTACTCCCTGTCAAGTTTCTATCTACAGATATGCTGTGAACTTTATCTGGCTTCCTTTGTAACTTAAGAACCTTAAAGACCTTTTTCCCTTTGCTGCTTTCAAGATTCTTCCTAGTCTGTATATTTTGTGAATTTGGCTATGGTATATCTTGGTGATAGCCAGCTTTTGTTGAGTTTAATGGGAGGTTCTATGTGCTTCCTTTTCAATGTTTTATTTTATTGTTGAGAGAGAGAGAGAGAGAGAGAGAGAGACCAAGCAGGGGAGGGAGAGACAGAGACAGAGACAGAGACAGAGACAGAGACAGAGATAGAATATAGAGCAGGCTCCATGCTGTCAGTTCAAAGCCTAACGTGAGGCTTGAACCCATGAACTGTGAAATCATGACCTAAGTTGAAGCTGGAAACTCAACCAAATGAGCCACCCAGGCACCCCTGTGTGCTTCTTGGATTTCAATGTCTGTTTCATTCCCCAGGTTAGGCAAATTTTCAGCTATAATTTTCTCAGAGAAACCTTCTGCCCCTTTTTCCCTTTCTTCATCTGCTGGGACTACCATGATACAAATGTTATTATGTTTAAGGAGTTTCTGAGTTTCCTAAGCCCACATTTGTGATCTAATACCTTTCTGTCCCTCTTCTTTTCATCCTCATTATTTTCCATAATTTTATCTTCTATTTCACTGATTCATTCCTTTGAGTCATTCATCCTCATTGTCATGGCATTATTTCAGGCTTCCATCTTGGTTATAGCATTTTTAATTTTGTCCTGACTAGTCTTTAGTTGTTTTTTTTTTATCTCAACAGTAAGGTATTCTCTAGTGTTTTCTACTCTTTCTTTCAAGCCCAACTAGTGTCCTTATAGGTGTTGTTTTAAATTCTAGTTAGATATCTTGCTTATATCCATATAGATTAAATCTCTGGCCATTACTTTTCCTGTTCTTTCTTTTGGGGAATTCCCTTGTCTTGTCATTTTGTCAAGGTCAAAAAAAAGAAAAATAAACTAATCCTTCATGTATTTTGGTCTGTTTGTTAAAAGAAGGCATACCCAAATATATAATGCATACATATGCATATATGTAATTTATAATATAATATAAAAAATAAATAAAAATTGCTTTTTCTGTATCACATAGGGGAGCTGAAGCTTTGCATGTAGCATTCCATGGTCAATAGACTTGGTACCTTCAAGGGGTTTGTGCTGGTCTTCTGGGGTGTGTGTCTGCTGTGTTGATTCTCAGGCAGACTTGCCCTAGTAGAGATGCATCTGCACAACACAGGGGGGCAGGGTGTGGTGTAAGTGGCTGGCACCTCCATTTGGTATATGTTTTGCCCACTGAAGTAGATCAGTGCTGATGGACGGGGTGAAAATGGTGTAGCCTGGCTCTCTTGTTTCTGGAGCAGGGAGATCCCACCCACCACTCTTCAGGAAGCCCTCACAAAAAAGCAAACAATTACCTCTTCTGCATCCCTGGTTTCTTCCAGATCTCCACCGTCACCCTGCTTACATCTGAGCTATTTGCCTGACAGGTGGCACAGCACTCCTGTATTTTATCTCAGTTGCATGGCTGGGTTTCAAAACTCCAAATTTTAGAGATCCCTGCAGCATGGTCTCATACTGATCCTCTGGATCCCATTGTGCTTTGGCCCATGCTGGTTTGTCCCATAAATCAGTTGTGTGACTGCAAAGTGATTGGAGTTTATGGGTAAAGCACAGAAGAAAGCCTGCACCAAGGCTACTGCCCTCAGCCAGCATCCCCGTACCTATGTTAGTTAATGGAGCAGCTCAATGGCATCCACCAGGTCTTGTGTCCCTAGAGAGGCCATGTCACCTGCCAAATGAAGTCCAAGCAGGGGAACTTCTTCTTCCCATGTGATACTGGGTATCTTCAGACCAGCTGTGTGAATTTTGTTATTATACACACTTGTCATCACTTTTTTGGGACAACTCCCTTTCTGTTGACATGAAAGCTGAATTCATTGACTTCATTCTGTAATTTTTTATGGCTTTAAAATACATGCCTATTCATTTTTACTGCTAACCAGTTCCCATGGCTTCAAATGATTTTTGGAGTCATTCTGATTTAAAAAAAATTCTTGACCAGAATTTCAAGGAGAATGATATGAGGTAGGAAAATAAAATCTTTCCATGTCAGACTCCATATTGGCAATGTATGAAATAAGGGTCTAAAACAGCAAAAATTAAAAAAAAATGCATAAAGGTCATAGTTCTAGCAGCCTTGGGCCTTGAAAGACTGTGTGGGGGAGAAGCACCTCCCAACCTATGTGGTATATGTAGCATGAATAAGTAACAAACTTGTGTTATGCCATAGATACTTTGGGTTTAGTTTTTTTAACACAATATAACATAGCCTAACCTAATGTAGAAATCAGAGAATCAGAATACTACAATAACATTAAAACTAAAACATGTGGTATTAGCTTAGCAGTTCATAGTAAGCAATATAGAAACTGATATTTGAGCCCAGAAGATGATCATCTATCTTTGGTGGTGACAAAATATAGAGTTACTCAGCTGTCCTCACTAAGTTGTGAGGTGAACCACATGCTTCCTAAGCCAGCAGCTTGAAGGAAAGACTGGGAAATAGAATCTTAGTTCTGAAGTTGGCAGCTATTGCTTACAGTTAGTAAAATATCATAAGAAAGTAGTTAAAAGCACACCATTTTTAAAGAAGGAAAAATTGTCGGGACAGAAATGATATTTTAAATTATTTTTTAGAGAAAATGGCCAATAAAATCCATTGATTGGTTAACATAACTCACCAAAAATATCAAAAAATTATAGTGTTCCTCCTTTGTGTTCCTGATAAATATACCCCTTCTTTATAATTTATGTTGGAAGGGAAAGCCATGGGGATGAGAACAGGAAGAAACAGTTAATTGGCAAATTCTCCAAGTAATTGCGGGTATGGATACTGGTAAAAGGACCTGATTAGAAGCACATAAATGAAAAGTTTACTGAGTTCAAAAACTTAAAAATTCTTAAGGTAGTTAAACATTATGTCTCTTCAAGAGTTAAATTATTTTTGGGGCGCCTGGGTGGCACAGTCGGTTAAGCGTCCGACTTCAGCTCAGGTCATGATCTCGCTGTCTGTGAGTTCGAGCCCCGTGTCAGGCTCTGGGCTGATGGCTCAGAGCCTGGAGCCTGCTTCTGATTCTGTGTCTCCCTCTCTCTCTGCCCCTCCCCCGTTCATCTTCTGTCTCTCTCTGTCTCAAAAATAAATAAACGTTAAAAAAATTTTAAAAAGAAGTACAATTTTAAAAAGAAGTACAAATTTTCAAGAAGTACAATTATTTTCAAAAATGATTTGTCAGCTTCTTATGAGGTAAGTTAGACATACACTTATAATAGGAATTGGCAAACCGATACCTAGTTATTTATTTAACAGAAATGAAAATATATCTGCAGAAAGACCTGTTCACAAATATTCATGGCATTTTTCTTTAAATTAGTCCCAATCCAGGTAAAAACTGAATGTACTTCAACAGGTAAATAGACAAATACATAGTGATGTTTTTATAAAACAGGGTACTACTCCACAATAAAAGGAAAATGCCACATCATAGATGTCTATTAAAGACATATGCTAAAAAAAAAGGTTAGAATAGAAGATAACATATTGCGATTCTACTTCTTTAAAACTGTAGAAAGAAAAAACTCAAACTAGTGAAATAAAGACTGTTCATGAAGTCATAGAGCCCAGTGAAATATCTAAGTTCTCACTTTTATATAAAGTTTTATATAAGCTAGGAAAGAGAAAAGTTGGTAGTGAATAGAACAAGGAACACCCCCACCCTCAGAAAGACATTTCCTCATGATTCTATCCAGGATCTTTATTCAGCTTTTATCCTTTTCTGAGATCACTGCATGGGAAGATATATTTTTATTTTTCTACCAGCTCTTCTATATCACCAATTGCCACATTTGCCTCATATATATTTGCCCTATTACACACACACACACACAGAGAAACACTGAATATATATATACATATATATGTATATATATTCATTACATACGTATATATTCCATATTATATATTAATATATTATTTAGTGTGCAATCACTCAGATTAGAGGAGGCAGAGGTCAGCACTCATAGGGGTGGGATGGCTGGGATTTATGAAATATAGTAATAAAAGAAAGAAAAATATGCAGGAAAAAACCTCCAGAAATCTGCATAATGCTCCCATTAAGTCTGTTGCTAATCCATGAATATGTGGACAAAGAACAACCATACAGCTGTAACCTGAATAAATCCTAAACATGCAGAGCTGGAGAACATTCCAGTGCAGACCAGGCAGATTGGAATGACTTTAATGAAAAGACGTTCAGCGGAAAACCCAAAAAGACTGCTTATTAGACATAGGACCAAACTCCCTCTAGAGTGAAAGCAACTCAAGACCTGCCCTGAAAATGTCTGAAAACAAGCTTCAAAATTATTGAAATGATTTACAAATTACTCAGTTGCCTATCAGAACAAAGCCCAGCAGAATCCAGATAATCAACACTAAAATATTCAAAATCACTAACTATGCTAAGTAGCAAGAAAATGTGACCCATAACTAGAATAAAAATATGTCAGTCAAAGCAGACTGAGAAACGATGGGATTAGCAGACAAGAATTTTAAAATATATAATAAATTCTGTTAATAACTCTTTTTATTCACAGATGGTATGGTAGTGTATATATAAAATCCTAAGGAATCTATAAATATCCACTAGAATTAAGCAGTGATTTTAGCACGGTGTTGGGCAAAAGTTCAAAATAGAAAAATTAATTGTATCTTTTATTTATTACCACCAATCCATTTGAAAGTAAACCTTAGAAACAATACCATTTATAACAGCAAAAAATTTAAATCAGGATATATTTTAACAAAATATTTGCAAGACTTTTGCAGTGAAAACTATAAAACATTAACATGAAAATCTAAAGAATCTAAAATGGAAACAGATAGCATATTCATGAACAGAAGGTCAATATTGTTAAAATATAAAGTTGTCTTCAAGAGTATATGTATATAAAACACAAATCAAATCAAAATCACACCAGGCTTTTTTAAAAGTTTTTATTTAAATTCCAGTTAGTTAACATACAGTGTAATACTAGTTTCAGGTGTACAAAATAGTGATTCAACACTTCCATACATCTCCTGGTACTTATAACAAGTGCACTCCTTTATCCTCATCACCTATTTAACCCATCCCCCACCCCCCTCCAAACTGGTAACTATCAGTTTGTTCATTATAGTTAACAGTCTGTTTCTTGGTTTGCCTTTCATTCTCATTTCTTTTCCCCTTTTCTCCTATGAGATATCACCTCACACCTGCCAGAATGGCTAAAATCAACAACACAAGAAATAACAGGTGTTGGTGAGGATATGAGGAAAGTGGAATCCTCTTACATTATTGCTAGGAATGCAAACTGGTGCAGCCACTCTGGAAAATAGTATGGAGATTCCTGAAAATGTTAAAAATAGAAATACCCTAAAATCCAGCAATTGCACTACCAGGTATTTGCCTGAAGAATACAAAAATACTAATTCAAAGGGATACATCCACCCTGATTTTTATATCGGCATTATCTACAAGTAGCCAAATTATGGAAAGAGCCCAAGTGTCCATCGACTAATGAATGGATAAAGATGTGGTATGTATGTATATCTATGTGTAGATGTATGTGTGTATCTATATATATCATCTATCTATTATGGAATATTACTTACCCATATTATTTTTATAAAATAATAAAATCTTTCCATTTGCAATGATATGGAGCTAAAGAGAGTATTATGTTAAGTGAAATAAGACAGAGAATGACAAATAATTTCACTAATATGTGGAATTTAAGAAACAAAAAAAATGAACAGGCTTTTTGCAGAACATAACAGTCTGATTTTAACATTTGTTTGGATATGCAAAGGACCTACATTAGCCACAAAAGTTTTGAAAAAAAAATAATCAAAGTTTGAGTATTCTCACTGATTTCAAGTTACCATACAGCTAGCTTTCATTGGTCTAAGGATAAACACATAACTTGATGGAATTGTTTGGAGAGTTGAAATTTAATTCAACTATGGAGTCCTGAGAGTGCTGGGTACAACAATACAAGAGACCACATAATGTATAGCAGTTTTTATATTGGGCCTTTCAACAGAAATATGTTGCCCACGCCTGCAAATATGAGCTTTGTTCTTGGGAATAAAGTATTTATCATGTACCTAGAGAGGGGGGCAAAATGAGAGACAACAGACAATATGGGAAGGATATTTAAGGATCAAGTGCATCTTTACAGAGTAGTATGGGCACCTTCTTAGCACTTGTATTTCTCTATTGATAGAAGCCACACTGAACAGTTAGGAGAGAGATTAATGAGAGTAAAGAGAAGTTCCACTACTGGTTCATCATTCCTGCCTATTCTTCCATCCATATTGATTGTACTGATTTGTACTTTTCTTATCTAAAAGGTCAAGCTTAGGGGCACCTGGGTGGCACAGTTGGTTAAGGGTATGACTCTTGATTCTGGCCCATGATCTCATGATCATGAGACTGAGCACCACATAGGGCTCTACAATGACAGGTGGAGATGCTTGAGATTCTCTCTCTCTCTCTGTTTCTCTCTCTCTCTTTTGCTCTTGCTCTCTCTCTCTACCTCTGCTCCTCCCCCACTCACACTCTCTCAAAATAAATAAATCAACTTTAATAAATAAATAAACAAATAAATAAAAGCACAAGCTTAGATTTATTATCATTTCATTTATGTGGCCCACTTTGAACACTATCTGTACAGATTTAAATATGTAGTACTGTTTTTTTATTGGGTTACTGGGTACTGTTATTTTATTGGGGTGCAGACTTTCCTTTACCTATAATTAACTTCAGTATTTTTGTGGCTTAATGAGTGGAGACAAAAAAGAGCCCGGAATTTGGCAAGGAGTAAGCTTGGAAGTGAGTAATGGCTTCATAAAGATGTAATTAAGAAAGCAGATGTGTCTTAGGAAGCTTTGCCCAGATCTGAGAAATGTGAGCAGTGCTCCCAGTCAGCTGCTTGTCAGCTGGTTTATGTTCTGACACTGTAGGGACTGAGTTAGGATGTAGGGACTGACAGGATTCTATGAAAACTTTCTTGCTCAGTGATCAGCAACTCTGGCTACATGAAACTCTGAGCTGTTAGGGTTGGACATAGATATTGGGAGATCCTAAAGCAGATATTTAGTGATTAATTCATGATACAAGACGTTGAACCTGGAGATTCACATAATTTTTAGGATAATTCTGGTGGCAGAAAAATATAACTACATTTCTTTGAGCTGTGGGCTCTTCTGGCTATATTTCACTGTTAAGACTTCTAGACCTAGATACTACTGATTAATAAGAATATACTCCAGATCCTCAAATCTTAATTCATGATTTGTTATAAGAAATTATATTTGAAGTTTGATTTTGGGGAAATGATTAAAATATGGCTTAAAGAGATATCAGGCTTGAAGTTTCCTTTATGTACCAGGAAGTTTCTGGAGTCTACACAAAAGGCCAGTTATTCTAAGACTTTCATGGCAACCACTATGGGAGCACTACTGTCTCCTCATAACATAGAACCCACTTGGCTCACTGATCCTCAGTCTCTACCTATCTAGTCACTCTGTGATCAAATATGAGCATGGTTTTACATCAAGCTTCTGCCCTCTTACCTGTCCTTACATGTGAATTGGACATAGAGAGCACCCATGCTGGATAACATCCTTAGGGAATGTGACAGTTGAATGGAAAACACATTGCACATTATGATGAAAGGTGTTTAATTAAAGTGGAATGAGACAAAGAAAGAACATGAAGTATTATGGAAACAAAATTCTTACTAAATAAAATGAAAAAAAAAAGTTTTCCATGATTTAAGCCTTGAATAGAATTGATGCTGCATTTTCCTGAAGAGTGAGGTCAGCACTTGGAGACTGTAGATGCTTTATGAATGATAAATGGAAAGAACAGCAATCTCTAAGGGAAAAACAAAAACAAAAACTGTGTTTTCTGTCTGTTGCTTTCCTTTTTCCAGGTCCCCAGCTCCCTGAAGAATGTTCTGCTTAAATCTGGGAATATAGTTTAGAGATATGCTGTATCTGTTTATTAATGCAAAGAACAATATTTTATGTTCTTCACAAGGGTGGTGAGTCATGTGACCCTGAGGTTTTACTCCTCAGACCACAGGGGTTCTGAAAGAGAAGGTATGAGTGGAGAGGTGAGCAAGCAGCACTCCATGTAGGAGCATTGTCTTTTGAGCCCACACCTTTTTCCTGGCCCTCTCCAGATTATTCGTTTCTCCTATGTCCTTCTTTTATTTTTTAAATTTGTTAACGTTTATTAATTTTTGAGAGACACAGAGAGATGGAGCATGAATGGGGGAAGGAAAGAGAGAGGAAGACACAGAATCCAAAGCAGGATCCAGGCTCTGAGCTGTCAGCACAGAGCCTGACACGGGGCTCAAACTCAAGAACCATGAGATCATGACCTGAGCTGAAGCTGGACGCTTAACTGACTGAGCCACCCAAGTGCCCCAACTATGTCCTTCTTTTAGATGGATGCACGGAGAGGTAGTTTCTCTCTCTTCTCCCCATACACCACCCCAAAACTCATGACATCTTTAATGCAATTTTCTGGTAGCTCTATGTAGTGGGATGCCCTGACATGTATTCAGAGAAATGTTCCTGTTTGGTCTTTCCTGAATACTCTGAACTCTGTTTAGAGCTTCGGACCAGTCCGTGTACTTCTCCTAGTGTTTTAAGAAAACCAACTTGAGTTTATGCTTCAGGCCATAGCCAAATATCTCTTATTGGAAGAAACCTCCTGCAGATAACAAAAAACTAAATAAATGTATTTGGTTTCAATTATGCAAATATAAACATCTATATGTTTTTAATTATTTCATATGAATTGTGTATTGATGCAGTAATGTAAATATCATTAATATTTTAATAATAATATATTGTTCTAATATTGCATTATATTGTTAAAATACTTTAAAATATATTCTTTTTTAAGTTTATTTATTTTAAGAAAAAGAGAGAGAGAACAGCTTGGGAGGAAAAGTGAGAGAGGGAGAATCCGAAGAAGTATCCACACTCTCATGCAGAGCCTGATACAGGGCTTGAACTCACAACCGTGAGATCACGACCTGAGCCAAAATCAAGAATCCAATGCTTAATCAACTGAGCCACACAGGTGTCCCTAAAATATATTCTTTAAAATGTATAATGTAAATAATTTTAAATAGAAATAGAAGAAAATGTAAAAACAACTCTGAAATCACTGGAGAGCAATAAAAAGTGGGCAGATACTGGAGGGGAGTTAACAGTTGGTTACGGGGGTATGGTGGTAGGTGAGTTTCCCATTGTTTTATGGTTTTTAGCCCAAGGGAATTTCCAAGTCCCTTCCCATTAAGGGAAGCTAAAATTCCAAAGGAAAAACCAAGACAGAAGTTTTACTGGTATGAAAAATCAGAGGATAGAGTTTAGGGCAATCATATAAGCTAGAAAATGAGGACAAGGTCTCAGAAAGGGGAGAGTCAGAGAGAGGGCTAAATCCTGTTTGTACACTCTTCTAACTCTCTGGATGACCCCTGAAATAGGCACACAGTTGAGACTCTAAGCAATCTAGCTAAGACCTTAACTGAAACTACAGTTCCCACCGGCAGCAGGGGAGATGGAGTTTGTTACTATTGGTCCACCAAATGAACAGCCTGCTTTAAAAAAAAATACATATGTAGATTAACTGTTCACAAAAACATCACAATCAAGACTGTTTATAATGTATCATTCAAAATGTCTAGGACGCAACCCACAATTATTCAACATCTGAAGGAATAGGAAAATGTGATGCACACTCAAGAGCAAAGACAATAAACAGAGACCAAATAAACTCTGAGGATATGATATTTGGAATGGCTAGGATGCTGATTGTGACAATAATAAAGAAAAGGCCTAACAATTTACTTCAGGCACCCTGAAAAATAAGCATTACATCAGGTATGAAGGTTTTGGGTACAGAAGTGTGAACTTTGATCTGTCAGCCCCATTGCTCATTCAAAGCTCTTCATCTCCAGAAACCTTGACTAACTGGAGTCTATGCCATAAGACTTAGTACTGCATGAAGTGGCCAGATGGAAACCAGAATGTTTTAAATGGAGGATGTCTGAAAGAATTAATGCTCTTTCCTGCACCTGGTTACAAAGAGGATTGAGGGTGTATGGTCGCTCAGTGGTAGGCAAGTTGAAGGAAAGAAGGAAGGGGGATCTTTATGCTTGGAGGGATCTTTGTCAAGCATGTGTTTTCTTGATGCAGCATTCAAGATATTACCAGCACCCTTGCCTGGGCACCCTCCTGATGTCTGGGAGAGAGGTAGTAGAGGGTGCTGGAGCAGATGGCTCTGTGTGTGTGTGTGTGTGTGTGTGTGTGTGTGTATGTGTGTGTGTGTGTGTGTGTGTCTGTATGTTTTTTGCGTGTGGTGTCGTGTGTGTTTCCTGGCTTATCCATTTGCCTGAGCTTATGGCCCCTAAGTTTTTGTATTGTTTCTTGCTTTGTTTTTGCTGGTGCATTTGCATTTGGTTTTATTTTAAGAAAGGTATGGAAAATGCACACTGTAAGTGTAACTTTAATATTTTTTCACAAGGAGAACACATCTCTGTGTATATAGCACCAAGATCTAGATAAATAACATTACCAGCATCTCAGAAGCTCCTGTGATCTTGATTATCCCTACCTGCATCCTGTCATTGTCTTTCCATAAATTGTTTTTAATGTGCCCCCAGCACAGAAAGAGGGGATTCCCCCCAACCCCCGGTCATTGAATGGGTACCCTGACCATGAAAATCTGGAAGGGATACTGTAGTCAGTAGTCACAGAGGGTAAAAAATGCACCCTGATAAACATGGAAAATAAGAACAGCTGTCTCTTTCATTAGAGTACTCAAAAGATGGATGATGAGATGATTCTGAAAGGCTGAATTAACTGAACAACAGCAAAACAAACAAAAATCCCATATCTGCACCTGAGCACCTCCATTCCTCTCTAACAAGAGGCCTAAATTAGAGGAGCATGGACTGGGATGGGGTTGGGAGGGACTGCAGATGGGTGTCAAACTCTGGTATAATTCAGGAGGTTCTAATTGCATCTGTCTGAGGAAATCTGGCGTTGAAAGCCATTTTCCTACAGTCTCCCCACCCTTTCAATAAAGCTAACGTCAGGCTTCAAAAAAAAAAAAAAAAAAAAAGGGTTGCCAAGGGGAGCAGAAGGTACCCAGCCCCCACCCTCAGTACAGGGAGTGGTCCTTCTGGAGCCTGCGCAGTTGCCTTGGTGCAGTGCAGGGGTGTCTTCTGCACCTGAGCCAGTTCTTGTAGGGAGGGAGCAGAAGGGGGCTCCAGAGGTGGAGTGTTGGTGTTTTCTCCCCCGCTTAACTCCTACCTCTCCCTTGAGCTCATGGTGGCTAATGCATTTTCTATTCTTACCATCAAAGACAAAGTGTGGCTCCTGCTAATTACTCTCAATATGCCCCTGAGATGTCTGCCTGAATATAACTGAATTTGGGTTTTCACATGTGCTAAGTGGGGCCCTGATGTGGAGCTTTGAGGGGAAGTCAGCAGAAGGTTTCCCAGTAAGAAAATAAAAAGAAGCTGGGGTATGACAAAGGGTGAATGATGAGCTGGGGGGGGGGCAGGGTATGACTTTATACAGCTCAGATTTTGTTGTTGTTGTTGTTAATCAGAGCCATGAAAAATGCAGGGAAAAAAGACCGAAGGAAACCTGTCTGAAGAGGTCTGGAAGACTAGGAGTATATTGGGGTGTGGGTGAAGATAAAGATTCTGGGTGGGCAGGGTCTGCTGCATTTCAAGTCTCTGGGGCAGTGACACATATCCTTTAGATTTAACAACATGAACGTTAGCAGAGACTTAGCATGAGTCTTTGGGTGGAGAGATAAGAACAGAAACCTCTTAAAAGCAAACTGGAAAGTGAATGTTCCAAGACCCCTTCTCTCCCTATCCTATCTCTCTTCTGAAAGGCTCCAGAACACCATTTCCAAAACAGACTCCTATAAGAAACTTACTAACCTTAAGTGAACATTCTCCTGCTAACTCCCAGTGATCCTGAGGGAGTAGATTGGAAATCTCTGACATTTTTCGGTGGCTTTAAAGACATACCATACCAGCTCTATTCTTGACATGGCAAAGGGCCCAGGGTAGGCTTCATGGATGGATAGGTCCAGCTGGAGGCCTAAATAGCCCCAAGTCCCTATGGTAGATATTTCTGCGTTTGGGTGGCACTGGAGAGGTGGGAGAACCATTGGAAGCTAATGATACAGTGATCCTCAAACTCATATTTTAAAAATATTTGGTCAAGGTTTATTTTGGTGAGAGTGAGCAAAAACTGTTCTAGATTAGAAAAAAAATGCAACTACATGTCCATTGTTTAATACAAGGAATGTATTATATGTTCCAAAAATTCTGTGACACTTCAATTGTTTAGAAATACTTATTTCACAAATGTTCTCTTTTAAAAATACTTTTTAATGATTTTTAATTCATTTTTAGAAAGAGAGAGAAAGCAAGTGAGCAGGGAAGGGCAGAGAGAGGGAGAGAGAGAATTCCAAGCAGGTTCCACACTGTCAGAACAGAGTCCGACGAGGGGCTCAAACTTAAGAACCATAAGATCATGACCTGAGCTGAAATCAAGAGTGGGATGCTTAACTGACTGAACCACCCAGGCACCCCTATTTTACAAATGTTTATAACTTTTTAAGCTTGCTTGTGACCAACTTAAAATTCCTGCAGATAAATGTAACAAAATGTTTTTTATCTCATTCTTCATCTCTTCCTTTCTTAATCTCTAATTTTATTTATTAAAGAATTTTTAAAAATAAAATTTCCTTACAATCACATAAGATAATAAAATGTTTGGTAAATAAAATGATTTGTTTATTCTCAGTTGACATTATTTGCTTCCAGAATTTCAGTTCCCTTGTACCCTGAGCTCTGACAAATGTCCCCTGGTGACTGCAGGGAAATAGTATATGTTTGGTTACATTGTTGTAGAATAGCAACATGCGCATATAAATTGCCCATACACATGTCTAATTCACATGTGGCTATGGATTGAATTTTCATATAATTTGCAGGTTTTCACATTGCCTTTTGAATATTTCTGTGTACACTTAAACACAAATTTAAACTGTTTTCTAACTCATCACTCATTTTGTAGTTTCTTCAGAAATAATCAATTAGAAAAACTCTAAATTAAGACCTGCAGGTACCAGCAGTCAGAAGTTCTACAACAATAGCAACAACAAAACGCTTACAACAGATTTTTCACATTGAGTAAAAACAGCTAAATTTGGGATAATTTGAGGGAATTTTTTTGAATTGATCATTATTGTCATATAAAAAAATAGTGTTTACTTTTGTAGAGAGACACACACACAGACCATGAGCGGGTGAGGGGCGGAGACACTGGAAGACACAAAATCTGAAGCAAGCTCCAGGCTCCGAGCTGTCAGCGCCTAGCTTGACACGAGACTCAAATTCACGAACCACAAGATCATGACCTGAGCTGAAGTTGGATGCTTAACCCACTGAGCCACCCAGTCTTCCCCATTCTGGTCATTTTAAAGTCTATTATTTTCAAAGTCTATCATTTCAAGAGTCTTTTTTGTTTGTTTAGTTTTTTGTTTGTTTGTTTGTTTTGGGGGATGGACATTTTTTGAATGCAAAATGTGTCAGCACATCCCACATGAATTTCCCCTTTTGGCTCACTTCTGTAGATTCTAACCGAACAGGTCCTGAGGAGTGAATCCCAAACACATCCAAATCTGCTGCTTTAATATGATCTTCATTCACTCTTGAGGGATCTGTTGGGATAGTCTTTACCAATCAGGTTACAGCGCCACCTGGCATTCAAAACAGGGAACCCTGGGCAAGAAGCAAACTGCTTCAAAAATCCCGAAGAACTGCAGGGGGGAGAGGAGCTGAATTGATGGGAGGGGGTAAAAAAAAGACTCATAAAAAGTGCAGAGGGGCTAAGAACATAGTGATGAAGGAGGTGAGTGGAGCAGGAATTTGTAAATAACGAAACTAATTCATAGTTACTGCAAACATTCAAACATTGTAAGGCGTATAAACAAACATATTAATGAGTCCTATGCCAAATTTCTGTTTCATTTAACTTAATAGATGCAATCACTGTTAAAAATTGACCAGTAACTATAAGGGATTTATGCCTATACCAATATACTGAAAAATGTCTGCATAAATACACATGTTGCTTTTAATTACTTTTGGAATTGTTATTTTACAAATATCAGATAATTTTTCCATATAACCATATGTAGATCTTTCATTTTTCTGTCAGATGTTTGATTTCCAATAACATATGCACCTTTTTTGTAAGCCATCTATTTATACATAATAAAAACATCTCTAATTTTTCCACTATCACAAACAATGCTGTGGTGGACATACTTACTCCTCTTCTTCTTCTTCTTTTTTTTTAATCTGTTTTTAAATAGTTTTTAGTGTAAGCACATTTCACATTTTTCAAGATATTAAAAATATGTGCCTCAGAAGAGGCTTTTCTGAGGTCACATGAACAGAGCAAAGGCTCCAGAGTAGTCGTGTCCTGATCTCAAAAAGGGAATGCTGACTCCTGCCAATCTCCTTGCTCATTCTAGGCAACTAATCCCTCGAAGCCCTCCTTGGCTATGGGACAGGGGTGGACTTCTGAGGACAGACTATGTGATTCTGATGAGTAGAGACCAAAATATTCAAACTGAGGCAACTAATTGTAAAGTTGAAGCCTTCCAGGGAAAACAAATTTCATGTCCAAATGTGTACACATTTTGTTCTAGGGAAGCAAGTTTGGCAAGCATCGTGTGGATCGGTTTATTGAGGCAGGAGGAAGACAGCAGCAAGCAGTAAGAGCAAATCTCTCTATTCTGGGGCTTTCTAGTGCCTGTACACGTTTCTTGCTTCTTTACAACATCTTATTGTGCTGACACTATCCTTTTTGCTCACAACTCAAAACAGGGCTTGGGAAGACTATTTATGAGCCTCCTAATTTTGCTATGCCCCTTTTTTCTCTTGTTATTTACTTCTCCCACTAACTTCATGGTTCCTAACCTGTCTTTTCATTTTATGTCTTATTCCTGAGACCTAAATATTCATCCATTTACTCATTCATTTAATTAATATTTGTTGAACACCTACTATATATTGAGTACTTTCCAGGGGCTTGAGATACATCAGTGTAAAAAACCAAAGTTCCCTGCTTTAGTGAAGTTTACAATTATAATTTATATTATACATTTATATAGTATGTATAATTATATAGGGGTAAAAAGGTGATGAGTACATTGGGGGAAAAACACACATGTATCAAAGTAATATGAATTGATAGTCTTTGCTGAGAAGTGCAAGTTTCAAAAGTAAATAAAGTGGTTGGGAAAAGACTCAAAAAAGTGAATTTGGATCAGAGATTTGAAGGAAGTGAAAGAGTTAATCAAGCAGGAGCAGAGTGGGGGTTGTTCTAAGCATAGAGCAAAAGACCTCTAAGAGAGCTCATTTGTCAGGGGAATGGCAAGGGGGGCCCTGTGGCTGGAGTGCAGCTGAAGTCAGAAGGGTCATTCATAGCCATTCATAGTGTTTAGGAGACTGTGGCTGCCACTGAGTGCAGTAAGCAGCCATTGCAGGGGTTTGAACAGAGGTTGTACAGAGTCTGAGTCATCCTGCTTTATTGATGATTATGGGCTGGAGGAGAGGAAAAGGAAGAAGCAGGAAGACATGCACAGAGACTACTACAGTACCCAAATGAGAGATGTTAAGGATCTAACCAGGTTTCACCTACATGTTATGTTATGTTATGTTATGTTATGTTATGTTATGTTATGTCATGTCTATCTCCTATTCAGTCTGATGAAACTACGAAGTTATGAGGGTCCCTGATAGAAGACGAAAGGGATAATGTGTTCAGGTTGTCTGTAATGTTTGAGTATGAAAAAATGCTGTACCTTAGGAAGTGTTGAACTAATATTAGAACTAAAAGCTTTGTTGCTGTGCTGTCTCAGATCTCTGCCGCCCAAGGAAGTCTTGCCTATATGGGGCTCTATCTTGGGGCAGGATGCTAATGGTTTCTGAGTCTATTAAAGAAATGTGGTTCTGGGGCGCCTGGGTGGCGCAGTCGGTTGAGCGTCCGACTTCAGCCAGGTCACGATCTCGCGGTCTGTGAGTTCGAGCCCCGCGTCGGGCTCTGGGCTGATGGCTCGGAGCCTGGAGCCTGTTTCAGATTCTGTGTCTCCCTCTCTCTCTGCCCCTCCCCCGTTCATGCTCTGTCTCTCTCTGTCCCAAAAATAAATAAAAAACGTTGAAAAAAAAAAAAATTTTTCAAAAAAAAAAAAAAAAAAAAAAAAAAGAAATGTGGTTCTTAGACTGAGAACAAAGGCATAGTGAAGGGCAGGGTGCGACTTTGAGGGCAGATGTGGGGGAGGGGCCAGTAGGGAGGCATGCTTCCCCCACCTCTCCTTTTCCTGCCCTGGATCTCTGGTTCCAAATGGACTCTTCTCCCCTTAACAGAACTGCAGAGTCACTAGGCCCTCTTCTCTCCTACTATCCTGATTTCCTGTACTTGTGACATAGAGCTTTCAGAAGAAGCCCTGAGCCTCATTGATATAGGTGTATGGATTTTTTAACAACTGATAACAACATTCTATAATTTAAGAAGCAGAAAAAATGTAAAGGTCAGTTGTGGGCTTCCTAACATGCCATCTGCCATCTGAAGGCTGCAACAGTGACGAGTTTTGAAGAATAAGAGTGAATTGAGAATCTCAGTGTAAGACAGCCCTGATTTCAGAAATCTGAGCTTATCTGACCCCGGGCCACTGTTAGATCACTGCCCTATTCTGAACTCTATGGGATTGGGGACAGGGACTGGTATCTAGGTTATGTCGCAGTACAAGAATGTTTATGTCGCCTCTGTATTTGACAACACTTCTCCTAGGACCACCATTCTGCAGCCCTTCATCCCTTAGGCCAAGTCTAGTGTCAATCACCTAGAAGAGGAGGTGGGAGGAGATGGGTGGAGACCAGCTCACAGCCCTGAAACGGAGGGGGGCTCCTGGCGCTTGCGCACTTTTTTTTCACTGCACTGCCGGGGTCCCTTCACACAGGAAGGGGGTTTTGGGCACATGCGCACTCTTGATCCACTGCAGGGCCAGCTTCACGCGGGGAGGGGGCTTCGTAGAGCATGCGCACTCTATTTACAGCACTGCGGGGACAGCTTTGCGGCTGCGCAAGTTTGGCACCTTCCAGAAAGCTCGAGGGCTGGGCGGGGGAGATAGCGAAGGATGTTGGCTTGGCATTCTCTCCTGCTCCTCCCTCTACTGGAGCTTACAGCCCCCAAGTGTTCATTTTGTGACATGTTACTACATCAACAGACCACAACAGATTTACATAGGGATTGCCCCTTTCTGTTCTCTGACAGCATCTAAGTGGGATATTGTAAATTGGAAATGAACTCTGAGAGTCACTGAGTAGGATTAGAGTCAAGTAACAAACCCTAATTTTGGAAAGAGAGCAGCTGCGTGAAAGAAATTTGTGCAGTTTGGCAGGCTGGAGGTGAGTGGGCCCAAAGAAGTCTCACCTCAGCAACTGAATCCCCTGTTTATCAACCTCTCTCTCCCTGGGACTATATTCCCAGAAGCCACGGATGATTGAACAAAGAGTGCTTTCCATACCAGCAGCAGCACTGTGAACTAGTTAAAAATGCAGATTCTCAGCTGCAGATCCCCAGTCCCTTCAAGCTGAAAATGGGAGTATTTAAACTTTGGCCAGCCAGAGTGCTGAGAGACTGTGGTGGAAACAGCCCAAGGAAAACTAGGAATTTTACCCCCATCCCCGCCACCCCCAAACCCTGGCCTGCTAGAACTAATATGTATCTGCCGCTTTGGGGAAGGAATGGGGCGAGAGAAGAGGCACAGGCTGACAACTTCTGAACTTCAGTGGGTCTTCCTGATGGATGTGTTTCATTCGTGCAATATGGCACCCACACTGGATCCCATGTCCCTCATGGCTGTGTCCTGAGAATTTGGGGGGGGGGGAAGCTTTTAACAAGAGATGCTGATTTTTTTAAGGCTTCTCACTGCCTATTCTTCCTTCTAGGATACTAATGATTAATCACCTATTTTCTGGTCATTTAGCTGAGAAAAAGACTTAAATATGGCTCTTTACATTTTGTCCCAATTTGTCCACTAAATACCTGTCCAAATTTCATGGAAGGGTGAAGGGTATCCAGTGGTTGAATTTGTAATGGGACATAAACAGTAATGTGACAAGGGGTGAGTTATGAGTTTGCAAGGGCTTAAGGATGTCCTATACACCACACTTGAGTGAAAGCAATGACTTACAAAATCATAAACATTTCTCATATTAATATTCAAATATTTTAATCCTCTTATTGTATGTAGGCAATAATGAAAGCTAGAGACTGTTTCTCCCATAGTGTGTGTAACAGTTACTTCTGCTGTCCTAGGAACTTTCTTGCCCATATCCATGCCTATACAACCTGGCATTAATGGACACATATAAGTGAAAAGAAATGCAACATTCCTCTGTGTTCAGAGGAGTCTTCTCAGCATGGGAATTATCTTCCATTGTGCTGCTTTGTTTTGTTTCAACTGGACATCTATGCCTGAGCCCTCACGTTAGTGTGATTTGGGGACAGACTCTTATATGCCCATTAGGACACATGCAAACACAAAGGATCGTCATATAATTAAGACATTCTCCTGGTTTGTATGGACCTTATATCTTTCTGAACTTCCTTAAAGTTCTCACCTCCATTCACCACAGAGTCTTTCTCACCATAAGATGTTGTCCTGTCTCTGGTGAACAGAAAAGACAGTGAGCCCAAGTCCCTTATGCTTTCCAGGTCCAATTGTGTTTTTCCCTTCCACGGATCCTTACATATTCCCTCAGCCCACAAAACTCTTTTTCAAGTCTGGTGGATGAAGTAGCTTAGCTTTCCTCCCTGCTTTTGACTGAGGTGTTTTTGCTTTATCATTAAATCCTCTCTCTCATATAGGGTGTAGGGTTTTTGGAAACAGAAGCTGGGAAGACTTGAAAAATATTACAGCTTTGATCCCTGCTGCATCCCACATTAATTTAACATGCAGAGATATGGCTATCTCCTTGAATTGAGTAAATGAAGGGAAAACTATCAGGAAGAATAAAATAGATTAGTATCCCAAAATATTTTCTGCTATTGATAGGTTTTTGCAGTAATCCAAGAAGGAGATAAAGTTGCTTGGATTATCTTAGTGATGAAAAAGTACATAGACTTGAGTTATATATTTCAACATAGATAGGTGAAATTTGGCAGAGGTGAATGGGTGGAGGGATTGGAGGGATTGAATCATCAAGAAATAGGAAGGATAATCTAGGTGTTTGGTCTAAGTAGCAGCTAATAATAAGGATAACACCACTTACTGAGATATAGAACGGTGGAATAGGAGTCTGTTTTGGGAGGAAAAAAGTGGAGCTCAATTTCTGATTTTTTATGTATAGGAAAAAATCTGTGAAAATTCAAGGAGATTTAAATTTAGCTGTAGATCATTGTATGTGGAGTTTAAATGGAGTCTGAGGTGGAGATAAAAGCATGGACTCATACCTACAGTGAAAGCCAATTGATAGCAAAAATCTATAAGTTTTTGTTGTGCCCATACTTAGTGTCTTACAGGAGTAGTCATTCATTATTTAAATTCTCTTCGTTTGCTTGAGATTGTGAGAAATAGTTTTATTTTTCAATTCAGCATATTCTCATCCATTTTTTGTTTCTCCTAAATTTTGCTTATGTACTGAACAATTAATTTTTTTTAAGATCAGCTGTCTCTTTTGTTGAACCTTATCATACTTAACTAAAAGGAGTCAATTGGCAATTTAACCATACTACCTGGAAACCATCTTTTTCAAGTTAGGTAAAAATCATTCAATTTACCACTGGCCATAGGTTTACCACTTTTTCTACCATTATATAACATGGATCACCATTTTTTGAACCTGTGACAATTGTTTCCCTGCCATTTTTTTCAGCCTCAAAGCACAAGAGGTTTGCTCTCCCTTTTCCAGCTTTTCTTAACAGTTTCTTCACTGTGTTTTCAGTTTGTACCTTCTACTCCACTACAAAGCTGGTGCTTCATATTTTTGTTACCACCACACTTCTAAGTGCCTATGTATTAATTAGGTTTGGTGCATATCAATCTATCCCCCAAATATGTGGCTTTAAACAACAGTATTGGACATTTCTAGTCAGTTTAGTGGTTCCTCTGATCTGAGCTAGACGTGGATGGTCTATCATGGCATCCTCTATATGTGCAAAGTTTGGCTTGGTGGCAGGTTCAGTGACAGGGATGATTTGCAATAGGTATCTCATCATAAAGCAGACTAGACTAGCCTTCTTAATATAATTATGGCATTTTTAAGAGCATCAAGAGAAGACAAGACTCAATGTGCAAGTACTTTTTCTGCATGTCTGGTTGTGTCACATTTGAGATATTCCTGTTTGCTAAAGCAATACATGTGTCCATGGCCCAGAGTTAGTGTGGCTAGGGACTACCCATTAAATTGGATGCAAGGAATGAAATTGTAACAATTTTCTCACATGTGGAAATGGATAATATGGAGGACCTTCCACATTTTAAGGTTATGAACAATGGAGAGGGAACCAATAAATGAGACTGAATTAAACTAGTCAGAGTTCACTGGGCAATAAGGAGAATGGAGGCTCAGAAACAGAGGATACATAGAAAAGAGGCTCATAAACACTTGAATATAGATGAGCAATCAAAGAAAATGGTGGGAAGTGCCTGCCAGTTTTAACAACACGAAGGTCCACAATAATGTTTGAAGGATTTGTTTTGATGGAGTGAGAGGGAAAACCCATCCAGAATAGGACAGAGACTTGGATGCGAATAGTGTCTGTACAATGACCCATTGTTGTTTACTACGTTATAGTTTTCCCTGTATAGGATAGGCTTTTTTAATTGTAACTGAAAAATCACTCTAAATATTACCAACCACATGAAAAATAATCACAGCATCTATTCATGATTCATAGCAGTCACAGGGCACATGGTAATCTCCAATGCATTTCTATGGCTTTAAAAGACATGCCAGGCTCTATTCCTGTCCTGGCCAGAATCCTGGTGATGCAGTTGGTAGATGGATGGGTCCAGCTGGGAGCTCCAACATCAAGCACCTGAGGTAGATATCTATGTTTAGAGTGGGAAAACCATGAATAACATGATGACCCTTCAAAGCATTTTCTTCAAATTTTGTTCAAGATTGAGATATTGAAGACACAGAGAAAATTAAAAATAA
The DNA here is from genome assembly GCF_046562875.1 of Panthera onca. NCBI lineage: Eukaryota > Metazoa > Chordata > Mammalia > Carnivora > Felidae > Panthera > Panthera onca. The sequence continues at coordinate 23,094,769 of NC_138344.1, forward strand.
AAAAATGTTCATTTCTTCCTTTCAGTTGAAAACCAAGGATTTATTGTATTCTGGGGGCACTCTATAACATTCTAACTATTCGGAGTTAACTTTCATTTCACAAATATTTCTTCAGCCATAGTGGGAATTAGTCAGCCATAGTAGTTAATGACAGCAATAACTTAACCTATCATTCATTATTTCTTCCAGAATCTTGGCTAGTCGTTCTCTGGGCAGTTAGCATAGACATTATGCACAATACTAATACCTGATACATTTGCACTTCTATAACCAATACAGAGAATACTTGTTTCCCCACTCCTTTGACCACACTGTATAAACTTTTTAAAATTGCCATTTCAATAGGTAAAAAATAGTGTATTTTTATTTTCCTGATTCCTACATAAGACTAAGTATCTCTTTATATGTTTCTTGGTAATTTGTATTTTCTGTGAATTTCCTGTTGGATATTAACTGTTATTTTCCCCCATTTGGTGGTTTATTTGTTAATCTTAAAAAATGTGAAAGTTGCTTATATATTCTAGAGGTGAAATCTGTGCCAATTATAAGTGCTATAAATATTTCTTCCAAATAGGATGATTTCCTCACTGTTTTATATACAGTTGCTTTAATTTAAACTCACTTTTGTAAATATTGTGATAGAGGGATTTCACCTTTTTTCCTAGGTAGTTTGAACAGTCACTTGTGCCAAAATTATTTGTTGTAACTTTTTTTATTATGATAAAATTTTAAACTTAAAGAAATGTTGCAAGAATACAACAGGGATTCTTGTGTTATATTTTGCACACACACACCCCACCTGACCTATCATTCTTATCATTCTCTCTACATATAGACATGGGTAGATATAGAATTATATGTGCATATGTATACCCACACACACAATAAATTTCCAAAACATTTGAAAAATAGTTAGATAAAGTATGTTCTTTCAAACCTAAATAGTTTAGAATACATTTCCAATAACACTGACATTCTCTTACATAACCATAGTTAGGAAATTTAGGATTGATTAAATGTTACTATCTACGCCACAATCCATACCCAAATTTTGTCAATTGTATCAATTATGTCCTTTACAACAGTTACTTTGGGATTCAGGATTGCATGGTGTGTTTCATTTTCATATATTTTTAGTCTCCTTTCACCTTGAGTAATTCCTCAGTGTGTCTTTGTGATTATTGACTTTTATGTGTTTGAAGCATCCAAGTCATTTTGCAATATACCTCTTAGTTTGTGTTTGTCTGATGTTGACCCATGGTTAGAATTATGTTATACATTTTTATCAACAATGTTGTTGAAATGATGCTTAGTCCTTCTCAAAGCATCATTTCAAGAGACATATAATGTTGATTTGTACTGATATTGGTGATGCTAACTTTGATTATTTGGTTAAGGTAAAAAGTTAAGATTCTCCATGATTAACATTTTCTATTTGTAATTAATAAAAGTAATTTATAGGAGACATTTTGAGACTGTGTAAATAATGTGTTGCTGATCATACTTCCACTCACTATTTTAACACAAATTGATGACTTTCTAATTCTTTATCATTCATTCTTGGTTGTAAGCTTGTATCCTTATATCTGGAAGAATTTTCACTTCGCCTTCATTCATTCATTCATTCATTGTTTACATCAGTATGGATTCATGATTCTCATTTTACTCATTGGGTTCAAATCCATAAATACCTATATTTTTTAATTATTTCAAATGTACAGAAAAATGTATAAAACTTTATATAAAAGATAGTACAGAGAGTTCCTATACCCGTATTCAAAGTTTCTACTGACGTCCGACACCCAGTTCCCCTATTGATAACATTTCACAGAAGTATTGTATATTTCTTAAAATTAGTGAACCAATATTGATATGTTATTAACTGTAAGTTATACATTACTCAAGTTTCCTTAGTGTTCACCTATATGTGATTTATCTGTTCCAGGATTTCAGCCAGGATACCACATTATATATACTTGTCATGTCTCCTTACTTGTCAGTCTTTTGTCTGAGACTGTGACCATTTCTCAGAATTTCTTTGTTATTGATGACTTTAACACTTTTGAGGACTACTGGGCAAGTATTTTGTAGAATGTCCCTCAACTGGGATTTATTTCATGCTCTTCTCATGATTATACTGGATCTATGTATTTTGAAGAGGAGGATCACAAAGTAAAAGTACCATTTTAATCACATCATATCAATGGTACATACTATCAAAATGACTTATCACTGTGGATATTGACTTTGAATACCAATACTTGCTGAGGTAGTATTTGTCAGGTTTCTCAAAAGTTACTTTTTTTCCCCCTTTGGAGCAAGTAAGTATAGGCAGCCAGCACTTAAAGAATGGGGGTTAATGCTGTACCAGCTAGAGGGGACCATCTATATAAATTATTCAGGGTTATTATGCATGGGATATTTGTCTTATTTCCTTATTTGTTTATCAAATTATTTATATAAATGTGGACTCATAACGTGAATTTTAACTAAAAAAATAGTTATCCTCAGGGTTCACACATGTCTTCTGAGAACAGGATATTGACATAAATAAGTATAAGTAAACATTCATGGATGTTTATGTTATGTTTTTGGATATAATGCAACACTACTTTATTTATTTTGAGGCACATATTTTCCCAAATCTGCTTCCTTCAGGCTGGCTTCCATACTTTTTGGCACGTTTCCATGTATTTTCAAGCACTTCCTTATTCCAACATTATTTTCCTCAAAGATTAACTCTTTGGTGCTTGCTTTTCTGATTTGAAATATTTATATGACTTTTTCATACATACATACTTATATCCAATGTTATAATATTTTCTCCAATATCCTTTCTTCACCAGCACTTGTAGGCCACCAAAAGGGTATAAATTTATTAGAAAATCATGAGGCAAGGGCTTCTGTAAGCCCATAAACTCTTGGAAACATCCTAAAATGAAATGGCTTATGCAAGATTTTTTTCACATCTTTAAAATTGCTAGGCTTAGGCTTAAAACATTTGCTTGGGCTTCAAACATTTTTTTCATGAGTAACTCACCTTCCCATTCAAGTCTTTCATTTTAAATGTATTTTTTTCCTTTTTATTTTATGGTTTTATGAAACTCACAGTTTTCTAGTACCTCTTCCACTGCTTTGTCTGCCCTTTTTCTACATATTCCAACCAACATGTGCCACATAAAACTTTTCCTCCCAGACTGACTGTTTAGTAATGGTTCTTGGTCTTTGAAGTTTGGGAGAGATCTTGAGCCCAGAAAAAATGCTAGATTATAAGAGAAACCACCTTCAAACTCTTCCAGTTAGTAGTTACAGGAGAGTTTATTTTGTAGCCTTTTCTCAGCACATGTAGAGTGTGCTGTTGTTACAGTGCTTAAAATTTCCCTAAAAAATTTACATCAATGCACCACTGTCAAAAAAAAATGTGTAAACCTTAGAACTCCATTTTCCTAGTTAATATTCACCTTATTCATGTGAGGTGTCAGTGTTAGAACTGTACGCAGCTATCAAAGACCCATGTTACAGCGCCATCTGTCATCCAGAAATGGAAGTATGGGAGCAAGAAAAAAATTAAATTGATGAGAATCCAGGCTCCCCGCTGCTGCTGTATATGTTGGTGTTATTGTGAGGAGAGCCATCAGAGTACTAAAAAGAGCACGGTCCAAGTAACCACTGATGATGGACTTCAACAGAGAGAAGATTAGAATACTTTTAAATTTAAAAAATCAATATATTACTGCAAGTATTTAAGAATACAGAAGCTTACAAATTAAAAGTTAAAAGGTTTATACAAAGTATTCTTTTATCCCATTTCATTCCATACAATCTATTAAGTGTGGTTATGCATTCAAACTTTTAGTATGTTTACAAATATATTAAATACAATATATATATCTACTTATATAGAGTTGGATATATAGACACAAATATAGACATCAGATTTTTATAACATTTACAAATATATCAGCTGGAGATCTCTGTATATATCTACCTATGTATACATATTTCTATATGTTTACTATGCATAAACATATGTACATAATAAAACTAGATACATGATATTCACATTTTTTGTCCAAAATATTTTTTGTAGTATATCGTTTTTGTTTTTTGTATCACTAGATATCACTACATTATTTTCATCAACATTTCGTATTAGAAATTATGTATGACAATTAATTTGTCTATGCCCCACTGATAAACATTTTATTTCTTACGTTTCACTTTTTTGGAAAATGCTGCAGAGAGCATTTTCATAAATGTCATATTTGAGGGAAAATAGAATTGATGTGTCAAAAAAAGGCTACAGCAATATATACCTTACCTTAAAATGTGTAAGTACCAAGTATACAGTTCTCAAACCTGAATATTAGCAACAATTCGTTTGTTCCCCAGTCAAGCTAACATGGCTTATTAGCTTATTTTAGTGTGTTTTTTGGTGGGCAGATACAGTGTTCATTATTTTTATGTATTTTGTTTCCTCTTCTGAAAAAAAAAAAGTTCTTATGACATCATTTAATCTGGGATTTATGTATATTTATGGAAAATATAGAGAATCTAAGTTTATTTAATGAATGAATGGCGGATAATGTCAGAATATTTTAATTATCCATCCTCTACATTGTGGATTTTAATTAAAAGTTCCTTTTTATTAAGTCGTTATGCATTTAACAGAAAATATATTCAGTGAAAGACAAGTACTATAATACCCTGAAAGGTGTTGGACAGTGCTATGTTTTACCATTTTGGAGCATTTGCTTCTTACTATGCTTTTGTTGATTCTGACACATTACCTAAACATTTATCTTAAAGCAGGTGCTACTCTGTAACTTGTCCTTTTAACGTTTCAAATTCAGCATTTCAGATGAATGTAAGAAATGCAGCTGTAAGAATGCAGCTACAGAATCTCTAAACTGTAGTTTCTGACAAAGCGATCTGAAATTTTTTAACAATGTTAAAAAAAAAAAGTTTACACTCTTTACACGTATCATACATTATGGTGAAAAACAGCAAGGAAGTGGAAATGAACTGTGGAGATACAGAGTCTTCTGGAACTGTTTTGTTTTGTTTTGTTCTTCTTGACTTATGAATAGCCCAGAGTGAACACTACGTAAGCCTCAGGTTTCCGGACAGTGACCCCGTCAGTACCGAGACCGCTGCCATCACCTCAACCTAGAAAGAGAGTCGCTAGGAAAAGCGTCCCGGTCCGCCGAGCGCGCTCACTGGCTAAGCACTGTGGGAAGGTCACGTGACTGGCAGAGAAGACGGCAGCCTGAAAGCGCCAATCTCATGAGCGTCTGAGCGGTATTGGTGGGTGAGACGAGGTGTAGAAAGCTGTCCCTGTGGGCCTCCGTCTCTTGGACCTCTGCCGATCCGTTCAGGTTTAAGGCTCTAAACTGGGACTCTAAACTGGTGATTTGCGCCTGGGAGACACTGGCGCTAGATGTCGCTGGCTGTCCCATGGCTGATTCGCTTTGAGCCCTTTGTTTCCCTTAATTTTGATGTTTGATTTTCAGCCTATAAAGAGGTTGACTTTTTTTTGAAAATGTGAAAATGTGTTTTTAGTATCATCCGCTTTGTATATTTATATGAAAACACGTAAATAAAGTTGTTTACAGTATTCCTTTTTAAATAGTGCTTTCTGTTTATTTACTTTAAATTAATTCCATTGGTCATTTTCCAAATGTTTAATTTAGATTGATGTGGAGGTTTTTATGTTTTGTTTTGTTTAATGGAAAGCTAACAGCACTTAAGGTCATTGTAGACTTGGGTACTGATTAGTGTTTTGCAGACCTATTTATCCACGCCAGTGGTTCCAAGAACTAGAATTCAACACAGTTCCTCAAAAATCCTGTGATTGTTGCCAGTATGCAATTTTGCTTCCACTTAAAACTTTTAATCTTTTAAGGTCAATTTTATTTTGATTTAAAATAGCTTAAAATTGTTTGATTAATTAATTTCAAAATAACTGTCGGACTTTCCTTTTAAACTTCCCCTAATACACAACTCCCTCTCTTCTTAACCACTATCCCTTAATTTCATCTTAGAACTACTGGACCTCAGAATTTTGTTTCAGGTTTACCCACCTTTGTCTCTCTGTGCTATATCCTAGCTCAGTCTTCTGCGTTTGTTGTAGAAACCTCTTTAGTAGAACATCACACAAAATGGGTCTAGGTCTGTTTTCCATTTATTATAAATTATTTGGAATTTACTTATTTGGTCTTCTTCATTCCAAAAATTATTCTAGAAAAATATTAAAAATATAATGGAGAAACAGAAGCAGGGAAAATCCAAAAACATTAAATTCCCGATATGTTATTCAGTATTGACTTTCAACTCTTGTTTTTATAGCCCTATAATTTTCCTTCATAGAATATTTAGAAGTATATAATTTGCTGTATTAATTTTCTAACTTTTGAAGTAATAAATTTATGTTGATAAAACTTCAAATTATACCTAGACAAAAGTTACATAATTAATGACTGTCATCTACCTTCTGATTCCTGCAGTTTGTAACCACCAATATCCATACTTTGATGGCTCTTTTTTCAGACTATGCTTGTAAGACACATATATGTGTATCTCTCTGTTTTCACATGTACAACTATATAGAGACCATATAATATATTATAATTTTCAGCTACATATACTGAGTCATAGTATTGTCACACATTATTATTAGTGTTTTTTTTTATTTTGTTAGAATGTTATTACTCAGATAAAAAGTACATGTATATATTACCATTATACCCACTGCACAGCTCAGGATACCAACGATGAGGTAGGTAGTGTAACTGGTGAAAGGTTACACAGGTATTAAGTGATGTAATCAGAACACTTTGTTCTCTCTACACCATTATCCTCCTCACTACTGTATAAGCATAAACATCTCATTGTCCTATTGTCATGTACTGTGGATGTGTTAACACTAGACTTGTTACTTATCTCAAGTATTTATTGTATTCCATTGCCATATGTTGCTTACCCAATCATCCATTACTATTTGATAGGTATATACAGTATTTACTTTGTTTCTATTTTGGGTTTTTGTTTGTTTTTGTTTTATTTTATTTGTTTGCTTTTTTTGTCAAAAGAAACAGTATTGGAGTACACATAATCTCTACATTTATCTACATTACAGGTCCATTATGTATGGAATTATATATGGAATTATATATGATATATTTGTGGATATATTTGTATGTTTGTATATATTTGTAGACTTTTAACTGCTAGGCCAAAGTGTGTGTATCTCTTCAATCTTACTACATAATGACAAATCACTATCCAAATTACATTATTTCCTATTATAATATACATATTTCTGTAGAGTTATGCTATATGTGACATGAGAAATATTTTGCATCTTATTTACAAATTAGAGTATATAATTCTTTATTTTGCTTTAACAGCTATTTCAATACTGCCTATTGCCTTTATCTAAACCCTTTGAACTGCTTCAATAAAGTTTGGGAGTGACATGATTTGTGAACTGATCAAAAAGTGACAATAAACCAGAAAAGAACAAAGAGAAAGCAGAGCACAAGGTGATACGAGAACCACTACGAGACTTTCCAGAAGGCTTTTGTGTAGGAGTTTGGTGTAAGTGCTACCCAGTTGTAATACAAACTAACTGACCATATTTTAAGAATTCTAGTATTAAAGAAAAAACTCTACTTTAGTTTCTTATAAATGTAATGAAGACTTTATTCTATTCTATTCTATTCTATTCTATTCTATTCTATTCTATTCTAGAGTGAACATGCAAGCAGGGGAAAGGGGCAGAGGGAGAAAGAGAATCTCAAGCAGGCTCCACACTCAGCGTGTGAAATCAAGAGTCAGTTACTCAACCAATTGACCCACCACCACGTGCTCTCAGAATTTATTTTTATAACATCAAAAAGTCCAATCATTGTAAGCAAACAAAGAATATTATAGAAACTCAAGAATGTCCTTAGTCTCAGCCTCCTTCTAGTTTTCTTTTCCACCATCCTCAATATCTAGGCCTTCATATTATTACAATTATGCAAAAAGAGATAAAGAAGGCAATAGGGATTACTGTTGCATCTCTTCAGATGGCATGTATGTGGATCACGTGTCCAGTGTAAAAGATGCTTGTTCCACTTACATACCTGCCAGTTGAGTTGTGGGTTTAGCACAAGGGCTTAATGTTTTCTTGTAGAAAGAATCTATGTTAAATTAGAGTTGTAAAAATTACTAGATGTGGCATGACATATTTCATGAAAAAGGCTTTGAGTCACTCTTGAAGCACAGACGTAATTTAACAATTATTTAGCCATTATCTTAAGAGCTACATGCACTTAAAAATAAAATATCATATATCAAATAAAATAACATACCTTAAAAATAAAAACAAGAAATATATAAGCATTCAAGAAAACCAATTTGGAGAAGCAATACTGACTGAGAGCTAATTACTTAAGGTCACACTTTTTTGCCAGAGAACTATATTAGCCCAAAGAATAAGTGCAACCAAACTCAATTTTACATGTTTAATAGTGATATCTTCAAGAATTTTACATAAATTGTTCCTGTGCCTTATTATTCTCTATTTCTTATTGCATCGTCGCCCTTCTTATAATGATGCATTTTTGGAGTACTGTACTGAAGTATTGCCTTATCTCTAACTTGGCCCTGGTCATGAGTGAACAGACACATCTCAATAGTTCCTGTTTGGAAAAATCCTTAAACATATTCATAAATGGGAAGTGGCAGCCTACAAAATTAGTTAATTCTCAATGTCATGTTCACTGGTATGCAAAATTGTCAAGAGTAAAATAAGAAGCTTCTGTTTTGCCAAACTAAAGACGTAAACTTTGGTATCAAAGGCTCTGTTGCCAATTGATAACTCAAAGTGAAAAGTGTGTTCAAAGTATATATTTAATTCACCTAAGAGTAGGTATTAGAGAATTAAACAGCACACAGAACATGTTGGCTCTTGCTGGGAACCTGATAAGCAAAACAGAACTGTAAGCCATGTTTAAGCATGATAACTTGATAGAGTATAAGAACAGAGTTCCCACATACCCTTCATGCAGGTCTACCAATGAAAACATTGTATACTTATAGTTCAATTATCAAAACCAAGAATTGACCTTGGTATTACCTAAACTACACAACTTATATGGATTTCACTTATTATTATTATTATTATATTTTTTGAATTTCATCCATGTTTTTAAGATTTTATTTTTAAGTAATCTCCACACCAAACATGGGGCTCGAACTTACAACCATGAGATCAAGAGTCACATGCTCTACTATCTGAGACAGCCAGGCGTCCTAGATTACACCCATTTTTATATGCACTCTTTTTTGTATATAAGTCTATGAAATTTTATCACCTGAATAGGTTTGTGTAACAGCCATCACATTCAGACTGTATACCTTTTCCATCACCCTAAATTACTTTCATATACTATTCTGTGATAGTTGCATGCTTTCTCAACACTAATCTCTTTCCTCTTCTGATCTCTTCCCCATACCTACAATTTTATAATTTCAATAATGTTATATAAATTAAATCCTATGGAAAGTAGCCTTTTGAGATTGACATTTTTTTCACTCAGCCAATTGATTTGAAATTCAGCCAAGTTTTACATGTATAAATAGTTTATTCCTTTATATTTCTGAGTAGTATTCCATTGTATGGGTATACTTTTGTTGGTTTTTCCCTTCATCTTTGGAAGAATATTTGGTTTATTTCCTGCTTTTGGATATTACGATGAAGCTGCTATGAACATTCATATGGTTTTGTGCGAACATAAGTTTTCATTTCTACAAGGTATATTCCCATTAGTAACATTGCTGTAGAACATGATAAGTACATTTTTGTACTGTTTACCAGAGTGAAACTGTTTACCAGAGTAGCTGTAAAATTATATATTCCTAATACCACTTGATACCATAATTTTTTTAATTTTTAACTTTTTTATCTGAGTATACTTCACACGCAATGTTAATTAGTTTCAGGTGTACAACATAGTGATTCAACTTCTCTATATGTTATGCTATGCTCACCACAAGTGTAGTTACCATCTGTCACCACACAATGCTATTACAATATTATTGACTGTATTTCTTATGCTGTGTCTTTTAGTCCCATGACTTACTGATTCTATAACTGGAAGCCTGCATCTCCCACTAGCTTCACCCATTTTGTTCATTCTCCACCCCCTCCCTCTGGCAAACACAAGTTTATTTTCTGTATTTAGGGTCAGAATCTGCTTTTTGTTTGTTTATTTATTTATTTTGCTTTGTAGATTCCACAGGATTGAAATGACATGGTATTTGTCTTTTTCTGACTTATTTCACTTAGCATAATACCCTTAAGGTCCATCCATGTTGTCACAATGGCAAGATCTCATTCTTTTTTTGGCTGATTAATACTCCATTATTTCTATATTTATATCTATATCATCTATATTTATATCTATATCTATTATATGTATCTAATCTATCATTATCCATTTGCCTATTGATGGATACTTAGGTTGTTTCCACACCTTGGCTATTGTAAATAGTGCTGCAGTAAACTTAGAGGTACATATGTTTTTTTAATTCATTTTTTAAAAAGTTCTTTGAGGGGCGCCTGGTTGGCTTGGTCGGTTAAGCGTCCGACTTCGGCTCAGGTCATGATCTCACGGTCCGTGAGTTCAAGCCCCACATCGGGCTCTGTGCTGACAGCTCAGAGCCTGGAGCCTGTTTCAGATTCTCTGTCTCCCTCTCTCTCTGCCCCTCCCCTGTTCATTCTCTGTCTCTCTCTGTCTCAAAAATAAATAAACGTTAAAAAAAATTTAAAAAAAGTTCTTTGGATAAATCCCTCTGGTGGAACTAATACATCATATAGTATTTATGTTTTTAATTTTTTGAGGAACCTCCATAGTGTTTTCCACAGTGGCTGCACCAATTTGTATTTCCATCAATAGTGCACAAATGTTCCTTTTACTATACATCCTTGCCAACATTTTTTGTTGTTGTTTCTTTTATTTTTTATCCTAGCCATTCTGATAGGTGTAAGATAATATCTCATTGTGTTTTTTATTTAAATTTCTCTGATGATTTAAATTTCTCTGATAATTCTCTGATGATTAGTGATATTGAGCATCTTCTGATGTGTCTGTTGGCCATCTTTCTGTCTTCTATGGAAAAATGTCTACTCAGGTCGTGTGCCCATAGATTTGGTGTTTAAGTATAATTAAAAATAAGTTTTATTTTAGTTTCAGGTGTACAATACAGTGATTCAACAATTCTGTATCACTCTGCCCATTTTTAATTAGATTGTTTGGGGTATTTTGGTGTTGAATTTTTTAAGTTATTTATATAATTTTGGAAATTAACCTCTTATCACATATATTATCTGCAAATATACAATCCTATTCAGTAGTTTACATTTTGCTTTGTTGATAGACTACTTTGCTGTGCAAAAGCTTTTTATTTTTATATAGTCCCAATAAGTTATATTTGTCTTTTTTTCTCTTGCCTGAGGAGACATATTTTGAAAAATATTGTTACAGCTAATGTCAAAGAAATTACTGCCTCTTTTCTTCCAGGATTTTTATGTTTTAAGGTTCCACATTTAGATCTATTTTGGGTTAATTTTTATGTATTGTGTTGGTACTGTCATGTTTTAAAAATATATTTTATCAATTTTTGTAATACCTTATCGTGGTTTTAATTTGAATTTCCCTAATAGCCGAGAATGTTGAATATCTTTCATGTGCTTATCTTATATTTGGTATACTGTCAATTCATGACTTCCTCATGATTTAGTTATAGACAGATAGATAGATGATAGATAGATTTCTTAATTTTCTTACTATTTGGTGTAGAGAGTTCTTTGGGTTTTTTTTCTGGATGTGAGTCCTTTACCACACATATGATTGCAAATGTTTTCACCGATTCTGCACCTTGACTTTTCAGTCTCTTATTGATGTCTTTTACAGAGCAAAAGTTACTCTGTAACTTTTGTAAAAGTACTCTGTACTTTTGTAAAAGTAACTCTGTAATTTTGAAGAAGTCCAATTCATGTATTTTTTCTTTTATAGATTGTCCTTTTGGTGTCATATCTAATTTCTCTTCTTCTAAAGAAAAGTCAACAAATGTACTCCTTTTTGGAGAATTTTACAGTTTTACATTTTAAACTTAGATATTGAATCCATTTTGCATAAAGCATGAGGTGTGACTTGAGGATATGTGTGTGTGTGTGCACGTGTGTGTTGAATATACAACTAATACCATCTATTTTAAAATTAGATCTCCACTGAATTCCTTTTGTTTAATATTTATTTATTTTTGAAAGAGGAAGGGGCATAGTTAATGGGAGACACATAATCTGAAGCAGGCTCCAGGCCCTGAGTAGTCAGCACAGAGCCTGATGCGGGGCTTGAACTCATGAACCCCAAGAACATGACCTGAGCCAAAGTTGGACACTTAACCTACTGAGCCACCCTGCCGCCCCCACTGAATTTCTTTTGTAAGCTTATCAGAAAACTTTTTGTTTAAAAAAATGTTTTGGTTATTATTGCTTGAGTCTATTTATAAATTCTATTCTGTTCTATTGATATATGTCTTTATTCTTTCACCTGTATCACAGACTCTTGATTACAGTACCTATACACTAAGTGAAAATCAAGTTGTGTGAAAAAGAATTTCAAAAATGCATTAAATACCTAAATGTGAGACATGAAACCATTACAATCCTAGAGAAGAAAACAGGCAATAATCTCTTTGACGTCGGCCATAGCAACTTCTTTCTAGATATGTCTCCTGAAGCAAGGGAAACAAAACCAAAAACAAACTATTGGGATTTCCGTAAAGGTAAAAAAGCTTCTGCACAGCAAAGGAAACAGAAAAACTAAAAGGCAACCTACAGAATGGAGAAGACACTTGGAAATGATATATCTGATAAAGGGTTAGTATCCAAAATACATAAAGAATTATCAAACTCAACACCCAAAAATGAATAATCTGGTTAAAAAATGGGCAGAGGACATGGATAGACATTTTACAAAGAAAACATCCAGATTGCCAACAGACTCATGAAAGGATGTTCAACATCACTCATTATCATGGAAATATAAAGCAAAACTACAATGAGATACTACCTCACAACAGTCAGAAAGACTAAAATCAACAACTCAGGAAACAGCAAATGTTTGCAAGGGTGTAGGGAAAGAGGAACCCTCTTGAACTATTGGTGGGAATGCAAAGCAGAGCAGCCACTCTGGAAAACAGTATGGAGGTTCCTCAAAAAGTTGAAAATGGAACTACCCTATTATCCAGCAATTGCACTACTAGGTATTTACTCAAAGAAACAAAAATACTAATTCAAAGGGATACATACACCCCAATGTTTATAGCAGCATTATCTACAATAGTTAAATTATGGAAACAAAAAGTGTCCATGGACTAAGGAATGGATTAAGAAGAAATGGTATACATATATGATAGAATATTCCTCAGCCATAAAAAGATTGAAATCTTGCCATTTGCAGCAACATGGATGGAGCTAGAGAGTAAGCAAAATAAGTTAATCAGAGAAAGACAAATGCCATATGATTTCACTCATATGTGTAATTTAAGAAATAAAATAAATGAGCACAGGGAAAATAGAAGCAAACCAAGAAACAGACTCTTAACCATAGAGAACAAATTGATGGTTACTAGAGGGGAGGGGGTATGAGTTAAATAGGTGATGGGGATTAAAGAGTGTACTTGTTATAAGCACCAGCTGTTGTATGGAAGTGTTGATCACTATATTATACACCTGAAACTAATATTACACTGTATGTTAACTAACTGGAATTTACTTTTTAAGTTTATTTATATTTTGAGAGGGAGAGAGAGAACAGGTGGAGAAGGGACAGAGAGAGGGGAGACAGAATCCCAAGCAGGCTCCATGCTGTCAACGCAAAGCCTGATATGCGGCTTAAACTCATGAACCATTAGATCATGACCTAAGCTGAAGTCAATAGTTGGACACAACTGACTGAGCTACCCAAGCACCCTTTAACTGGAATTTAAACAAAAACTAAAAAATCAGTTTGATTCCTCCTATGTTATTGTTCTATTTCAAAATTATTTTATCTATTTTAGTTACTTTGCCTTTTCATATAAAAATTAGATTATGCTTGCCGATGTCCACAAAAACTCTTGGAATTTATTTACACCTATAGATCAATTTGGGAAGAATTGGCATCTTTGCTTTGTTGATTCTTTCATTATATGAACAAGGTATATCTTTCCACTTATTTTGGTCTTGTATGATTTTTATTAGTGTTCTGTAATTTTCATAATAAATATCCCACATATGTTGTATTAGATTTATACCTAAGGTGGATTTTTTGTTATTATTTATGGTATTGCATTTTCAGTTTGAATTCCCAATGTTCTGTTCACTGTGTTGACATCCTACTTGCAAACTAGCTAAATTCACTTATTAGTTCTAGGAGTTCCTTGGTAGATGTTTTAAGACTGTCTACATAGATATCATATCATCTGCAAAATACTTTTACATCTTTATTTCCTACCTCTATGACTTTTATATCTTTTTGCCTGATTTCATTAGCTAAAACATGTATTACTTTGCTGAAAAATCAGTTAGAGTGGGATATCTTTACCTCATCTCAATCTTAAAGATAATACATCTGTCTTTACCATTATATTTGATACTGTTTTTTGTTTTGTTTTGTTTTTTCCAGGCTGGGTTTTGTAAATTTTTTTTTTTTTATCAAGTTGAGCAAACTCCTTTCTTTTGGTTTTGAGCTATATGAACTTTTATGATAGATTTCATCCAGAATAAATGTTACAGTTTGTATGCCTTGATCCCTGTAAATTTATTTAGACTTTTTGACACAGAATATGTGCTATCGTGGTAAATGTTCCATGTTCACGTCAAAGGAGTGTCCTTTGCTGCTGTTTTAGTGAAGCATATAAATATATATATATATATATATATATATGTATATATATATATATATGTCAATAAGATCAAGTTAGTTGATAATGTTTAAATATTCTATATTCTTCCTGGTACCTTTTTCTATATGTTCTACTAAATATTGGGGGGCAGATTGGAATTTCCAAATATAGTTTTGGATTTGTCTATATTTCTTCTTGAGGCACTATCAAATTTTTTTTTAGTTGGCATACATTTTGAAAATCTGTTATTTTGTGCATGAAGGATTAGGATTGTTATGTCTTATAAACTGACCAGTTGTTATGATAAAATAATTCTTGGGAATGCCTGGCTAGCTCAGTCAGTAGATCATGCGACTTGACCTCAGGATCATGAATTCAAGTCCCACAATGTGTATGGGGCCTATTTAAAAAGAAAAAAAAATAATTTGTGAAATAATCTTCTTTAATACTGGTAGTATTCTTTTAGTATAACATTTACTTTAAGGGGCACCTGGGTGGCTCAGTCGGTTGAGCGTCTGACTTCGGCTCAGGTCATGATCTCGCAGTCTGTGAGTTTGAGCCCCGCGTCAGGCTCTGGGCTGACAGCTCAGAGCCTGGAGCCTGCTTCATATTCTGGGTCTCCCTCTCTCTCTCTCTGCCCTCTCCCGCTCATGCTGTCTCTCTCTGTCTCTCAAAAATAAATAAACACTAAAAGAAAAAAAAACATTTACTTTAAATGATATTAATATTGCCACTAAAGGTATCTTGTTTTTTGTTGGAATTACATATATTTGTCTATCCTTTTACCTTCTCCCTATTTATACCTTTATATTTAAAGTATATTCTGCAGGCAACTTATGGTTGGCTCTCGTGTTTATGTCCAATCTGACAATGTGTCTTTGAGTTTGTGGATTTAGACCCTTTACATTTAAAATTATCATTAATATAGTTAAGTTAAAATGTATCATTTTTCTATTTGTCACATATATTACTTTATCCCTTTTTCTTATTTCTCTGCCTTATTTGCAATAATATTGTATGTCTAATGACTCCACTTTTTCTTCTTTATTGGCTATTTTATATCTATAACTCTTTTTTACTAGTATTGTTGATTTAGGATTTATTGTATGTAGGTTTAGCTTATAAGATTTTGTCTTGCAGTGATATTATACCACTTCATGTAATGCATAAAGCCTAAAAATACTATAGTTCCACTTCTCATTTTCCAACTTTTATGAATAAAGGTTGTAATAAATTCTACCTTTACACAAGTAACCCCATACTACATTATAATTATTTTTTCTAAACTGTAAATTATATTCTGTTATTAACTAATAAGAAAGTATATATGTTTACTCAAACAGTTACAAATTCCTGTGCTCTTAATTACTTGGTGTAGATTCACATTTCCATCTGGTGTTTTGTTCTGTCTGCCTGAAATTTAACAATTCCTGTAATGAGGGTCTATTAGTGATGAATTCTTTCAGCTTATACACATTAAAAAGTCTTTATTTTATTTTGTTTTGGAAAGATTTTTTTGCTTTGTACAGAATACAAGATTGACATTTTTTTCTTTTTAGTATTTTAACAATATCACCGCACTCTCATTTTTTTTGTGTGTGTGTTGCTTCCAACAAGAAATATGCTGGCATTCTTACCTCTATTTAAAGGACCTCTTCAGAAAGAACATGCGAGGATTGGTCCTGACCACTTAGCAGGTCCCTGTACATTGCCAAGAGGGTACTGGGTTTGGGAAACAGCAAGGGTGGAAGGGATTTCACAGACTTGCATACTGACCTTGAGTGATCCTGTTCATCTTTCTATTTCCATTCCTTTTACCCCACACCCCACCTGAGGGCAAGCTCCTTTCCCCTCAACTCATTTTGCCAGTGTACATGGAATTCATGGATTTAAACATTCTGAGCTGCCAGCTCACCGCGCCATCTGGCGTCCACATCCTGGAGGCCAAGAACAATCTTAAAATGCTGAAAATAAACCTGGTCTGCAGCTGCACAGGCTGTGTTTCAAAATAACTTGATTTTATAGAAAGTTGGAAAATATTTAAGAGCATTAGATTGTTATTGCAATTTGTGGCATTCTAGTACTCTTATAATTTCAGTTCTAGTACCTTTATCATTTTTGTATATAATTTGGCACATCGTTCTTGAATTTAAAATGTTTAAATGTATAATAAAAATTGATACTTTTAGAAAAGCAAAAGGAATAGTAAAATTAACACCTATCCACCTCAATCCAAAATCGTTAACATATTTCTGTAATAAGCTCATTGTATACCTAAGTCTGAAGTAGACAATTTTAAGCATCATGGCATTTCTGCCTGCATTTTGACAAAATTAAGGATATTCTTCTGTAACCACAATACCTAGATCACTTCTATCGAAAAGGAAGGGGATCGCTCCCTAAGGCCATGATTTTGTTCCATATGAAAATTTCTCCAACTATCCCCCAAGATCTTCACTGATGATTTTTTTTCCCCGAGACAGGAAACGATGGAAGATTCTGCATTTCCACGGACTTCAATGTCTCTAAAACCACTGTGAATCCTAGGCAATCTCCCCAACACCATTCCCTATTTAATTTTTTAGTACATTCTCATTGAATTTTGTTCAAAGGCACGCCTCTTTTATCCCCGCCTTCGTTCCCCCCCCCCCCCCCCCCCGACTTTCTGCAGCCTAAGGGACTTTCCACTCTTTGCGCCAGCAACAGCCAGCTGTGGCGGGAGCCCCAGGGGAGGAGTCCCAGAGAGGCTACCGAGCAAGCGCAGATGACCTAGTAGGTGTGGACCTTCTCCGAACCCCGCCCAACAAGGGCAGGGCCCTAGCTGGCGAGGCTGATTGATATGAGTACTTCTCCGCGGGGTCGACTATGCAGGCGAAGCTAGCTGCTCCTTGCTTTTCCCTCAGGATTCGGTCGGAGAATTTGTATAAAGAACGTTTGTTCAGAAATCATACCGCTTGCTGTGCGTTGTTGCTTCAGGCCTTGCCTTGTAATATTTGTTCTTGCATTTTGTTTGGCATGTAAATGTCTTTATCACATGCGTATAAATTCTTACCGTAAAAAAAATTACATAGACATCATCTACAAACAGACTCATATTTTTTGTATTGTGTATGCCTTTCTTGCTTTTTAAATGCATGAATAATCATTTTTCAAAGAATTTTGAAATCATTTTTACTTAATGTTTTGAAGCATTACTCTTTACTAAATTGATTTTTTAAGGAAGACAGATGTGACATTTTCACTGTTTTAGTGTTTTCCAGAATTTTTCTCAGAGTCTCATGCTTTGAAACGTGCTGTGAATATTTTATTATATGACTTAATTTGTTCTAATTGTGAAAGATTCAGAAAGGCATTCATTTGTGTAAACAGAATACTAAGACTCCCTCTCTGAATATGGAGACCAGATACTTATTTGCTGTGCAAGTATGAATTTAGTAACATTGTTTGCTTTTTTCCTTATCTAAAAGCTGTAAACCTTAGTTGGAGCCTGTGGTTATTTCCACATCATTTTTTTAATGTTTGCATGATTTTTTTAAATATACATGGCCCATAATATAGATATATATTCTTTTCTTACTCTTTAGTAAGAGGATACTAAATGCCACTCAAAATATGTGTATACACATCTGTTACAGGTAGCACATACTTTTGTAATATGGTCTTTTAGAGAAGAAATTGTAATATTTTACCAATTACCATAATATTAAAGTATGTGTGCCTGTGACTTTTTAAATTATCATTGTATTGACTTAGTCAATTATTTATCCACATTTCTATGACTTAGCTGATTCATCAATGTTCATTGTTTCAACCTGAATCTTTGACACCTCTGTGACATAGTTTGTTTGTGAATAGGCTGATGAGTATCCTGGAGAGTCCAGATGGGATTCCTTGATTGGGTTAAATAGATATTTCCTCACCCCAAACCACCAAGAGACACAAAAGCATGAAGAGGTAGAAACAATTCAGGCCTCCAACAAGCAGACTTAAGATTTATTTGAGGCCTGAAATGTGGAGAGCACAAATGTGTTTAAAGGAACACATTCTCCTGTGAAGGAAGCATCCTCACAGGTTGCATCTCTGAGACTCAATAGCTATATTTGCTATGCAAGCAATGAAATTCTTGATCTAATGGTCTAAAAACTGTTCTGGGGTGGGGAGCATCATTTGTTCTAGGTTTGTAAGATATGAGCAAAACAGAGCAAAATCATGATGTTTTTATGGATATCTGTACTCCAAATTGTATGGCTGCAGTCAAGATGTCAATACTGGAAATTAGTACTCTATACAGAGAATTTAAAGGCCAAATCTCATTTAAAAAATTGTGCCTCATCTTCACCTCATTTGATTATTTCACCATTAACCTTAATTTTCCTGCATGTGAAGAACAATCCACTGTTTCAATGCAAACTACATAGAATGTAGCATTTATATAGCAAAGGAAAGAGACAATTCCCAAGTTTAAAGGAAACTAGAGGATTTGGGAAGAAATAAATAGAAATGATAAACCTTACAGGTTGCTCTGTATTTTGATGAGAGTTATGTCTTGCTCTTATAAATAAAAAAACTCTAATTGAATTATTTAATAAAAATTATTGTAAGTTTATTGACCTCAAATATGAAATCACAATAAAAGCAGATTAGGGTCCCTCTAAGTGGTTCAACCTACTAATAGACATCATTTCCTTTGTCTCTAATATGTAACTCTTCACCATTGGGCTTGCTGAAAGATAACAATGACATGTAAAGACCTCTATATTTTTGTAGTCAGGAGGATTAAAAGGTTGAGAGCCAAGTTCAAATGACATTTCCTAGTGTCTTTGCTTTTTTTTTTTTCCTGCACAGTTCCCATAGTTCTGTGACCCATATCTCAGTGGATAATGATTCACATAGCAACCCTATCTGCAAGGTAACTGGCATGATTATCATCTCTTCTTATCGCTAGATGTGGATAATGGTTTGATAAAATGTACTGAGCTAGATATTGAGTGAACCAATATGTAGTGTCTTGTCATATTTTCCTCTTCTGCATCTGAGGAATGTTCTAGACCAGTATAGGCAGAAGGTAGTGCCACATACCAAGTATTATTTTCAGTTTTATATAATTCTAAAATTTGCCTAGTTGTAAAAAGCTGGTAACAGAAATATGGGGAATTGACTGAGGCATTTCTGTTTCTACTACTTATTAGATCAAAGACTGCCAGTCAGTTGTTCAATATCTGATTTTGTTGTATGTTCTATGGCAATAACAACAATTACCTCCTAGAGATATGTGAGAGTTAAGTACGTTAATAACTGTAACTAGTATGTAACTGTGATCAATAAATGTTTGTTATTGTTATTTTTTGAGGAGATATGTTTATTAAGTTGGTAAGCAGCAGTGCAGAAAGAAAAAGCCACACAGAACAAAGGATGTATCTTCCTGGGGCACCTGAGTGGCTCAGTTAGTTAAGGAGTGGTTCAGTCACTCCTAGTTTTGGCTCAGGTCATGATCGCATGATTCATGAGTTTCAAGTGGCACATAGCCTACGCACTGGTGGCTTGGAGCCTGCTTGAGTTTCTCTCTCTCTTTCTACCCCTTCCCTGTTCTCTCTCTCTCTCTTTCTTCCTCTCTGTTTCAAAATAAATAAATAAGCTTTTAAAAAAGAACAAAAGATGTACCTTCTTGGGGCGCCTGCGTGGCTCAGTCAGTTAAGAGTCTGACTCTTAGTTTTGACTCAGGTCTTGATCTCATGATTCATGAGTTTATGCCTCATCAGGCTCTGCACTGGTGGCTCAGAGTCTGCTTGAGTTTCTCTCTCTCTTTCTGCCCCTCCCATCGTCTCTCTCTTTCTCTCTCTCTCTCTTTCAAAATAAATAAGCTTAAAAAAAAAAAAAAGAACAAAGGATGTACCTCCTTTACAAATCTCCAAATTGGCTAGAACTTACTGCTTAATTCTGGATGTAGAGTCAATGGGAATGTGGACAGATGGGGAATTTGGTTTGTAACTTCTCACATAGAAAATTGACTGCCAAAGTGTGATTTGCAGTTACTTCCAGGAGATAGAACCTGTTTTAATACCTAGTATTTGTACCCAACATCCCCACAGTGAGAACATTCTTGGAGAGTTCTCAGAATTGTGTTTGACAATACAGATACCAGTATATATTAACTACAGTGTTAATATCCAAATGTATTATCACCTTTCAATTTCAAAATATCTTATCAAGACTCTCATTGCTATTTTACAGATGAGAAATATGAGGCACATCCAGGTTAAGAAACTTCACTAAGTCACACAGAAAATGGCAGAATTGGGAAATCAGCACAGGCAGCCAGATTCCACAAATATTACTCCTCAATATGAAAACCCACTTCCAACAGCACGTAAGTAGCAAAAATCTGGAATTTTAAATGTCTTGTCTGCCTCCCTCTGAGGTTATTACTCTAAAGCTATTAACTTGATTCTCCTGTCCTCTAGCAGCACTTTATTTGAACACTATGCTGAGAAACTGCCTTGGTAATTCCTCTTTGGACTGATGGCAATACTACTCTCAAAATAACCTCTATATGGGGAATGGCCTCAAGCTATGGCCCATAAGAGCAAATGTCAGCTTCCAAAATCAAAGAACCTATCATATGGTGTTTACTGAAATGCCAAGATTTTTAAAGTAAAATATGAGATCCAAGTGTGTCTTTGCACCAACCCCTCCTCCCCGAATACAACGTAGTAGTATTGTCAAATTTAAACAAAGCTGGACACCACTTCATGGTAAGGAGAGATTTCAATCAATAGTACACTACTGCAATAGAAATGATGGTCTAACATCTGTTTGTACAGAGAAGACTTGGCATTTTAAAGAAAGAATAAGGGAAAAAGAGAGAAGTGAACAGTGGCTTGGTAGAGTCTGGGAAGTAAAAAATGATGTAGTTGGTCAGTATAAATATGATTAGGCCAGCTGTGTCTGTTAGCTGACAATTATTAAAGTTAAGATTCTATACCCCAACAGAGGCCCTATCCTTCCTAATTTCATTTCAAACTAATGATTTTCAGGTACTTGAGAAAGAAACCTCTGAGTTGAAAGAGATACATACATATATATGTCAGTTATTTATAACTCAAAATAACTCAAAATTTTAAGTATTTTTTGTAAGTGTCTAATAAAAAGATCAGGGATCTATCATCAGGTGTTGATTAGAACAAACGGTAAATTATTTTGGCAGCAAAAGTCATCCTAGGTATTGAGCTGTTAGAAACTTTTATAATCTTTAAAAATTTTAATGTATGTGTAGGAAGATGAACAAAATCATTTATACTGAGAGTCTATAGTTTTATAGGCCAAGATGTGGGCTTAGAGAAACCTGACTAGAGATTTGAAAAAAGGATGATTTTTACCAGTATCAAAAAGAACCATGAATCCCAAAATACATATAGAGTCTCAAAAGACGCCATTAAATAGTAAATAAAAAGTAATAATAATAATAAAATAATAATAATAGTAAAATAATAACAGTAAATAAAATAATAAGTAATAATAAGTAAATGAAATAGTAAAAATAAATAAGCATTAAAAAATAAAATAGGAAAAAATAGGAAAAAAAAAATCCTGAAAAAGGACAAAGTTGAAGGTTTCATAGCTCCTGATTTCAAAAGTGATTGCAAAGCTACAATAATTAAAATAGTGTGGTACTAGCATACAGACAGACATATAGAACAATGGAACAGAATAGGGAGGTCAGAATTAAACCCTTTTATGCATGGTCATATTATTTTGACAAAGGTTCCATGATCATTCAAGGAGTGAAGGACAGTCTTTTCAACAAATGGTATTGGAAAAACTGGATACAAAAAATATATGAAAAAGTATAAAGTATAAAAAACTCAAAATGGGTCAAAAACCTAAATATAAGGTCTAAAAACTGTAAATGTCTTTGGAAAAAAACACATATAGGGACAGCTTGATGACATTAAATTTGGCAGTGATTTCTTGGATATAAATTAAAAGCACAGGCAACAAAAGTAAATATAGATACATTGGAGTACACTAAAATTAACAAATTTTGTGCATCCAAAGATACGATCCATTGACTGATAAGGCAATCTATGGAATGGGGGTAAATACTTTCAATAGATATTACTCCAAAAATGATATGCAAATGACCAGCGAATACATGGAAAGTTACTCAGTATCAACAATCATTAGGGAAATGCAAATCAAAACTATGATGAAATACCCCCTTACACCCATTAGGATGGCTTCTAAAAAAACATAGACATCAAAACAGAAAACCAAACAAACAAGTGTTTGTGAGGATGTGGAAAATTAGAATCATTGTTCACTGTTGATGGAAATGTAAAATGGTATAGCTACTACGAAAAAGAGTATGGTGGTTCCTTAAAAAATTAAAAGCAGAATTATCATATCATCCCACAATTACATTTTAGGTATGTTTCTAAAAAAATTGAAAGCAGGTCTTGAAGAAATATTTGTGCACCCATTTTCATTGCAGAATTATTCACAATAGCCTAAAGTTGGGAGCAACCAAAGTGTTTATCAACAGATGAACAGATTGTGGTGCCTGGGTCACCCATTAGACTCGGGGTCCAACTTTTGATCTCAGCTCAGGTCTTGATCTCAGGGTCGTGATTTCAAGCCTTCCATTGGGCTCTGCACTGGGCTCTGCGCTGGGTGTAGAACCTATTTACAAAACACATACACTCACAAATGAATGGATAAACAAACAGATAAATAAAATATATAAAACATAAACATATAGATAAACAAAGTGTATATATATGGCAGTTATGTGAAAAACAACAACCATAACAGCAACAGAACATGGGGATTTTTGTTATAGATGAATAATGAGACAAACTCAAAAGTTAATGAAAGTAAAAACAGATAAAATGGGGATGGTTTCTGGTTATTGACTACACTGTGAGGTCACAGGGAAGCTTCTTGAAAGCTTAGTTCCATTTATCCTATTAGTAATAGATGTGACCATCATGTTTATGACTTTTATAGTTAGCCCCTGGAAAACAAGAATTAGACTGTAAGCCCTTTGGAGACGAATTATTCTATTTTACCATTCAATTACGTATCCCCAGGAACTAGGATATTTTCTCTGACCTCACTGGTGAAAACACCTAGATATTGAATTAATATATAGATGAAATACATAGATTTATGTATGAAGACTTGGGTTTATAGCTCAGACAGAAAATGCATCCTTAATAACTCAGTTTTCAAAATCATCTAGTCAGGGAGTCAGTTTCTAAAATGATATAATGACTGAGTTAGTTATTAGAGCATTGCATTAGTTTGCTAGAACTTCCACAATACATTACAATACACAAGACATACTGGGTGTCTTAAACAAAACTAGTTTATTTTCTCACAGCTGTAGAGACTATAAATACAATATCAAGGTATTGGAAGTTTTGTTTTTTTTTTCCCTGTGGACTCTCCTTTGGCTTGCAGATGACTGCCTTCTCAGTGTATCCTCATGTGTTCTTTCAGTGTTAGCATCCCTGATATTTCTTTGTGTGTTCAGTTATTTTCTTCTTGTAAGGATACCAGCTGGAGTGGGCTAGGATCCACCCTAATGGCCTCATTTTAACTTAATCACCTATTTAAGGGCCTTATCTCCAAATACATTCACATTTTGAGGTATGGGGGATGGGATTTCCAGAATATGAATTTGGGGAAGATATAATTCAGCCAGTAGCAAGCACAGAGATTTCAAGGCTACAGAAATAAGGGAATGATACCCAGATGTAAAGATGTCCAAAGTTAATAAGGCAAAAATAATTACCTAGTCATAAAATTGTGAATGGCATTGGGACAAGAGATGAGTCTGAACATGTAGGTAGGACTGTTACTATTTTATCTCTACATGGAAATGTAAGTTGAACATTTCTACTATGCAAAATGTGTAATATATGTTTTTTTAAATGTATAAGGCTACTAATTTAAATAAGCAAGGACTAAAAATAAGGAGATTGATAAATAATCCACTTATTCTTAAATTGGGTTTATTAAGATGAAATTCATCTTTTTTCAGTATATAGTTCAATGCATTTTAACAAATACATACAGTCATGCAACCACCACCATAATTAAGATACAGAACATTTTTCTTCACCCTTAAAACTTCTGTTGTGTCTCTTTTTTTTTTTTTTTTTTTTTAAATTTTTTTTATTTTTGGGACAGAGAGAGACAGAGCATGAACGGGGGAGGGGCAGAGAGAGAGGGAGGCACAGAATCGGAAAGAGGCTCCAGGCTCCGAGCTGTCAGCCCAGAGCCTGACGCGGGGCTCGAACTCACGGACCGTGAGATCGTGACCTGGCTGAAGTCGGACGCTTAACCGACTGCGCCACCCAGGCGCCCCTGTTGTGTCTCTTTATTGCAATTCTCTCCCTTTACAGCCTTAGCAATTATTTTTCATATTTCTCTTGATTGTTTTGTCTTTTTCAGAATGTTATATAAATGAAATTATTCTGTATGCAAGCTTTCTGTCCAGTTTTTCTCACTTAGAATAATGTTTTTGATATTCATTCATACTGCTGCATGTATATGTAGTTTGTTCCTTTTCAACATTGATTTGTAATCTACTGAAAAAGTGTACTAGAATTTATTCATCTCTTTTACAACTTGTTGGATATTTGGGTTGTTTCCAGGTTTGGATTATTATAAATACATTTTCTATAATAATTTAGATACAGCAGGGGTGCTTGGGTGGCTCAGTCAGTTAAGACTCCAACTTCAGTTCAGGTCATGATCTCATGGTGGGTGAGATTGAACCCCATGTCGGAATCTGTGCTGACAGCTCAGAGCCTAGAGCCTGCTTTGGATTCTGTGTCTCTTTCTCTCTCTTCCCCTCCACCACTCGCACTCTCTCTCTTTCTCTCAAAAAAATAAATAAACATTAAAATATTAAAAAAAAGAATTTAGATACAGCATTTTATGAACATATAGTTTTGCTTATCTTAGGAAAATTCTTAATAGCAAGGTTGCTGGATCATATAATTGATTTTTATTCACTTTACATAAACTGCCAAATTGGTTCAGAAAGCTGCTATACCATTTTACATTCCCAACAGCAAAATAGGAGAGTTAAAGTTGCTTCACATATTTCCTGGCATTTGGTATTGGCAGTATATTTTGAATTTTTTAAAGTTCATCTAGTGGATGGGTAGTGGTATCTCATTGTGGTTTTAATTCTCATCTTTCTGATGACAGTGGTGTTAAGCATATTTTCATACACTTGTTTGCCAACTCTTTTTTGCTTAAGTATCAATTTTCCTGCTTTAAAATTTTGTTTCTTGTTTTATTGTTATTAAAATTATATATATAATATATATTATATTTATATAAATTCTTGATATAAGATTTGTATCACTTAGATATTGAAAATATTTTCTCTAAGTCTATCGTATCTCTTGTTATTTTGTTAACAGAGTCTTTCATAGAATATAACTTATTTTTAATATTAAGTACAATTTATCCATTTTTCTTTTGTGACTTATGTTTATTTCCTACCCATGAAATTTTTGCTCATCCCAAGACCACAAAGGTTACCTGCTATGTTTTCTTTTAGACATATATTAAGGTTTTATATTTATATCTATGAAACATTTTGAGTTAATTTTTAATATAGTGAAAAATGCAATTGGATGGTTTTATTTTGTTGCTGTTGTCAGCATACAGATGCTCAAATGTGCTAGCACCATTTGTTGCAAATACTATTATTTCTCTCCATTGACTTCCTTTAGCTCACTTATCAAGACCTACTGACCATATGCCTGTAGGTTTTTTTCTGGATGCTATGATATTCATTTATTTAAATGTCTATCATCACCTCAACTTTCCTTTATATTAAGTCTTGAAATAAATCATGTGAGTCCTCTAACATTGCTTTTCATTTTCTGAATTGATTTGGCTTTCTAAGTCTTTTACTTTCCTATGTAAATTTTAATGTTTTTTAAACTTATTTTTAAGACAGAGAGAGACAGAGCATGAGTGGGGATGGGGCAGAGAGAGAGGGAGACACAGAATCCGAAGCAGGCTCCAGGCTCTGAGCTGTCAGCACAGAGCCCCAAGAGAGGGCTCAAACTCAGGAACCATGATATAACCCCAGCCGAAGTCGGACACTCAACCCACTGAGCCCCCCAGGCACCCCCTATGTAAATTTTAGAATACACTTGTCAGTTTTTACAAAAATTCATAATGAGATGTTGATTGTTGATTGTGTGGAAATATTTAGATAAATATGAAATAATTGATGTCTTAAAATATTGACCCTTCCAATACATGAGATTGGGGTATTTCTACATTTACTTCAATATTTTTTATTAATCTTATCTAATATTCATAGTACAAATTTTGCACACATTTTGTCAGATTTATCCCTAAGTTCTAATTTATTATATTTTATACTACTGTAAAATATAATTTTAACTTCAATATCCATTTAGGGAGCCCCCAAATATCCATTTATTCATTGTTGGAAAATATGAAGGCAACTGATTTTGAACCATTCAATTTTGAAAACCAAAGAAATTAAGTGATAACCATGTAACATGTATTTTGCTATATATTAAGAATGGAGAAATGAAACATTAATGTAATGTTTCCCTTTTTACTTGAGACATAAGGCAAGTGGAGATTCAAATAGGCAATGGAAATAAGATTAAATATGCTGGAGGAGGGAATGTGCATTACTCTGCTGCAATCCACAATATGTACTGGAATGAAACCTGAATTTAAATGGTCATTGAAGATTTGTTGGAGAAAACATTCTATGCTTGAATACATAAAGCGTTAGAAGCCCATGTAAATTAGAGCTAGAGAAGCCAATAACGAAATTGTATTCAGGTATAAAGGACAAAAGATGTGAGAAATAACATGGAAAGTAGCATTTTCAGGAATTTGAAGAAAGCTGGAAACATATGCCTGTGGTAGATTTTTGAAGGAATGTATTCTCTGTTACTGAACTTGGATTTATAGTTTTTAACATTTTATCAGACTACTATGGGGTCTACTTACTAGAAACACAGCTGGTGTAACTGTAAAATGAGAATTTGGGAGACTTGTAAATTTGAATAACAAAATTTATGGGGTTTAGAGACAGACTAGGCAACGGAAAAGCATGGGGTGAAAAAAAATGAGCCTAAGGTCCTGGAAAAATAGCCACAAAAAAATTTAGTGTTTGCAGGGTACAGCCTTCTCTTGATTGAGTTAGACCTCCATGTGAAAGATGCCAAGTCAGACCATGAACGCCCCTCCTGTAAGCAGGCAATTCAGCTCCAAACACAGGTTACTTTCAAGCCTTAAACTAAACTTCTCATGTTTCAGAAGTACGTGCTACACTGATTTTGGAATCAGGACCCCTGGGCTCATAGCGCCATCTAGCATCAACAGAAATGGGAGGCCAACAGCAAATAGGTGGCTGCGGAGGGGAGTGGCGGGGGTGCGGGGGGGGGGGGGGGGGGTGACCCAGGAACCAGAAATGCCTGTGTTCATTTGAGCAGGATTTTTAAATATTATTTGAAAAGGGAAACATAATGAGTAATTGTTGCAGGGGGAAAATAATGTGATTTTATGATTATTCTCGATAAAGATATAGAGAAGACTGGCCCATATCCACTTTACATTTTACAAGTAACATAAGGGTTAAAAAACTGATGTGAATTCTATTAGATTGATTTCATTTACAAACATGGATTAAAGGAGTGGATTACCATGGAGATATATATAGATATATATATATATATAGATATATATATAGATATATATATATATTTCATGTTTGGTATAAAACTAATTCAGTTGACTTCTCACGGTGTCACACTAAATCCTTGGAAATATGTATGTGTATTTACAAACACCATTTTCCTCTTTAGTTACATTATAGTTCATGAGCATAATTTTAGGTTGAGGCCTTTATACGTTATTATTCTTTAAACCATTTTTCCAATCTGATAGGCCTGGCGTGTTTGTTTGAGGCTCCCCGGGCGGAGCCTTGTACTCTTAACACCCCAGGGTTCCGACTCGTACAGCACAGGCAGCCTTCGCCGCCTCCTAGCAGGACTTCAGCCGGCAGGAAATGCGCCATTGTACAGTGCGGCCGGCTGGCTCTCGCAGTGCGCTGTGGGAAGGTCACGTGCTTTTCCGGCGACTGCAAAGGCCGATCCTGTAAGTTCCGCGGCGCATAGGCGGGGCGTTATCAGGTGCGTCACTCCTTACCGTCCGGTTTTCATTTCCGTGCTCTGCGCTATGTGCGTTCCTCTTTCTGTCACCCTCCGCGAATTTCCTGTCACCCTCCGCGAATTTCCTGTCATCTGCACTGTAAAGACTTTAACAAATTATTTAAGCATCCCCCCCCCAAAAAAAAAAAAAAAATTCTCCCAGACTTCTTATCATGGTTTCGGGTCTTGATCTTTAACTTTATATTAACTTCGGGTTATTTGTTCCCGCCCCTGAGAAAAGTACAAACTGATGTTTCCACAGCATTCTCTTCCTTTTTTTTTTTTTTTCTGTACAGTTATATAAGCATTACTAAAGCCATAATTTTATACCCTTTCTTTACATTTCATTTATTGCATCCATCTGCAAAGTCTAAATATTTTTTAAAAATACTGATCTTGAGTGTTTTTTATGGTATACTATTTTAATCATTTCCATGTTTTCCTTTAGATTCTGTATTGCTTCTCTAATTGTTTTTTTCTTTCTACACCAATTAAATATCTTTAATATACGAAGACTTTAGGGGCTTCAAAGTTAAACTTTCCCAAAGTCTCAATATTCACATTTTATTTTTTTTAAGATTCTTAAACAATTATGGCGCAAAGTTGAAAAAAGTTTTACGACTTTTAAAATACCTACTGAATCTTGGTTTTCTATATGTCCTGACTTCTCTTACTCCATTGTCCTAGCGGACATCTTAGAACTGATCATTCAATCCCCAAATTGTTCTGATACTGCCTCTGCTTCCCCTCTACTATCCTCCCAGTTCTGGTTCGGTTTTCCTCCCTCCCTCCCTCCCTTCTTTCCTTCCTCCCTTCCTTCCTTCCTTCCTTCCTTCCTTCCTTCCTTCCTTCCTCTTTCTCTCTCTCCCTTTCTTTCATTCTTTCTGTTTCATAGAAAATATTCCCCAAACTCTAATTCAGAGGTCAGCATTGTTTTTGTTTTCTGTAAAGGGCCAGATATTAAGCATTTTAAGCTTGGAAGGTCCACTATGGTCTCTGTGACAGTTATTTATCTCTGCCATGTAACATGAAAGCAACAATAGACCATATATAAATGAATGGACATGACTCCATTCCAGCAAAGATTTATTTACAAATGTATAAACTGACCAATGAAGGTGGTTTCTGACTGTAGCTTAATCAGCACCTTGCTTATGGTAAACGACATTGTAGTTTATACAACTCAAAAGTCATGTTTTATTTTTGTTGTAAATTATTTTGATTTTACCTGTATTTTTTGCATTAAGTTGAAATATTTAAGCACTATTAGAGAAGGTAAGGGAAATGGAGGGAATCCCAACATAAAGACACTATGGTCTGCTATAATTCATTAGTTGATTCTATTATTGTTCTATAGTCTTGTATACTTACTTTGTCATATTGACTACCCTATTGTTTTTTTTTTGAAATGGGAATACATGCTGATTATAATATTAAAGAAAAATATTCAATGAAACTAGTTAAAAGTGATGTTAGGTTTTATTTGGGGCCATTATGACAGGTATGGGGATCACTGCAATGGGATTTTATAGTAGGAGAAAGAAGTTAGGCTCAACTATTGAATATAGGATGGGCAAGTGGGAATATACAGACAAAATCTAGGGTAGGAGTCAGGTAAAATTTCAGAGTTCTGGCTCAATCAACCTAACAGGATCCTTGCTGAAGAAAGGCCAGGTTCAACAGATATGAACTGGGGGATAGTGGAGGATAAGGAAACTGATTAAGGATGTTCAAGATGTTCAAATATTTAGGGTGGGAGTTTCTTGTTAAAGTATCTTAGTGGAGTACTTGCTAAAACTAGCTTTTACAAGGAAGAGCATAGATAGGACCAGGAGAAGGTTCAGGACACTGACTGAAGTTTGGCCAAGCAAAGAATCCTTGTCAGTAACAAAGAAGAAACAAAATGGAAAAAGAAAACACTGTAATTTTTTACAGTTAAGGAATTTCCGCCTTATACCACTGATCCAAAAATTAATCATTACAGTACATTGCCACCATTAATACTTTGGTGCCTTTTTAAACTTATATTTATAAAATACATTAATGTGTCTCACTACATTTGTTTCTTTGTATGTGTTTAAATAGATTATACACAATATATAAAGATAATATTGATTTAAACAAATACTTATTGAAAAGTTATTTGGTGCTGTGTATTTTTTCTGAAATTAAAGCTCATAAAAGGTACATGGAGTTTGTTCTATGAATTTAACCATTATATAGATGAGAAAACAAAGGTAAAATGCATTCACAACATTGAAGCAGCAATTGTTGGAATAACAATACAAGATTATTATTTTACATGCTGAGACCATTTTATTAACTCCTGTAAATCACAGTATCACATATTTCTGTTGACTTATAGCCTGAAAGGTTAATTCTGCCTCAAACCTGTTTTTGTAAATAGAATTTTAATGTAAGAGGTATGCAAATTTAATTGTGTATAGCTGTTTTCATGCTGCAATGGCAAAATTCAGTAGTTTTGAGAGAAACAATATGACTCATGAAGCCAAAATATTCACTATCTATTCTTTACCCCACCCAGAGTTCAGTTTAGAGCCTAGGCTGTTCAGTCTTTGGTATGTTAATTAGGAAGAAATCCACACTAAGACAGAGGAGGCTGGTGAGCCTGTGAATTCTTGTACTACTTCAAAGAATCCCTTTCTCAAGCTCCTTTCTCTCCACAAACTCCCAATACTTTCTGCTTCCATTGGTCCTTTTCAGTTCTCAGGCCATGATTTTGACCATGTTTGGGATGAAGTGGTCAGAAGACATAGAAAACATAAAAATAATAAGTGTTGGCTTTTAGAACTACAACTTCTAGCAGCAAGGAAAGTTCCCTTACTCTTACTTTTTTCTTCTTGTCAGCTCCCTTAGCTGCCACTGTCACCATGACAACAGAGTGACCTCAGGGCTTGGGACGGAGAGATTGGAGAAAAGAAAGGGGGGAAGGGAAGACAAATTCTGCTCTTAGCATTAGCAGTTCCCTTTGCAATTCTCAAATTAGAATAAGAGGGCTCTGAAGCATTCTATCTGCACCACCGTGCTCATTTTTGGGTTTCTGTATGTGTTAAATACAAGCTGGGAGATATATGTGTATCTCAGGCCAGGAAATACACAGTGGGAAAAAAAGAAAGAAAAAGAAAGAAAGAAAGAAAGAAAGAAAGAAAGAAAGAAAGAAAGAAAAGAGAAAAGAAGAGAAAAGAAAAGAGAAAAAAGAAAAAGAAAAGAAAAGAAAAGAAAAGAA
Organism: Panthera onca; assembly: GCF_046562875.1. Taxonomy (NCBI): domain Eukaryota; kingdom Metazoa; phylum Chordata; class Mammalia; order Carnivora; family Felidae; genus Panthera; species Panthera onca. Next base: position 23,127,187 of record NC_138344.1, read on the forward strand.
AAGAAAAGAAAAGAAAGAATAAAGAAAGGAAAGGAAAGAAAAGAGTAAGAAAACACCAATTTAGTACTACTTCACAATCCATTGTCCTTCCTTGATTCCCGCTAATGTTTATTTTCAGTGTTTAAATAGCTGTTCCATATATTTTATTCAACATTTATAGTTATATTCAGTGGAAGAAACAGAGTGGAGTGTGCTTGCTCCCTCTTACTTGGAAAGGAACCTTGAATGCAGTCTATTCCACCTTTGTTTTTAAATTTTGACCAAAAAATGTTTAATTTATGTTCACAAATTCATATTTATATTTATAAAATATCATGTTAAAACCAAGTTCTTCATTTTAGTATCTATGTCTTTCAATTCTGTTTTGATATATTTGTATTCTTAGAAAATTTTCAATTATCAATTATAATGATATATAGGCTATCACTTTTTTATATGAATGAGAATGCTACTTCTAGTATGAAATACAGATTTTAGTAATGTTTCTTGTGTTAATATTTTAAAATTTTTCCACAGCAATATATCTAGAGGATATCAAGATGAGTGGGAAACTTTGCTCTGAGTCTCATTATATTTTAAATTTCATGAATTTTACATGATATGATGTTATTTATTCTAATTTTAAAATGTGTTGTTTGATCTACCAACAACTACAAAATGGGCCCTTTACACTTTAAAGTCAACTTGCATGGAGCTAAATATAAAATTCAGAACTTGGGTCACCTGGCTGGCTCAGTCGGTAGAACATGTGACACTTGATCTCATGGCAGTGAGTTTGAGCCCACATTGGGGGTAGAGTTTACTTAAAAAAAATAAAAAGAATAAAATAAAATTCAGAACTTCCTGAACATATATTTGTGCCAGAATAGGTTATGTCTACACTGTTCAGCCAATTGCCAAACATATTCTTGTCATACCCCTTTTTATATGCTCCTTGCCCTTTATTTCTCTCCCCTCACCCCAAATTGACAGTAACAATTATGTTCTAACCTTCCATTTGCCTTTAGAGTTGTCTCTACTACAGGATCCCCATACTATTAAGCTAATAGTCTCCTCACTAAGGTGTTCCTGAAGCCTTTTCATTGACACCCTATGAATTTGACTATTATTGTGATTATAATTACTATTTTGTTTTCAAAAACTTAATTTTTCTTCTCTCTAATCAGTGCTCCAAAGTTTATAAAAACCAGAATAAGCAAGCAGAATGTAATCAGAAAAAACATAGAATAACAATTATAATTTTTAGATATCCTTTCTAATACTTACAACTTATGCATATATATATATCTTTCACTTCATTGATTTTTTAAATTTTATCTTAAGTGTAGAAGTCTCAAATGTAGACATTAGCAATCTGCATATATCCTAGATATCTTCTGATATCACCTTTCACTGGTGACCACTATCAAAATCTTCATGTATTTCTTTCCTAAGGATGTACTCTGCTTATAATATTTTTTAATTTTATTTTTTTAAATTTACATCCAAATTAGCATATACTGCAACAATGATTTCAGGGGTAGATTCCTTAATGCCCCTTACCCATTTAGCCCATACCCCCTCCCACCCCCCCCTCCAGCAACCCTGTTTGTTCTCCATATTTATGAGTCTCTTATGTTTTGTCCCCCAACCTGTTTTTATATTGTTTTTGTTTCCCTTCCCTTATGTTCATCTGTTTTGTCTCTTAAAGTCCTCATATGAGTGAAGTCATATGATATTTGTCTTTCTCTGACTGACTAATTTCACTTAGCATAATACCCTCCAGTTCCATCCATGTAGTTGCAAATGACAAGATTTCATTCTTTTTGATTGTTGAGTAATACTCCATTGTATATATACATCATATCTTCTTTTTTTAAATTTGTTTAATGTTTATTTATTTTTGAGACAGAGAGAGACAGAGCATGAATGGGGGAGGGTCAGAGAGAGAGGGAGACACAGAATCCAAAGCAGGCTTCAGTCTCTGAGCTGTCAGCACAGAGCCTGATGCAGGGCTCGAACTCACAGACCATGAGATCATGACCTGAGCCAAAGTCGGCGGCTCAACCGACTGAGCCACCCAGCCACCCTACACCATATCTTCTTTATCCATTCATCCATCGATGGACATTTGGGCTCTTTCCATACTTTGGCTATTGTTGATAGTGCTGCTATAAACATGGGGGTGCATGTGTCCCTTCGAAACAGCACACCTGTATCCCTTGGATAAGTACCTAGTAGTGCAATTGCTGGGTTATAGGGTAGTTCTATTTTTATTTTTTTATTTTTTGAGGAACCTCCATACTATTTTCCAGAGTCGCTGCACCAGCTTGCATTGCCACCAACAATGCAAAAGAGATCCTCTTTCTCCGCATCCTCGCCAACATCTGTTGTTAATGGTAAGTCATTCTGACAGGTGTGAGGTGGTATCTCATTGTGATTTTGATTTGTATTTCCCTGATGATGAGTGATGTTGAGCATTTTTTCATGTGTCAGTTGGCCATCTGGATGTCTTCTTTGGAGAAATGTCGATTCATGTCTTTTGCCCATTTCTTCACTGGATTATTTGTTTTTTGGGTGTTGAGTTTGATAAGTTCTTAATAGATTTTGGATACTAACCCTTTATCTGATATGTCGTTTGCAAATATCTTCTCCTGTTCTGTCAGTTGGGAGAATGCAAATATCTTCTCCCGTTCTGTCAGTCTTTTAGTTTTGCTGATTGCTTCGTTCACTGTGCAGAAGCTTTTTATTTTGATGAGGTCCCAGTAGTTCAGTTTTGCTTTTGTTTCCCTTGCCTCTGGAGATGTGTTGAAGTTGCTGTGGCCAAGATTGAAGAGGTTTTTGCCTGCTTTCTCCTCAAGGATTTTGATGGCTTCCTGTCTTACATTGAGGTCTTTCATCTGTTTTGAGTGTATTTTTATGTATGGTGTAAGAAAGTGGTCCTGATTCATTCTTCTGCATGTCGCTGTCCAGTTTTCCCAGCACCACTTACTTAAGAGACTGTCTTTATTCCATTGGATATTCTTTCCTGCTTTGTCAAAGATTAGTTGGCCATATGTTTGTGGGTCCATTTCTGGGTTCTCTATTCTGTTTCATTGTTCTGAGTGTCTGTTCTTCTGCCAGTAAGTACCATACTGTCTTGATGATTACAGCTTTGTAGTGTAGCTTGAAGTCTGGGATTGTGATGCCTCCTGCTTTGGTTTTCTTTTTCAAGATTGCTTTGGCCATTTGGGCTCTTTTCTGGTTCCATACAAATTTTAGGATTGTTTGTTCTAGCTCTGTGAAGAAAGCTGGTATTATTTTGGTAGGGATTGCATTGAATATGGAGATTGCTTTGGGTAGTATTGACATTTTAACACTATTTGTTCTTCCTATCCAGGAACATGGAATATTTTTCCATTTCTTTGTGTCTTCTTCAGTTTCCTTCATAAGCTTTCCATAGTTTTCAGCATACAGATATTTTACATCTTTGGTTGGGTTTATTCCTAGGTATTTTATGGATTTTGGTGCCACTGTAAATGGGATCAATTCCTTGATTTCTCTTTCTGTTTCTTCATTGTTGGTGTATAGGAATGCAACCGATTTCTGTGCATTGATTTTATATCCTGCAACTTTGCTGAATTCATGAATCAGTTCTTCTACTTATAATACTTATGTGGATTATTTGAGGGTGGATTTATGAGTGTGTGTGTGTGTGTGTATACTTGTGTGTGTTTGCGTGTATGTGAGTGCACATTGATCATAATAATTGTTAGACACAATCATTATAGATAAAATTCCAATGGTATCGTATGTGTCAGAACTCTATTTTAGGTCTTTCCTTTGACCACACACACACATATACACACACACACACACACACAATTTCATCATAAACTATTATTTTACCCATTAAAGTATTATTTTACCCATTACCCGTTAATGTGAAGACATTAAGGATATAATTCAAAACCTATCTTTCTAAATGCAAAGACAACCCTCTTTATCATGGTGATGGATAAACTCTTCATATCTGTTCAGTTTCTTTAGACCCATTAGTATGATGGGTGTATTGTATTTCTTGGAGTCACAAAGCTGTCCTTACCTCTTCCTCGTGGAAGATTTTATCACTGAATCAATCAATTGAAGACAAATCAGTGGATAAATATTTAAATATATATAAAAACAATTATGTAGTAATGTATGGTTATACACACACACGTCTGTGTGTGTGTGTGTGTGTGTGTGTGTGTGTGTGTGTTACTAAGTGACTAAGTATATATAGTTACTAAGCATGATCTAGAGATCAGGGCTTAGACATGAGGTCTTCTTTACAACTACAATCCAGAGTCCTTACTCACAAGGAAGAACTGGATTTCCTAGGATTCATCTGGTATGTATCACTGTGCTGGATTCTGGCTATTGCATAAATTTGTGGTTAGTTCAAGTCATGCTTTGTAATGGTCTTTACTTCATGTTAAAACAAAACAAAACACTATAAACCTCTGAACTTCAAAAATCTCTGAGTCCTAAAATATTTCACCAACAATGTAAGCAGGAAAAGACAGTTGGAGAGAAGTGTTTAATTTCTTCTTCATGTTAAGTCCAATAACTAGGAGGCCCAAGAAAACTCTAAATAAGTAACCATGATTAGAATGAAAATACAAGATCCATAAATATTAGTTGTTTATTTTACCCTGACCTGGTATTTTTCTATCTACAGTGATGAGTGATCTAAGAAAGAAACACACACACACACACACACACACACACACATCCTGGACAATGTGATAAAACTAGTTATCACTAAATACTTAATTTTGAAAGTTCATACAAGCAAAATAATTGTGATTTCCTCAAAATTCCTTGATCACCCACATAGAGGTTCATGTAACTAATGTAACAATGCAGTATATTTAGTAAATTGCAAAGAAATCATGTGCCATATTCATGGATTTATGAGTAAAATGAGCAGAGATGGGGATAAATCAGTAGACAGGACTCATGTCAACTTTATGTCTACGTATCAGAATGCTACTAAAGAATTTTGAAATAAAAAAGACCAAATTATAATTTTTGTACTTGTGTGGGTTATTTAAATAAGCATAGAGAGATTGATGCAGCATTTCAGTCACTTTTACAAAATGGAATATTGGGCCACCCACATGGCATCTACTCCACTGTGCACGGAGGATACACAAATGTTCTGAATAGATGAAGATCCTGTTGCTCCAGATACAGCAACCAGTGGTAATTCTGACGGATAGAGAAGTGATTTCCATTGCCATAGATATTATGCAGTATAAAAAGTAACAGTAAACAATGTTATGGACTGAATGTTTGTGCCCCCCCCCACCCCCCTCATATGTTGAAGACTTACTCCTCAATGAAATGGTACTTTTGGAGATAATTGGGTTTAGAGTAGATCTTGAGGATGAGGCCCCCCCCTCACTGATAGGATTAACATATGTGTATTCACTATGGGCACACAATACGAAGGCAGCTGTCTACAAGTCAGTAGGCTGTATACAACTCACTGCTGGTGCCTTGATCTTGGGCATACCAGCCTCCAAAAGCATGAGAAAAAAAAGTCTGTTGTTTAAATAATCCAGTCTGTGCATTTTGATATACTAGCCTGAGCTAAGACACAGGTCTAGTAGAAGGAGGCAAAAACAAAACAAAACAAAAAACAAACAACAAAACAAAACAAAAGTCGTAGTGCCACAACATAAGCCTAAACATGAAAACATTTGAAGTACTGTGGAAATATTAACTATTACATAAATTACATCTAGTTTCTGAGATCACTGTATGCCATATTCATGAGTGCTGAATTTATTAACTATTCATCAACTTTATTGGGAGTATCAGTCTTAGGAATGCTGTATATACAATTGTCAAGACTTAGGTCTGAAAAGGTGCTGAAATAAAGCCTGGGTTTCAAGGACAGAGGCCATGTAAGCAAAGGAAAATTAGAAAGCAAGCCAACACTTCCTTCCCATCAAAAGTGGCCACAGGTTTTCAGTTGACAACCTTCTCTTCACCCACTTAAGCCTCCCTGGAAAGCTCTGAGAGTTAGGCCATAAAGGTACCCCTGAATTCATATTCTAATTGTCTCTTCATAGACTTTGTGTATTATTTCTCCAGTTTTTTGGGGTCCTGGTAACTGAATTTGAATTTTTTATGTTCTTCCGTGTAATGAATGCTTAAATGTTAAATATAAAAGTTTATTGTTTTTTCCAGAACCATTATTTCTGACTTTTTATTTTGTAAAACAAGTCTTTTTTTTATCAGCCACATTATATTGAGATTTTAACTAATTATTATTATTATTATTATTATTATTAATTTTAAGTAAGCTCTACACCCAGTGTGGGACTTGAATTCATGACCCTGACATCGAGTTGCATGCGCTAACGACTGAGCCAGCTGCATGCCCCAAGTAAATATTTTGAATGCAAACATATTACATTAAATTTGAGTAAAAGTGAGAGAAATTATCACCAAAAGATCATATCATTGTCTACTCTTAATATTTTACCAAGCATGCATTTTTTAATAATTCAAAATTTTCTAGTATTATTGAATAATTGGCATATAACATTATATAAGTTTAAAGTATAAACATGTTTATTTAATACACTTAAATATTTCAAAATGATTATTATCATTACATTAGCTAATAATCAGTCATATCACATAATTACCATTTTTTTGTGGTTGAGAACAAAAGATCTTAAGCAACTTACAAGTAAGAACCATTCTGCTCTCTGTTTCTATGAGTTCACCTTTTGGAATCTATATACAAGGGATATCACACAGTGTTTGTCTTTTTCTGACTTATTTCACTTAGCATAATGATCTCATGTTTTATCCAAATTGTTGCAAATGGCAAAATTTCCTTCTTATTGTCACTAAATAATATTCCATTGTACACATACATACCATGTTTGCTTTACCCATACATACATTGACAGATGTACACTATACAACTGTAATAAAAGTTTTTATAGTGTTTCATTGTAGTGATGGGCCACAGTGATTTTGAAGTTTACCATTTTTTCTTGATATTTCAATATTTAGGGAATTTTTGTCTGTTATTATTATCATTGTTTGATACAAGAAACAATGTTGAAACAAACATACTCAAACATAAAATAAACATATATGTTAATATGTATACATTTTTTGTAGCAGATTCTTAGGGCCAGAAGGTGTTCATTTAAAATATTGCTGGATATTGCCAAAATTGCTTTTAAAATCTTCTCATGTCATAAGATGGCATGATTGTTTTACTCATTTTTCTAAATGGGCTCAGAAACATTTTGATATTTATAAGATATAACCCCATTTATAACTTTGAATAATTTACTATTTTGACCATTTCATTACTCTGTTTTTACCTAAATCTTTCTCATCTGCAAAATTATGCTAGTCCCCACCTAAACCACAGGAGAACAGGAGAGAACAGAGGAACAGAGGTGAGCAGAGAAGACAATGTTGGGGAAAATACTCTAATGTTGCTTCTTGTAGATTTTGTTTTTAGAATGCTGCCCAGGTGTTACACAGCTATATTTTAAGTATGAAGGTATAAAACAATACATTATTACAGTTACATACAGAAGCAATTAGTTTATTTTTCATGTGCATGGCAAAATCCTAGAACATGTGAGCCAGATCTCTTGTAAAGTTTAAGAATATCCTGGGGCACCTGGGTGGCTCAGTCGGTTAAGCGTCCGACTTCGGCTCAGGTCATGATCTCAGGGTCCATGAGTTTGAGCCCCCCGTCGGGCTCTGTGCTGACAGTGCAGAGCCTGGAGCCTGTTTCAGATTCTGTGTCTCCCTCCCTTTCTCTGACCCTCCCCCACTCATGCTCTGTCTCTCTCTGTCTCAAAAATAAATAAACGTTAAAAAAATTTAAAAAAAAAGAATATCCTCATGGACCCAGCATTCATCTGATTTCTATATTTACATTCTTAATTGGTAACTTTCTACTGTTTCCTCCAATCCTCCAGTATGCTTTGAGGAAGGACATCAGGATTCTGCTCAAATGCCCAGACAGAAGGCAATCATATGGGATACTTATCCAGGTAAGAATTGTCCCTGCTTCATTTCCATTGCTGCCCATTGAATTGTGGCTTCTGTGTATGGGTTTAGGAGAAACATACTTGATGTTTAGTTAAAGCCATGGCACACATTACCTGTGCTGTGACGCAGGTTATGAGAACAGCTTTGAACAGGGTAGGATATCTGCAATGAACTCAGTGAATATTAACAATGGTCTTATTTCTCACATGCATTGCTTGTTTACATCTTCCAACGAATCTCAATGGTATGTTTATTTTCTACATATTAGAGAAGAACAAACTGAGATTTTCCTGGAACCTTGCCTTAGTAGCAGGACTGAGATATTAAGTAGCACAATAAAAAATTATTAAACTTACTTTTAATCATTAACTATCATTTTCGTCACAAACCACTTGACATGGTTACTAATTCTTTAAAAGTCCTTTACCTGTCTTGCTTTCTCCTTTGTTCCCTGTATGTTCTTCCCATCCTATAGCAATGCATTACATGAGCACAACTGAGGTCTTATGTTGATTCTAACTTTGGTTCTGTCCCTGAGTGTCAGTCCACATAATAGATTCTGTCTGGGCTATCATTAAAACCATCAGCAAAAATGTCCTTTTGTAGATCTAAAATTAGAAAAGAATGCCCCATACAGTAATTGCTGGAAGGACAGAATCCTCTAAGAAAAAAAATGTGATATCTGGGCTTTGCAAGGACAAAGATTCAACATGTTGGTAGCTAGAACAATATTGTCACCCATGACCTTGAATTGAAAAAAACAAAAGTGTATCTCTGTTAAAAGTCCATGCTCCATTCCATTGGGAAGAGGATTGTAATAGGTAGGTTAAAATAGGCCACAGAACTCTGAGTGTATCCTTAGGTAAATTGGAAGAGGACAAACACAACAGATTATGAAAACTCCTGCAGGTCAGTTTAGCATCCTGGTAGGTGCCAGGAACCATGAAGGATATGCCTGAAGCTTGGTGTCTGATCTCACTGTGCTGTTAAGAGGCACAAGGGCATTCTTGCAAGCTTATATCCAAATGTTTTTTTTAAGGAGGTTCAAAATGAATCTTAATTTTTTGAGATATAACATTGGATAATTTTAAGGTATACACATGTTAATTTGATACAAGTATTATTGTAATAGGATCATTACCATAACATCAGCTAACACTTCCATCACATAATTATCTTTTATTTTATGTAATAAGATTTAAGATCTATTTGCAAAGAACTAGATCTTTAATGTTCTCATTACATAAAATAAATTATATATATATATGGTACTTAGTATTATAAGTATATAATACAATATGATTAACTGTAATTATTATGTTGTACCTTGTATCCTCAGAACTCATTCATCTTCTTACTGCAAGTTTGTACCCTTTGGCCAGCATCTCCCTTATTTCCCCTACACCGCAGCCCCTCATTACCACCATTGTACTCACTGTTTGTTTTTTTTTCTCAATATTTGAAGTTTATTGTCAAATTGGTTTCCATACAACACCCAGTGCTCATCCCAAAAGATGCCCTCCTCAATACCCATCACCCACCTTCCTCTCCCTCCCACCCCCCATCAACCCTCAGTTTGTTCTCAGTTTTTAAGAGTCTCTTATGCTTTGGCTCTCTTCCACTCTAACCTCTTTTTTTTTTTTCCTTCCCCTCCCCCATGGGTTTCTGTTAAGTTTCTCAGGATCCACGTAAGAGTGAAACCATATGTACTCACTGTTTCTATGAGTTTGGCTTTTTTAAGTTCCATATACAAGAGATATCATGCAGTATTTGTCATTCTCTGTCTGACTTATCTCTGAATAGATGCCTTTTTTGGGGGACACTATAAAACCAAAGAGAGGAAGATTTCATAATATACACAAGTATCTGGAAAAAACAGTAGACACTGAACATGTATTATAATAGAGTACAGTGCAGGTAATTCTTCTCTTTTGATCACAGTTTTATCACCATTCCTACAAAGAATCTGGAATACTTTTGGCATCAAATATGTATATGTATATATAGGTATGATTAGATTATGCAACAAAATTTTGTTAAAATGTGAACAGAGCTGATGATGTTGCTCAAACTCAATAATCTGTCAATTCAGGCTTTATGATAATCTTTATCACCACATTTATGGTGCAAGAACATATTATATTTGAAGAATTACTTAAATAATTATCTATTTCACTTCTTCATAAAAAGCTAAAAGAACAATTATAGGATTAAAATTATATTCTTATCTTTGTATAATTTATTTGTGTAAGTTATGAGAAGTAGCATTGTTATCACCAGGAATGATGTGTTCCTACTTCACTCAATCTAGTCAAAATGGGTATTTATATGTTAAACAATTTTCCTTGGGAATTAATTTTTTTTCAGTACTTATAATTTTTAGGAGCCTACCCTTTGCATCTCAAATCTTATTTCATAGAGCACTTCAGTGGCCATGTTCTTTCTGGTAGGTTGAATACTCAGTTGCCCAAACCATGCTAATATATTCCAAATTTTCAGGTGGAATCCCCTTAGAATCTTTCATCTGTTAAAAATTTATTTCCCAACAATTTTCTGCTTCATTTCTTCTGCAAACCTATATTAAAGACTTCTGTAAACCAAGTTTTAGGCTTTCATTAATAGTATTTACTTGAAGGAATAATTCAAATAAAATCCACAAAATGAGACAGATTAAAAACCTGGCAGTTGTAATACAAATAGGAGTATAAGAGTTAGATATTGCAAGATTTCCCTTTGAGTGCAAGTGAGTGGGACTCAGAATATGTCATCCTCTCAACAAATCATTAATTTAAGATGTATATTAAAGAAAAAATGCTCAGTGTATTATATAATAATGGTCATAATCCTTATTTTGTACATATAAAAAATCTCTTTGAAAACTATATACATATAGCCCTCATATACATTAAAAAAGAAACAAATTAACTAGATTCTCAAAAGTATATGAACAGTCTGCATCCAATTCTTCAGAATCAGGTTTAGACTCAGAGTCATCAATGTTCATAATGTTTAATGTAATATCTCTAAAAGTGTTGTTAATATAGATTGTGATGTAATGCTTCTTAATAGAATACACTTTTTTGTCCCTGAGACTTTCCTCCAAGACACTGGCACCAGTTCTGCAGAACTTCATGCTGGTGATCTAACTAGAAAATATCAATGTAAGGATTTTCAGACTAAGTTTATATGTGTATATGCAATGACGATGTGCTCTCTATGAAGTTATATTAATTATAAGAAGTTTTTTTTTCTCTACCCAGGATGAAAAATGTAATAAAATGTGCATGTTAAAATTGATGAAACTGAAAATTGATGTTTTAAGTAGTTTATAAAAGGAGCACTAATTACCAAGATGATTCTTGGTGAATGCATAGTTAACTCGGATCCAGCAAGGTGAGACTCCCTAACCAGAAAGAAAGAATGGTTGCAAAAGAGGTGAGAAGAACAAATGCATATCATGGTGATTTATTAATATAGTGGTGATTTGTGAAGAAGCAATCTCAGCCAAAAAGCAAGGCCTCATCCTGTGGTGCTATCTACCTGATGAAGCATCTTCAGATTCAAATCCTGTTTATAGTTGCAAAATTCTATAGTCTAGAAACACTAGAGGTCAAGGATGTGAAAGATTGAAATAGACTTATTTGATTTTAAACTACAATTAAAGGAAATCTTCTCTGTTACTCTGTGTCCAATACATGTGAGGGGCCTCATGGGGGATTAACATAGATGAAGTTTCCATATTCTCTGAGATTTTGGTACAGTGGGAATTCCCAAAACTTAACAGGAAACTAAACTGTGGGTGGAGAGCTGCACTTGGGAACTCAGATGTGAGGAATCAGACTTACAATGGGATGCACAAGGAAGACCACTTGGAGGACCATATTTGAGGAAGTGTTGAAGTATGGGGAACAGCCAGTTATGCAAAATGGGGAGGGCAAAGAGAAGTAAAAGCATGTCCTCATCACAGGCAAGGGTATATGAAGAGGCCAGTGGTTTCGAAGGACCTTTGGGAACAGTAATTTGTAAGGATATCAGAAGCATTAAGGGAAGAGCATGGTGGGACTAGCCAGTGGGAGAGGAAAGTCAGGAAGTATTGCAGGGGCAGCCCACAGAGGAATGCATGTGGTGTCGGGGAATTTCTAACGCCTGGGTCTTGTTCCTTGAGACGTTATGCCCTGCCCACGAGGTCTGTCAGGAAGACAGGAAGACAGGAAGACAGTGAAAACAAGTGAGGATGGCTCCAATCCAGTGGACAGGTCCCTGGACATTACCAGGAGTGGTTCTGCACCAGGAGAGGAGCCACGCTGGAGGGGGCAAAGAGAATTTCCAGGCTAGTGGACGGCAGGGATCCTGAATGTCCCTGTTTACATCCCTTTCTCCATACCTCACAACTCTCCCCCATCTGAGTGCAGGCTCCTGTTTCTTCGCCATTTTGCATGTGTGCATAGGGTGGATATTGAATGTTGAGTAGAATATTCAAAGGGGCTGGGTCACAGCGCCCTCTGGCGTCCACAGATGGGAGGCCAAGAGTGGACTTAACAATGCTATGGGAAAGGGTCCTCCGCCGCTGAGCACAGAAGAAACTCGACGGGAGCGACACAATTGACGCCGGCAGGGGGCGCTGAGGTACCACAGCTTGGCAGTGGGGGCGCCTCTTTGAGGCCATTTCTCACTGGAGCATATATCCTCTGTGCATCTTTTCTCTTAGAAGCTCTTTGATTTTCCAACACAAACCTCGTGATTTTCTCCATTGTCTCACAGAACAGAATTTTCTTGCTACATTATCTTCATCTGCTCCTTGCAGGGCTGAAGTAGTAATAGTTAGCCAAACCTAAATATTGGTATATTATTAATACTTCATATGTCAAGGATAAATTGTATGTAGCTGAGTATAACAAACTTGGCCTACAGACTTGGACGAAAGCTGATATAGCTTCTGAAACCTCAAGCTGCATCCCGAGGATGACCCTAGACTCCCTCTTCCTTCCCCACACTTGACCCCACCCCCACACTGTCATTAAAGTGCCTGAGAAAACTCAGCCAAAAGCATTTTCTGTTTGTTGCAGCCAACTCCTGATGATAAGGGTCCTGGTTTTCCAGTCTATGTGGGAAGGTAGGAGCCTAAGTTTGATAAGTGCTTGTTAACAAACCCAGATAGGTTCCATATGGACTGAATCATCCTCCCACTGTTTGTAATTTTTCACTTCCATGACTCTACTGAGACCCTGCTCAAACCCTCCCTTCTACCTCATTCTCCTTTAAAAAGACCATTCACTTCTGAGTAAATACAAGTTGAACTCAAATCACACTGGACTCTTATCACTATTGCAGTGGTATACTTCTAATTAAAATCAGCCCTTGCCACTTTAACTAGTGCCCAACTTTGTTTATCTTTGACAGTTTTGGGCTCCACAACTTGGATCTGTATTGTAACCACCATTAGACCCTCCTCAGACATGACAACTGGACTTCTCAGCTGCATAGAGACCTTTGTATCATCTTCAAACTTCTTGTTCCTATTGTGGTAAGTCCAAGTCCTGATCTAATGCTCTGGACAAATGTCTGTTGAAGCAGGATGAGGAACAATTTTGTTTCTTACAATTTTGAGTACATACTGGAACTAAGTTAGACAACCTCCCCACTTGCCCCAAACTTCTAATGAAACGTATCTGCTTGAATGGATGTCCCTGATGGCTTCTTGTTTTGAGTAGGGCTCATACCCTGACTCCTGAGCTAGAACAAAGTTTTTTTTTTTTCTTCCTGCCTCTTTTTTCTAACTGGCATATAACATTATATTAATTTTAGGTGTACAACATAATGATTTGATATGTATTTTTATTGTGAAAAGATTACTATAATACATTTAGTTAACATCCATCATACAAAGGGTTTTCTTGTGATGAGAATTTTTAAGATTTACTGTTTTAACAACTTTCAGATATACAGTACAGTACTGTTAACTGTAGTCACCATGCTGTATGTTATACCCTCACGACTTGTTTATCTTATACCTGGAATTTTCTACCTTTTGATTATCCTCACCCATTTCACCTATCCCCAAACCTCCACCTCTGGCAACCACCAATTTATTCTGTCTATTGGTTTATTTATTTGTTCGTTTGTTTGTTTTAGATTTCACTTATAAATGAAATCATACAGTATTTGTCTTTCTCTGTTTGACTTATTCCACTTAGCTTCATGCCCTCAAAGCCCATCCATGTTGTCACAAATAGCAGGGTCTCCTTTTTATGACCAAATACCATCTCACTGTGTGTATGAGTGTGTTTGGTGTGTGTGTGTGTGTGTGTGTGTGTGTGTGTGTGTGTGTATTTTACCCATTTATGTGTCATTAGACACATAGGTGATTTCAATGTCTTGGCTATTGTATATAATACTGCAATAAACATGGGGGTACAGATATCTTTTCAAGATAGCAACTTCATTACTATTTCTTGTAAATACCCAGAAGTGGAATGCTGGATTATATGGCAGTTATATTTTTAATTTTTTGAGGGACCTCCGTACTGTTTTCCATAGTGGTTGCATCAAATTACATTCCTACCAACAAGTGCACGTGGGTTTCTTCTCTTCCACATCCTTGGCAATACTAGTTAGTTCTTGCCTTTTTTATAATTGCTATTTGCTATTTGATTCTGGTTCTTTTGAGGTCTCTTTGTTCTCTATACTTAATCCTGCTTCCCCAATGGGAACTTCTCAGTTGTCCAAATACCCCCTACCTTAAACTACAAGTGACAAAAATGCCACGACATCGCTCTCTACTTCTCTTGGTGTCAGTAACTGACTAAAAATAATGTGGAACTTCAGTGACTTCTTTGGGAAAGTTAAGATCCCCTCACACTAGCCCCTCTAAGGACTCTGTCTTTCCATTACCCCCACTCCTCCTTTTACCGCTGTTTATCTTTTCTTCAGATCCTTTGCATCCTTTTGCATGTCTTCTTTCAAGTCTTACCTCCTCCACCCCTCTCTTTACTCCTGCCAGACCTTTCCTTTCTGACTCCAGCTCCTAAAGTCCCTATATTCACTGGAACTTTAGGTGCTTTGCCCTATCAGGGGCTCTCAAAAATGTGGAGACTCCAAAAAGCAAAACTATCTGAGGCTGAAAAGAAAAAAAAAAAAACAACAACAAACTGGAAACAGAATGGATATTTTATTCACTCAGATAGGCTTTAGAGATGTCCAAAGAGCTGCTTCCTGTCACCTTAGTCCCTCATCTAAAATGTATTCCACAATCCTATAAGATAACATATAAGAGCACAAGAAACTTAAAAGTCTTCTCCATAAATATTGGTAGTTTTACCCTCATATTGAACAGATGACATTTAACATTTCTCATTTGCCCTAAACACATTTCCAATAAAAAATATAAAATGGAGCAAAAACAAAGAGAACCAACTCAGATATAATTAATGAGTTTTGTATTACTGCATTTATGCCTGACTCATGGCTAAAATTTTTGAAATGAAAATCATAAAGTCTCTATTTGCATTTGTATGTATTTGTGTGTATGTGTGTGTGCAAGTGTGTATTTTCTCTAACTTCTGACATTACTAATTAATTTATAAAATCCCTTAAGGGAGTTCCATCATAATTAACTTAGGGAGAAATCAACACTTGTATAAATTAAATATTCCTAAATTCCAAAAATATAAGAACCAACTCAAATGTTTTACAAATTTACATGGGTTGGGAAAATATTTGGTAAATAGGACTACTTTTTTAAAGTTTTTATTTTAATTCCAGTTAGTCAACATACTGTGTTATATTAGTTTCAGGTGTACAATATAATGATTTAACAATTCCATATATTAATAAGAATACTTTGATATTGTTGATTTAATAATACAGGCATGTCCTCAGAGTTGTAAGCATTAAACATAATGCAAGCATACATTCTACTTTCATTTACTAGTCAAATAAACTAATATTATATACACTAGTGTTTAAGATTATAAAAATGATGAAATTAATTTTAATAAAATTGTATCCTTATTCTGACAAACTTCATTTAAACAATAATTGCATTTTTATTTATTATTATTTTTTTTATTTTAGAGGGAGAGAATGCATGAGTGGAAAATAGGGATAGACAGAGAGACAGAGAGAGAGACAATCTTAACCAGGCTCCACACTCAGTGCAAGCCTGACATGGGGCTCAATCCCATGACCCTGAGATCATGACCTGAGCTGAAATCAAGAGTCAAACACTCAACCGACTGAACCATCGAGTCAAACACTCAACCGACTGAACCAACCAGATACCCCAACAATAATTGTGTTTTTAATATGTTTGCCTAAAAATATTTTCCAAAATATTTTGGTAACCTCCAAAATTCAGTAATTAGATATCCATTGAATAGCTAAATAATTTCCAGATAAGCTAGCATGCTGGAACTTTTATTATTAAGTGTAAGTTTAGGTTTATATACCATTAGCTTCCTATTTTTATATGGTACAAAGAAGATAAATATATTACGTTTTGTTGATAAACATGTTCTTGCTACATTAATGAATTTTAATACAAAACATATACTTCTAGAGACTGTGAGATAGTATATTCATAAAATTTGTTAATCTATTACAGAGTATTGGTATATGACAATTTACAATTGTTTACTTTGTAGTTTTCCCTGTAAAATAAAGGATGCTAATTGTTATTATTTATAATCAATACATTAAAATAAAACTATTAGAAAAAGTGAAAGAAAAACTTCATTACACAGAGTATGAAAGGCAACTTGGATGTGTTTTTACATGAAAAAAATATTAGGAATATAAGATATGCATTTTTTGTTTGTTTAGGAAAAAATAGGAGTAATTTTGTCCTTAAGTAAAATGTGAAAAAAAAAAAAATTGAACCTGAATGGGTACAGAAGATTTCAGGTTTATGGGAGAAGAATTTTGTGCTGTGAGGTCAAAGCTGGATAAGATTAAATGGATATATTTATAAGATTCATTTTATTTATTTATTTATTTATTTATTTATTTATTTATTTATTTTAGAGAAAGAGAGAGTGTGAGCTGGGGGGAGGGGCAGAGGAAGAGAGAGCAGGCTTAACATAGAGCCCAACGCAGGGCTCAGTCCCATGACTCTGGGATCATGACCTGAGCCAAAAATCAAGAGTCAGATGCTCAATCAACTGAGTCACCCAGGAACCCCTCAAGCGTTTTATTTAAATTCCCATTAATATACAGTGTAGTATTAGTTTCAGGTGTAGGATCTAGTGATTTAATCATTCCACACATCAGCCATTGCTCATCACAAGTGCCCCTCTTAATCCCCATCACCTATTTCAGTGATTCCCCCATGTACCACCCCTCCAGTAACTCTTAGTGTGACCTGTATAGTTAAGAGTCTCTTTCCTGGTTTGTCTCTCCTTTTCCTCCCCAAAGTTCATCTGTTCCATTTCTTAAATTGCACATGTGAGTAAAATCATATGGCATTTATCTTTCTCTGACTGACTTGTTTCACTTAGCATAAGCCTCTCCAGTTCCATCCACATAATTGCCAATGGCAAGATTCCATTCTTTTTAATAGCTGAATAATAAGTGTGTGTGTATGTGTGTGTGTGTGTGTGTGTGTGTGTGTGTTTGTACCACACCATCTTTGTTCATTTATCAGTAGATGGACATCTGGGCTCTTTCATCATTTGTTGTTGATAATGCTGCTACAAGCATCCAGGTGCATGTACCCCTTCAAATCAGTATTTTTGTATCCTTTGGGTAAATACCTAGGAGTACAATTGGTGGATTTCAGGGTAGTCCTATTTTTCACTTTTTGAGGAACCTCCTTAGTATTTTCCAGAGTGGCTGCACCAGTTTGCATTCACACCAACAGTACAAGAGGGTTCCCCTTTCTCTGCATCCTCACTAACATCTCTTCTTCCCTGGGTTGCTAATTTTAACCATTCTGGCTTGTGTGAGGTTGTATCTCATAGTTTTGCTTTGTATTTTCCTGATGATGAGTGATGATGTATTTTCCTGATGATGAGCGACTTCCGCTCATTTTTTATTTGTGTTTTGGGTTTTAGTTTTATAAATGCTTCATATATTTTAGATCCTAACCCTTTACCAGATATGTCATTTGCAAAAATCTCCTCCCATTTTGAAGGTTGCCTTTTAGTTTTGTTGATCATTTCCTTCACTCTGCAGAAGCTTTTTATTTTGATGAAGTCCCAATAGTTCACTTTTATTTTGTTAACCTTGCCTAAGGAGACATATCTAGTAAGAAGTTGCTACAGCCAATGTCAAAGAGGTTATTGCTTTTGTTCTTCTCTAGGATTTTGATGATTTCCTGGGTCATATTTAGGTCTTTCATCCATTTTGAATCCATTTTTTGTATGGTGTAAAAGTGGACCAGTTTCTTTCTTTTGAATTTTGTTTTCCATTTCCCCCCAAACCATTTATTGAAAATATTGACTTTTTTCATTGAATATTCTTTACTGCTTTAGCAAAGATGAGTTGACGATATAGTTGTGGGTTCATTTCTGGTTTTTTTTATTGTGTTCCATTGATTGATGTGTGTGTGTGTGTGTGCACGCCAATACAAGACTGCATTGATCAGCATAGGTTTGTAATGTAAATTGAAGTCCAGAATTGTGATGCATCCAGTCTTACTTTTCTTTTTCAAGAATGTCTTGGCTATTTAGGGTCTTTCATGGTTGCATACAAATTTTAGGATAGTTTGTTCCAGCTCTGTAAAAAATGCTGGTCATACTTTGATAAGGATTGCATTGTATCTATAGATTGTTTTGGGTAGTGTAGACACTTTAACCATAATGGTTCTTCCAATATATGAACATGAAATGTTTTCCCATTTCTTTATGTCATCTTCAGTTCCTTTAATCAGTGTTTTATAGTTTTCAAAATACAAATCTCTTTCTGCTTTGGTTAGGTTTTCCTAGGTATCTTACTGTTTTTTTGTGCAATTGTAAATGGGATTGATTCTTTGATTTCCCTTTCTGCTGCTTCATTATTGTATGGAAATACAACAGATTTCTATATCTTGATTTTGTATCCTTCAACTTTACTGCATTCATGTATCAGTTCTGGCAAATTTTTGGAGCAGTCTTTTGGGTTTTCTGTATAGAATATCATTTCATCTGCAAAATGGTCAAAGTTTGGTTTCTTCCTTGCCCATGTGGATACCGTTCTTTTTGTTGTCTGATTGCTGTGGCTAGAACTTCCACTACTATATTAAATAACAGTAGTGAAGGTGGTCATCCATGTTTTGTTCCTGACCACAGATAAAAAGCTCTTAGTATTTTTTTCCTGTTGAGGGTAATATTAGCTGTAGGTTTTTCATATATTATCTTTAGGATGTTGAGATATGTTCTCTCTATCCCCACTTTGTTGAGAGTTTTTATTATGAATTGATGTTATACATTGTGAAATAATTTTTCTGTATATATTAGAGGATCATATTATTCTTATCCTTTCTTTTATTAATGCGTTGTATCAGGTTGATTGATTTGTGGATATTGAGCCCACTTAATCATGCTGAATGATTCTTTTAATGTGCTGTTAAATTTGATTTGCTAGTATTTTATTGAGAATTTCTCCATTCATGTTCATCCAGGCATTGGCCAATAGTTACTTTTTTTAAGTGGCGTCTTTGTCTGCTTTTGAAATCAGGGTACCACTAGCCTCATAGAATATTTTAGAAGTTTCTTCCATTGATATTTTGGGGGATACTTTGAGAAGTACAGACATTACTTCATCTTTAAATGTTTGGTATAATTTGTCTACGAAGCCATTTGCCCTGCACTTTTGTTTTTTGGGAGATTTTTGATTACTGATTTAGTTTCTATGCTGATTATCAGTCTGTTCAAGTTTTCTATTTCTTCTTGTTACAGTGTTGGAAGTTTATGTTTCTGCAAATTTACCCATTTCTTCCAGAATGTGGAATTTGCTGGCATACAGTTTTTCATAATATACTCATAATGTTTTTGTACTTCTGGGGCATTGTTATTTCTCCTGTCTCATTTGTGATTTCATTTATTTTGGTCCTTTCTCTGTTCTCTGATAAGCCTGGCTAA
The DNA here is from genome assembly GCF_046562875.1 of Panthera onca. Classification (NCBI taxonomy): domain Eukaryota; kingdom Metazoa; phylum Chordata; class Mammalia; order Carnivora; family Felidae; genus Panthera; species Panthera onca. The sequence continues at coordinate 23,147,289 of NC_138344.1, forward strand.
AGGTTTATCAATTTTATTATATTATAAATTTTATATATTTTATTATAGAACCAGCTCCTGGATTCATTGATCTCTTATATTTTTTTAATTCTATATATTTTATTTCTGCTATAATCTTTATTATGTCCCTTCTTCTCCTGGCTTTGTTGTTCTTTTTCTAGCTACTATATGTATAACATTAAGTTGTTTATTTGAGATTTTTTTTTACTTTTTTTTTTTAATTTAGGTTTAAATTAGTTCACATATAGTGTAGTATTGTTTTCAGGACTAGAATTTAGTGATTCATCACTTACATATAACACCCAGTACTCATCCCAACAAGTGCTCTCCTTAATGCTCATCATCCATTTAGCCCATCTTCCCACCCACCTCCCCTCCAGCACTCCCTCTTACGGTTTGCCTCCCTCTCTGTTTTTTTTTTTTCTTTTCCTTCCCTTGTTTATCTATTTTGTTTCTTAAATTCCACATATTTGTGAAATCATATGATATTTGTCTTTCTCTGACTGACTTATTTCGTTTTGCATAACACACTGTAGTCCCATCTATGTTGTTGCAAATGGCAAGATTTCATTCTTTTTATTGCTGAGTAATATTACATTGTGTGTGTGTGTGTGTGTGTGTGTGTGTGTGTGTGTGTATCTTATCAATTCATCAGTTGATGGACATTTGGGCTCTTTCCATAACTTGGCTATTGTTGATAGTACAATAAATCAGTGATATAGAAGATAAAATTATGGAAAATAATGCAGCTGAGAAAAGAGGGAAACAAAGGCAAAGTGTCATGATACAAAACTTAGAGAACTTGATGACTTATTAAAGAGGAATAACATTCATATTATAGGAGTCACATAAGATTTAGAGAGAAAATAGGGGCAGGTTTATGTGAACAAATTATAGCTGAAAACTTCACTACCCAAGGAAGGTTGCAGACATCAGAATCCAAGAAACACAGAGAACTCCCATTAAATTCAGCAAAAATCAACCATCATCAGGGCATAGCATAGTCAAATTCACAAAATACACAGAGAAGGTAAGAATCATGAAAGCAGCAAGGGAAAAAAAAGTCATTAACCTACAAGGAAAGATAGAACAGGTTAACAGAAGATTTGTCCACAGAAACTTGGGAGGCCAGAAAAGAGTAGCAGGATATATTCAACATGCTGAATGGGAAAAATATGCAGCCAAGAATTTTTTATCCAGCAAAGCTGTCATTCAGAATAGAAGGAGAGATAGTTTTTTAGACAAACAAAAACTAAAGGAGTACATGACCACTAAACCAGCCCTGTAAGAAATTTTAAGGGGGACTCTTTGAGTGGAAAAACCAAACCAAACCAACACAAAACAAAACAAAGAGACCACAAGTGACAAAGACTAGAAAGGACCAGAGAACATAACCAGAACAACTATGGCACTAAATTAATATCTTTCAATAAAAACTCTGAATGTAAACGGACTAAGTGTTCCAGTCAAAGGACATAGGGTATAAGAAATGGTGAAAGAAATAAGATCCATCTCTATACTGCCTACAAGAGACTAATTTTAGACCTAAAGACACCTGCAGATTGAAAGTGAGGGGATGGAGAACAATATGCCATGTTAATGGATGTTAAAAGATAGTCCAGAGTAGCTGTACTTACATAAGACAAACTAGATTTTAAACCAAAGACTATAATAAGAGATTAAGAAGGGCATTATATCATCATTAAGGGGTCTGTCCACCTAGAAGTTCTAACAATTATAAATATTTATGTCCCCAACTTGGAAAAACCCAAACATGCAAGTAAATTAATTAAAAACATAAAGAAACTGGGGCACCTGAGTGGCTCAGTTGGTTGAGCATCATAATCTTTGGCTCAGGTCATAATCTTGCAGCTTGTGGGCTCAAGTCTCACGTCAGGCTCTGTGCTGACAGCTCAGAGCCTGGAACCTGCTTCAGATTCTGTGTCTCCCTGCCTCTCTGTTCCTCACCTGCTCAGGCTCTGTCTCTCTCTCAAATATAAAATAAAACATAAAAACTTAAAAAAAACATAAACTAATTCATAATAATACCATAATAGTAGGGAACTTTAACACCCCACTTACAACAATAGATAGAGCATCTAGGCAGAAAATCAACAAGGAAATAATGGGTTTGACTGCCACACTGGACCAGATGGACTTAACAGATATATTCAGAACATACAATCCTAAATAAACATTTCTTCTTGAGCACACATGGAACATTCTCCAGAATAGATCACATACTGGGTAACAAATCAGAAGTACAAAAAATCAAGATCATACCATGTGTATGTTCAGCAACACTATGAAAGTTGAATTTTTAAAATTTTTTAATGTTTTATCTATTTTTGAGACAAAGAGAGATAGAGCATGAGTGGGGGAGGGGCAGAGAGAGAAGAGACACAGAATCCTTAGCAGACTCCAGGCTCTGGGCTGCAGCACAGAGCCTGACGTGGGGCTCAAATCCATGAACCGTGAGATCAAGACCTGAGCCAAATTTGGACGCTTAACTGACTGAACCACCCAGGCACCCCAACACTATGAAATTTGAAATCAACCACAAGAATAAAATTGGAAATACCACCAATACTTGCAGACTAAAGAACATCCTACTAAGGAAAGTATGGGTTAAACAAGAAATTGAAGAGGAAATTAAAAATTACATGGAAGCCAATGAAAATGAAAACATATATTAAAAAAATCTTTGGGATGCAGCATAGGCAGTCATAAGAGGAAAGTATAACACAATCCAGTCCTTCCTAAATCCTTCCTAAAGAAGGAAAAAATGTCACAAATATTTGAGATTTGTCTTGCTTCCAAGGTAGCCCTGTATTCCTATATACTTTATCCTCTTAAGACCAATTTTGCTGGATCCCAAAGGTTTGATTGCCATGTTTTCATTTTTATTTTTCCATGTATTTTTGTATTTCTTCTTTAATTTCTTGGTCAACCCATTGATTCTTCAGTAGAATATTATTTAACATCCATATGTTTGTGGTCTTTCCAAATTTTTTTTGTGGTTGACCTCAAATTTCATAGGGTTGTGGTCACAAAATATGCATTGTATGATCTCATTTTTTTGTACTAATTGAGGTCTGACTTTTGACCTATTCTGTGATATATTTTGAAGAATGTCCCATGTGCAGTTGAAAGGAATTTGTATTCTGCTGCTTAGGGTGAAATGTTTTGAACATATCTTTTGAGTTCATCTGATCCAGTGTGTCATTCAAAGGCATTGTTTCTTTGCTGATTTTCTGCTTAGATGAACTGTCCATTGTTGTAAATGGAGTGTTAAATTCCCTACTGAAAGAGCAGACCTATGCCGGCCGACTCCATCTTGTTCTGTGTCCTCCACCTTGAGTGACTATGTCCTCGACTTGCCCCCTTTCTGGGAAAATCGCAGAAACCTCAGACCATGCCTCCTCCCCTTGAGTAACCTCCCGCTCACCCGTTCAAACTTCCCGATCAAAACACACCCAGCAACCTGCGTATCAGGACTCCAACCCTTCCCCAGCCAATCGGCTGAGGCCACGACCCTTCCCCAGCCAATCGGCTGAGGCCACAGCCATTACCTCACCAACTGCCCCTAGACCCCTATAAAACCTCTGTGCTTTTGAAACTTGCTCTCTCTCCTCGGCATCTCACCGATGCATCGGTGCAGGTAGGTGATTGAGCTCGAGTTAGCTCGAATAAAGGCTCTTTGCTTTTGCATTGGACTCGGCTCCCTGGTGGTCTTTGGGGATCACGAATTCTGGGCATAACACCTACTATTATTGTATTATTATTATTAATGAGTTTCTTTATGTTTTTGATTAATTATTTTATACATTTGTGAGTTTCAAGTTGGAGGCATAAATATTTACAATTGTTAGACTTTCTTGTTGGGTAATCCACTTATTATGTACAGTGTCCTTCTTCATCTCTTATTACAGTCTTTGGTTTAAAATCTAGTTTGTCTGATGTAAATTTTGCTACTCTGGCTTCATTTTTGACATCCATTTGCATGATATATGTTTTTCCATCACCTCACATTTATTTATTTATTTATTTATTTATTTATTTATTTATTTGGAATTTATTGTCATATTGGTTTCCATACAACACCCAGTGCTCATCCCAACAGGTGACCTCCTCAATGCCCATCACCCACTTTCTCCTCCCTCCCACCCTCCATCAATCTTCAGTTTATTATCAGTCTTTAAGAGTCTTATAGTTTGCTTCCCTCCCTCTCTAACTTTTTTTCCCCTTCCCCTCCCCCATGGTCTTCTATCAAGTTTCTCAGGATCCACATAAGAGTGAAAACATATAGTATCTGTCTTTCTTTGTATGACTTATTTCATTTAGCATAACACTCTCCAGTAATCATCACCTCACTTTTAATATGCAGGTGTCTTTAGCTCTAAAATGAGTCTTTTGTAGGCATGATAGAGATGGATCTTGTTTTTTCTTTCCTTAATCCATTCTGACACCTTATGTCTTTTTACTGGAGCATTTAGTACATTTAAAGTCAGAATAATTATTGATAGGTGTGTATTTAGTGCTATTTTATTTTTTTTGTTGTTGTTCTTTTCTTGGAGACTTTTTCTGCTCCTTTCTAGCCTTTGTTACTTTTGTTCTTTCCTTCCTACTCAGAGTCTCCTTTAGTATTTCCTGCAAGTCTTGTTTAGTGATCACAAATTCCCTTATTTTTTGTTTGTTTAGGAAACTCTTTATCTCTCCTTCTATTCTGATTGATAGCCTTGATGGATAGAGTATTCTTAGCTGCATGTTTTTCCCATTCAGCATGTTAAATATATCATGCCACTCCTTTCTGGCTTGCTAAGATTCTGTGGAGATATCTTCAGCTAGTCTTATGGGTCTTCACTTGTAAGTTAATGACTTATTTTGTTTTGCTGCCTTTAGGATTTTTTCTATTTTGCAAATTTAAATACAATATGTTTTGGTGTTACCCTGCTTTTGTTGATTTTGATGGGAGTTCTCAGTGTCTCCTGGGTTTGGATGTCTGTTTCTTTCCCCACATTAAGCAAGTATTCAGCTATTATTTCTTCAAATATGCCTTCTGTTGTTCCCCCCCCCTTTTTTTTTGTTTTTGTTTTTCTTCTGGGACTCCTATTATATGAATGTTATTACATTTGATGGAGTCACTGAGTTCCCTAAGTCTATTTTCATGATCCATAATTCTTCTTTCTCTTTTGTTCAGCTCTATTATTTTCGATAATTTTCTCTTCTATATGGCTTATTTGTTTCTCTGTTTCTTCTATCCCTGTGGCCATTAACTCCATTGGTTTTGAATTTCAGTTATTGCATTGTTCATTTCTGCCTGATGATTTTTTTAACTCTTTATTCTCTGTGGTAGGGTCTCCCTGATGTCTTCCATGCTTTTCTCAAGCCCAGCGAGTATCCTTATTATTTCTGTTTCAATTCTCAGGCATATTACTTATATCTATTTTGATTAGTTCTCTGGCTGTGACCTTTTCTTCTTTATTTGGGGGTGAATTCCTTCACCTTTGCATTTTGTCTAGGTCTCTCTTTCTTCTATTTGTTAGAAAAGCCTGATATATTTCCTACTCCTGAGAGTAATAGCCTTATGAATAGGTTGTATACTGTCCATGGCCTTGTGCTTCAGGGAGTGTCTGTGTTGTGTGATGCATGCACTCGTTGCTGTTTTGGCCACTCTGTCCCTCAGGTCTGTCATATGTGGAGGCTCTTCTTGCTTGCCCTGTGAAGTGTTTGGACTTTGGCAAGAATGTGGTAAGTCTTAACTAGGAGAACTCTGATATGCTTGTTAACTGAGATATCATGCTATTTTCTCTAGAACTGAAGCCTTGCAGAACTCAATGGTCAGTAGATGTGCGTGTGGAGTTTCTGCTGGCCTTCAGAAGAATAGGCCCACTGGTCTGGCCTTTAGGCACACTTGCCCATGAAAAACAGTACCAGCAGAGTACAGGGGGGCAGGACTTGGTGTAAACAGGTTAGGCAACCAGTTTTGATGCCATGCTGCTTACTGAATTTGGTTTAAGCAGAGCGGCAAGGGAGGGAAATGGCATGCAGCAAATGCAATCCTAAGGGGAAAATACACTGAAATCCAGGCCTATCTAAAGAAACAGAAAAATCCCACTTCTCCAAAGAAGACATCCAGATGGCCAACTGACACATGAAAAAATGCTCAATATCACTCATCATCAGGGAAATACAAATCAAAACCACAATGAGATACCACCTGACACCTGTCAGAATGGCTAACATTAACAACTCAGGCAACAACAGATGTTGGTGAGGATGCGGAGAAAGAGGATCTCTTTTGCATCGTTGGTGAAAATGCAAGCTGGTGCAGCCACTCTGGAAAACAGTATGGAGGTTTCTCAAAGAACTAAAAATAGAACTACCCTATGACCCAGCAATTGCACTACTAGGCATTTATCCAAGGGATACAGGTGTGCTGTTTCAAAGGGACACATGCACCTCCATGTTTATAGCAGCACTATCAACAATAGCCAAAGTATGGAAAGAACCCAAAAGTCCATTGATGGATTAATGGATAAAGAAAATGTGATACACACACACACACACACACACACACACACACACAATGGATTATTACTCAGCAATCAAAAAGAATGAAATCTTGCCATTTGCGACTACATGGATGGAACTGGAGGGTATTATGCTAAGTGAAATTAGTCAGAGAAAGACAAATATCATATGACTTCACTCATATGAGGACTTTAAGAGACAAAACAGATGAACATAAGTGAAGGTTTAGGAAACAAAAATAAATAAAAACAAGGAGGGGTACAAAACAAAAGAGACACATAAATATGGAGAACAAACTGAGGGTTGCTGGAGGGGTTGTGGGAGGGGGAATGGGCTAAATGGGTAAGGGGCATTAAGGAATCTACTGAAATCATTGCTTCACTATATACTAATTTGGATCTAAATTTTAAAAAATAAAAAATAAAGTTAAATTATAAAAAAAAAAAAAAACTAGACCGAGAAAAAAAGAGAGAAAGAAAGAAAGAAAGAAAAATCCCAAACACAAAACCTAACCTCACACCTAAATGAACTAGAAGCAGAACAGAAAATAAACCCCCAGGCTAGCAGAAGAAGAGAAATAATAAAGATTAGAGCAGTTATAAACAATATAGAATTTAAAAAAAAAAAAACAGATCAATGAATCTAAGAGCTCATTTTTTTTATAAAAAATAAACAAAATTGATAAACCCCTAGTCAGACTTCTCAGAGACAGAGAGAGACAGAGAGACAGAGAGAGGACCCAAATAGATAAAATCATGAGTGAAAAAGGACAGATCACAACCAACACCACAGGAATACAAAGAATTATTAGAGAATGCTATCATAAATTATATGCCAACAAACTGGAAAACCTGGAAGAAATTAACAAATTCCTCAACACCCACACACTACCAAAACTCACATGGGAAGAAATAGAAAATTTTAATAAACCCATTACCACCTAAGAAATTGAATCAGTTACCCAAAATCTCCAAACAAATAAGAGTCCTGGGCCAGATGACTTCCCAGGGGAACTCTACCAGTCATTTAAAGCAGAGTTAATACCTATCTTTCTCAAGCTGTTGCAAAAAATATAAATGGAAGGAAGGCTTTCAGACTCATTCCTTGATTCCCAAACCAGACAGCAATCCCACAGAAGAGGATAATTATAGACCAATACCCCTGATGAACATGAATGCAAAAATTCTCAACTAGATACTAGCAAATCGAATTCAATCGTATATTGAAAGAATTTTTCACCATGATCAAGTGGGATTCATTCCTGAGGTACAGGTTCAATATTTGCAAATCAATCAATGTGATATATCACATTAATTGAAGAAAGGATAAGAACCATATGATCCTGTCAATAGATGCAGAAAAAACATTTTACAAAATCCAGCACCCATTCTTAATAAAAACCCTCAAAAAAGTCGGGATAGAATGAACGTACCTTAACATCATAAAAGCCATATATGAAAAGCCCACGGTTAACATCATCCTCAATGAGGAAAGACTGAGATCTTTCCTCCTGAGATCAGAAACATGATGGGGACATCCACTCTCACCACTGTTGTTTAACATAGTGTTGGAAGTCCTAGCCTCAGAAATCAGACAACAAAATGAAAGCATCCAAATTGGAAAGAAGTCAAACTTTCCCTTTTTGCAGGTAACATGATTCTCTACATGAAAACCCAAATGGCTACACCAAAAAGCTGCTAGAACTGACACGTGAAATCAGCAAAGTTGCAGGATACAAAATCAATGCACAGAAATAAGTTACATTTCTATACACCAAGAATGATGAAACAAAAACAGAAATCAAGAAATTGATCCCATTGACAATTGCACCAAGAACCATAAAATACATATGAGTAAACCTAACCAAAGATGTAAAAGGTTTGTATACTAAAAACTATAGAAAAATTACAAAAGGAACTGAAGTAGACACATAGAAATGGGAAAAAAATCCATACTCATGGATTGGAAGAATGGATATTGTTAAAATGTCAATGCTATCCAAAGCACATTCAATTCAATCACAATCAAAATTGCACTGACATTCTTCTCAAAGCTAGAACAATCTTAAAATTTGTATGAAACCATAAAAGACCCCGAATAGCTAAAGTAATTTGAGAAAGAAAAAACAAAGCAGATCACAATCCTGGACTTTAGCCTCTACTACAAAGCTGTAATCATCAAGACAGTATGTTATTGGCACAAAAACAGACACGTAGACCAATGGAATAGAATAGAGAACCAGAATTGGACCCACAGTTGTATGGCCAACTAATCTTTGACAAAGCAAGAAAGAGTATCCAATGGAAAAAAAGACAGCCTCTTTAGCAAATGATGTTGGGAGAACTGGAAAGCAACATGCAGAAGAATGAAACTGGACCACATTATTACCCCACACACAAAAATAAACTCAAAATTAAAGACCTAATTGTGAGACAGGAAACCATTAAAATCCTGGAGGAGAAAACACGCAACAACCTCTTTGACATTAGATGCAGTCATTTCTGGCTCAACACGTCTCTGAAGGCAAGGTAATTAAAAGAAAAAAAAATGAACTGTTGGGACCTAATCAAGATAAAAACCTTCTGCACTGCAAAGGAAACAATCAATAAAACTAAAAGGCAACTGAAAGAATAGAAGAAGATATTTGCAAGTGACATATCGGATAAAGGGTTAGTATCCAAAATCTATAAAACACTTACCAAATTCAACACCTGAAAAACAAATATTCCAATGAATAAATGAGCAGAAGACATTAATAGACACTTTTCCAAAGAATACATTATGAAGACCAACAGACACATGAAAATGTGCTCAACATCACTCACCATCAGAAAAATACAAATCAAAACTACATTGAGATACCACCTCACACCAGAGTGGCTAAAATTAAAAAAATCAGGCAACAACAGATGCTGGAGAGGATGTGGATAAATGGGAACCCTCTTGCACTGTTGTTGAGAATGCAAACTTGTGCAGCTGCTCTTTAAAACACTGTGGAGGTTCCTCAAAAAATTAAAAATAGAATTACCCAATGACCCAGCAATAGCCCTACTAGGAATTTATCCAAAGAATACAGGAGTGCTGAATCATAGGGACACATGTACCCCAATGTTTATAGCAGCGCTTTCAACAAGAGCCAAATTATGGAAAGAGCCTAAATGTCCATCAACTGATGAATGGTAAAGAAGATGTGGTTTATAAATACAATGGATTACTACTTGGCAATGAGAAATAATGAAATCCTGCCATTTGTAACAATGTGGATGGAACTGGAGGGTATTATGCTAAGTGAAATAAGTTAGTCAAAGAAAGGTATCATATTTTTTCACTCTATGTGAAATGTGAGAAACTTAACAGAAGACCGTGGGGGAAGAGAAGGGGAAAAATAGTTTCAAACAGAGAGGAAGACAAACAATAAGAGACTCTTAAATGCAGAGAACAGACTGAGGGTTGATGAGGGTGGGACAGGGGCGAGGGAATAATGAGTGAAGGACATTGTTGGGATGAGCACTGGGTGTAGTATGTAAACGAATAATCATGGGAACCTACCCCCAAAACCAAGAGCACACTGCAAACACTGTATGTTAGCCAAATTGACAATACGTTATATTTTTAAAAAAGAAAAAAATTGTGTGTCTGCATTCTATGTGATGATGGCAACTCTAAAGATACACAATTTTATTGAAAATGTTGCCCAAAATTAGAAACAGCCCAGATACCTGTAGATAGAAGAATGGATAAACCAACTGTAGTATATTTAGACAGTGGAAACTTTCTTAACAATAGAAAGGGACAAAGTACTTATACATAACACAATATGGCTGCATCTTGAAAGCCTCATTCTTACTAAAAGAATCTAGACATACAAGAGCACAGATTATATGGTTCCCATTTATATGAAGTTCTAAAACAGGCAAAACCAATCTATGGCCAAAGACCACCAGAACAGTGGTTGCCTCTGGAGGGGATTTGGGGCAGGGGCCAGCAAGGAAATGATATCAGGGAACTTTCTGGGTGATTGTAATGTTCTGTATCATTTTGTTAAATTAATTAATTTATTTACTTATTAATTTACATCCAAGTTAGTTAGGATATAGTGCAACAATGATTTCAGGGGTAGATTCCTTAATGCCCTTTATCAGTTTAGCCCATCCCCCTTCCCACAACCCCTCCAGCAACCCTCTGTTTGTTCTCTATATTTAAGAGTTTGCCCCAGTCCCTGTTTTCATATTATTTTTGTTTCCCTTCCCTTATGTTAATCTGTTTTCTATCTTAAATTCCTCATATGAGTGAAGTCATATGATATTTGTCTTTCTCTGACTAATTCGCTTAGCGTAATACCCTCTAGTTCCATCCACATGGTTACAAATCGCAAGATTTAATTTGTTTTTTGTTTGCTGAGTAATCCTCCATTGTGTGTGTGTGTTTGTGTGTGTGTGTGTGTGTGTGTGTGCGTACGTGTGTATACCACCTTTATCCATTCATCTGTTGATGGACATCCAGGATCTTTCCATACTTTGGCTATTTTGATAATGCAGCTGTAAACATTGGGGTGCATGTACCCCTTTGAAATAGCACAGCTGTATACCTTGGATAACTACTTAGTAGTGCAATTGCTGGGTTGAAGGGAGTTCTGTTTTTAATTTTTTGAGGAACCTCCAAACTGTTTTCCAGAGCAGCTGCACCAGTTCACATTCCCACAAGCAGTGCAAAAGAGATCCTCTTCTCTGCCTCCGCACCAACATCTGTTGTTGCCTGAGTTGTTAATGTTAGCCATTCTGATGGGTGTGAGGTGGTTAAAGATATTCCTTCTTATATTTGATGATGACAACTCTAAAGGTATGCCTTATTTATTTTGCCAACAATTTTTATTTTTTTATTTTTATTTTTTTTAATTTTTTAACGTTTTATTTATTTTTGAGACAGAGAGAGACAGAGCATGAACGGGGGAGGGGCAGAGAGAGAGGGAGACACAGAATCGGAAGCAGGCTCCAGGCTCTGAGCCATCTGCCCAGAGCCCGACGCGGGGCTCGAACTCACAGACTTTGAGATCGTGACCTGAGCTGAAGTCGGACGCTTAACCGACTGAGCCACCCAGGCGCCCCTTGCCAACAATTTTTAAATCCAGTTTTATTTACCAAAGATTATGCCAGGCCATAGGAACTTAAGAAAAATTGGATTTGTGTTAAAATTTCATATAGATTTAGGATACTTACTTAATTAATTTTTTGATATGAAATTTATTGTCAAGTTGTTTTCCATACAGCACCCAGTGCTCATCCCAACAGGTGCCCTCCTCAATACCCATCACCGACCCTCCCCTCCCTCTCACCCTCTATCAACCCTCAGATTGTTCTCAGTTTTTAAGAGTGTCTTATGGTTTGGCTCCCTCCCTAACTTTTTTTTTCCTTCCCTTCCCCCATGGTCTTCTGTTAAGTTTCTCAGCATCCACATAAGAGTGAAAACATATGGTATCTGTCTTTTTCTGTATGACTTATTTCACTTAGTATAACACTCTCCAGTTCCATCCACTTTGCTACAAAAGGCCATATTTCATTCTTTCTCATTGCCACGTAGTACTCCATTGTATATATAAGCCACAATTTCTTTATTCATTCATCAGTTGATGAACATTTAGGCTGTTTTCATAATTTGGCTCTTGTTGAAAGTGCTGCTATAAACATTGGGGTACAAATGCCCCCATGCACCAGCACTCCTGTATCCATTGGGTAAATTCCTAGCAGTGCTATTGCTGGGTCATAGGGTATATCTCTTTTTAATTTTTTGAGGAACCTCCACACTGTTTTCCAGAGTGGCTGCACCAGCAAAAATGAACTATTGGGACCTCATGAAGATAAAAAGCTTCTGCACTGAAAAGGAAACAATCAACAAAACTAAAAGGCAACCAGTGGAATGGGAAAAGATATTTGCAAATGACATATAGGACAAAGGACTAGTATCCAAAATCTATAAGGAACTCACCAAACTCCACACCTGAAAAACAAATAATCCAGTGAAGAAATGGGCAGAAAACATGAATAGACACTTCTCTAAAGAAGACATCCAGATGGCCAACAGGCACATGAAAAGATGCTCAACGTCACTCCTCATCAGGGAAATACAAATCAAAACCACACTCAGATACCACCTTATGCCAGTCAGAGTGGCTAAAATGAACAAATCAGGAGACTATAGATGCTGGAGAGGATGTGGAGAAACAGGAACCCTCTTGCACTGTTGGAGTGATACTTAATTTAAAGAAATGATTTATCTCTAAGTTTATGTGAATAGAACTTCTTTATAGGGTTTATAAATTAATTTGGTAATATCATCCATAGGTAGGAATATGTCACCTAGGCATAAACATATGCATTCATGTGTACATAAATGTATATAAACATACAGACATTCCAACAGAGATCTTACAGCTTTTATTTTAAAATATGAGGTGAGGGGTGTCCGGATGGTTCAGTGGATTAAGCATCAAACTTTTGATTTTGGCTCAGGTCATGATATCACACTTGGTTAGTTCACGCCCCTCGTAGGGGTCTACTCTGGAAGCATGGAGCCTGCTTGGAATTCTCTCTCCCCCTCTCCCTAGCCCTCCCCCATTCATATGCTCATGCACGTTTTCTCTCTCTCAAAATAAAAAAAAATAAATTAAAAAAAGACTAAAAATAAATAAATAAATAAATAAATAAATAAATAAATAAAATTTGGGATCAATAAAACATAGTAATACAGTTGACCCTGCTTGCACTTTATATTTTTATCTAAATTGTTCTGACATGACACAAAGTGTGGTTACCTGTTTATCAATATTTATGGAGAAGCCCTTTAAAACGTTCTTTTGCCCTGACAAAAAATCCTATACAGTTTCTGGATTCAACTTAATCAGTGCCTGAAAGGATATTTAGCTGCTCTCTGGGTGTCTCCAAAATGTATCATAGACAAAACATCCAGTTCTCTTCCAAATAGCATTTTGTTCTTTTTTTCAGCCTCAGATGATTGCTTTTGGGGATCCATAACCCCTTGAGAGCCCTCAAGGAATGGCAGTAGGCTTAAAGCTCAAGTGAATAGGGGCTAACATGAGAAGGGAAAACTCTGGCAAGCTGAACAGAGAGAGATGTTGTGGTAAGGGTTATAAAGAGGACATATCAAAGGATTCAAGAACAATTGGAGTAAGATTCAAAGCAGTAAAAGGAGAAAGCAGAAAAAAAACTGATGTGAAGGGAGAAGTTTTAGAAAAGCTAGTTTGAATAGACATTAAATTTCTCCTACAGTTGATTAAAGTTCCAAATTATCCTTAGTAAAATCATAATAACAGCATGGAATCAGAATTAGTGAGGAATATTTTCAGTGAGAGTTCAAGAAAGAGGCTTTCAATACACTGACAAGCTACTAGGTTCTTAACTATGAATATCTTTACATGTAAGGAAAGAGAAATTTGGGACTTTTAACTTAGTTTCTTTTAGCCTGGCACTTAAACCTGTTTCTTACACAGGTGCTTGCTGTGTACTCTTATCCAGAGTTTAACAAAGAAACCTAGCATTCTGTACTGCCTCTCTTTGGGACCCTAACATATCTTCTAATTAGAACCCAAAGTTTTAGTAGCAAACTTTATCCATACCAGCTTTAAGAATATTTCTGAAGCAATTGTTTAGGAGTCAGTCACTAATGGATCTCAAATAGGAGTGAAGATAAATGTTTCAAAAGTGCACACTCAGGGTCCTGGGGGATGGTCTGGAGGTCCAAAAATGTACCTGACCTTATCTGAGTCTCATATCATCATCATCATCATCATCATCATCATCATCAAAACAGATCCAGACATTAGTTAAAGTAAGAAAAACATACATTATCCAGGACTATGACAATAGAGGGAGAGAAACCTCTTTACAGAATTGGGCTCAATTATAAATACATCAGGAGCAAGTGGTAGTTTTTAGCCAGGAAGCCTGGTGGGTGTCTGTAAATGAAAAATTACTAAAAGGAAACATCAAGGCTAAAGGAGTAGTTGACTAATCTACCCACAAGAGTCTTGATGAATACAGGGAAGGCTTATTTTACACACCCTGATAGATGGTGGAGGATAAGGAACTTGTTCAGACAATGACAATGCTCAGATATGGAGGAAGAAAGACTTTTGCTAAACTGACTTAGCTAAGGATTTTACAGTGGATAGGTGGGCCTATGGGAAGGCTTAGGAGCCTAATGTCTGGTGAATAAAAGAATCTGCATTATTAGCAAATGAAAATAAAACAACTGATCCACAGTGGAAGTGAGAAAGAATATGTCTAGAATACAGAACATCACTTAGACATTCTCTTAGTATTAACTGATATGCCCCGATTTGAGAGACCCCCCGAAAACAATCCACCAGAGTCCAGAGTCAAAGCCAAGCGGCAAGGGTCATTTATTGCGGGTTCGAACCTGGTCCTCCGCACACTCGTTGCTGGTGATGCTAAGAGGCCCCGAGCGAGGATCTTACAGCTTCTTTTATAGACAGGCACAAACAAGTTAGGGAATTTTTTGCGGTTACAGAGCTGTTATTGGTTGACATTTAAATTTGAACACTCAGCAGAACTTGATTGGTTCCCGCCTTTTTTCAAACCACTCAGGAAACTTGATTCGTTCCCGCCTTTAGGTCAGACCACAACTGGGCACGCCCTGGCTGGTCGCGGGAACAGCGGGGAGGGGAGGGAGGGGGAGGTCTTTTCTTTGCAGTTGTGAGTACACCTGGTAATTTTTCTCTTAGTCTCTCATTCCCCCCTCTCTTTGGTGCCTTAAGAGCCAATCTTGGATCTTATGTGTCTGACTCAAATGTTTCGGTAATGATGGGTTGGTATTGGGTCCTAAGGACCATCAGTTGGATTGTGTTAACTCAGTCTTTGATAAAGGCAACTAGTTTAATAATATAAGGCCCGAAGGTGAGGAGGAGAAGGAGGATTAAAAGGGGCCCAGCTAGAGCAGAAAGCAGGGTAGCTAGGCATGGGGACTGATTGAACCAAGACTCAAACCAGCCTTGTTGTTGTTCTTGTTCACGCCTCCATTTGGCCAGGCCTTCTCTAACTTTAGCCATGGACTCTGGGACTACTCTGGTGTGGTCAGCATAAAAACAACATTCTTCTCTTAAGGCTGCACATAAACCTCCCTGTTGGAGGAAGACTAGATCTAGCCCCCTTCGGTTCTGTAGGACTACTTCAGAAAGGGAGGTCAGAGATTTTTCGTGGTGCGAGATTGAGTCCTCAAGTCTGGCTATATCCTCATCAATGGCTGCCCTTAGGCTATTGAACCCTCGGTGCTGTATGGCTAGTGATGAGATCCCAGTTCCTGCCTCTATGGTACCGAGGCCAAATAAGGTGGCCAAGGTTATGGCCGTAAAGTTTTCCCATTTTGTTCTTATTGACTCTCTTGCTTCTGTCCCTTCTGTCCACAGATCATATACAACATTTTCTTGGTGGTAAATAACCTTTGGAAATATTAATACCATGATAACAATATTCGGGTGATGAATTAAAAACATCTCTGCTAACACATGGGGTGAGCTCTGTCTTAGAACAAATCCACCAACTGTCAGGAGCTGGAATTATCCATTTAGATTCATCTATAGAGTAATTAGTTGGGGCACAGAGCTGGATATGGCTAGAGGGGACCTTTCCTATACAAGTCCCATTGCCAGTGACCGCTTGCAGTGTGAGGCCGGGGCCCTTTTGATTCCACTTGCAAGCTGCTGGCGACTCTTCTCCTGATTGTGAAAAAGGGGCAGCTAGACCTATGGCTTCATAGAAGGGGGGTTTTATATCATAACATAGCCAGCAGGCCCTTGTTGCCTCAGGGTCCGATCGGTTTAAGGCCTCATATGCTGCTGTTAGCAATTTCCATAGGGAGTCTATGCCTTCTGGGTTCTGATTTTCTTGGACAGCTTGTGCTTTTACTCCTGGGGTAAGGACAGGGGTCCTGCTGGAGGGAGTAGTGGGGATCTGCCTGGGGATAGGCTCGTCTCTTTTTTTTTTTTTTTTCCTAATATCTGATTTGGCCCCACCGGTTGTACAAGAGGGGTGACTTTTAATTTCATTTGAATGGCAGTCCCAAAGAGGGGATATTGATATAAGTAGAGTCCCCAAGTGAGTCCTGAGACCCACCGCCTGTCCTTTTTCCCCTCCTCTGTAAATCTTACACAAATAAGGTTACAGTTTTCATCATACCTGGTGCAGGTACATGGTCAGACATAGGACATTTCAATAAATTGGGGTTTTACTTCCCCCTTCCATTCCCCATCATTGGAGGTGACACAACTCCAGGCTGTGCAATAGAGGGTTTCAAACCCTCCACATGTGTGCCTCATCGCCCCCGTCCTAAATCCCGGACATGCATAAAATCCATTTCTATTTACTGATACCCTCCTTTGCAGTTGCCTCCATTTACCTCCTTCCATTTCTTCTAATGGACTAATTTTTTTCTAAATTAAAATATAAATCTGGCCACCAGGTATTTAATGGGGCAGTTCCTAGGGTTTTGTTGTAGACTTCATGAGTCTCTAAATTAGTAATTTCCCATGTCAAATTATAGGGGTTGTGGGGGTTTGGATTTACAGACAGAATTTGCAGAACAATCAAGAGGAGGGCAAGTACCATAGATACGGCTCAGTCCATTGGCGGCGTAGGGTCAATTTTAAAGGATTGTCCTTAGTCTGATCAACAGTCCAGATTGTCTTTGAAGGTCCAATGAGGTCTGAGAACGGGTCCACTGGTTTGGTGTGGGCAAAATGGATCCAGGTGGCGATTCCGTCTACTTTGATGGCAGAAGCATTGCCAGGATGACCTGGAAGGGTCCTTTCCACCTGGGCTCCAGAGTTCCCTGCCGATGACGTTTGATGAGGACCCAATCCCCTGGCCGGAATTGATGTGGAATAGGCGGGGGTCCAGTCTCATGGAGTTCCTTTAATTTGGGCCATACATCTTCATGGACCCTCTGCAAGGCTTGTAGGGAGAACAAGAATTCAAGACTATTATCGTTCTCAACTTTGACAAGGTTATCTGTTAGGTTAGGGATGATGGGGGGTCGTCTACCATGTATTATTTCATTGGGTGTGAGTCCCAGTTTGTATGGGGAATTATGCACCCTGAACAGAGCGTAGGGGAGAAGGACCACCCAATTAGCGCCAGTCTCCATGGTCGATTTGGTTAGGGTCTCCTTTAATGTTCTGTTCATTCTCTCTACCTGTCCTGAGCTTAGGGGTCGGTATGCACAATGTAATTTCCAATCAGCCCCAAGTATGGAAGCCAGTCCCTGACTTACCTTAGAGATGAATGCAGGTCCATTGTCTGACCCTATCATTACTGGAAAACCATGCCTGGGCAGGATTTCTTCCAGGATCTTTTTGGCTACAATCTGCGCTGTTTCATTCTTGATTGGAAAGGCTTCAGTCCATCCTGAAAAGGTATCTACAAAAACTAGCAAATACTTATATCCATATTTTCCTGGTTTTACCTCAGTGAAATCTACTTCCCGATAGGTCCCCGGTCTGCTCCCTCTTTGTCTTACCCCAGTTGTCTGAGGATTGCTACTCGCATTGTTGAGTTGGCACACTGTACATTTAGTGACTACTTGATCGACCTTATCAGAGACATTTCTGATTTTTAGTCCAGTCTGTCTCAGTAAGTCCAACATTCGCCGGGAACCTAAGTGGGTGCTGCGATGGATCCGCTCTAGAACTTGCCATCCTAGTTTATCTGGGAGTATAATGCTGCTTTTGGAGTCTCTCCACCAGCCATATTTGATTCGGGCCATAGGAAGTTTACTCATCCATTGAATGTCGCTTTCTGAATACTCAGGGCTGGGGGGCAATTCCCGGGGTCCAGGGTCTGGCAGCTGTACAATCAGCAATTGCGCTGGGGGCCGAGCTATGTTTTATGCAGTCTGATTGGCCGAATTGTTGCCCCGGGAAACTGGGTCGGCTGTCTTCTGGTGTCCTGGGCAATGCACAATCGCTAGCTTTTTGGGTTCCCATAAGGCTGCTAGCAGGGCTAGAATCTCTTCTTTATTTTTGATGTCTTTCCCTTCAGCTGTGAGGAGCCCCCGTTCTCTGTATATCACCCCATGTACATGAGCGGTGGCAAAGGCATATCGACTATCAGTGTACACGGTTAGCTTGCAGTCTCTCCCTAATTTTAGGGCCTGGGTTAAGCCTATTAGTTCAGCTTTCTGGGCCAAGGTTCCAGGGGGTAGGGCTTCTGCCCAAATCACCTCGGTTTCTGAAGTTACGGCCACCCCCGCATACCTTTGTCCTTGGTGAACGAAGCTGCTTCCGTCGGTAAAACAGATGGCGTCCGCATCCAATAATGGTGGTCCTGCAAGTCCTCCCAGACCCCATAAACTTGAGTCAGTATGTCGGCGCAGTCATGAAGTGGGGTTCCCATGTCTGAGTCTGGCAGCAGTGATGCTGGGTTCAGGGCCGTTGGGGGGGTGAAGATGACCCTGAGGGGGTTCAACAGCAGTCCCTGGTAATGAGTGAGTCGGGCATTGCTCAGCCATCGGTCAGGCGGCTACTTGAGGATGCCCTCGATGGCATGCGGGGTGGTGACTTGTAGCTCTTGGCCCATGGTCAGCTTATCAGCGTCCTTTACCATTAGGGCAGTGGCTGCAACCATCCGGAGACAGGGTGGCCATCCGGCGGCCACTGGATCTAGCTTTTTAGACAGATAGGCTACTGGCCTGCGCCAAGGGCCCAAATGCTGGGTTAGCACCGCCTTGGCTATGCCCCGGTTTTCATCTACATATAGGTGGAAGGGTTTGGAGACATCGGGGAGTCCCAGGGCAGGTGCTGATAGCAGAGCAGTTTTGCTTCGTTGGAAGGCCTGTTCAGCTTCTTCCATCCAACTAAAGGGCTGTTGATCTTTTGTTGCCTGGTATAAAGGTTTTGCTAATTCAGCAAACCCTGGTATCCATCATCTGCAGAACCCAGCCGACCCTAGGAATTCCCTCACCTGTCGGGGTGTCTGCGGTCTGGGAATATGAAGGACAGTCTCTTTCCCGGCATCCGTTAGCCAACGTTGTCCCCCTCTCAGTAAGTAACCCAGGTAAGTTACCTCTGACTTGCAGATCTGAGCCTTCTTTGCTGAGGCGCGGTAGCCTAAGGTTCCCAGAGTTCACAGGAGACCTTCGGTTCCCTGGATGCAGGCTTCGGGTGTCTCGGCAGCTATTAAGAGATCATCAACATACTGTAGGAGAATTATATTAGGGTGTTGTTGTCTGTACTCACTTAAATCTTCGTGTAGAACCTCGTCGAGCAGGGTCGGAGAGTTCTTGAATCCTTGTGGCAGTCTGGTCCAAGTGAGCTGGCCATTTATGCCCCTGTCTGGATCTGTCCACTCGAATGCAAATAGCTCTTGACTTTTAGGCGCTAGTGGTAGGCTGACAAAAGCATCTTTTAGATCCAGAACAGTATACCATTGTTTTTGTGGGCTGAGGGCGCTCAGGAGAGTATACGGGTTAGGAACGGTTGGATGTATGCCCATCACCCGCTTATTGACTTCTCTCAGGTCCTGCACTGGTCTGTATTCCCTGCTGTTGGGTTTGCGCACGGGCAGCAGGGGTGTATTCCATGCTGAGTGGCAGGTGTGTAGGACCCCGAAGTCAAGGAGGCGGCGGATATGCGGTGTGATGCCATTTTTGGCTTCCGCGGGCATAGGGTATTGGCGCATGCGGACGCGGTCCGTCCCGGGCTTGACCTCTATAAATAGGGCTGGGCGATGTTTTGCTAACCCCATACCACCCGTTTCTGCTCACGTGTCTGGGAAGCATTGAAGCCAGGGCTCGATGCCCTGAACCAGAGGAGTGGGTTCCTGATGGAGCCTATATTCATCTTCTAGTTTCACAGTGAGTACAGATATGGGTTGGTTGTGGACGTCAGTCACTGTGGGTCCCCCCGGTTGGAAATGAATTTGGGCACCCATTTTGGTAAGCAAATCCCTCCCCAACAGGGGCAGGGGCTGTCGGGAATGACCAGGAAGGAGTGGGTTACCTTTCCAGTTCCTAAGTCCACAGTCCTCTGAGTTGTCCAGGGGTACTTCTTTATTCTGGTGGCACCATGTACCCAGGATGATTTTTCAGATACTTTTCCATGGGGCTTGACCAGAACTGAGTGCTGTGCCCTGGTATCAACTAGGAACTGGACCGGGGTCCCCTCCACTTGCAATGTTACCCTAGGTTTGGGGAGGGGATCCGAACCCCGTCCTCCCTATTCTGTATCTTGGGTAAACAGTATGGGGGCTATTTTAGGCTGCCATTGTCCTTGGCTGGGGCGGGGTTGTTTCTTCCTGGGGCATTCTCATATCCAATGGCCTTTTTCTATACAATAGGCACATTGATCTTTATCTAAGTGCCGCCTGGGAGGGCGTGTTGTTTGAGTGCCTTCTGGGGGTGGCTGTTCTTTCTGGACTCTAGCGGGCAGGACTTTAGTCATTTTCTCTGTGACCTTGATCTGTCTGTCTTCTGGGGCATCCCTGTTGTTGTAGACCCGTTGTGCTATACGGAGCAGATCCTGGATCTGTTTACCTTCTAAATCCTCTAGCCTTTGGAGTTTTTTCTTAATGTCAGGAGTTGCTTGATTTACAAAGGACATAACGACAGCAGCTTGGTTCTCAGGGACTTCTGGATCCATGGGTGTAAACTGCCTAAAGGCTTTCATTAATCTCTCTAAGTAAGCAGCTGGACTCTCTGCCTTTCCCTGTAAGACCGAATATACCTTAGCCAAATTGGTGGGCTTGCAAGCTGCAGCCCAGAGACCAGCCATCAGAGTTTGGCGATAAATGAGTAGCCTTCCCCTACCTTCTGTCGTGTTGTAGTCCCATTCGTCCTGTGGAGGTCTGGTTAGGGGGAAAGCCTCATTAATGAGGTCAGGGTTAGATGTCTGCCGACCGCCGTCTCCGGGAACCAGCTTTCTTGCTTCTAATTGGATCCTCTCTCGCTCCTCTGTAGTGAACAGGATGCGGAGGAGCTGCTGACAGTAGTCCCAGGTGGGCTGGTGGGTGAACATGAGACTGTCTAAAAGAGCTATTAGGTCTTTAGGGTTATCAGGGAATCGAGCGTTCTGTGTTTTCCAGTTGTAAAGGTCACTGGTGGAAAAGGGCCAATACTGGAGTCAGGGTTGCCTGTTTCATCGGGGGGTCCTATTTCCCGCAGGGGTAGGGCCACAGTGGAGTCGGGGAGGCGAGGGTTTGGCTCACGCTGGGTGCGCCCGCGGGTTCGGCCGGCTGGCCCCTCGCGGTTGGTTTCATTTTCAATGGGGCCCAGCACGGCTGCTGCCTCCTGTCCTCCTGGTTCCAGCGCAGCTGCTGCTTCCCGTCCTCCCGGTTCTGCTGGGGGGGCAACTAGCGGGGCGACTGGTGGGGTGGCTGCTGCAGGCAGGGCCTGGGGTACGAGGGGAGGGGAATGATAGGGTGGAGGGTCTAAGGATAGTAGGTCCTATCGGGCAATATGGGATACAAGGGCATGGCTGGCATCCTTGATTTTGGGGGATCTGCAGGCCGCATGGCAAGGACCTTACACGTTCCCGAGGATAGGAAGGGGGCCAACCAAGGGGGTGGATTTTCCACTAAATTCCACCATACAAGAATGTAGGGGATCTGATCCGGGTGTCCCTCACGACCCGGTAGAAAAATCTTTGCTTTCACCTTAGCAATTATAGGGAGGCAGAAAGTTCCTTCGGTTGGCCATCCAACGCCGAAGGTTGGCTATTCAGAGTGGCAGAGCGTTATTAATTTTCCCCGCCAGATATCTAAACTCAAATTCTGTCCTCTGGTTCTAACATCCCTGAAGTTAGCAAGAGGAGAGAAAGGGGAGTGCTTTGAGATTGGCCCATCTATATCCTGGAGGTGGAGGAAAAGATTAAAAGGAGAAACAGTAAAGTTATGAGGATTTCTGGCTGGGCCAGGCCAGGTCACCTGTGAAAGAGAAGGAGTTTAACACTTAAAGGTTATAGAATAGAGAACACAACACTTAGATCGCTAGCGCGTTTCAGGTGTCTGCCACCCGAACAGAAAAATTCTGATGGGCCCAAAAAGGTGCCCCAGATGGGTGCCAGTGGACATCTCCTACTGGACCCGACCGACTGCCCTATAGCGCGTCCGCCAGGGTTGTGTGAGTCACCGATACAGATCCCGCGCGGGAGAGCCAGAAACGAACAGACAAACAGAAACGGACAGAGCCGGCTCACTTACCGATCGGTCTCAGGGATGACCCGTTGACTTGGGGTCTGGTGGGTTTGGGGGGATCCCGGACGATCCCCCAAATGATACGCCCGGATTCGAGAGACCCCCCGAAAACAATCCACCAGAGTCCAGAGTCAAAGCCAAGCGGCAAGGGTCGTTTATTGCAGGTTTGAACCTGGTCCTCCGCGCACTCATTGCCGGTGACGCTAAGAGGCCCCGAGCGAGGATCTTACAGCTTCTTTTATAGACAGGCACAAACAAGTTAGGGAATTTTTTGCGGTTACAGAGCTGTTATTGGTTGACATTTAAATTTGAACACTCAGCAGAACTTGATTGGTTCCCGCCCTTAGGTCAGACCACAACTGGGCACGCCCTGGCTGGTTCCGGGAACGGTGGCGGCGGGGGAGGGGGGGGGTCTTTTCTTTGCAGTTGTGAGTACACCTGGTAATTTTTCTCTTAGTCTCTCATAACATGTTCTAAGATTAAGGGCAATGTAAAACTGATAACATAATCCAAGCAGGACAAGTATACTATAGTCCAGATGCTTCAGGAATAAAAATTTGGGTTAACCCATCAGCTAAAGGACCATCCTGAATCATTCCTTCCAGTTCAAGAATGCATAATTAGAGTAGCATACTTAATAGATGTAACAATTAACATTTATTTCCTGACCTGCAGAATGAGGCTATTATCATGGGAAAGGCCACATGGAAGCCATAATAATTACCTTTACCTAGGAAGATAGTAAATCAAAAGCAATACCTAACATTCCTTTAGGGATTGCAGAGATACTTGCCAACATCAAAGATGCAAGATGCAAGATGCAAGAGTGGTGATTTCCATCACATCCACATTCAATATTTCTATTTGGCTTTGAGGTACAGAGGTTGATCTGTGTAAGAAAAAGAATGGATTATTACTAGCTTAACCAAGTAGTGATCCTATGGTAGTTGCTATGCCAGTTGTAATTTCATTTCTTGAGCAAATTCACATACCTTCTCGTACCCAGTATGAAGCTATATCTTTTTCTCTATCTTTCCATAAAGCCCACCAGTAACAATTTCTTTAATTATTCAAGGACAAAAAATATATTCATGGTCATACTTTAGAAGTATATTAACTCTCCAGCCTTATCACAGTTTAGTTCTTCAGGGATCTTGGTTTCCTCTTTCTTACAAAGATACTACATTGATATATTGCACTGATGACTTTATATTGATTGGACCTACTGAGCAAGCAGGAATATAAACTTCTTGATAAAACATTTGGATTTTAGCTGGTATAGAATATAGCAAATAAAATGAAAGCATGTACTAACTCAGTGATATTTTTAGGAGTCCTGTGGTATAGGGATTGCCCAGATCTCCTATGTAAAGTGAAGGGTAAGTTTTTTCAACGTGTGTGTGTGTGTGTGTGTGTGTGTGTGCATGTGTGTATATGTATTTAAATTCCAGTGTAGTTAATACACAGTG
The DNA here is from genome assembly GCF_046562875.1 of Panthera onca. Lineage (NCBI taxonomy): Eukaryota > Metazoa > Chordata > Mammalia > Carnivora > Felidae > Panthera > Panthera onca. Next base: position 23,171,509 of record NC_138344.1, read on the forward strand.
TTGTATTAGTTTCAAGTCTACAATATAATGACTCAACAATTCTATATATTACTAAATGGTCACCAAGAGAAGTGTTCTCCTATTCCCCTTCACCTATTTTGCACATTTCTCCTACTCACTTCCCCCATAGTAACCACTGTTTGTTATTTACAGTTAACAGTCTGCTTTTTTTTCATTTTTCCCCTTTGTTTGTGTTTTTTTTTCCTACATTCCACATATGAATGAAATTATATGGTACTTGTGTCTCAGACTACTTCATTTTGCTTAGAACTATACTCTCAAACTGAGAACAAACTGAGGGTTGATGGGGGTGGGAGGGAGAGGAGGGTGGAGGATGGGTATTAAAGAGGGCACCTTTTGGGATGGGCACTGGGTGTTGTATGGAAACCAATTTGATAATAAACTTCATATTAAGAAAAAAAAGAACTATACTCTAGATCCACCTATTTTGTTTCAAATGGTAAGATTTAATTCTTTTTTATGGAGAAACAATACTCTCCTCTGTGTGTGTGTGTGTGTGTGTGTGTGTGTGTGTGTGTGGTGTAACATCTTCCTTATACAGTCATCTATTGATGGACATTTGGGCTTCTTCTAAAACTTAGCTATTGTAAGCAATGCCACAGTAGTCAGGGTTGTGGATATTCCCTCAACTTAGTGTTTTTGTATACTTTGGGTAAAAAACCAGGAGTGCAATTACAGGATCATATGTAGTTCTACTTTTAATTTTCATTTTCTTCCTTTTTATATTGTTATTTAATTCCACTATAGTTGACATACAGTGTTAATTAGATTCAGGTATACAATAAAGAAATTCAACAATTCCATACATCACCCAACAGGTATTGTCCTTAATACCTGTCACATATTTAATACATATGCCCACCCCACCCCCCTAGAAACCATCAGTTCTCTATAGTAAAGGTCTGTTTCCTAGTTTCTCTCTCTCTCTTTCTCTCTCTCTTTTTTTTATTTTGTATTTTTTAAATTCTAAATATGAGTGAAATCATATGGTATTTGTCTTTCTCTGCCTTATTGCACTTAACATTATATTCTATAGTTCCATCCATGTGGTTGCAAATGGCAATATTTCATTCCTTTTTAATAACTGAATAATATTTCACTATACCTGCATCCAAGAGGCTAATTTTAGACCTAAAGACACCTGCAGATTGAAAGTAAGGGTATGGAGATCCACTATCATGCTAATGGATATCAAAAGAAAGCAAGAATAGCCACAGTTATATCAGACAAACTAGATTTTAAAACAAAGAGTGAAATAAGAGATTAAGAAAGGCATTATATCATAATTAATGGGTCTATCCACCAAGAAGACCTAGCAATTATAAATATTTATGCCTCCGACTTTGAAGCACCCAGATATATAAATCAATTAATCACAAACTTAAAGAAAGTCATTGATAATAATACAATAATGCCATGGGACTTTAGCACCCCACTTACAGCAATGGACAGATCATCTAAGCAGAAAATCAACAAGGACACAATCGCTATGAATGACACAATGGACCAGATGGATTTAATAGATATATTCAGAACATTTCATGCTAAAGCAGCAGAATACACATTCTTCTTGAGTGCACAAGAAACATTCTCCAGAATAGATCACAAATCAGCCATAAGAAGTACAAAAAAATTAAGATTATACCATGCATATTTTCACACCACAATGCTATGAAACTTGAAGTCAACTACAAGAAAAAAAATTGGAAAGACCACAAATACTTGGAGATTAAAGAACATACTACTAAGAATGAATGGGTTAATGAAGAAATTAAATAGTAAATAAAGAAGTACATGGAAGCCAGTAAAAATGACAAAGTGGCAGTCCAAAACTTTGATGCTAGGTGGTCATAAAGAGAGAAGTACATAGAAATCCAGGTCTTTCTCAAGAAAGAGGAAAGGTCTCAAATATACAACCTAACCTTACACCCAAAGGAGCTGGGAAAAGAACAGCAAATAAAGGACAAAAGCAGCAGAAGAAGGGAAATAATAAAGATTAGAGCAGAAGTCAATGGTACCAAAACCAACAACAACACCAACACCAACAACAAAACAATAAACAAAAACAGTAGAACAGATCAATGAAGCTAGGAGTTGGTTCATTGAAAGAATTAACAAAATTGATAAATCCCTACCAATATTTATCAAAAAGATAAAGGAAAGGACCCAAATAAACACAGTCACGAATGAAGGAGGAGAGATCACAACCACCACCACAGAAATAGAAACAGTAATAAGAGAATATATAAGCAACTATATGCCAACAATATGGGCAAACTGAAAGAAATTGGTAAATTCCTAAAAACATATAAACTATAAAAACTGAAGCAAGAAGAAATAGAAAATTGGAACAGACCCATAACCAGGAAAGAAATGGAATCAGTAATCAAAAATCTCCAAACAAACAAGAATCCAGGGCTGGATGGCTTTCCTAGGGAATTCTACCAAACCTTTAAAGAAGAAGTAATACCTATTCTTTTGAAGTTGTTACAAAAAATAAAAAAGAAAGGCAAACTTTAAACTCATTCTATGAGGCCAGTATTACCTTGATTCTAAAACCAAAGACCCCACTAATAAAGATAATTACAGACCAATTTCCCTCATGAATATGGGTTCAAAAATTATCAATAAGATACTAGCAAACCAGATCCAACAATACATTAAAAGAATTATTCACCATGATCAAGTGGGATTTATTCTTGGGCTGCAGGAGTGGTTCAATATCTACAAATTAATCTCACATGATACATCACCTTAATAAAAGAAAGGATAAGAAGAACATGATCTGCTCAATAGATGCAGAAAAAGCTTTTGACAAAGTACAGCAACTTTTATTGATAAAAGCCCTCAAGAAAGTGGGGGTAGAAGTAACATACATGAACATCATAAAGGCCATGTATATAAAGACCCACAGCTAATATATCCTCAATGGGGAAAAATTGAGAGGTTTCCCCCTAAGGTCACAAACATGAAAGGGATGTCTCCTCTGTCACCACTGTTTTTCAACATAGTAATGGAAGACCTGGCTTCAGCTATCAGACAACAACAAGAAATAAAAGGCATCCAAGCTTAGAAGGAAGAAGTCAAACTTTTACTCTTCACAGATGACATAATACTCTATGTGGAAAACCCAAAAGACCACAAAAAAAACTGCTAGAACTGATACATGAATTCATCAAAGTCATAGGATATAAAATCAACTTACAGAAATCAGTTGTATTTCTATCCACCATTAATGAAGCAGCAGAAAGAGAAATAAAAAATTGATCCCATTTACAATTGCACAAAAAAAGATGAAATACCTAGAAATAAACCTAACCAAAAAGGGAAAACATCTGTCTTTTGGAAACTATAGAAAGCTTGTGAAAGAAATTGAAGGCACACAAAAAATGGGAAAACATTCCATACTCATGGATTGGATGAACAAATATTGTTAATATGTCTATATTACACAAAGCAATCTACACATTCAGTGCAACCCCTATCAAAATAATATCATTATTCTTCCCAGAGCTAGAACAAACAATTCTCAAATTTGTATGGAATCAGAAAAGACCCTGAATAGCCCTGAATAGCCAAAGTAATATTGAAAAAGAAAATCAAAGCTGGAGGCATCACAATTCCACACTTCAAGCTGTATTAAAAAGCTGTAATCATCAAGACAGTATGGTACTGGCATAAAAACAGACACATAGATCAATGGAACGGAATAAAGAACCCAGAAATGGACCCATAAAGTATGGCCAACAATCTTCAACTAAGCAGAAAAGAGTGTCTAATGAAAAAGTGAGAGTCTCTTCAGCAAATGGTGCTGGGAAAACTGGACAGTGACATGCAAAATGAAACTAAACCACTTTCTTACATCATACACAAAAAGAAATTCAAAATGGATACTGTATGTGTGTACACACACACACACACACACACACACACATACACATTCATACACTGGAATATTACTCGGTGGTCAAAAAGAATGAAATTTTGCCATTTGCAACAATGTGAATGGGACATGAATGTATTATGCTAAGTGGAACAAGTCAGTCAGATAAAGAAACATATCATACGATTTCACTCATACGTATAATTTAAGAAACAAAACTGATGAACAGAAGGGAATCAAAAATAAGATAAAAACAAAGAGGGAGGCAAATCATAAGATATTCTTAAATACGGAGAACAAACTGAGGGTTGCTGGAGGGAGGTGGATGGGAGGATGGGCTAAAAGGGTGATGGGCATTAAGGAGGGCTCTTCCTGATGAGCACTGGGTGTTATATGTAAATAATGGGTCACTAAATTCTACTCCTGATACCATTATTACACTATATGTTAACTGACTTGGATTTAAATTTTATTTTTTTCTATTTTATATGTATACATATATACTACCTCCTCTTTATCTCTTAATCTATCAATGGACACTTGGGCTGCTTCCATAATATGGCTGTTGTAAATAATGCTTCTATAACAATGCAAGAGCCTGTATCCTTTTGAATTTGTTTTTTTCCTATTTTTTTGGATAAATACCCACTATTGGCAATTACTAAATCATATGGTAGTTCTATTTTTAATTCTTCTAGTAACATTCATACTGTTTTCCACAGTGGCTACACATAGTTGAATTTACACAAGAGTGAAAGAGGGTTCCTTTTTCTTCACATCCTCACCAACATTTGGTGTCTCATGGGATTTTGATTTTAGCGATTCTAGCAGGTGTGAGGTGAAAATGCATTGCAGTTTTGATTTGCATTTTCATAATGAGTGACGTTAAGAATCTTTTCATGTGTCTGTTGACCATCTGTAGGTCTTATTTAGATAAATGTCTGTGCCTGTCTTCTGCTCATTTTAAAATTGTATTATATGATTTTTGGGTGTTGAGTTATATTAATTCTTTATGAATTTTGGATAATAAGATTTTATCATATATTTATCAGATATCAGAAGCTCATACATAATATACTATTTTTCAAGTTTTTACTTAAATTCCAGTTAGTTAACATATAGAATAATAATAGTTTCAGGTATAGAATTTGGTGGTTCATCACTGAAATGGTTTATCACAGCACCCAGTGCTCAACTCAACAGGTGAACTCCTTAATCCTAATCATTCATTTAACCCACCCCTGACCACTTCCCTTCCAGTAACCCTCACTTTATTTTGTGTAGTTAAGAGTCTGTTTTCTGGTTTTCCTTTGTTTTATGTTGCCCCTATGTTCTTCTGTTTTATTTTTTTTGTTTTTTAATTTAACATATAAGTGAAATAATATGTTATTTGTCTTTCTGTGACTTATTGCACTTAACATAATACTCTCTGGTCCCTTCCATATCGTTGCAAAGGCAAGATTTCATTATTTTTATGGCTAAGAAATATTCTATCTATATTTATATCTATATCATCTATATCCATATATCTATATCTATTCATCAGTCAATGGACACGTGGGCTGTTTGCATCATTTGGCTATAGTTGGTAATGCTGCTATAAACATTGAGGTGCATGTATCTCACTGAATCGTTTTTTTTTCAATCCTTGGGGTAAATACCTACTAGTGCAATTGCTGGGCAGTAGGGTATTAGGTTTTCTATTTTTAACTTTTTGAGAAACCTCCATACTGTTCAGAGTGGCTGCATCAGTTTACATTCCCATCAACAGTGTAAGAGGGTTTCCTTTTCCACTTTCTTGACAACACCTGTTGCTTCCTGTTTTGTTAATTTTAGTCATTCTGACTGATGTGAGTTTGTATCTCATTTAGTTTTGATTTGTATTTCTCTGATGACGAATGATGTTGAACATCTTTTCATGTCTCTCTTAGCCATTTGTATGCTTTCTTTGGAAAAATGTTCATTGATATCTTCTTCACACTTTTTAACTGGATTATTAATTTTTGTGGGTGTTAAGCCTTATACATTCTTTATATATTTTGGATAGTAACCTTTTATCAGATATGTCATTTGCAGATATATTTTCCCATTCCGTTGATTGTCTTTTAGTTATGTTGACTGTTTCCTTCACTGTGCAGAAGTTTTTATCTTGATGAAGTCTCTCTATACTTTATGTGTGCTCTTTCTCCTCTCTCATTTACGATTTTATCTGAGTCTTCTTTTGTGTGACAAGCCAGGCTAGAGAGTTATCAATTTTATTTTCAAAGAACCAGCTCCTGCTTTTATTGATGTAGTCTATTGGGATTTTTTGTTTGTTTGTTTCTATATTATTTATTTTTGCTCTGATCTGTACTATTTCCTTCCTTCTCATGTTTTTAAGTTCTGTATGTTGTTGATTTTCGAAGTGTTTTATGTCTAATGTTAGGTTATTTGATATTTTTCTCGCTTCTTGATGTAGGTCTGTATTGCTATAAACATTATTTTCAGGAACACTTTTGCTGCATCCCAAAGGCTTTGGAACATTGTGTTTTCATTTTCTTTTGTTTCCATGTAATTTTTCTTTCTTCTTTTATTTACTGGGTGACCCACTCATTGTTAAGTAGCATGTTATGTGATCTCCATGTTTCTGTGTCATTCCGGTTTTTTTTTTTTTTTATTTTACTTGTGGTTGATTTTTGGTTTCATAGTGTTGTGGTCAGAAAATATGTGTGGTATGATTTCACAATTTCTGTACTTGTCTGAGCCCTGTTTTGAGACATAGTAGTGATCTATTCTGGAGAATGTTCCATGTGCACTTGAATGGAATCTGTATTCTGCTGTTTTAGGGTAGAATATTCTGAATGTATCTGTTCAACCCATCTGTTCCACTATGTCACTCAAAGCCATTGTTTCCTTGTTGATTTTATGCTTAATCTTTTCATTGATGTATATGGGATATTAAAGTCCCTCACTATTATTGTATCATGCTCCATCATTTCCTTTATGTTATGAACTGTTTTTGTATTTTGGGTTCTTCTATGTTGAGTGCATAAATATTTACAATTGTTACATCTTCTTGTTAGATTGTCTCATTATTGTATAACATTCTTCCTTGTTTATTGTTACAATTTTTGTTTTAAAGTAAATTTTGTCTGATATTAGTATTGCTACTCCATCATTCTTTTCACGTCCATTTGTATGATGGATGTTTTTCCATCCTTTCACTTTCAATCTGCAGATGTTTTAGGTCGAGATGAGTCTCTCATAGGCTTCATATATGGGTATCTTGTCCTTTGTTATTGTTTTTTTGTTTGTTTATTTGTTTGTTTTAACCAATTATGTCACCCTATGTCTTTTGATTGGAGCATTTAGTCCATTCACATTCAAAGTAATTATTGATAGATAGTAATTATTTATTGTCATTTTATTATTTGTTTTATGGTTGTTTCTGAAGATATTCTCTCACTCTCTTTTGCCTTTATGTCTCTCATATTTTTTCTGATTTTCTTTAGTGATATATTTGAATTCCTTCTCTTTATTCTTTGCATATTTTTAGTGTTTTTTGTATATATGGTTACCAATTGGTTTGTATAAAACCTCTTCTGCCTGTATCTGTCTATATTAATTTGATGATTATTTAAGTTTGAACCCATTCTTTACTGCTCTCCTCCCCATGTTTTGGATATATGTTGTTATATTTTACCACCTTTTATTTTGTGAGTTCCTTGCTTTTTTTACAGAAATATTTATTTTTTTACTGTTTTTACTGTAACAGTCTTTGTATACTGTTACTTCTGGTCTCTCCTTTCCACTCAAAGATTCCCCTTTAATATTTCTTGCAGGGCTGGTATACTGGTCATGAACTTCTTTAGTTTTTGTTTGTCTGGGAAACTCTTTACCACTCTATTCTGAATTATAGCCTTGTAAGAGAGAATTCTTTGTTGCAGGCTTTTCCCATTCAGTACTCTGAATATATCAAGCCACTCTCTCTGGCTTGCAAAGTTTCTGACAAAAAGTCTGATATCTATATGTGTTTTCTTTTATAACTTTCTTCTCCTCTTATCTTGTTGCTCTTAATATTTCTCCTATATATACATTTTTCAATTTTAATTACAATATGTCTCAGTGTGGGTGTGCTTTTGTTGATTTTGATGAGAGTTATCTGTGCCTCTTAGATATAGATATTTGTTTCCTTCCCCAGATTAGGGAAGTTTTCAGTTATTATGTCTTCAAATAATGTTCTGCCCCCTTTTCTCTGTTCTTTTTCTTCTGGGACCCCTATAATTTGAATGTTATTATGTTTTATGGAACCACTGAGCTCCCTAAGGCTATTCTTTTGTTCCATAATCCTTCTTTCTCTCTTTTGCTCAGCTTGATTATTTTCCATCACTGTCTTCTTGGTCATTATTTGTTCCTGTGCTTTTTCCACTCTGCTGATCATTTCATCCAGTGTGTTTCTCATTTTGTTTATTGAGCCCTTTATCTCTGCTGTGTTATTCCTTATCTCTGTGTTAAGGGCTTCACTTATGTCTTGACTTTTCTCAAGTCCAGTGAATGCACTTATGATCTGGACTCTGAAAACTATAAAATAATGGTGAAAAAAATTAAGATTGCATAAACAAACAGAAAGATAATCCATAGAAATCCACAGATTCAATGCAATCTTTATCAAAATATAAACAGTATCTTTCACAAAAGTAGAACAAATAATACTAAATTTGTATGGAACCATGAAAGAACATGAAAAGCCAATGCAATCTTGAAAAAGAACAAAACTGGAAGTATAACAATCCCAGATTTCAAGATATACAACAAAGTTCTAATAATCAAAACAGTGTGGTACTGTCATGTAAATAGATACTTAGATCAATGGAACATATTAGAGAACCCAGAAATAAACCCATGCTTGTGTGGTCAGAAATCTATGACAAAGGAGGGAAGAATATACAATCAAGAAAAAGTCTCTTCAATAAATGATGCTGGAAAAACTGGACAACTACAAGTAAAAGAAAGAAACTGGACCATTTTTTAACACCATACACAAAAATAAACTCAGATGGATTAAAGGCCTAAAGTTGAGACCTGAAACCTTAAAAATCCTAGAAGAGAGTAGAAGCAGAAATTTCTCTATCAGCCATAGAAAAATTTTCCTAGATATGTCTTCTAAGGTAAGAGAAACAAAAGCAAAAATAAACTGTTGGGACTACATTAAAAAAAGAAAGAACAGATTCTCACTGAATTTGTACAATAACCATATTACCATAAAAATAAAAATACTTGCCAAGTTTTCAAATTCTGGGGGGGATCTTCTATGGAGAGAAAGTAATTGTTTGATCTTAGGTCACAAAGATAAACCTTACAAATTTCTACAAGGTATACATAGCTTAAGAGAGAAGTGTTTATTTAATTCTGGAAGGCAAAACATTTTTTAAAAGACAAAGCTTCAAACAGAAAGTCATAAACAAGCATAATCATTCTTATTAGTTCATTCATCCCCATGGATTTAATTATTGTTCTGTTATCTTAGATTAGCAGTTTTATAAATCCATCAGCTTCTTCAGTAATTTTTTTTTAATATTTAGGGTACAAAGTTTTATAAAGGAAGCAAAGACCTGATAAAGACAATCTGAAGCATAATAAATTATTTTTAGACAAAAATCTTGGTTTCACAGGCATAAAAGAAAAATTAAAGAAAATTTTGATCCTTTCCACTAACAAAATATCAATAATCTAAGAAAACTATGTTGTTTTTGTTGAGATAACCAAATTGTGATTTTGTGTCAAAGCATAATATTGATCCTAAGTCAATAAATCCAATCATTGTTAGTTTTGACTGTATGAGGCAAGATAGCTTTTCAAAGATTCCTTTCCCACAAGCATTCTACAACTTTTTGTTTGTTTTTGTTTGTTTGTTTTTAATGTTCATTTGGTTTTTATATTACTCTTTTCATCTCTCTTCTTCTGGAATAACCAATTATTCTGCCTTAGGACAAAGTTATTCTCTTTTGTCTTAAAAAAAAAAAAAACACTCTTCATGTCTTTCATTATCAACAAGAAATCTTATATTCCTTGCACACAGACTTTTTCTTTACTATTGTTAGTCCTAGCAATGCCATTTACAAATATTGAGTCAATTTTTAAATTACTAGTCACCTTTTACATAGAATCCCCAAAAGTAACAGTTTGAAACTGTCTGCCATATACTATCATTTTGTAGCAAATTTATGAACATATCATTTCATTATTTCCTAGAGACATATGCCTTTTTCCTTGTACAAATTACATGCTTATTAACAGACACAAATACATTTAGCTTCTCTGTATTGTATAACATAAGATGCCAAAAGTAGAGAAACTTATATTCAATTAGTAATGTTTAAATAGTTTAGGGGCACCTGGGTGTCTCAGTCAGTTAAATGTCCGACTGTTGGTTTTAGATCAGGTCATTATCTCATGGTTCATGTGAATGAGCCCCACATTGGGCTCTGCACTGACAACTCAAAGCCTACATGGGATTCTTTCTCTTCCTCTCTCTCTGCCCCTCTCCTGTTCTCTCTCTCTAAAAAAAACTAAAATAAATAAACATTAAATATTTTATCTTATTTGGAAATCATCTAGATATTTATTACTATCCATCATTTACCTTAACTTAAGATGATTTCAGGTTTTAAGTCACCAACTTGTGCTGTGAAAATACTGTAAGCATATTTTGAAACATAGTAATTGCAGAAATGTTCATTTATAAGCTTTTGTCCCATTTGCATCTATTTAATCCAATTAGCAATTTAATTGGCAATTTAATTGCCAATTTAATTGGCAATTGTTTTTGCCAATTATTTTCAAATAGTGATGAAAATTTCATGAGCTAAACAAATGAATGTAGCTGTTATCTTGAGTTATTGTTCATGTTGACAAATTATGAAGTATTAAAAGAAAACACAAAAGCAAAGACCCTAAAAAGTTAAACATGATGCTTTTTTTCTTTATAATTTATTACTACATTTGACATCCATCAAGCACCTTATTTAATGTACATTTTTTTCTTATGTTAGATTTATATTTTTATAATATTAAAACATCTAGTAGAGATAACATAAGCTTGTTTGATTACTAAACATAGAAAGAAATTTTTATGTGCATTATATTTAATGCTGACAACTCTAAGGCGTACTTATTTTTATTTTACCAACAAATTTGAAACTTACGTTTTATTAGCAATGTTTATCCCAGGTAAAGTTTACTTAAATATATTCAATTTTTTGTATATTTCTGAGGGTTGTAAGAACACTTATAGAAGCAATCATTACCCTAAGCCAATTTGAATAGAAACACTTTAAGAGATTTTATAAATTAATTTAGTAATATTATTAAGAAATAGAAAGTGTAACATATATGCAGCAACATACTTAAACTTAGAGACAGATAAAGAGATCTTATAGCTTTCATTATAAAAATATATCCTGACTCATATAAAATATAATAATACAATCTCACTGGTGTATCAACACTTTCTATTTTTATCTGAATAGTGTTTCTGGAAAGTGGACAATTTAAGGTTACCTGTTTGCCAATTTTTGTGGGAGAGATTGTTACAATTTTCTTTTGCCCTGAAATATAACCTGATAATGCTATGGACTAAATTCTAGGCCAATGACTGAAAAGACATCTAGCAGCCCTCTGGATGTTTCCAAAAACCGTCTGCATGGACAAAATATGCAGTTCTGATTTCAAATAGCTTTTTGGTCTTTTTTTTAATCATCAGGTGGTAACTTTGTTTGGGGGAGTGTGTCCCATAGTCTGTTAAGAGCCATCACTAGAGGAAATGGGATCTAAAGTTCACATGACTCTAGTGAATGGAGGGGCTGAAGTGGGAATGGAAGAGTGACCAGAGTGGACAGAGAGATAAAGAAGATAAGGTTTTGAAGGTGGATATATCAAAGGACTCATGGGAACTGAATTAAAGTTCCAAAGCAGTGAAGGAAGGAAGCAGGAGCACCTGTGATGAGAAGGGAGCAGCTAAGGAAGAAGTTTAGGAAGATTTTAAGTTTAGTGAAGAGTTCCTTGAAGTTCCCAATTACCTTTAGTAAAATCTTGGCAGCAGAAGGTAAGCAAACTGAGCTGGCAGTGCATCTAATAAACAGTGATTCAAGAATGGGTTTTGTAATGCACTAAGAAGCTCCCACATTCTTAGCTAATGATAATTTTATACTTAGTAAGAGAAACTTGGGACTCTAACATAGGTTGTGCTTGCCTGTGACTATTTTGTGCTGGTCTCAGCCTATTGAGAATGATGTGACCAACTCAAAATGCCTGTGGGTGCTCACTTGGACCCAGATTCCTCTTTCAGAACCAGTGCTGTAGCTGGACTTGCCCCTATGATTCTTGTTATGATTGCAAGATGCCTACAGCAATGAAAATCAGGGAACTTTTAAAGAAACAAGATTACTCACAAGTCCTGGATGGTACACCGTATGCTTGGGGCCACACAATGAAGTTGCAGGTAGAGAGACAGAGACACAGAGAGGTGTTCTCCTTTTATTTGGGTTAGGGAGGGAACCTAGAGTTGCATGGGTTTACTCGTTATTGGTGAATTTAAAACTTGGTGGTTCTTTTAAAAAAATAAAGTTTACTTATTTTTGAGAGAGAGAGAGAGAGAGAGAGAGAGAGCATAAACAGGGGAGAGGCACAGAGGGATGGAGACACAGAATCTGAAGCAGGATCCAGGATCAGAGCTATCAGCACAGAGCCCAACATGGGGCTTGAATTCATGAACCATGAGATCATGACCTGAGTGTAAGTTGGATGCTTAACTGACTGAACCACCTAGGCACCCCAAAACATGGTGGTTCCTAAAGCATGAGAAGAAGAATAAAGGAAAATAAAACAAAACTCAAACAAGCAGATAGATATATAAGCCAAGTTAACATCTCTAAACAAAGGAACCTCATATGGGGCATCCTACCTCTTTGTCTATTCCTATGCCTGGCAATGTGGTTAATGGAGATAGCTGCCTTTGAAGTGGATGCCTTAAAATACAAAGCTTAAGTGAGGCACTTGCATTAAGTGAGTTTTAAAAATTGGCAAGTTCTTACATGATATGGACTCTTAACCAGCTTCTTACAGAAAAATCTAGTACTCTAATCTACCTCTGTTTTTCTGTGACTCTAGAGCATATTTACAATCTCATGAATCAAAATATATCCTTAATATTACAAGTAATTTTTGCATGGAACAATTATACAGGGACTGGACTCACTCATTGGTAATTAGGTGATCCTTAATCAGACAGTCAGAAGTGAAGACAAATACTTCAAAGGTGAATATGTAGGGTTCTGGGTGAAGTTTCTGCAGCTCCATGATGAATTTGCACTATCTGACTTGTGGCATTATAACTGTCAAAGAAAAACTAGATGTATAAAAGGGTAAAAATAGATTTAATTCAGGGCTTTTGCAATAGAGGAAAAGAGATATCTGCAGAGAAACAAAATTAAATTCAAATACAGCATGGGCAAGTGGAGACTGATATGGGTCTGTGGGTAGAAAATTAACAACAGCAAAATTAATAACAGTAAGGAAGATTCTGTCTAAACTGACCTAACAGGATTCTTGCTGAAGACAGGGCAGGTTGATCAGTCATCACCTGGTGGATGGTAGAGGATGAAAAAGCTGATTAGATTTTGATGATAATCATACATGGAGGATGTGAGCCTCTTGACAACTGAGTTAGCGAGGTTCACACTAAGGATTTTACAAGGAAGTGCACAGAGGGTTCTAGAAGTTTCATGAGCCTGACTGACTAATGTTTGGCAAGCAAAAAAATGTATGTTATGACCAAAAAGAATTGAACAACTATTCCAGATAGTTGTATTCTGTCTGGAATACAGAATGGCCCTTAGGGTTTCTTATAGTATTAATGTGCAAGTGATTAAGGCCAAAGGGAAATTGTAAAAAATCAATCCAAGCAGGACTAGTAATGATCCAGATCTTTCTGGAATAAAGGTTTGGGTCACTCCACCAGGTAAAAAGCCACCACTGGCTGACGTGCTTGCTAATGGAAAGGGGATACAAGAAAGGTATTAGAAGAAGGTAGCTTTAAATAACACGTACCACTACATGACTGGATATGTAAATGAGAGATGTAATTATCATGAATATTTCCTTCTTTTTTTGATGTTGATATGTGACACTTATTGATACATTTGTTGTGTGTGCCAATATCTTTTTCTTCTATCCTTTCTTATTCCCTTATAATGAGACATATGACATATAATATGAGATATAATGGCTTTGTAACATAATATTTGAGTATTGTTAGTTTTGCATCATACTATTTTTATGAGATATCTGGGAGAAGAGTAAACTTTCACGGAATTTACCTTCTTTTCTGGGGAAAATGTTACTGTATTTTCAGTATTATACAGGATACCTCTATCATGTTAAGGTTTGCAATCTTGTCATTGTCTTTATTTGAAGATTGAGTATGGTTGAAGGCATTGGGTACAGGTGTCACATTGAAAAGGGTGGGCTTGCGATGTTATGTGTTAACTTGTTTGGGATATGGGAAGTCAGTTAAATTGTAAAACATTGTTTCTTAGTGTATCTGTGAGAATGTTTCTGGAAAGAACTAGAGTAAAGAGATCAAGTAAAGAGATCTTCTCTCACCAATGTGGGAAAGCAACATGTAATCTGAATAGAGAGTCACAATAGAGTAAAAAGACAAAGAAAGGGTGAATTCCTTCTCCTCTCATTGAGCTGGGATGTCTGTCACTTCCTACCCTAAGAGAAATGAGATCCTGATTATTAGACCTTTGGCCTCTAGGACATTACACCAAGGGCCCCTTCATTCTCAGGGCTTTTCCTTGGGACTAGGAGTTTTGCCATATGCTCCCAATGTTTCTCAGAATGTCAGACTGAGAATTATATCACTGGCTTTGTTCTCCACTTAGCAGATGGCCTATTATAGGACTTCTATTCTCCATAACTGCCTGAAACAATTCCTGTAATTAATTAATCTCATATTATAGCTATCTATCTATCTATCTATCATCATTATCATCATCATCATCATCTATCATCATCTATTCTATAAGTTCAGTTTTTGTTGTTCTTTTTGGAGAAACATGAAAATTTTAGATTGGGTATAGAGAGTAGTTCTAAAGGATATAATTTTAAAATCGGTTTTCTGGATTGGTTCTAGGGTCATTGAAATTTCTCTCTAATTTTACTGGATTTGATGATGTTAATGATTATTTTCATTAATAAAGGTAGCACTGTGTAAAGTGTGAACTGTATATTAAAATATGCAGAATATCTGGATTAGCTATATGTTCTATATTAGAAATGTATTTAATTTATTTCCTTTTTTAGTTTTTAAGTAATAGTTAATATACAGTAAAATATTAGTTTCAGGTGTACAATTTAGTGATTCAGCATTTTCATACAGCAATAGTTGCTCATTATAACAACTTCACTTCCTAATCCATATCATCTATTTAACCGCCCCCCCCCCCCCACCACCATCAGTTTGTTCTCTGCACTTAAGAGTCTATATCAGGCTGGATAGCTCAGTTGATTAACCATCTCACATTTGATTTCAGCTTAGATCATGATCTCATAGTTCATGGGATTGTGCCCCACTTTAGACTCTGCACTGACAGTGTGGAGACTGGTTAGTATTCTCTTTCTCCCTCTCTCTCTCTACTCCTTCCCAGCTCATGCATGTGCACACACACTCTCTCTCATTAAGTAAATATATATTTTTAAAATATTTTTAAAAAGAGACTGCTTCATGGTATGCATCTTTTTCCCACTATGTTTGCTTTCTTTCCAAATCCCACATATGAGTGAAACCATATGGTATTTGTCGTTCTCTGACTGGCTTATTTCACTTAGAATTATACTCTCTATCTCTATTCACATTGTTGCATATGGCAAGATTTCATTGTTTTTTATATACACACACCATATTTATGGCTGACTAATGTTCCATGGTGTGTGTGTGTGTGTGTGTGTGTGTGTGTGTGTGTATTTTTTTTTCTTTATTTCTTTATCCATTTTCTTTATTTCTTTATCCATTCATCAGTGGATGGACATTTGGGCTATTTACATATTTTAGCTATTGATAATACTGCTATAAACACAGGAGTGCATGTACCCCTTTGAATCTGTATTTTTGTATTCTTTGGGTAAATAGTAGTGCAATTGCTGGATCATAGGGTAGTTCTATTTTTAACTTTTTAACTTTTTGAGGAACTTCCATACTGTTCTCCAGAGTGGCTGCACAAGTTTGCATTTCTACCAATGAAAGGGCGGGCCTACGCCAGAGACTCCATCTTATTCTGTGTCCTTCACCTTGACCACCCCTCCTCCCCTTGAGTAACACCCCCCCCCCTTCACCTGCCTAACAGGACTCGGACCCTTCCCCAGCCAATCGTCTGAGGCCACAGCCATTACCTCACCAACTGCCCCTAGGCCCCAATAAAACCTTTGTCCTTTTGAAAGTCGCTCTCTCTCCGGTATCTCACCGCTGCGTCGGTGCAGGTAGGGGATTGAGCTCGAGCTAGCTCGAATAAAGGCTCTTTTGCTTTTACATCGGAATTGGCTCCCTGGCAATCTTTGGGGATCATGAATTCTGGACATAACACCAACAGTGTAAGAAGGTCCCCCCTTCTCTGAACACTCGCCAAAACCAGTTGTTTACTGTGCTGTTAATTTTACCCACTCTAACTGGCGTAAGGTTGTGGGAGATGCTAGAGAGGAGCATCAAAAGAAAAGACTTCAAAAGGAAGGGCTGGAGAAGGTGCAAGGCCTTAGGACATGTTTACACAACTGAACTCGGCTGCAGCACATAAGGAACGCCTAGAGTCATTAACATTGTCCAGGGCCAGATCCTCCTTCACACCTGACCGTTCCTAGTGTTATAGAAACCAATTAACTAAAAATTCAACCTTGAAAAGTTAACCAGTAGATTGATTAACACACTTGCTTAGCTGACTTTATGCACATAGTCTTTAGCAATTATCCTAATAAAAAGAAGCTTTATTCTGGAGTTGGGGACTCCTTCTGATTTGAGTATGAGGACCTTCACTTAACTGCACTTTGTTTGTGGACTCATCTTTTGTGACTCTGGCCATACTCCCTGCAACTGAGTTTTTCGGTTTTGTTTTGTTTTGTTTTGTTTTGTTTTGCAAACAGCATATGGAGCTCAAACTCTGGGATTTGGGAAGTGCATGGACTTTCCCTAGAGTGGAGCTGTGGTGCAAGTTCCTGGGGAGAAGGAGGGTCCTGGCCCTGAGAATGGTATAGGGACCTCCTGAGTTGCACTGGGAGAGAAAATTCCCCTTCCTGGAGTACATTTGGAAAAGAGTATATTGCCTCTCCAAGGACGAAAGACCTACAGGCACCAGTAAAATGTTGTTCATTGGTAGGGGACAGAGGGGCACACAGAGGGCAGATAACCTGATTGCTACTTTTTGTGGTGCTAAACCAGATTCCACACGTGAACAGGCATGGGGCTGTTTTTTTGGGGGGGTGGGGGACAAATGACATCAGACACAGCATGCTGTGTACATGATGTGTACACATACTCTGTAGGAGAGGGGCAGGGCCATGTGGTGCTGGGCACTTTAAGTTTCCCGGTTTTGAATCCTAGCCCTGTGCCAAAGAAAAAAATGCAGGAGAGTTGTGGTGTGGAACATGCTGACTGCCCAGACTTCAGAGAGCAACACAGTGGCTCATAGTGGAAGCAGGACCTACTTACACCAAACCCTATCCCCTTATACCTGGCAACTACTTATTTACTGGGGCAAGACTGATGCTGAACCAATGCAGTGGGCCACTTCTACAGACCAGCACAGCCACCATCCCCAAGATTTTTTTTCTTTCTCCGCAGCACCCAACATTCACCAAGTATACAGAAAATAAAGTGCTTCAAAGCATCAACTGCAGTTCTGGTGGAAATTGAAACTTTTTTTTTCTTCTTCTTTTTAATTTTCCTTTTGAAATCAGACTTATAGTTTCTTTGTGTGTTTGGTTTTGTTTTTAATTTAGTTTCCTTCTCTCTCTCTCTCTCTCTCTCTCTCTCTCTCTCTCTCTCTCTCTCTCCCCCTCTCTCGTTTTGTTTTCTTTGGAATCAGGGTTACAGTTTTTAATTTTAAGTTATTTTTCATTCCTTTTCCTTACTCTTTTTTTTGGATCAGACTTTTTTCTGTTCTTTTTTTTTCCAAGACTTATTTTTCAAGATAATTTATTGTCAAGTTAGCTAACATACAATGTATACAGTGTCCTCTTGATTTCATGGGTAGATTCCTATGATTCATCTCTTGCATACAACACCCAGTTCTCATCCCAACAAGTGCCCTCCTCAATGCCCATCACCCATTCTCCTCTCTCCCATGCCCCTCCATCAACCTTCAGTTTTTTCTCTGTCTTTAATAGTTTCTTCTGGTTTGCCTCCCTCTCTGTTTGAAACTATTTTTTCCCTTCTCTTCCCCCATGGTCTTTTGTTAAGTTTCTGAAGTTCCACATATGAGTGAAAACATATGATATCTGTCTTTCCCTGACTGACTTATTTCACTTAGCATAATACCTTCCAGTTCCATCCATGTTCTTGCAAATGGCAGGATTTCATTTTTTCTCACTGCCAAGTAATATTCCATTGCATATATAAACCACATCTTTTTTATCCATTAATCAGTTGGTGAACGTTTGGACTCTTTCCATAATTTGACTATTGTTGAAATCACTGGTTTCCTGTGCCCCTGTGAATCAACACTCCTGTATCTTTTGTATAAATTCCTAGTAGGGTTATTTCTGGGTCATAGGGTAGTTCTATTTTTTAATTTTTTGAGGAACCTCCAAACTTCTTTCTAAAACAGCTATACCAGTTTGCATTCCCACCAATAGTGCAAGAGAGTTCCCATTTCTCCCTATCCTTGCCAACATCTGTTGTTGCCTGAGTTGTTAATTTTAGCCTCTCTGAGCAGTGTGAGGGGGTATCTCAATGTGGTTTTGATTTGTATTTCCCTGATGATGAGTGATGTTGAGGATCTTTTCATATGTCTGTTGGATGACATCTGGATACCTTCTTTGGAAGGTATTCATGTCTTCTGCCCATTTCTTCACTGGGTTATTTTTTTCAGGTGTTGAGTTTGGTAAGTTCTTTGTAGATTTTGGATACTAACCCTTTATCCATTATTTCATTTGCAAATATCTTCTCCCATTCTGTTAGTTGCCTTTTATATTAGTTGATTGCTTCCTTTGCAGTGCAGAATATTTTTATCATAAGGAGGTACCAATAGTTCATTTTTGCTTTTATTTCCCTTGCCTTCAGAGGTGTGTCAAGCAAGAAATTGGTCAAATAGATTGTTGCCTATTTTCTCCTCTAGGGTTTTGATGATTTCCTGTCTCACATTTTCGTCTTTAATCCATTTTGAGTTTATTTTTGTGTATTATTAAGATATTGGTCCAGTTTCATTATATTGAATGTTGCTGTCCAGGTCTCCCAGCACCATTTGCTAAAGAGACTGTCTTTTTTCCATTGGATACCCTTTCCTGCTTTGTTACTGAAAATACAGTGCTTCAAAGCTCTTTCTTTCTTTCCTTTTCTTCTTCTTCCTCTTCTTTTTCATTTTCATTTTGAAATCAGGCTTATAGTTTTTTTTTGTGTTTGTTAGTTTATTTTTTTCATTGCCTTTTCTTTTTTGGAACAGCCTTCCTTTTTTCTTTTATTTTTCTTTCTTTTTTTTTTAATTTCTTTTTCTTTGGAATCAGGCCTATAGTTTTTTTTTTTTTTTTCATTCTTTTTCCTTTACTTTTGTTTTGGGCCAGACTTTTTTGTTCTTTTTTTTCCTCTGGACTTAGTTTTAACAGACAAATCATAGCACAACTAGTTAAAGGTTCAAACGATCCCCACTGTATACACCAGAAACACTTCCTGAAATGCTGTACCTTTGGCAGTGTATGACCCCTTTTCAGTACAGCATTGCTTTCAGGTGCAGGAAACATAAAAATATTTCAAAGATTCAAAAGACAGAAACAGCCAAAATGACAAGATGGAGGAATTTTCTTCAAAAGAAAGGTCAAGAAAAAATCACAGCCAGGGACTTGCTCAAAACAGATGTAAACAGTATATCTGAAAAATAATTTAGAACAATAATAATAAGACTACTATCTGAGCTTGAAAAAATCATAGAATACACCAGAGAAAGCATTGCTATGAGGCATAAAAAGTAGTCAGGCTTAAATAAAAAGTACTATAACTGAGATGCAACACCAACTGGATATAGTCACTATAAGAATTGAAGAAGTAGAGGAGAGAATAGGAGATATAGGAGATAAAATTGTGGAAAATAATGAAGCTGAAAAGAGAATGGAAAGAAGATCACTAAGAAAGACTGAGGGAACTCAGTGATTCCAAAAAGCAAAACAATATCCATATCACCGGAGTCCCAAAAGAAGAAGAGTGGGAAAAAGGTAAAGAAGGTTTATTTGAACAGATTTTTGATGAGAACTTCCCTAGTCTGAAGAAAGAAATGGGCATCCAAGTCCAAGAGGCACAGAGAATTCCCCTAAGAATCAATGAAAACAGGTAAATACCATGACATATCATAATGAAACTTGAAAAATACAAAGTTAAAGAGGTAATCCTGAAAGCAACTAGGGACAAAGGGTTTTAAATTACAAGGGTAGACACATAAGGTTAGCAGAAGACCAGTCCACTGAAACCTGGCAGATTAGAAGGGAATGGCAAGAAATATTTAATATGCTGATTGGTAAAAAAAATATGCAGCCAAGAATTCTTTATCTAGCAGGACTGTCATTCAGAATAGGAGAGATAAAGAATTTCCCAGACAGAATGCAAACTGGTGCAGCCACTCTAGAAAACAGCCACTCTGGGAAACACTCTGGAAATTTTTTTTTTAAAAAAAATAGAACTACCCTATGACTCAGCAATTGTAATACTAGGTATTTATCCAAAGGATACAGGAATGCTGTTTTGAAGGGGCATATGCACCCCAATGTTTATAGCAGCACTATCTACAATGGCCAGATTATGGAAAGAGGCCAAATGTCCATCAACTGATGAATGGATAGAGAAGATGGAAAGGAATATTATTTGGTGATCAAAATGAATGAATCTTGCCATCTGTAACAACGTGGACTGAATTAGAGTGTATTAGGCTAAGTGAAATAAATCAGTCAGAGAAAGACAAATATCATGTGCCATCACTGATATGTAGACTTTAATATACAAAACAGATAAACATAAGAGAAGGGAAGCAAAAGTAATATAAAAACAGACCAGGAGATAAACCATAAGAAACTCTTAAATACAGAGAAAAACTGAGGGTTGCTGGAGGGGTGTTGGGTGAGGGGATGGGATAAATAGGCAAGGGGCATTAATGAGGACACTTGTTGAGATAAGCAATGGGTTTTATATGTAAGTGATGAATCACTAAATTCTATTCCTGAAATCAGTATTATGTTAACTCACTTGGATTTAAATTTTTAAAAAGTTAAAAATTAAAAAAAAGTATTTCCCAGACCAAAAAAAAAAAAAAAAGGACTTTGTAACCAGTAAACAAGCCCTGCAAGAAATTTTAAAAGAGACTTTTTGAGTAGAGAACAACAAAAAACAAACACAAAGCAACAAAGACTAGAAAGGACCAGATGTATCACCATAAACACCAACACTATATGTAACACAAAGACAATAAATTCATATCTTTCAACAATCACTCTGAATGCAAATGGACTAAATCCTCCAGTTGAAAGACAAAGGGTGTCAGAATGGATAAAAAACAAGGTCCATCTATATGCTGCCTACAGGAAACTTATTTTAGATCTAAAAACATCTGCTGATTGCATGTGAAAGGATGGAGGGGTATCTGGTGGCTCAGTTAAAAGGCCAACTCTTGATTTTGGTTCATGCCAAAATCTCATGGTTGTGGAATTGAGCCCCACATGGGGGTCCATGCTGATCATGTAACCTGCTTGGATTCTCCCTCTCTCTCTGTCTCTCCCCCACTGGTGTACACACTCTCTTTCTCAAAGCAAATAAATAAACTTAAAAAAAAAGAAATAAGAGAATGTAGAAACATCTATCAGGGTAATGGATGTCAAAAGAAAGTGAGAGAAGCCATACTTACATCAGACAAAATGAATTTTGAAACAAAGACAGTAACAAGAAATGAAGAAAGGCATTACACCATAATTAAGGGTCTATCTATAAAGAAGATCTAACAATTGTAAACATTTATGCCCCCAAATTGGAGAACCCAAATATATAAACCAATTAACAACATACATAATAAACTCATTGATAATAATTTAGTAATAGTAGGGGACTTTAACGTCCCACTTACAACTATGGTAGAGTATTTAAGCAGAAAATCAACAAGTAAACCATGGTTTTAATTGATACACTGAACCGAGTAAACTTAACAAATATATTCAGAAAACTTCATCCTAAAGCAGCAGAATACACATTTTTTTCTCGAGTGCACATGGAGCACTCTCCATTCTAGATACATACTGGATCACAAATCAGTCCTCAACAGGTACAAAAAGATCAAGATCTTATTTTCATGTTACAACATTATGAAACTTGAAGTGAATCACAAGAAAAAAAATTGGAAACACCACGAATACATGGAGGTTAAAGAATATCCTGTTAAAGAAGGAATGGGTTAATCAGGTAATTAAGTGAGAAACAAAAAATATATGAAACCAAATGAAAACAAAAACAGTCTTAACACTCAGTCCTAACATTCTGGGATGCAGCAAAGACAGTCTGACAGGAAAGTATATTGCAATTCAGGTCTACCTCAAGCATCAAGAAATTTCCCAAATGCACAATCTAATCTTATGCCTAAAGGAGCTATAAAATAAACAGCAAATAAAGCCTAAAGCCAGCAGAAGAAGGGAAATAATAAAAATAAGAGCAGAAATAACTGATACCAAAACAAAAAGAAAACAGTGGAACAGATCAACAAAATTCATAGCTGGTTCTTTGAAAGAATTAACAAAATTGATAAACCCCTAACCAGACATATCAAAAAGAAAAGAAAAAAACTCAAATTGACAGAATTATGAATGAAAGAAGAGAGATCACAACCAACACCACGAAAATGCAAACAATTATGAGAATACTAGGAGAAATTATATGCCACAAATTGGGTAATCTGGAGGAAATGGACAAATTCCTAGAAACTGACAAACTACAAAACTGAAATGGGAAGAAATAGAAAATTTGAACAGACACATAACCACCAAAGAAATTGAATCAATAATAGAAAATCTCCTAGCAAACAAGAGTCCTGGGCCAGATAGTTTCCCAGGGAATTCTACCAGACATATTAAAGAGTTAATACCCATTCTTTTCAAACTGTTCCCCCCATACACACAAAAAAAAGGAAGGATAATTTCCAAACTCATTCTACTAGGCCAGAATTACCTTGATTTGAAAACAAGACAAATATCCCACTAAAAAGGAGAATTACAGGCCAATTTCCCTGATGAAGATGGATGTAAAATTTCTCAACAATATACTAGCAAAGTGAATTCCACTCTACACTAAAATAATTAATCATCATTATCAAGTGGAATTTATTCCTGGGCTGCAGGGCTGGTTTAATATCTGTCCATTCATCAATGCAATACACCATATTAAAACAGAAAGTATAAGAATCATATAATATTCACAATAGATACAGAAACAACATTTGAAAAAAATACAGCATCCATTCTTGATTAAAAAAAAACCTCAACAAAGTATGGATAGAGGGAACATGCCTCAAGATCATTAAGGCCATATATGAAAGACCCAAAGCTAACATCATCTTCAAATATATATATATTTGAAATATATATATATATATGTATATATATATATATATATATACACGTGTGTGTGTATATATATATATATAAAGGAAATTTATTCATTCATCAAAAAATGAAATTTTGCTATTTGCAATGATGTGGATGGAGCTAGAAGATATTATGCTAAATAAAATAAGTCAACCAGAGAATGACAACCATATGATTTCACTCATGTGGAATTTAAGAAACAAAACAGATGAACATATGGAAGCAGCTGGAAGAGAACAGAGGCAATCAAACCACAAGAGACTTAGTGATAAAGAAGAAACTGAGGATTAATGGAGAGAGGCAGGTGGGAGCTGGGCTAGATAGATGACATTAATGAGGGCATTTGTTGTGGTGAGCACTGGGTGTTGTATGTAAGTGATGAATCACTGATTCCTACTCTTCAAACCAATAGTGCACTGTATGTTAACTAACTAAAATTTAAATAAATAAAAAAAGTTTGAAGTATATAGCAATATAGGCCTACCTCAAGAAGCAAGAAACATCTTTTTTTTTAATTTTTAAAAATGTTTTAATTTATTTTTGAGACAGAGACACAGAGCCTGAGCAGGGGAGTGTTAGAGAGAGAGGGAGACACAGAATCTGAAGCAGGATCCAGGCTCTGAGCTGTCAGCACAGAGCCCAATGCAGGGCTTGAACTCACAGACTGTGAGATCATGACCCGAGCTGAATCAGACACCCAACCTACTGACCCACCCAGGCACCCCTAAGAAAATTCTTAAATAAACAACCCAACCTTATACCTAAAGAAGCTAGAAAAAGAACAACTAATGAAACCTAAAGCCAGTAGAAGGAAGTAAACAATAAAGATTAGACTAGAAATAAGTGATAAAGAAACTAATAAAACAATAGAAGAGATCAATGAATCCAGGAGATGGTTCTTTAAAAAAAAAATGAAATTGATAAATTCCTAGGCATAATTATCAAAAAGGACAGAGAAAGTACTCAAATAAATGAAATCACAAATGAGAGAGAAGAAATAACCAACACCACAGAAATACAAACAATTAGAGAAAAGTATGAAAAACTATATGCCAACAAATTGGACAACCTGGAAGAAATGATACATTCCTAGAAACATACAAACCACTAAAACTGAAGCAGGAAGAAACAGAAAACATTAACTGATAACCAGCAATGAAATTGTATCAGTAATAAAAAATCTCCCAACAAACAAAAGTGTGAGGCCAAATAGATTCACAGATTAATTCTACCAAACATTTGAAGAAGAATTAATACGTATTTTTTCTCAAACTACTCCAAAAAATAAAAATTGAAGTAAAATTTCCAAATTCATTCTACAAGGCCACCATTACCCTCATACCAAAGTCAAAGACTCCACTGAAAAAGAGAACTTGATGCCAATATCCCTGATGAACATGGATGCAAAGTTCTCAATAAAATACTAGCAAAGTGGTTCCAAGAGTACATTAAAAGAATCATTCTCCACAATCAAGTTGGATTTATTCTTGGTCTGCAAGTGTGATTCAATATTTGGAAATCAAACAGTGTGATACATCACATTAATAAAATAAAGAATAAGAACAATATGAGCCTTTAAATAGATACAGAAAAAAAGTTCTGACAAAGTATCCACTCATGATAAAAACTCTCAACACCTCAACATCATCCCACAGCTGATATCATCCTCAATGGGGGAAAAGTGAGAGCATTTTCTCTGTGGTCAGGAAGAAGACAGGGATGTCCAGCCTCACCATTGTCATTTAACATAGTACTGGAAGTCATAGCCTCAGAAATTAGACAACAAAAATGAATAAAAGGATCTAAATCAGCAAGGAAGAAATCAAACTTTCACTAGTTGCAGATTACATGGTATCATATACATAATCCCTGAAAGACTCCATGAAAAATTTGCTAAAAGTGATGCACAAATTCAGGAAAGTCACAGGATACAAAATCAATGTACAGGGATTTGTTGCATTTTTATACTCCAGCAATGAAGCAGCAGAAAAAGAAATCAAGGAATCAACTCCATTTACAATTGCACCAAAAATCATAAGATATCTAGAAATAAACCTAACCAAAGAGGTAAAAGGTCTATAGTCTGGAAACTATAAAACCCTGATATAGGAAATTGAAGATGACAAAAAGAAATGGAAAAACATTCCATTCTTATGTACTGGAAGAAAAATAATATTGTTAAACTGTCAATACTATCTAAAGCAATCTACACACTTAATGCAATCCCTATCAAAATAACAAGAACATTTTTCACAGAGCTAGGACAAACAATCCTAAAATTTGTATGGAACCACAAAAGACCCCAAATACCCAAAGAAAATTTGAAAAAGAAAAGTAAAGCTGGAGGCATCACCATTCCTTACTTGAAAATATATTACTAAGTGATATAAAACTTTGGGTGACCAAAACAGTATAGTACAAAAATAAACACATAGATTAATAATAGAACAGAATAGAAAGCCCAGAACTGAACCCACAACTATATGGCCAATTAATCTTTGATAAAGCAGGAAATAATATCCAATGGAGAATAGACAGTCTATTCAACAAATAGCATTGGGAAAACTGGACAGCAACATGCAAAGAATGAAACTGGTCCACTTTCTTATACCATACAGAAAAATAAATTATAAATGGATTAAAGATATAAAGGTGAGACAGGATACCATTAAAATCCTGGAAGAGAACACAGGCAGTAACTTCTTTTACATTAGCTATAGCAACTTCTTACTATGTATGACTTCTGAGGCAAGGGAAACAAAAGCAAACATAAAGTATTGAGACTTCATCAAGATAAAAAACAAAACAAAACAAAACAAAAATTCTAAACAGTGAGGGAAGTCCTCAACAAAACTAAAAGGAAAGTTTTGGAATAGGAAAGGTTTTTGCAAATGACATATCCAACAAAGTGTTAGTATCCAAAATAGAGAAATAACTTATAAAACTCAACACCCAAAAAACAAATAATCCAGTTAAAAAATGGGAAACCATGAATAGACAATACATATGGTTAACAGACACATGAGTAGATTCTCAATATCATTCATCATCAATGTAATGCAAATTAAAACTACAATGAAATATCACCTTATGTTGCAAGGAATATGGTCTGAGTCACAAAAGATGAGTCTGCAAACAAAGTAAAGTGAAAGTCCTCCTACTCAAGTTGGAATGAGGCCCCAACTCCAGAATGAAGCTTCTTTTTATTAGGATAATTGCTAAAGACTATGTGCATAAAGTCAGCTAAGCAAGTGTGTTAATCAATCTAATGGTTTAGCTTTTCAAGGTTGAATTTCGAATTAAGTGGTTTCTATAACACTAGGAAGGGTCAGGTGTGAAGGAGGATCTGGCCCTGGACAATGTTAATGGCTCTAGGAATTTCTTAGGAGCCCAGCTGCGTTCAGCTGTGTAAACATGTCCTAAGGCCTTGCACCTTCTCCAGCCCTTCCCTTTTGAAGTCTTTTTTCTTTGATGCTTCTCTCCTGAATCTCCCCCTTTTTCTTTCATTTGGCAAAGCTAGAGGGCAAAGACAGAGACTCATGAGGCATATTCTCAGATTCTCAGATTCATTGCTGTCTTCTTCTCCAGACTAGGTATATGCAAAGTAATAAGACAAAGATTAATATAAAAATGCCAATCACAGAAAACCTTAAGTATTTTATATAATTCATTGGATTCAATTCTGAGATTGGATTAGTTATCTCAGTTAGAAAAGGAGCAACAGAAATCATCTCAAGTTTATTTTTGAACATTTCATAAATGTCCTTTTGCAATTGAGCTGTATCAACGGAGGTATTGCCTTGATTAAGAAGGTGTCAGTGCACCAGGTCCCATGATATCTTAGATTGATTACATACCTGGTGGGTGACACAAAATGTGGTTATGTTCCAATCACATTGAAGCTTTATCTGTTGTTGTAAATTAATCAATTGATCTCCGAGAAAAAGAACAGCTTGTTGCAAGTCAGATAATTGGCTCTCTATTCAGCTATCAATCAGCCGTTGGCTGTTCCACAGCCTTTCTGAATCTTGATGCCAGTTTTGTACAAAGCGGGGTAGTTTGCACAGTCTGATGCAGTGCAAAACCAGCTGTTGCTGCTGTAGCTGTAATAGTTATAATCCCAAATACAGCAGTTACCAGTAAAGCTAAAAACTGTCAGGTGCAGTGTAAGACACTGATATGCCCCAATTCGAGAGACCCCCCGAAAACAAACCACAAGAGTCCAGAGTCAAAGCCAAGCGGCAAGGGTCGTTTATTGCAGGTTCGAACCCGGTCGTCCGCGCACTGGTTGCCGGTGACGCTAAGAGGCCGCGAGCGAGGATCTTACAGCTTCTTTTATAGACAGGCACAAACAAGTTAGGGATTTTTTTGCGGTTACAGAGCTGTTATTGGTTGACATTTAAATTTGAACACTCAGCAGAACTTGATTGGTTCCTGCCTTTATGTCAGACCACAACTGGGCATGCCCTGGCTGGTTCCGGGAATGGCGGGGGGGGGGGGGGGGAGGTCTTTTCTTTGCAGTTGTGAGTACACCTGGTAATTTTTCTCTTAGTCTCTCATTCCCCCCTCTCTTTGGTGCCTTAAGAGCCAATCTTGGATCTTATGTGTCTGACTCAAATGTTTTGGTAATGACGGGTTGGTATTGGGTCCTAAGGACCATCAGTTGGATTGTGTTAACTCGGTCTTTGATAAAGGCAACTAGTTTATTAATAATATAAGGCCCGAAGGTGAGGAGGAGAAGGAGGAGTATAAGGGGCCCAGCTAGAGCAGAAAGCAGGGTAGCTAGCCATGGGGACTGATTGAACCAAGACTCAAACCAGCCTTGTTGTTGTTCTCGTTCACGCCTCCTTTTGGCCAGGCCTTCTCTAACTTTAGCCATGGACTCTCGGACTACTCCGGTGTGGTCAGCATAAAAACAACATTCTTCTCTTAAGGCTGCACATAAACCTCCCTGTTGGAGGAAGACTAGATCTAGCCCCCTTCGGTTCTGTAGGACTACTTCAGAAAGGGAGGTCAGAGATTTTTCGAGGTGCGAGATTGAGTCCTCAAGTCTGGCTATATCCTCATCAATGGCTGCCCTTAGGCTATTGAACCCTCGGTGCTGTATGGCTAGTGATGAGATCCCAGTTCCTGTCCCTATGGTACCGAGGCCAAATAAGGTGGCCAAGGTTATGGCCGCAAAGGATTCCTGTTTTGTTCTTATTGACTCTCTTGCTTCTGTCCCTTCTGTCCACAGATCATATACAACATTTTCTTGGTGGTAAATAACCTTTGGAAATACTAATACCATGATACAATATTCGGTTGACGAATTAAAAACATCTCTGCTAACACATGGGGTGAGCCCTGTCTTAGAAGAACAAATCCACCAACTGTCAGGAGCTGGAATTATCCATTTAGATTCATCTATAGAGTAATTAGTCGGGGCACAGAGCTGGATATGGCTAGAGGGGACTTTTCCTATACAAGTCCCATTGCCAGTGACCGCTTGCAGTGTGAGGCCAGGGCCCTTTTGATTCCACTTGCAAGCTGCTGGCGACTCTTCTCCTGATAGTGAAAAAGGGGCAGCTAGACCTATGGCTTCGTAGAAGGGGGGTTTTATATCATAACATAGCCAGCAGGCCCTTGTTGCCTCAGGGTCCGATCGGTTTAAGGCCTCATATGCTGCTGTTAGCAATTTCCATAGGGAGTCTATGCCTTCTGGGTTCTGATTTTCTTGGACAGCTTGTGCTTTTACTCTTGGGGTAAGGACAGGGGTCCTGCTGGAGGGAGTAGTGGGGATCTGCCTGAGGATAGGCTCGTCTCTTTTTTTTTTTTCTTCTTTTTTCTAATACCTGATTTGGCCCCACTGGTTGTACAAGAGGGGTGACTTTTAATTTCATTTGAATGGCAGTCCCAAAGAGGGGATATTGATATAAGTAGAGTCCCCAAGTGAGTCCTGAGACCCACCGCCTGTCCTTTTTCCCCTCCTCTGTAAATCTTACACAAATAAGGTTACAGTTTTCATCATACCTGATACGGGTACATGGTTGGACATAGGACATTTCAATAAATTGGGGTTTTACTTCCCACTTCCATCCCCCATCATTGGAGGTGACGCAACTCCAGGCTGCGCAATAGAGGGTTTCAAACCCTCCACATGTGCGCCTCATCACCCCCGTCCTAAATCCCGGACATGCATAAAATCCATTTCTACTTATTGATACCCTTCTTGGCAGTTGCCTCCATTTACCTCCTTCCATTTCTCCTAATGGACTAATTTTTTCTAAATTAAAATATAAATCTGGCCACCAGGTATTTAATGGGGCAGTTCCTAGGGTTTTGTTGTAGACTTCATGAGTCTCTAAATTAGTAATTTCCCATGTCAAATTATAGGGGTTGTGGGCGTTTGGATTTACAGACAGAATTTGCAGAACAATCAAGAGGAGGGCAAGTACCATAGTTACGGCTCAGTCCGTTGGCGGCGTAGGGTCAATTTTAAAGGATTGTCCTTAGTCCGATCAACAGTCCAGGTTGACTTTGAAGGTCCGATGAGGTCTGAGAACGGGTCCACTGGTTTGGCGTGGGCGAAATGGATCCAGGTGGCGATTCCGTCTACTTTGATGGCAGTAGGCATTGTCAGGATGACCTGGAAGGGTCCTTTCCACCTGGGCTCCAGAGTTCCCTGCCGATGACGTTTGATGAGGACCCAATCCCCTGGCCGGAATTGATGTGGAATAGGCGGGGGTCCAGTCTCATGGAGTTCCTTTAATTTGGGCCATACATCTTCATGGACCCTCTGCAAGGCTTGTAGGGAGAACAAGAATTCAAGACTATTATCGTTCTCAACTTTGACAAGGTTATCTGTTAGGTTAGGGATGATGGGGGGTCGTCTACCATGTATTATTTCATTGGGTGTGAGTCCCAGTTTGTATGGGTAATTATGCACCCTGAACAGAGCATAGGGGAGAAGGACCACCCAATTAGCGCCAGTCTCCATGGTCGATTTGGTTAGGGTCTCCTTTAATGTTCTGTTCATTCTCTCTAACTGTCCTGAGCTTTGGGGTTGGTATGCACAATGTAATTTCCAATCAGCCCCAAGTATGGAAGCCAGTCCCTGACTTACTTTAGAGACGAATGCAGGTCCATTGTCTGACCCTATCATTACTGGAAAACCATGCCTGGGCAGGATTTCTTCAAGGATCTTTTTGGCTACAATCTGCGCTGTTTCATTCTTGATTGGAAAGGCTTCAGTCCATCCTGAAAAGGTACCTACAAAAACTAGCAAATACTTATATCCATATTTTCCTGGTTTTACCTCAGTGAAATCTACTTCCCAATAGGTCCCCGGTCTGCTCCCTCTTTGTCTTACCCCAGTTGTCTGAGGATTGCTACTCGCATTGTTGAGTTGGCACACTGTACATTTAGTGACTACTTGATCGACCTTATCAGAGACATTTCTGATTTTTAGTCCAGTCTGTCTCAGTAAGTCCAACATTCGCCGGGAACCTAAGTGGGTGCTGCGATGGATCCGCTCTAGAACTTGCCATCCTAGTTTATCTGGGAGTATAATGCTGCTTTTGGAGTCTCTCCACCAGCCATCTTTGATTCGGGTCATAGGAAGTTTACTCATCCATTGAATGTCGCTTTCTGAATACTCAGGGCTGGGGGGCAATTCCCGGGGTCCGGGGTCTGGCAGCTGTAGGGTCAGCAATTGCGCTGGGGGCCGAGCTATGTTTTTTGCAGTCTGATCGGACAAATTGTTGCCCCGGGAAACTGGGTCGGTTGTCTTCTGGTGTCCTGGGCAATGCACAATCGCTAGCTTTTTGGGTTCCCATAAGGCTGCTAGCAGGGCTAGAATCTCTTCTTTATTTTTGATGTCTTTCCCTTCAGCTGTGAGGAGCCCCCGTTCTCTGTATATCACCCCATGTACATGAGTGGTGGCAAAGGCATATCGACTATCAGTGTACACGGTTAGCTTTCGGTCTCTCCCTAATTTTAGGGCCTGGGTTAAGGCTATTAGTTCAGCCTTCTGGGCCGAGGTTCCGGGGGGTAGGGCTTCTGCCCAAATCGCCTCGGTTTCTGAAGTTACGGCCACCCCCGCATACCTTTGTCCTTGGTGAACGAAGCTGCTTCCGTCGGTAAAACAGATGGCGTCCGCATCCAATAATGGTTGGTCCTGCAAGTCCTCCCGGACCCCATAAACTTGAGCCAGTATGTCGGCACAGTCATGAAGTGGGGTTCCCATGTCTGGGTCAGGCAGCAGTGATGCTGGGTTCAGGGCCGTTGGGGGGGTGAAGATGACCCTGAGGGGGTTCAACAGCAGTCCCTGGTAATGAGTGAGTCGGGCATTGCTCAGCCACCAGTCAGGCGGCTGCTTGAGGATGCCCTCGATGGCATGCGGGGTGGTGACTTGTAGCTCTTGGCCCATGGTCAGCTTATCAGCGTCCTTTACCATTAGGGCAGTGGCTGCAATCATCCGGAGACAAGGTGGCCATCCGGCGGCCACTGGATCTAGCTTTTTAGACAGATAGGCTACTGGCCTGCGCCAAGGGCCCAAATGCTGGGTTAGCACCGCCTTGGCTATGCCCCGGTTTTCATCTATATATAGGTGGAAGGGTTTGGAGACATCGGGGAGTCCCAGGGCAAGTGCTGATAGCAGAGCAGTTTTGATTCGTTGGAAGGTCTGTTCGGCTTCTTCCGTCCAACTAAAGGGCTGTTGATCTTTTGTTGCCTGGTATAAAGGTTTTGCTAATTCAGCAAACCCTGGTATCCATCGTCTGCAGAACCCAGCCGACCCTAGGAATTCCCTCACCTGTCGGGTTGTCTGCAGTCTGGGAATACGAAGGACAGTCTCCTTCCCGGCATCCGTTAGCCAGCGTTGCCCCCCTCTCAGTAAGTAACCCAGGTAAGTTACCTCTGACTTGCAGATCTGAGCCTTCTTTGCTGAGGCGCGGTAGCCTAAGGTTCCCAGAGTTCGCAGGAGACCTTCGGTTCCCTGGATGCAGGCTTCGGGTGTCTCGGCAGCTATTAAGAGATCATCAACATACTGTAGGAGAATTATATTAGGGTGTTGTTGTCTGTACTCACTTAAATCTTCATGTAGAGCCTCGTCGAGCAGGGTCGGAGAGTTCTTGAATCCTTGTGGCAGTCTGGTCCAAGTGAGCTGGCCATTTATGCCCCTGTCTGGATCTGTCCACTCGAATGCAAATAGCTCTTGACTTTTAGGCACTCGTGGTAGGCTGAAAAAAGCATCTTTTAGATCCAGAACAGTATACCATTGTTTTTGTGGGCTGAGGGCGCTCAGGAGAGTACAGGGGTTACGAACGGTTGGATGTATGTCCATCACCTGCTTATTGACTTCTCTCAGGTCCTGCACTGGTCTGTATTCCCCGCTGTTGGGTATGCGCATGGGCAGCAGGGGTGTATTCCATGCTGAGTGGCAGGTGTGTAGGACCCCGAAGTCAAGGAGGCGGCGGATATGCGGTGTGATGCCATTTTTGGCTTCCGCGGGCATAGGGTATTGGCACACGAGGACGGGGTCCATCCCAGGCTTGACCTCTATAAATAAGGCTGGGCGATGTTTTGCTAACCCCATACCACCTGTTTCTGCCCACGCGTCTGGGAAGCGTTGAAGCCAGGGCTCGATGCCCTGAACCAGAGGAGTGGGTTCCTGATGGAGCCTATATTCATCTTCTAGTTTCACAGTGAGTACAGATATGGGTTGGTTGTGGAAGTCAGTCACTGTGGGTCCCCCCGATTGGAAATGAATTTGGGCACCCATTTTGGTAAGCAAATCCCTCCCCAACAGGGGTCAGGGGCTGTCAGGAATGACCAGGAAGGAGTGGGTTACCTTCCCAGTTCCTAAGTCCACAGTCCTCTGAGTTGTCCAGGGGTACTTCTTTATTCCGGTGGCACCTTGTACCCAGGATGATTTTTCAGATACTTTTCCATGGGGCTTGATCAGAACTGAGTGCTGTGCCCTGGTATCAACTAGGAACTGGACCGGGGTCCCCTCCACTTGCAATGTTACCCTAGGTTCGGGGAGGGGATCCGAACCCCGTCTTCCCTATTCTGTATCTTGGGTAAACAGTATGGGGGCTATTTTAGGCTGCCATTGTCCTAGCTGGGGCGGTGTTGTTTCTTCTTGGGGCATTCTCGTATCCAATGGCCTTTTTCTTTACAATAGGTGCATTGATCTTTATCTAAGTGCCGCCTGGGAGGGCGTGTTGTTTGAGTGCCTTCTGGGGGTGGCTGTTCTTTCTGGACTCTAGAGGGCAGGACTTTAGTCATTTTCTCTGTGACCTTGATCTGTCTGTCTTCTGGGGCATCCCTGTTGTTGTAGACCCATTGTGCTACACGGAGCAGATCCTGGATCTGTTTACCTTCTAAATCCTCTAGCCTTTGAAGTTTTTTCTTAATGTCAGGAGTTGCTTGATTTACAAAGGACATAACGACAGCAGCCTGGTTCAGGGACTTCTGGATCCATGGGGGTAAACTGCCTAAAGGCTTCCATTAATCTCTCTAAGTAAGCAGCTGGACTCTCTGCCTTTCCCTGTAAGACCGAATATACATTAGCCAAATTGGTGGGCTTGCAAGCTGCATCCCGGAGACCTGCCATCAGAGTCTGGCGATTAATGAGTAGCCTTCCCCTACCTTCTGCCGTGTTGTAGTCCCATTCGTCCTGTGGAGGTCTGGTTAGGGGGAAAGCCGCATTAATGAGGTCAGGGTTAGATGTCGGCCGACCGTCATCTCCGGGAACCAGCTTTCTTGCTTCTAATTGGATCCTGTCTTGCTCCTCTGTAGTGAACAGGATGCGGAGGAGCTGCTGACAGTCGTCCCAGGTGGGCTGGTGGGTGAACATGACACTGTCTAAAAGAGCTATTAGGTCTTTAGGGTTATCAGAGAATCGAGCGTTCTGTGTTTTCCAGTTGTAAAGGTCACTGGTGGAAAAGTGCCAATACTGGAGTCGGGGGTTGCCTGTTTCATCGGGGGGTCCTATTTCCACAGGGGTAGGGTCACAGTGGAGTCAGGGAGGCGAGGGTTTGGCTCACGCTGGGTGCGCCCGCGGGTTCGGCCGGCTGGCCCCTTGTGGTTGGTTTCATTTTCAGTGGGGCCTGGCGGGGCTGCTGCCTCCCGTCCTTCTGGTTCCCCTGCGGGGGCAACTAGCGGGGCGATTGGTGCGGCGGCTGCTGTGGGCAGGGCCTGGGGTACAAGGGGAGGGGGATGATAGGGTGGAGGGTCTAGGGATAGTAGGTCCTGACTATCGGGCAATATGGGATACAAGGGCACGGCTGGCGTCCTTGATTTTGGGGGATCTGCAGGCCGCATGGTAAGGACCTTACATGTTCCCGAGGATAGGAAGGGGGCCAACCAAGGGGGTGGATTTTCTACTAAATTCCACCATACAAGAATGTAGGGAATCTGATCCGGGTGTCCCTCGCCACCCGGTAGAAAAATCTTTGCTTTCACCTTAGCAATTATAGGGAGGCAGAAAGTTCCTTCGGTTGGCCATCCAACGCCAAAGGTTGGCCAAACGGAGTGGCAGAGGAGGCTCTTTTTTCCATTGGATATTCTTTCCTGCTTTGTCAAAGATTAGTTGGCCATACTTTTGTGGGTCTAGTTCTGGGGTTTCTATTCTATTCCATTGGTCTGTGTCTGTTTTTGTGCCAATACCATGCTGTGTTGATGATTACAGCTTTGTAGTAGAGGCTAAAGTCTAGTATTGTGATGTCTCCTGCTTTAGTCTTCTTCTTCAATATTACTTTGGCTATTCGGGGCCTTTTGTGGTTCCATATGAATTTTACGATTGCTTGTTCTAGCTTCAAGAAGAATGCTGGTGCAATTTTGATTAGGATTGCATTGAATGTGTAGATAACTTTGGATAGTATTGACATTTTGACAATATTTATTCTTCCAATGCATGAGCATGGAATGTTTTTCCATTTCTTTATATCTTCTTCAATTTCCTTCATAAGCTTTCTATAGTTTTCAGCATACAGATCTTTTACATCTTTTTTTAGGTTTATTCCTAGGTATTTTATGCTTCTTGGTGCAATTGTCAATGGGATCAGTTTCTTTAT
This sequence comes from Panthera onca, assembly GCF_046562875.1. Taxonomy (NCBI): domain Eukaryota; kingdom Metazoa; phylum Chordata; class Mammalia; order Carnivora; family Felidae; genus Panthera; species Panthera onca. Next base: position 23,207,326 of record NC_138344.1, read on the forward strand.
TTGTCTTTCTGTTGCTTCATTGTTAGTGTATACAAATGCAACTGATTTCTGTACATGGATTTTGTATCCTGCTACTTTGCTGAATTCATGTATCAGTTCTAGTAGACTTTTGGTGGAGTCTATAGGGTTTTCCTTTTATAGTATCATGCAATATGGAAAAAGTGAAAGCTTGACTTCATCTTTGCAGTTTTGATGCCTTTGATTTCTTTTGTCTGATTGCTGATGCCAGAACTTCCAACACTATGTTAAACAACAACGGTGAGAGTGGACATCCCTGTTGTGTTCCTGATCTCAGGGAAAAAGCTCTCAGTTTTTCCCCATTGAGGATGATGTTAGCTGTGGGCTTTTCATAAATGGCTTTTATGATCTTTAAGGATGTTCCTTCTATCCTGACTTTCTTGAGAGTTTTTATTAAGAAAGGATGCTGAATTTTGTCAACTGCTTTTTCTGCATCAATTGACAGGATCATATGGTTCTTATATTTTCTTTTATTCATGTGATGTATCAGGTTGATTGATTTGCGAATGTTGAACCAGCCCTGCATCCCAGCAATGAATCCCACTTGATCATGGTGAATAATTCTTTTTATATGCTGTTGAATTCGATTTGCTAGTATCTTATTGAGAATTTTTGCATCCATATTCATCAGAGATTTTGGTCTGTAGTTCTCTTTTTTTTACTGCGTCTCCGTCTGGTTTAGGAATCAAAGTAATACTGGCTTCATAGAATGAGTCTGGAAGTTTTCCTTCCCTTTCTATTTTTTGGAATAGCTCGAGAAGGATAGGTATTACCTCTGCTTTAAACGTCTGGTAGAACTCCCCTGGGAAGCCATCTGTTCCTGGACTCTTATGTGTTGGGAGATTTTTGATGACTGATTCAATTTCTTCGCTGATTATGGGTCTGTTCAAGCTTTCTATTTCTTCCTGTTTGAGTTTTGGAAGTGTGTGGGTGTTTAGGAATTTGTCCATTTCTTCCAGGTTGTCCAGTTTGTTGGTATATAATTTTTCATAGTATTCCCTGATAATTGTTTGTATCTCTGAGGTATTGGTTGTAATAATTCCATTTTCATTCATGATTTTATCTATTTGGGTCATCTCCCTTTTCTTTTTGAGAAGCTTGGCTAGAGCTTTATCAATTTTTTTTTTATTTTTTCAAAAAACCAACTCTTGGTTTCATTGATCTGCTCTACAGATTTTTTAGATTCTATATAGTTTATGCTCTGATCTTTATTATTTCTCTTCTTCTGCTGGGTTTGGGGTGTCTTTTCTGTTCTGCTTCTATTTCCTTTAGGTGTGCTGTTAGATTTTGTATTGGGATTTTTTTTTTTTTGAGATAGGCCTGGAGTGCAATATATTTTCCTCTCAGGACTCCCTTTGCTGCATCCCAAAGCGTTTGGATTGTTGTATTTTCATTTTCGTTTGTTTCCATACATTTTTTAATTTCTTCTCTAATTGCCTGGTTGACCCATTCATTCTTTAGTAGGGTGTTCTTTAACCTCCATGCTTTTGGAGGTTTTCCAGACTTTTTCCTGTGGTTGATTTCAAGCTTCATAGCATTGTGGTCTGAAAGTATGCATGGTATAATTTCAATTCTTGTATACTTTTGAAGGGCTGTTTTGTGACCCAGTATGTGATCTATCTTGGAGAATGTTCCATGTGCCCTCAAGAAGAAAGTATATTCTGTTGCTTTGTGATGCAGGGTTCTAAATATATCTGTCAAGTCCATCTGATCCAATGTATCATTCAGGGCCCTTGTTTCTTTATTGACCGTGTGTCTAGATGATCTATCCATTGTTGTAAGTGGGGTGTTATAT